>NC_053391.1:10449945-11117945 GCF_905171765.1 Bufo bufo
TGGAGTGCCCCCTATATCAGCAGTCTGGATGTGTAGTCTGGAGAGCCCCCTATAACAGCAGTCTGGATGTGTAGTCTGGAGCGCCCCCTATAACAGTAATCTGGATGTATAGTCTGCAGTGCCCCCTATAACAGCAGTCTGGATGTATAGTCTGGAGCGCCCCCTATAACAGTAATCTGGATGTATAGTCTGCAGTGCCCCCTATAACAGCAGTCTGAATGTGTAGTCTGGAGCGACCCTATAACAGCAGTCTGAATGTGTAGTCTGGAGCGCCCCCTATAACAGCAGTCTGGATGTGTAGTCTGGAGCACCCCCTATAATAGCAGTCTGGATGTGTAGTCTGGAGCGCCCCCTATAACAGCAGTATGGATGTGTAGTCTGGAGCGCCCCCTATAACACCAGTCTGGATGTGTAGTCTGGAGCACCCCCTATAACAGCAGTCTGGAGGTGTAGTCTGGAGCACCCCCTATAACAGCAGTCTGAATGTGTAGTCTGGAGCGCCCCCTATAACAGTAATCTGGATGTATAGTCTGCAGTGCCCCCTATAACAGCAGTCTGGATGTATAGTCTGGAGCGTCCCCTATAACAGCAGTCTGAATGTGTAGTCTGGAGCGCCCCCTATAACAGTAATCTGGATAAGTAGTCTGGAGCGCCCCCTATAACAGCAGTCTGGATGTGTAGTCTGGAGCGCCCCTATAACAGCAGTCTGGATGTGTAGTCTGCAGCGCCCCCTATAACAGCAGTCTGGATGTGTAGTCTGGAGCGCCCCCTATAACAGCAGTCTGGATGTGTAGTCTGGAGCGCCCCCTATAACAGCAGTCTGGATGTGTAGTCTGGAGCGCCCCCTATAACAGCAGTCTGGATGTGTAGTCTGGAGCGCATCCTATAACAGCAGTGTGGATGTGTTGTCTAGAGCGCCCCCTATAACAGAAGTCTGAATGTGTAGTCTGGAGCGCCCCCTATAACAGCAGTGTGGATGTGTAGTCTGGAGCGCCCCCTATAACAGCAGTCTGAATGTGTAGTCTGGAGCGCCCCCTATAACAGTAATCTGAATGTGTAGTCTGGAGCGCCCCCTATAACAGCAGTCTGGAGCACCACCTATAACAGCAGTCTGGATGTATAGTCTGGAGCGCCCCCTATAATAGCAGTCTGGAGGTGTAGTCTGGAGTGCCCCCTATAACAGCAGTCTGGAGGTGTAGTCTGGAGCGCCCCCTATAACAGCAGTCTGGAGGTGTAGTCTGGAGCGCTCACTATAACAGCAGTCTGGATGTGTGGTCTGGAGCGCCCCCTATAACAGCAGTCTGGATGTGTAGTCTGGAGCATCCCCTATAACAGCAGTCTGGATGTGTAGTCTGGAGCGCCCCCTATAACAGCAGTCTGGAGCACCCCCTATAACAGCAGTCTGGATGTGTAGTCTGGAGCACCCCCTATAACAGCAGTCTGAATGTGTGGTCTGGAGCGTTCCCTATAACAGCAGTCTGGATGTGTAGTCTGGAGCGCCCCCTATAACAGCAGTCTGGATGTGTAGTCTGGAGCGCCCCCTATAACAGCAGTCTGGATGTGTAGTCTGGAGCATCCCCTATAACAGCAGTCTGGATGTGTAGTCTGGAGCGCCCCCTATAACAGCAGTCTGGAGCACCCCCTATAACAGCAGTCTGGATGTGTAGTCTGGAGCACCCCCTATAACAGCAGTCTGAATGTGTGGTCTGGAGCGCCCCCTATAACAGCAGTCTGGATGTGTAGTCTGGAGCGCCCCCTATAACAGCAGTCTGGATGTGTGGTCTGGAGCGCCCCCTATAACAGCAGTCTGGATGTGTAGTCTGGAGCGCCCCCTATAACAGCAGTCTGGATGTGTAGTCTGGAGCGCCCCCTATAACAGCAGTCTGGATGTGTAGTCTGGAGCGCCCCCTATAACAGCAGTCTGGATGTGTGGTCTGGAGAGCCCCTATAACAGCAGTCTGGATTTGTAGTCTGGAGCGCATCCTATAACAGCAGTCTGGATGTGTAGTCTGGAGCGCCCTCTATAAAAGCAGCCTGAATGTGTAGTCTGGAGCGCCCCCTATAACAGCAGTCTGGATGTGTAGTCTGGAGCACCCCCTATAACAGCAGTCTGGAGGTGTAGTCTGGAGCACCCCCTATAACAGCAGTCTGAATGTGTGGTCTGGAGCGCATCCTATAACAGCAGTCTGGATGTGTAGTCTGGAGTGCCCCCTATAACAGCAGTCTGGATGTGTAGTCTGGAGCGCCCCCTATAACAGCAGTCTGGATGTGTGGTCTGGAGCACCCCCTATAACAGCAGTCTGAATGTGTAGTCTGGAGCGCCCCCTATAACAGCAGTCTGGATGTGTAGTCTGGAGCTCCCCCTATAACAGCAGTCTGGATGTGTAGTCTGGAGCGCCCTCTATAACAGCAGTCTGGATGTGTAGTCTGGAGCGCCCCCTATAACAGCAGTCTGGATGTGTAGTCTGGAGCTCCCCCTATAACAGCAGTCTGGATGTGTAGTCTGGAGCGCCCCCTATAACAGCAGTCTGGATGTGTAGTCTGGAGCGCCCCCTATAACAGCAGTCTGGATGTGTAGTCTGGAGCGCCCCCTATAACAGCAGTCTGAATGTGTGGTCTGGAGCACCCCCTATAACAGCAGTCTGGATGTGTAGTCTGGAGCGCCCCCTATAACAGCAGTCTGGATGTGTAGTCTGGAGCGCCCCCTATAACAGCAGTTTGGATGTGTAGTCTGGAGCTCCCCCTATAACAGCAGTCTGGATGTGTAGTCTAGAGCGCCCTCTATAACAGCAGTCTGGATGTGTAGTCTGGAGCGCCCCCTATAACAGCAGTCTGGATGTGTAGTCTGGAGTGCCCCCTATATCAGCAGTCTGGATGTGTAGTCTGAAGAGCCCCCTATAACAGCAGTCTGGATGTGTAGTCTGGAGCGCCCCCTATAACAGCAGTCTGGATGTGTAGTCTGGAGAGCCCCCTATAACAGCAGTCTGGATGTGTAGTCTGGAGCGCCCCCTATAACCGCAGTCTGGATGTGTAGTCTGGAGAGCCCCCTATAACAGCAGTCTGGATGTGTAGTCTGGAGCGCCCCCTATAACCGCAGTCTGGATGTGTAGTCTGGAGCGCCCCCTATAACAGCAGTCTGGATGTGTAGTCTGGAGCTCCCCCTATAACAGCAGTCTGGATGTGTAGTCTGGAGCGCCCCCTATAACCGCAGTCTGGATGTGTAGTCTGGAGTGCCCCCTATAACAGCAGTCTGGATGTGTAGTCTGGAGTGCCCCCTATATCAGCAGTCTGGATGTGTAGTCTGGAGAGCCCCCTATAACAGCAGTCTGGATGTGTAGTCTGGAGCGCCCCCTATAACAGCAGTCTGGATGTGTAGTCTGGAGCGCCCCCTATAACAGCAGTCTGTATGTGTAGTCTGGAGCGCCCCCTATAACAGCAGTCTGGAGGTGTAGTCTGGAGCGCCCCCTATAACAGCAGTCTGGATGTGTAGTCTGGAGCGCCCCCTATAACAGCAGTCTGGATGTGTAATCTGGAGCGCGCCCTATAACAGCAGTCTGGATGTGTGGTCTGGAGCGCCCCCTATAACAGCAGTCTGGATGTGTAGTCTGGAGCGCCCCCTATAACAGCAGTCTGGATGTGTAGTCTGGAGCGCCCCCTATAACAGCAGTCTGGATGTGTGGTCTGGAGCGCCCCCTATAACAGCAGTCTGGATGTGTAGTCTGGAGCGCCCCCTATAACAGCAGTCTGAATGTGTAGTCTGGAGCGCCCCTATAACAGCAGTCTGGATGTGTAGTCTGGAGCGCCCCTATAACAGCAGTCTGAATGTGTAGTCTGGAGCGCCCCCTATAACAGCAGTCTGGATGTGTAGTCTGGAGCGCCCCCTATAACAGCAGTCTGGATGTGTAGTATAGAGCGCCCCCTATAACAGCTGTCTGGATGTGTTGTCTGGAGTGCCCCCTATAACAGCAGTCTGAATGTGTAGTCTGGAGCGCCCCCTATAACAGCAGTCTGGATGTGTGGTCTGGAGCGCCCCCTATAACAGCAGTCTGGATGTGTAGTCTGGAGCGCCCCCTATAACAGCAGTCTGGATGTGTGGTCTGGAGCGCCCCCTATAACAGCAGTCTGGATGTGTAGTCTGGAGCGCCCCCTATAACAGCAGTCTGAATGTGTAGTCTGGAGCGCCCCTATAACAGCAGTCTGGATGTGTAGTCTGGAGCGCCCCTATAACAGCAGTCTGAATGTGTAGTCTGGAGCGCCCCCTATAACAGCAGTCTGGATGTGTAGTCTGGAGCGCCCCCTATAACAGCAGTCTGGATGTGTAGTATAGAGCGCCCCCTATAACAGCTGTCTGGATGTGTAGTCTGGAGTGCCCCCTATAACAGCAGTCTGAATGTGTAGTCTGGAGCGCCCCCTATAACAGCAGTCTGGATGTGTGGTCTGGAGCGCCCCCTATAACAGCAGTCTGGATGTGTAGTCTGGAGCACCCCCTATAACAGCAGTCTGGATGTGTAGTCTGGAGCGCCCCCTATAACAGCAGTCTGGATGTGTAGTCTGGAGCGCCCCCTATAACAGCAGTCTGGATGTATAGTATGGAGCGCCCCCTATAGCACCAGTCTGAATGTGTAGTCTGGAGCGCCCCCTATAACAGCAGTCTGGATGTGTAGTCTGGAGCGCCCCCTATAACAGCAGTCTGGATGTGTGGTCTGGAGCGCCCCCTATAACAGCAGTCTGGATGTGTAGTCTGGATGTGTAGTCTGGAGCGCCCCCTATAACAGCAATCTGGATGTGTAGTCTGGAGCGCCCCCTATAACAGCAGTCTGGATGTGTAGTCTGGAGCGCCCCCTATAACAGCAGTCTGGATGTGTAGTCTGGAGCGCCCCCTATAACAGCAGTCTGGATGTGTAGTCTGGAGCGCCCTCTACCATGAGTTTTACAGAATGAATGATAAATTGCATGTGAAATATGCCCCAGAATTAATGCTCGCCATGAGTAATGATCTATATTTTCGGGTGTCCATTGTCTGACCTGATTAGCCCTATTATGGCTGATGGCTTTAGAACCTGATGGGTCCTTCTTCTGGATCTTACCCGATGTGGTCTCCCTTTTGTCCATGTGTACCTTTTGAACTTTACATTCAATCCATTAACAGGAAAGAGGACTTCTATCATTTTGTGTCGGCAGCTCTTATGAAGAAATATGTTGTCATGGTTATTGACTAAAAACAGGCCCCTCAGTCTCATCCTTCAGAACTGTCAGTCCACCTCTTCTGGTCTTTCTTGGTCAGAAGGAATGACCGCACAGACTACACATATGATCTGTAATGATGGCGACCTATAGGTCTGCATAGGAGCTGTGTGCACCAATCAAGGCTAGCTACAAAGTTGCCTTATTTTAGATGTCGTGGAGCAACAGAAAGGTTGTTAGCGTAAATGTACACGCCCTTTCATGGCAGCGATCCGCCGTGATCTCTATTGAGCCATCAGTCAGATTCACGTCCGTGTTGTCTAATTTACTAGGATGAAATTCCCGTATTTAAACAAAGCTGCACCTTCTGCTGCCGCTATGATAGTGCCGATGCTGAATAGCAAGCCCAGGAGAGAGTCCAGCAAATTACCTAGTGCAGTAATCGTCGCCTCCACCCCCCGCCCGTCCCAGGTGACCGGGGACAATAGAGCCATTGATTTCTCCACTTTATCTGCTGATGGCAGCTGGTTAGGAAGTGGAGCTGGATCTATATTCCACTGTCCAGGGAGGACTAAAGAAACCTTAAAAGCAATCTGGGCTCTAAATGAAACGTCTTCCAGCAGGAAAAGAGGGAACAAAAGATAAAAAGGAAAGAAAAATAAAAGCAAGCCATCTGGCTGAATGTCCACCTTGTGTTCAGGGCGGCCAAATCTTAACTCCTTCCCAACCATCTAGTTGGGTCTTTGAGTCCTTAAGGGGTTAAACATGGCGTCCGCTCGCGGAGATCAGGGAAGCCGTTCATGCTCTGTAATAGCCTAGAACTCCCCTTAGGGCGCCTTCACACATGGCAGATTTTGTGGCAGAAAATTCTGCAACTGAAACTCAGTTCCATTCATTTGAAGTACATGGATTTCTGCAAGCCCCATTCAGGTGATTGGAACTGATTTTCAATCTGAAGATCGCTAGTGGGACTTAAAAAAGCTTAAAGAGAATTAAAAATTAAAAATAAATTCTAATTATTTGTACAGTATTAAAACACAAGAGAAACTATGCAAATGTGGTATCGTAATCATACTGACCTGGAGAATGAAGGGAACAGGCCGGTTTTACCATATAGTGAAAGGCGTAAAAATGAAAGTCATAAAACTATGGTGGAATTGCATTTTTTCCCCCAATTCCACCCCATTTGGAATTTTTTCTGAATAAGAAATCCCTTGAGTAGTTTTCTCCTGTCAAGCACGACGCTTGCTCTGGGGTTGCTAGAGTTGCAGAAGCAAAATAACTCTTCTGTGCATGAACTTCCTGTCACGTGACTTCCAATTTTATAAAAGTCCTTGCTGCCTTAGTCTGCTGGCGCTACCATGGCAACCCCAGAGCAAGCGGCATAGTTACTGTAGCCATTAGGAAATGAGGAAAGAAAAGAGAATGAAGTGTATATTAGGCCTCATGCACACGACCGTTTTTTTTCTGCGGTCTGCAAAAACGAGTTCCGTAGTTCCGTCATCCGTGTCCGTTTTTTCTTCCGTGGGTCTTCCTTGATTTTTGGAGGATCCACGGACATGAAGGAAAGTAAAAAAAAAAATTGTTTTGGTGTCCGCCTGGCCGTGCGGAGCCAAACGGATCCGTCCTGACTTACAATGCAAGTCAATGGGGACGGATCCGTTTGACATTGACACAATATGGTGCAATTGCAAACGGATCCGTCCCCCATTGACTTTCAATGTAAAATCAGGAGTCCCTATTAATATACCATCGGATCGGAGTTTTCTCCAATCCGATGGTATATTTTAACTTGAAGCATCCCCATCACCATGGGAACGCCTCTATGTTAAAATATACCATCGGATTTGAGTTATATCGTGAAAACTCAAATCCGACAGTATATTCTAACACAGAGGCGTTCCCATAGTGATGGGGACGCTTCAAGTTAGAATATACTAAAAGAACTGTGTACATGACTGCCCCCTGCTGCCTGGCAGCACCTGATCTCTTACAGGGGGCTGAGATCCGCACAATTAACCCCTCAGGTGCCGCACCTGAGGGGTTAATTGTGCGTATCATAGCCCCCTGTAAGAGATCAGCTGCTGCCAGGCAGGAGGGGGCAGACCCCCCTCCTTCCCCAGTTTTAAATTCATTGGTGGCCAGTGCGGCCCCCCTCCCTCTCTCCCCAGTATTTACTTCATTGGTGGCCAGTGCGGCCCCCCTCCCTCCCCTGAATTGCATTCATTGGTGGCCAGTGCGGCCCCCCTCCCTCCCCTGTATTACACTCATTGGTGGCCAGTGCGGCCCCCCTCCCTCCCTCCCCAGTATTATATTCATTGGTGGCCAGTGCGGCCTCCCCTCTCCCCCCCTCCTAATTAAAATCCCCCCCCATCATTGGTGGCAGCGGAGAGTTCCGATCGGAGTCCCAATTTAATCGCTGGGACTCCGATCGGTAACCATGGCAACCAGGACGCTACTGCAGTCCTGGCTGCCAT
The DNA here is from genome assembly GCF_905171765.1 of Bufo bufo. NCBI lineage: Eukaryota > Metazoa > Chordata > Amphibia > Anura > Bufonidae > Bufo > Bufo bufo. Next base: position 10,457,607 of record NC_053391.1, read on the forward strand.
GGTTACTTAGCAATTTTAGAAGCATTATACTTACCTGCGATGTCTGTGACCGGCCGGGAGCTCCTCCTACTGGTAAGTGAAAGGTCTGTGCGGCACATTGCTTATAGCACAGACCTTTCACTTACCAGTAGGAGGAGCGCCAGGCCGGTCACAGACATCGCAGGTAAGTATAATGCTTCTAAAATTGCTAAGTAACCGTGGCAGCCAGGACTGCAGTAGCGTCCTGGTTGCCATGGTTACCGATCAGAGTCCCAGCGATTAAACTGGGACTCCGATCGGAACTCTCCGCTACCACCAATGATGGGGGGGTTTAATTAGGAGGGGGAGAGGGGAGGCCGCACTGGCCACAAATGAATTAAATACGGCGGAGGGAGGGAGGGGGGCCGCACTGGCCACCAATGAATTAAATACAAGGGAGGGAGGGAGGGGGGCCGCACTGGCCACAAATTAATTAAATACAGGGAAGGGAGGGGGGCCGCACTGGCCACCAATGAATTAAATACAGGGGAGGGAGGGGGCCCGCACTGGCCACCAATGAATGTAATACAGGGGATGGATGGGGGCCGCACTGGCCACCAATGAATTTAAAACTGGGGGTCTGCCCCATCCTGCCTGGCAGCACCTGATCTCTTACAGGGGGCTATGATACACACAATTAACCCCTCAGGTGCGGCACCTGAGGGGTTAATTGTGCTGATCACAGCCCCCTGTAAGAGATCGGGTGCAGCCAGGCAGCAGGGGGCAGTCATGTACACAGTTCGTAGTATATTCTAACTTGAAGCGTTCCCATCACTATGGGAACGCCTCTGTGTTAGAATATACTGTCGGATCTGAGTTTTCACGAAATGAAAACTCAGATCTGAAAAAGCTTTCATGCAGACGGATCTGCGGATCCGTCTGTGTGAAAGTAGCCACGGACACAGATCACGGACGCGGATGACAATCTTGTGTGCATCCGTGTTTTTTCACGGACCCATTGACTTAAATGGGTCCATGAACCATTGTCCGTCAAAAAAATAGGACAGGTCATATTTTTTTGACGGACAGGAAACACGGCTCACGGACGCGAGTTTTCAACGGACCCATTGAAAGTCAATGGATCCGCAGAAAATCACGGAAAACGGAACAACGGACACGGATACACACAACGCTCGTGTGCATGAGGCCTTAGGAATATCCCTTATAATGGGTCGTCTTTTTGTAGACACCCCCTTTTGTGTAGGAGTCATCTGAGCAATGGAAACTCCCCTCTATGATGACCACACTCTATTCACGTGACATTTCAAGCTGCTCCGCCAATCCACTGGCGAACGTTCATAAAAACCTCCCAGAAATCCACACTTTGGGGGTCATTAGCATAAGCCCTAGCCCTGTTTTCTGGGACATGACAATGGGGGGTATAATACTACTCTTAGGGCTCATGCACACGACCGTTGTTGTTTTGCGGTCTGTTTTTTACGGATCCGTTATTTCATATCTGAGGTTTTTTTTCTCTGATTTAAGTCCTCTCTCGTTCCGTTATTCCACAAAACATATCCGTTTTTTGTGGATTGGAAACGGAAACAGTAACTTATTAATCACCAAACACATGAGCACTACAGGCTGGGCATACATAGCATTTCTACAGTATGAATCCGCAAAATACGGATGTATTTTTTGCGGACCCATTCACTTGAATAGGGCCTCGGACCGTGATTTGAGGACAATAATAGACATGCACTACTCTTTTGTGGAACACAAATACGGAAATTACGGAAACGGAATGCGCAGAGTTTTTGTGGACCGCAAATAAAAAACAGAAGCGGAAAGAAAATAGGTTCATGTGCATGAGCCCTTATTTAGAAGAAGCCAAGCTTTCCCCACCAAAGGCAAATATTCCCCTTTAAGTACCCTGGCCAAGGCACAATGCTTGTGTATTGATTCACCCCCCGGAATTTAACACCTGGGGCAGATACCACGGAAGCCCCATTCCCCTGCCCTCATAGTTTTATGACACAACCCTTAACTGCAGAGCCATCCAATATCTATGGCTGCTCATATGATATGTGCTGTATATTGTATGACTCCGGACGGGCCGATCCACCTACAGATTATTGCCCTGGGATCTGAGCCTGCCAAGTCCGCAGATGTGGGGAGCAGGCAGGGGGAAGGTGATTTACAGCCTGGCTTCCGCTGGGACGCTCGTTCACAACCGAAAATCTTGTATCTAATATCCCACATAAAATGTAACATGAAGAAGCCTGGACGTCCCGGATCACACCCGTCCAAAGCGGCCGGTCTAACGATAGAACCAGAAGGAGATTGTGTCTCCACGGACGTCCCACTCATGAAACCTGCAACAGGGCCAAACAAAACCTGTCGTTAAAGGGCCCATCCGGCTCTATTTCCCTTCCATGTCATTTACAGTATTATTGTCAGTTATTGGAAACATTGTTGTTTACATAGTTCAAATTGAGATTGTTACAATGTATCAGTGTGGGACAGAGCTCCCACCCTGGAGTCCATGGCAGGTTGTGCTGCTTGCAGAAAATTGTCTAGACCCTGGGGCTCCTTGGAGCCTGGTCAGGGAGGTTGACCCCAAAAGCCAGCGGCAAGGGGTGTCCTTTATATGGTAAGAATGAAAAACGTTTTGGGGCTGCTCAGAGATGCTTGGCGTGGTGGCAGGGAAGCTTCCATGGATTATCTCTTCTGCGCATGCACCCTTAGGAACATGGAGGTCATGAAGCAGGATATCTTTGCAGAGTTAGTATGTTAATGTTACCATAGCAACTCCAGAGCAAGCAGAATATTTACATACTGTAAAACTCAACGTCTATCGGATATTTTACAGTATACTGGCTCGTCATAGGCAACACGTTTTTGTATGGGAGTACGAGAAGTTCTCTAAAGGGGTTGTCCAGGATTAGAAAAAGATGGCTGCTTTCTTCTACAAACAGCGCCATCCATGCACACTGGTTGTGTCTGGTATTGCAGCTCTGCTCCATTAAGCCTCATTCTCACACAGTCAGTGTTCGATCAGTGATATCCATCAGTGATTTTAAGCCAAAACCAGGTGTGACTCTAAACACAGAACAGGTGCAGATCTTTCCCTTATACCTTATGTCTGTGGAGGCTTCACGCCTGGTTTTGGCTCAGCTGGACTAGGTCAGGAGGGCTTCTTAAACGCGAAGGTTCCCATTTGCTCACAGCAAGCAGAGATCTTCAAACACAAAGTATGTTAGAAAGTTGCAGAACTTTTCCATCATACTTTATTTACATAAAACTGGACTGGCCCTTTAAGAAGAAGCATGCATGTTGCAGGTGTTGATCACCCACAGCTGTAACTGTAAATGCACGAAAACGTTTTGCCGTTTTGGTGCAGTGTTTAATCATAAACATAATATTTTTTAAAAATCTGGAAAAAAAGCAATAAAAAGGAAAGAAAGCGTGGTAATGCGTGTAGCACATGGCTAATATTCATACCCGACATTCATACAGCCACTGATTTATGGAGACAACCCGGCGGCAGCGTCTGCACAGTCGCTGACAGGCGACATCTCCAGCGCCGGCTGCCAGGTTACGATGAGACAGGAATTCCAGGGCTACAGATGGCTCCATGTCACCTAGGATGGGTTCCGCCAGCTTTTATAATTAGCAGTGCCAGGATCTAAAGCCAGGGGAATAACAGGATGAAGGGTGGGTGCACAGATGGGGGACATGGGGCAAGAGTCATGCAAGTGACAACTGGCCAGGCTGGCCACAATACAAAACCTACAACGGCCCCCCAATGCATTGTGCCATGTGCCAGCAACGGTGCCGTGGCAGAGCGCCCTTGCCATATTACTGTCAGCTGATTTTAATTAGAAATGTTCCCATTCACTGACAGCAAACAGCCTGAAAATGTATCATTTATCGAAAATAGATTTTCTGCACCAGCCTTTATAGTCCCTACACTGCCGGGGGATGCGCCTACATTATGACGAGGTGTACGTCTGGAGTAGTTTTTTGACAACTTTAACACCTGGAAAGCGACAAACTATTGGGGGTCATGCAGCGGTTTTTTACACCAAACACTGGCACAGCGATATTAGTAAATGACCCCTAGAGTTTATTAGAAAGTGGAGAAACTTTTCATTCTATGAGGATGGAGCTTTACTTACAGAAGACAGAACGACTCCATGGACCCTCCATGCACCAGAATTAAAGGGGAAATTAATGTTTAAGGCGATCTGGTCTGGTCTGATTAATTTAGGGGGTCTGATCTGAAGTCTGTATCTCTTTGAGGGGTGTATTCTAGGGTTTCTATTAGTTTAGGGGGTCTAGTCTGGGGTGTGCATTAGTTTAGGGGGTCTGATCTGGGGTCTGTATTAGTTTAGGGGGTCTGGTTTGGGTTTGGATTAGCTCAGCAGTCTGGTCTGGCGCCTGATTAATTTAGGGAGACTGGTCTGGGGTCTGTATGAGCTTATGGGGTCTGTTTTGGGGGTCTGAATTTATTTATAGAGTATGGTCTGGGGCCTGATTAGTTCAGGGGGTCTGGTTTGGGATTTGTATCAGTTCAGCAGTCTGGCCTGAAGCCTGATTAGTTTAGGGATCTGATCTGGGGTCTGTATTTATTTATTGTTTTCTATTCTGGGCCTGATAAGCTTATGGCATCTGGTCTGGAGTCTGTATTAGTTGAGGGGGTCTGGTCTTGGGTATGTTAGTTGAGGGGGTCTGGTCTGTTTTTTTTAAAATTAGTTACAGGGGTCTGGTCTGGAGTCTGTATTAGTTTAGGGGGTCTGATATGGGGTCTGTGTTAGTTTAGGGGATCTTGCCTGGTGTCTGGTCTGGGGTCCATATTAGTTTAGGAGGTCAGGTTTGTAGTCAGTATTAGTTTAGGGGATCTGGTATGGGTCTGAATTTATTTAGGAAGTCTGGCTGGGGTCTCTATTAGTTTAGGCCGTCTGGTTTGGGGTCTGTATTAGTTTAGGGGGTTTGGTCTGGGGTCTGTATTTATTTATTGGTTTTGGTCTCAGCCTGATTAGGGGGTCTGGTCCGGGTCCTGATTAGCTTAGGGCTTCTGGTCTGGGTGCTGTATTAGTTGATGGGGTCTGGTCTGTTTTTTTTATTAGTTTAGGGGGTCTGATCTGGGTTCTGTGTTAGTTTAGGGGGTCTTACCTGGTGTCTGTATCTAGGGGGTCTGGTCTGGGTTCCATATTAGTTTAGGAGGTCAGGTCTGTAGTCAGAATTAGTTGAGGGGATCTGGTCTGGGGTCTGAATTTATTTAGGAGGTCTGGCTGGGGTCTCTATTAGTTTAGGGGGTCTGGTTTGGGGTCTGTATTAGTTTAGGAGGTTTGGTCTAGGCTCTGTATTTATTGGTTTTGGTCTCAGCCTGATTAGGGGGTCTGGTCTGGGACCTGATTGGCTTAGGACTTCTGGTCTGGGGTCTGTATTAGTTGAGGGGACTTGTTTGAGGTCTGTATCCGTTTCGGGGGTCTGGTCTGGGTCTGTTTTAGTTGAGGAGTCCTGGTCTGCGTTATGTATTAGTTTTCAGGGATCAGGTCTCGGGTCGTTATTAGTTTAGGGGTGTCTGATCTGGGGTCTGTGTTAGTTTAGGTGGTCTGGTCTTTGGTTTCGATTACTTTAGGGGGTTTGGTCTGGGGTCCATATCAGTTTAGGAGGTCAGGTCTGTAGTCAGTATTAGTTTAGGGGGTCCGGTCTAGGGTCTGAATTTATTTAGGGTTAGGGTTAGAGTTTCTCCACTCCGGTCCTCGGGACCCACCTACCGGTCAGGATTTGAGAATATCCCACAGAATGAAGACCTGTGGTAAGTCCTGATGCATGGACACTAATTATATCACCTGCTCAATACCAAGGAAATCCTGAAAACATAACCGGCAGGTGGGTCCCGAGGACCGGAGTTGAGAAACCCTGGTTTGGGGTCTGTATCAGTTTAGGAGGTCTGGTCTGTGGTTTCTTTCAGTTAGGTCAGTGATGGCTAACGTCCGGCACTCCAGCTGTGGTGAAACTACGATTCCCAGCATGCTCCATTCATTTCTATGGAAGTTCTGAGAACAGCCAAGCAAGTGTGCATTTTGGGAGCCAGCACAGGTTTAGGGGGTCTTGCCAGGGTCCTGTATTAGTTTAGGGGGTTTGGTCTGGGGTCTGGTCATGTGCTGCTTATCGGAATATCCCTGATGTCACTTCTCAAACATTGGTGGCAAGACCCCCTCTATTATCTCTGGCTCGTCTATTATTAGCCGCCTGCACTTTCTGCGCCTGATTGCAATTAACACAAAGACTGAGGGCTCGTCGCTGTGAATCATTCTCACGCCTCGGTTTGGTTTGGTTTTATTTTTCACTTTCAGACTTAAGAATAATTTCTACAAGAGCTGGGGATACAATGCGCTGGGAGGAGGGAGGAAGCGGCCTCAAGACGCCTCAGGAGCTTGCAGGCGCAGAGTATCTGTCGCCTTAGACTCCGCCTATCATGCCGGCCACACCTTAGGCTGGATTCATAAGGCTCAGATATGTGGCAGGCACACTTTTTCGGAGCTGCCTATAGGCACAAGCCTACTGAGCCTCTAGGTGCAAGTCTGACAACTGCAGAGGTTTTTATTTAACCCTTTCACTAGAGCACTTTCTGTTCTCCCTTGACATAATTGTAAATATCTGTAGTTTTTGCATCACATTATATCAATTTTTTTTTGGGAGAACAGAACTGATTTTTTTTTTCTGTTTTTACAAAAAAAGAGACCTAATTATGGCCCCCAACCACAGTAGGAGGTGAAAAACATATCCTAATGATCATACAGACCAAAGGCAAGGTCTAATTGCCTGATACCCCGACAGGAAATAATATCATTATTAGGGCTTATTCACACGACCGCGGTTTGGTTCCGCATCTGAGCCATTCTCTTCAATGGGGCCGCAAAAGATGCTGATAGCACTCTGTGTGCTGTCCGCATCCGTTGCTCCGTTCCATGGCCCCGCAAAAATTATAGATCATGTCCTATTCTTGTCCATTTATATAAAGGGCCGTCCGTTCCGCAAATTGCGGAAGGCACACGGGCGGCATCCGTGTTTTGCGGATCCACAATTTGCGGACCGCAAAACACGGCACGTTTGTGTGAACAAGCCCTTATATAGAGAGACTGCTGCAAAAAAAAATCTCATTTTTCTAATCTAAAAATAATTTTGTGTAAAACACTGTAAACAATAAAACCATATAAAATACACATGATTGTGCCATGGGATTGGGCCATAAAGCTGCAACTAATCCCATCTTGAACACTTGCCATGTATATCATGGGTGTCTTTTCATTTGAATGTTTTTTTTTTTTGGAATTATGGTTCGGCTACACGGCGATTTTGGGCGTGACACCCGTCGCACGCCCAAATATCACAGTTTAGCAGAGCGACTTACGTCTCTGCCGCAGCTGCAACTCCAGAATTTCAAAAAATCCAGCATTGCTCACTAAAATTATATGTGTGAGACATTCCCTTTAAAATATATATATATATGGTCTACCACTAGGTGGAGCTGTAGTCGGGAGATCTCTGACGTTATTACTGGAAGTCTCAATGATTTTGTAAATGCCAGTGATCGAGACGATTACAATAACTCAACATGACAGTTAAATTATCTGCGCCCCATCTCCTGTTTAAAGTGTGCGCATCCCTAAAATATCAGTGACATCCAGTGTACCTTTTTCCGTAGACACTGTGAACAATGACGTTCCCGTGGCAGGTACCAGGAGATCGGAGAGACTAGCAACTCGTGGGTTAAATTGACAAGTTCACTGTGGATCTTATTGTGTCTGTGTTTTGGTGAATGCCACACCCGTTGCTTCAGGTATTGCTTGTTGGTAATTTACCTTTCCCATAAGTAGCCGCTTCTCACTCTTGGAGGTGCGATTTATAGATTTTCTTCCTGCCTTCTAACTAGCTGGTCGGTTGTCCTCTGTGGTGTTTCTGGAGTTGCCAGTTTTCTACTTTCAGATAAGTCTTGTCTTTTCTTATTGTTTGTGTTTGTTATATTCCCTGTTGTTTGTATCTGGGCCTGAGACAGAGACTTCCATTCGTCCATCTGGGTAGTATTGAGCGCGAATATTCGAATGTCGAATTTTTGTTAGCGAATATCGGCACTTCGCTAATTCGCTAATATTTCAAATATAGTGCTATAAATTCGATATTTAGAATATTCGTTGTTTTTTTTTTATTGTTATATTTTTTTCTTTCCCACTTCCTTCCCAAAAGTAGTTCTTACCTGTCCTTAGGATTCCTGGCTTCCTCGCTGCTCCAGTCAGTGCCCGTTGCCGCTTCTGACGACTTCCGTGCTCATGGAGCGTCCCCATCACCATGGGAACGTCTCCATACTAGAATGTACTGTCGGATTTGAGAATTACATTGATATCGCAATTCGATTATTTCAAGTTATAATAATCGAATTTCGATTTTAACTTAGCACTGCTATATTCCATATTCGTTAATTCTAGCCTAATATGGAATATAGCAGTGCTAAGTTAAAATCGAAATTCGATTATTATAACTTGAATTAATCGAATTGCTATTTCCACTTGGACCTGGTTTACTATGGTTGGCTTGGTAGAATTAGCGAATATGACGAATGTATTCGTCATATTCCTCAAAACGAAGATAACGAAGTATTCTCCATCTTCGTTTTAGCTCCATATTCGTCAACTTCGCTAATTCTAGCAATCAAATAGGAAGGTTGACTATAGAGACAGCTAAGTTTAATTCGCTATGCGATTATATTCTTTTTTTTTTATAAATAGAATCATTATAATAATCAAGTATTTAACTATTCAATTTATTTTTTAAAAAGCAAAGTAATATAATCGCATAGCGAATTAAACACAGCTGTCTCTATAGTCAACTTTCCTATTTGATTGCTAGAATTAGCGAAGTTGACGAATAGGTAGCTAAAACGAAGATGGAGAATACTTCGTTATCTTCGTTTTGAGGAATATGACGAATGCATTCGTCATATTCGTCATCTTCGCTAATTCTAGATATCAAACCAATAGGAAAGTAGCCTTAAGTTAAAATCGCAATAAGCGATTATTTAAATCGCATATTAATCGCGATAACTAGAATAATGACGAATATTCGATTTCGACGAATATGAAACGAATATTCTATCGAATATTCGAGAATTTCGTTGAAATCGAATATGGCACCTGCCGCTCATCACTACATCTGGGGAGGAATGGGTTGTCTCTGGTCCTAACCTCATTCCAGGGCCTTATAGGGATATAAGGGCCTTGGTATACAGCTTATAAATATTCCTACCTTCAAGGTCTATTCATATTGATAGGTAGCTAGGGGCTGGATTAGGGTTGTTTAGGAGGTGACCTGTTCCTTCCCTAGTTTCCAGGCCTAGTTACTGTTCCCCTTCCCTCCTGGGTTCAGTGTGGAGTTTCCCCCCCACACTGATCGTGACAGGTACCTGTCCTGTATAACGTTTCCTAATCACAAATACATTTTTAAATTTGTTTGCTAATACACTTCCAAATCCTACGCTACTGTACGTGTGACATACTTTTAAGCATATATCACATTTAAAATGAAGAAGGCAAGCAGTAAGGGACGTGGCAGTGGCTGTGATGCTGATGGTGCACTCAGAGGCCGTGGCTCTGGGCACGGAGAAACTGTGCCTGCTGCCAGAGCACAAGAATCACACTCATCCACGATACCTAGCTTCATGTCCCAGTTTGCAGGGCGGTGCAGGACAACGCTCTTGAAGTCAAACCAGTGTGACCAGGTGGTCGGTTGGATTGCAGTCAGTCAGTTAAGCACCACCCTGTCTTCCACCAAGTCCAGTCTCAGTAGCCAGGAGTCTGGTCAACACAATCCTCACCCTGATCCTCCTTCCTCCCACCATATACAGTCTGGCCAAACAAGTGATCCCACACTCGGATATTACGAGGACCTCTTTTCATCGCCATAACTTGATTTGGCCCTCTCGACAAAGCACGCTTGAAGAGGGACATGAGATATTGTGCCCTGATTCCCAACCTCTTGAGCATCCACAGTCACAAGAAGATGATGGTGGGGAATGGCAATTACTGTTTAATGAGGTGGATAATGATGAGACACAGTTGCCAATGAGTCGACCACAATTACTGTCTCAAGAGGTTGATGAAGAGGATGAGACACAGTTGTCAATCACTGAGGTTGTGGTTAGGTCAACAAATCAGGAGGATTATCAGAGTGAGGAAGTGGAAGAGGAGGTGGTGGATGATGAGGTCACTGACCCAACCCGGGAAGGTGGAAAGCCGAGCGAGGACAGCAGTGCAGAGGGGGAGGGATCTGCAGCACCACAACAGGCTGGAAGAGGCAGTGGGGTGGCAAAAAGGAGAAGGCCCGCAACTGTTCCACGGAGGACCCCATTTCGGAAATCTCCCTTGCCAAGGGGTAGATGCTCCGCAGTATTGCGCTTTTTTGAGGAAAGTGCGACAAAAAAATAGCAGTTTGCTACCTGTGCCATACGAAAAATAAGTCGGGGCGTGAACACAAGCAACCTTACCACCCCTAGCATGATCTGCCACATGGCATCCAAGCACCGTAATAAGTGGGACGAACGCCTGGGTCCACAATCTGTGTCTGCGGGTCACACCACTGCCTCCTCTTCCCCTGTGTTATGTGCTGGCCAATCCCCTGTCGAAGGCGCAGGCCCAGATGCCTCCCACCCTGGACCTTCGCAAGAACTATCAGTGACCACATCCACTTCCGTGTCCCAGCACAGCATCCAAATATCCTTACCCCAGGCCTTTGAACGCAAGCGAAAATACCCAGCCACCCACCCACAGGCCATAGCACTAAATGTGCAGTTTTCCAAATTACTGGCCCTGGAAATGTTGCCCTTTAGGCTTGTGGACACTGAGGGCTTCCGCAGCCTGATGTCAGCGGCCATCCCGCATTACACAGTCCCCTGCCGCCACTATTTTTCAAGGTGTGCCGTGCCCGCCTTACACCAACATGTATCCTGTAAAACATCACACGTGCCCTGACCAACGCAGTTACTGGGAAGATCCACTTAACCACGGACACATGGACAAGTGCATTCGGCCAGGGACGCTACATTTCTCTGACGGCACACTGGGTAAATGTTGTGGAGGCCGGGAGCCGGGAGCGAGTCGTACCCTGGGATGGCAAAGGTGCTACGTCGGGCCCTACGTCGATCAGGGTTTCCGCCAGCACCTACGTTAGTGACTCCAAACCCCACTTCTCCTCCTCTACCTCCTCCACTTCCACCTCCGATTTATCCGCGTGCAGCACCAGTCAGTCATCAGTCGGTAGCTGGGAGCAGTGTAGCACTGCAGTGGGGAAGCGGCAACAGGCCGTGCTGAAGCTGATATGCTTAGGGGACAAACAGCACACCGCCGCAGAGCTATGGCAGGGTATAAGAGACCAGACTGAGCTGTGGCTCTTGCCACTCAACCTACAACCAGGCATGGTTGTGTCTGATAATGGCCGTAACTTGGTGGCGGCTTTGGAGCTCGGCAAGCTCACACACATCGCATGCCTAGCCCACGTGTTCAACTTTGTGGTTCAGCGGTTTCTCAAAACCTACCCCAATTTGCCTGAGCTACTGGTGAAGGTGCGCGGCATGTGTGCACATTTCTGCAAGTCATCGACAGCTTCAGCCGGTCTGTCAACGCTGCAGCAGCGCTTGAAATTGCCAGCTCATCGACTGTTGTGCGACGTGAGCACGCGCTGGAACTCGACATTCCACATGTTGGCCAGGCTTTGTGAGCAGGAGAGCGCAGTAGTGGAATACCAGCTGCAACATGGTTGTCGCCTTTCCAGTCAGCTTCCGCTATTCACAAGCGAGGAGTGGGCATTGATGTCTGACCTCTGTGAGGTTTTACACAACTTTAAGGAATCAACACAGATGGTGAGCGGCGATAACGCTATTATCAGCGTAACCATCCCACTTCTGTGTCTACTCAAACGCTCGCTGCTCACAATTAAGGACGACACTTTGGATGTGGATGAGGTGGAAATGGTGGAAGACATTACACAGGGTGATAGCCAGACCACCCTCAGTTTGTCTTCTCAGCGCGAATTGGACGATGAAGAGGAGGAGCAGGAGACTGTTGCCTCCGCTACAGAGGGTAATACCCACGGAAGTTTAATTCCATCTGTTTAGCGTGGGTGGGCAGAAGAAGAGGAAGAGGATGAGGATATTGAGAGTGATCCTCCTGATGACGACAGCGAAGTCTTGCCTGTTGGTACTCTGGCACACATGGCTGACTTCATGTTAGGCTGCTTTTCCCGCAACCCGCGCGTTATACGCATTTTAGACAACACCGATTACTGGTTGTTCACCCTTCTCGACCCCTGCTACAAAGAGAACTTCTCATCTCTCATTCCTCTGGTGGAGAGGATGAGCAAAACGGTACAATACCAGAAGATCCTTGTTGAAAAATTGCTCCAAAAATTTACATCTTACAACGCTGGTGGCAGAGTCCGTATTTCCTTGGCCAACCGAGGAGGAGAGACAAGGGGAACACACAGCAGTTCCAACAGAGGCAGAGCAACACTCTCCAAAGCCTGGGACAGTTTCATGACACCCCGCCAGCACCCTCACCCTGATGCGCGGCCTAGTGTCACAAGGAGGGAAAGTTTTTGAAAGATGGTGAAGGAGTAAATAGCACACCTTGTCAGCGTCCTCAATGATCCCTCAGTGCCTTACAACTACTGGATGTCCAAGCTGGACACGTGGCATGAACTGGCGCTCTACACCTTGGAGGTGCTGGCCTGCCCTGCTGCCAGCGTTTTGTCTGAGCGGGTATTTAGCGCTGCTGGTGGCATTATAACAGATAAACGTATCCGCCTGTCAACTGAAAATGCTGACAGGTTGACTCTTATAAAAATGAACAAGGCCTGGATTGCCCCTGACTTCTCGACTCCACCAGAGGAAAGCGGCTGAACATAAAGGCACTTTAAATGTGTTGTTTATAATGTACAGAATGCACTGTATTCCCTGCACCCCTTCCATCACAAACAAGGGTATATGGTTGAATCTTCCTTTTCTCATCCTCCTCCTCCTCTACCATCATATCAACATGCTTATTCGTCGCATATAATGCCCTTCGCATATAATGTTTTACAGAGTCAGCTCAGCTGCTGGCCCTCGTATATAATGTTTTAGAGGGTCAGCTCACCTGCAGGCCCTCACCTACAATGTTTTAGAAGGTCAGCTCACCAGCAGGCCCTCGCATATAATGTTTTACAGGGTCAGCTCACCAGCAGGCCCTCACCTACAATCTTTTACAGGGTCAGCTCACCTGAAGGCCCTCACATATAATTTTTTAGAGAGTCAGCTCACCAGCAGGCCCTCGCATATAATTTTTTGGAGAATCAGCTCACCAGCAGGCCCTCACCTACAAATCCAGTCTCACTATCCAACTAAGAATGTCCATGCACCACCACCCACAGAATCGAGAAAGAGCTATCAATCTGTCAATCATTTCCGTTTCCGGGCCAGGTGAGGTTTCCCGTGTTGAGTCAAATTAAGCAGCAGGCTCCACTCCAGGTGGTGCCCTTACGTCAATTCCTTTAAGTTTCAGCTTTGCAACCATACTCCCCCCGGAACCCAAAGACTTTGGTTTCCCAGAAGCTGCTCGGCGGGGCATGGGAATAACGCCTCCGGGTCACCGGCCGTCATCGTTTATGGTTGGAACTACGACTGTATCCGATCGGTATCTGATCGTCTTCGAACCTTCGCCGTTTTAGATTAATGAAAACATTCTTGGCAAATGCTTTTGCTTTGGTTCGTCTTGCGTCGGTCCAAGAATTTCACCTCTAGCGGCACAATATGGATGCCCCCGGCCGTCCCTCTTAATCATGGCCCCAGTTCTGAAAACCAACAAAATAGAACCGGAGTTCTATTCTATTATTCCTAGCTGAAGTATTCAGGCAACCCAGCCTGCTTTCAACACTTTAAGGCACTCTCCCATAATTTTTTAAATAGTCAACTCAGCAGCAGTCCCTTACCTACAATCTTTTAGAGGGTCAGCTCACCTGCGGGCCCTCACCTACAATCTTTTAGATGGTCAGCTCACCTGCGGGGCCTCACCTACAATCTTTTAGATGGTCAGCTCACCTGCGGGGCCTCACCTACAATCTTTTAGAGGGTCAGCTCACCTGCAGGCCCTCACCTAATTATAGCTAATAGGTAATTTGCGCGCATGCTGTCTTGCTTGGATGTGGTAGCCGTAGCCGTTTATCAGGCTCCCTCTCCGGAATCGAACACTGATTCCCCCTTACCCGTGGTCACCGTGGTTGGCGTTGAAAAGAACATAGAAAGTTGATAGGGCAGACATCCGAATGGATCGTCGCCGTCACGGGGACATGCAATCGGTCCCAGGTTATCTAGAGTCACCAAAGCGGCAGCAGGCCCTCACCCATAATGTTTTAGATGGTCAGATTAGCAGGCCCTTGCTCCAAATGTTTTTGAGGGTCACCAGCAGGCCATCAATCATAGTTTTTTAAGGGTGTGTCTGATGCCCTCCTTTATGTGTAATAAAGGGTGTATTGGAGTGCCGGTTCCTTGTAATTTTTGGCAGCCGTTTCACTTAGTTCATAGGCTTTATGAGTGTAGGAGTCCCACTACCTGAACTATTGTACCACAATGTGAATGAGGGCCTCCTTTATGTGATATACAGGTTGTATCGGAGTGCCTCCTCCTTGTAATTTTTGGCAGCACTTGCACTTTATATACAAGTAAATATATAGGAAAGAATGTTTCCTCTAAAATCGATTTTATCTTCGGTTTTGTGCGTATTATTGTCAGTCTGTAAAAGTGGCGTACTACTCGGACAACATCGTTCCCAGCAGCGACCTGGGAGTCCAAGATGCATCCAGACGTCCTCCCCCTGCTGTTCCCGAACCATTTCAGTGGTGTTTCCATCTATTTCTGACCTTTTCCTATGAACCAGACACCCTCCCCTCTTCAATGCAGGGGGTGCCTGGTTTACTGCTCAGGTTCTCCCATTGAATTCCATTGTGCTCAGGTGCTCGGTAGAGAACACAAGCATCCCAATGTGTTCAGCCCGAGCACTATGGTGCTTGATCGACACTCAAAAGTAGTCCTTAAAGTTCTCCAAAGGTCTTAAAGTGGTTAAAAAACATGGCTGCTTGCTGCCTATAGTGCCGAAGCTGCCCACAGGTTGTGCCTGGTATTGCAGATCAGCCCCATTTGCTTTATTGTAGCTGATCAGCAATACCAGACATGGACAGGTGTGGCGCTGTTTCAGGAAGAAAGCAGCCATGTTCCTCCAATCCTGTAGAACTCTTTAATTCAAGTAACCAAGATGGTAAAGATCCAAACAGATCACAATAGATTTGTGAACAGATAAAAGTCATGAGATCCCCCAAACAGAAACATTGTGACAATCCTGCACCATTGTAATCCAACTGCATAAACTGGTAGCACTTAGCGGTATATCTTATTAAGTGGCGCCATCTTCGCCCTAAAGCCGTCAGCAGCTCCTCTTTCCTTGCCTGCAGGGATTGTAGCACATTAACTGAAGACCAAGGAATGGAGCAGTAAGGAGGAGGATGATGAGGAGGAGGGGGAGGAGGGGGATGCAGCTGCAGTTACCTTGCCTTAGTCTTTGTGTAAGGCTAACGCTTTGAAAGGGGAGCAGCAGAGTAAAGCTTCTCCGGCATCACGTTTGGAAGTGTTCACTGACTCTGCAGAATTACTTTTCAAATGAAACAATGAAACAGAAAAAAATACTTTTAACTCATATGCAAATGAGCAATTAAGTGCACCAGGGGCGGGCACAAGTCACTCAGGCTACAAGGCTTTCTTCGGCCAGCCCCTGCCTCTCCTTCTTGGATGAGGACGACGTGAGATGACTATGCAGGAACATGTGCCCAATTCTGCTTGATCGCCCTCTAGTAGCATTGGCCATAGTGAAATGTCATGTGACCGCAGCAGCCAATCGCTGCCCTCTGTGGACACATTGGGGCAGATTTACTAATAGAGTTGTACTTTGCACTGTCTAAGAATACGACTCACAGTGGCCACTGCCTTATGATGAAGAAGTATAGGGCCAACCATACGCCCTCACTTTTTAACTAATAAGACCCCTTTAACTGTAATAGAGACCATATTGGTCATCTCCTAATGGCTGGAATCTTGATAGAAGGAGGATCTTGAAGCTTTTGGCTTTACCGGTACTCTTTATAATACTGGGGTCTTCTAATGCACCAGAAGGTCCATTGGCTTCTCCAGGCACCAGTGCCTGGGTGTGACCTCTATCTCCGCGCCCCCTAGAGCTACACCCCTGCTTACTGTATATATTAGGCATCTTTACTAAGCTCGAAATCCCCTCTGTGATATTTTTACTTATTTTTCGCCTGTACATGACAAGTATATGAATGGTTTGTAGTCAGTACATCATTACTCCTGTGTCGTTTAGTAAACCGCTGGAATGTGGCGCTCTGGGAGCTCATGAATGATTCATTCCACTTTGTACAGAATTGTCATTTATTTTAATTTAATAGTTGAAAAAAATCCCTGAGGTTCAAAAATATTAAAATTCTTGAATGATTTTTTATTTATTTTTTGTGACTTGAGCCTGATATGTTTGCTGTGAGGCAGGCTGATTGAATTCTCCTCTGTCTTCTCCCAAAGGTGGAAAAAAATGAGGAGGGCGACCAAAAAATTGACCAAGATGCAAACAAGCCAGAGGACAAAGCTCATAAAGCAGCGACCAAAATCCAGGCCAGCTTTCGCGGACATATAATCCGGAAAAAACTGAAGGGCGACAAGAAAGGAGATGAGAATAGTGGAGAACCTCTGGAGAACCACAAAGAAGATGCTAAGGAGAACGCCGAAAAGAAAGAAAACGAGGCTCCAAAAACAGAGGAACCCACCAGTGATGGACCTTTGTCTGAAGATGATAAGAAGAAGGCAGATAGTTCTTCAGAAGATAAAAAGCAGGAGGCGGGTTCAGCGGAAGAGGCCAAAAACACAGAAAAAAAACCTTCAGAGGAGAAGCAAACGGAGTCTGAAGCTACAGAAAAGTCTTCGGGTCAAGGCGCCAACCAAGCAAAGGATGAGTCCAAACAAGCCGATGTGCCTGCCGCTAGTCCAGAAGCCGCCCCTGCAAAAGAGCAACCCAAACAAGACACAGCAGACAGCAGTCAAGATGACGACAAGAAAGGAGGTAAGGGACAGTGGTTGCTAGGCAACTAGCACATTATTTGTAACAATTTGCAGTTATTGTATCAAAGGTCACTTATTAGTTCTGTGGATTCACATGAGGCCTTTCAGCCAGTCAGTAAGGCTACATGCAGACGACAGTGAAAAACGGACAGGTGATGGACGTATTTTTAAAGGCCATCACACGTCAGTTTTAAGAACAATGGTCGTCTACATACAGGGTTATTAACAGATGTAAAAAAAATAGAACATTTTCTATCTTGTCCGTTTTTTACTGACCGACTGCCCCCATATCATTGAATGGCTCAGTTTTTAACGTCCGTTTCTCAGAAAGGTATCAGTGAAAAAAAATGTACGTTAAAAATGGACAGTTTATTCGTTTTAACTGACGTTTTATTTCACTGTCGTCTTAGAGATAAGCGAACCCAGTAGAGAATAATTTCGGGTCTGGTTCGCCAGTTCAGACCCGGAATCGGTGTAGACTGAAAAGAAGTTGCTCCAGTTGCCCTGAAAGCTGGTACATAAGCTCCCTCTAGCCTCCGAGGATTCAGAATTTTTAGGAAGACCTGTTATCTCTTTTGGTTATCTCCCTGATTGATTTCTGACTCTCTCTGACTCCCTAAGATGGTTTTGCTGGCAGACACCGTCACAACCAACCACCCTCATTCACAGCCCAGGACAGAATGGCCTTCTGCTCGTTCTGCTAGGCCGTCTCCATGATTGGCTCATCCAGGCTGTCCGTCAAACAGAGCAAAAACCCCCCTTCCTCTCGGGGTTATGTGAGACCTTCCGCCGTCATGTGCACTAAAATGGCGCTACGTGCGTTAGGCTTGTCCGGCAGGCTGTTCCGGTGGGGGAACAGCCTGCCGGATCTGCACTAACGCTTGCACACGTGTGCTGCCGGGGGGGGTTCACTATAATAGGGATGGGACGGATATCCGGCCGCAGCATGGCAAACATGCCGGACAAATACTGCAGCACGTTGCACATGTGTGCAAGCGTTAGTACGGATTTCCGCGGGGTAACAGCCTTCCGGACAAGCCTAACGCCAGTGTGAAAGAACCCTTAGTCCTAAAACTAAACCTGAAAAGAGTCGGATTCGTCTACCATTCTGAACCCGGTTCTCTCATCCTTACGGTCAATAGCTCTGATAAAGATCATGTGACATACGCGCAAGGACTCCTGACTCCTACAGTCACAGACTGCATCACATGATCCTTTTTCAGAGCTGCTGATTGGCTCTCATACACCTCCCAACATTAGGATCCCCATTAGCAGGACATTTTATACCCCAGCCGTGGTCACCCACAAAACCTTGCAGAAACGCCCACTTTGGGGCACATTTGCACCAAACCCCGCCCCTTCTGAGTTCCATTGCACTGGACAATCCCATGAATAATGAGATGATTGGGACGTGTGGATCATACGATATATCAGGTGACTTCAGAATTAGGAAGGACTTTTCAGCCCCTTCGATGTTTTACATTCGGGGAGGGAGAGAATTAAGGGAGGAAGAGGGGTTGTGACGCAGAAGGGGCCCATGAGGACGGTTCAGGGTCGTTTACATACGAGGTGTCCTTTACATCCCCCTGTTTAAGGTTAGGGGACCGTACATTTTAGGGGTGACTGGTGCCCTTTAATGCAGCAGAGCCCAGTGTGTGTTCCTCGTGATGGTCGCTGTCCTCGTTAATCACATTATCAGCTGGCGCTTTCCAGGCTTCCTTATCTTCTAATTAATAGCACATTGGCTTCTCCGCGACTCCTGCCAAATCAGAATTGTATTGGCCGTCCCCCAGGGTCCGCCTTATTGGCTCGGAGCTCTCATGTCACGAATACCATGAGCTGGACTCGTCAATGTTCTGAGATTATCACACAACATGGTCAATAGATGCTAGATACTCATTACACCTTCTAGGACACAGATCTCTAGTAATGTTCCTCATGATCACCTGGCCTCAGGAATGGAATGACGGAACTACAGTGAAGACTGACATTTTCAAAGAAAGCTGAAAAATAAAAGAAATGCAAAACAATGTGAAATGATAATGTGTATACCGTGGATAATCTGTAAAAAGCTGGATGAGCCCCCCATGGGCACTAACTGCACTTATTTGTCACCCATGTAGATAGATAGATAGATAGATAGATAGATAGATAGATAGATAGATAGATAGGAGATAGATAGATAGATAATAGATAGATAGATAGATAGATAATAGATAGATAGATAGATAGATAGATAGATAGATAGATAGATAGATAGATAGATATGAGATAGATAGGAGATAGATAGATAGATAGATAGATAGATAGATAGATAGATAGATAGATAGATAGATAATAGATAGATAATAGATAGATAGATATGAGATAGATAGATAGATAGATAGATATGAGATAGATAGATAGATAGATAGATAGATAGATAGATAGATAGATATGAGATAGATAGATATTAGATAGATAGATAGATAGATAGATAGATAGATAGATAGATAGATAGATAGATAATAGATAGATAGATATGAGATAGATAGATAGATAGATAGATGATAGATAGATAGATAGATAATAGATAGATAATAGATAGATAGATAGATATAAGATAGATAGATAGATAATAGATAGATAATAGATAGATGGATAATAGATAGATATTAGATAGATAGATAGATAATAGATAGATAGATAGATAGATAGGAGATAGATATGAGATAGATAGATAGATAGATAGATAGATAGATAGATATTAGATAGATAGATAGATAGATAGATAGATAGATAGATAATAGATAGATAGATACATAGATAGATAGATAGATAATAGATAGATAGATAGATAGATAGGAGATAGATATGAGATAGATAGATAGATAGATAGATAGATAGATAGATATTAGATAGATAGATAGATAGATAGATAGATAATAGATAGATAGATAGATAGATAGATAGATAGATAGATAGATAGATAGATAATAGATAGATAAATGCTGGCACACTGCATACATGTGATTACTTCAGTGCTGCTTATACTTTTCTAGATAGAAGACTTGCACTTTCTGTAGATCTGTCCCGTGTGTCATGTAGATGAAACGTTTGATTTTCACACATCAGATCTGGGTTCGTGCGAGGCGACCTGACTCTCCGCACAGCAGACATAATGAGCGTCAGCAGATACATAGATCCTCTCGATGTGCTACTTTATGTCCACGGGTGATCCTGTCCTTATCTGTCAGTGCCCGCTGGGAGTTGTAGTGCCACCAAAGCTGGTGAGAGACAGTTATTTGGAGTTTAAACTGACCTCCATGGACAACATTAAGAGCAGGGGTCAGAGGGGTGACGAAACACATGGCTACAGGGTCAGACTACACGCAGGTTTTTTTTTGGGGGGGGGGGGGGGGGGGGGGGTTGGGATCTGTAGCCATAATACGGCATAAGAGCTGTATACAAAAAACGGTTGGACATTTTTGTTTAGAACTCTTTGCAGAGATGGTTCATGTTTTAATACAGGCCCAATAATTACAGTGATTGCAGAAGTATACACACCCTTTAATGTCATGGTGACAACTGCTCAATTCCTGTGTCACATTATTATAACAGCTCTGCCTTGTGTTTAGAAGCATGGGCTACGGGGGCTCTACAGAGCTGTGTCGCTAGGAAGCAAGGGGGCCACTTACACACATCCCACCTTATCTCCGGGGAACCTACTGTATATTTTTCAATATTGCAAAGTAACAAAGTAACCAATTGTAACCTATGTCTTCAGCAACTGTTTCTTGACAGTCTGTAGACCAGGAATCAGCAACTCCCGACACTCCAGCTGTTCTGAAACTACAACTCCCAGAATCCTCCCTTCACTTCTATGGGAGTTGCAAGAACTGCAAGTGAAGAAGGGGAGCAGTAACGAATAAAACTTAACTTTTAATATGTCTATTCTCCCTGGGTAGGGAATAAAAAAACCCTTACAAGCAAAAAAACACACAATGACAGACGTAGATCCTGGGCTGGTGTGCCGCAAGTGTTGTCTTGCACACCAAATCAGGTGTCGTCCTCCCTAGGCCTGCGAATGGCGTCGCAAAGGCCCATAGGGGATAGACCGTAAAATCCCTTAATCCTAGTCCCAAGATAGGGTATTAGGACCAAGCTGATAAGAAATGGAAAGGTCTTACCAATTCTTAAAGAGGCCTCACTTGTTGGCCACGTACAGTGGGTTAGTGCAGGAGGTGGTCACGTGCAGCAGGTCGGTCGTTCATCAGATGTCCATAGGAAAGAGGATATCCGAAATATCAGTCAGACCTGGTATTAGAGCAGGCTCACCAGAGAAACTTACCCTAGTACCACCCTGCTTGACCTATCCGGCCCTAACACGGAGTCCGTGCCCCGCAAGGGGTGGCCCCGTCCGGAACCTTGCCCTGATAAGGAGTCCCTATGTGACCCTAAAGCAGGGTGACCAGGGGTGGAGCCCTAAGTATCAAGGCAAGTAGAGGTGTAAAACCGTAATAAATTGCGTGTGTCGCAAAATATGAATAAATGAAAATGAAGGGTGGACAAGCGCAAATGAGTTGCGCGTCCAGTGATCTGTGAGCGTGTCCCAACGCGTTTCATTGATCTAACATATCTTGGTCCGCTTTCATAAGTCTAAGGCCCCATAAATCACTCGTGCACCTGTGATGGTTGGTATGGTGAACCTCCATGCCCACAACTCTGGATACCTACGATATACCGTTCCAGCAATAATGGATATCATCCCACATGCCTCATTCTGTCACCTGTCTACCATGCTTTGAGGGGCTCTTCAATGTAATACCCCCATATACTTATACAGTTGCAATAGGTAGACTGACAGGAGCCATAATAATAAGCCCCGTGTCCCCTGACGATTTATGGGGCCTTAGACTTATGAAAGCGGACCAAGATATGTTAGATCAATGAAACGCGTTGGGACACGCTCACAGATCACTGGACGCGCAACTCATTTGCGCTTGTCCACCCTTCATTTTCATTTATTCATATTTTGCGGCACACGCAATTTATTAGGGTTTTACACCTCTACTTGCCTTGATACTTAGGGCTCCACCCCTGGTCACCCTGCTTTAGGGTCACATAGGGACTCCTTATCGGGGCAAGGTTCTGGACGGGGCCACCCCTTGCGGGGCACGGACTCCGTGTTAGGTCACTAGGGCCGGATAGGTCAAGCAGGGTGGTACTAGGGTAAGTTTCTCTGGTGAGCCTGCTCTAATACCAGGTCTGACTGATATTTCGGATATCCTCTTTCCTATGGACATCTGATGAACGACCGACCTGCTGCACTAACCCACTATACGTGGCCAACAAGTGAGGCCTCTTTAAGAATTGGTAAGACCTTTCCATTTCTTATCAGCTTGGTCCTAATACCCTATCTTGGGACTAGGATTAAGGGATCTTACGGTCTATCCCCCATGGGCCTTTGCGACGCCATTCGCAGGCCTAGGGAGGACGACACCTGATTTGGTGTGCAAGACAACACTTGCGGCACACCAGCCCAGGATCTACGTCTGTCATTGTGTGTTTTTTTGTTTGTAAGGGGTTTTTTATTCCCTACCCAGGGAGAATAGACATATTAAAAGTTAAGTTTTATTCATTACTGCTCCCCTTCTTCACTTGTGCTTCACTCCTTTGAGCGGTATCCAGGAGAACTGCACCCGCAGTCACCTATCCTGGAAAGACACCATATATATTTTAGTTGTAAGAACTGCCAAGTAAGTGTGCATGTTGGGAGTGGTAGTTTGACAGCAGCTGGAGTGCTGAGGGTTGTTGATCCCTGCTGTAGATTGTAGCAGGGTCGCCATAAGTAGTATGAGGGTCCTATATACAACGCGTCCCAGGTGTAGGAAATGCCGAGTGGTATGTTGCGGCCTAAAATGTCTCTTTATGTGTGTCACGGTGCTCCTACCTGGATTGCAGCCTGGGGTGTGTACAGAGCTTTGGCTCCGAAGCAATAAATAGGGGGAATAATTGAGGGATTTGAAGAAATAACTTGAGTCCAGACCTTGAGATGAAGTTCAATGGCAGCTTTACTTGAATAAACGTTTCTCCAAACAGTTTCAGGCTTTGTCATTAAACTGGCAGGCAAACTCAACCCTGCTATATCTGTTTCTCCCTAACTCTGCTGTACTGACAGGCTGGCTGTATAACTCAGCTTCTTTTCTGTAGTCTGACTCTAGGTGATGCCAGGGAACTTTCCTCCTGGCTCCTGAGGCTTCAAGCTTTGGCCTCCATGGCCAGCAGAGCTTAAGGTGCTCTAGCTGGCATAGGCACTTCCAGCAGAGACATGCCCCTGCACACCTGTCCCCTAGCTGGGGGTCAACTTAACCGACTCTAACTGGTCCCCACCCTTCCTGAAGGAAGTAGGACTAGCCCACCTATCTCCAGAGGGGGGTTAGAATGGAATGGTAAGTTCCATTCTATCTAAGTACAGCTCTGCCGTGTTTGCTGCCACCTGTTTGTGAACCAGGCACATTACATGAACAGTTACATAACATTGCTATAAATGCACAGTGTTGATGGACCTGGAAATAAATATATAGATGACATACAGGTTAGACCAATAAAGACAGTAGCAGGGTGAAGGAGTGGTAACACCACTCTGGGGTGTTACATATAAAGAGCATGGGATCCCCTAGCTTGGCCCCTAGATCTTTGAACTACCGTGAACTTCTGTTTGCAGCCTGGGGTGTGTACAGAGCACGGTTCTGTGTGTCCAAGGAGAACTACAAGTCCCAGGAGGCAACCAACAGCGGCAAACAGCCCAAGATGTGTCTTTCAGGAAAGGTGCGGGGGGCAACTACCCTGTGAATGGGAGTTCAGGGGTATAGTTGGGTTTCTCCTGCCAAGGTTGGCAGGGAAACCATTGGAGAATTGCTAGTTTAGCAATTCCCTAATATATTTTTAAGACAGCTCCAATAGAGGAGGGGTGGTGAACCGTTTTTCGGATGAAATTTAAAATTTAAAGGGGTTGTGTCACTTCAGCAAATTACATTTATCATGTAGAGAAAGTTAATACAAGGCACTTACTAATGTATTGTGATTCTCCATATTGCCTCCTTTACTGGCTGGATTAATTTTTCCATCACATTATACACTGCTCGTTTCCATGGTTACAACCACCCTGCAATCCTTCAGCGGTGGCCACGCGCTTCCACATTATAGGAAAGCGTGGCGGCCTCTCTGGTGATTGGCAATCATAGGCTGGTGCTTTTTTCTATAGTGTGCGCGACCATCGCTCCTGGATTGCACGGTGGTCGTAACCATGGGAACAAGTAGTATATAATGTAATTGAAAAACGAATCCAGCCAGCAAAGCAAGCAATATGGAGAATCACAATACATTAGTAAGTGCCTTGTATTAACTTTCTCTACGTCATAAGTGCCATTTGCTGAAGTGACACAACCCATGAAGGACACACTGAAGGATGTAAATATTTATGCAGGAGGAGTTTGTTTTATTGCAGCATTTTCGCTCCGAGCTTTTCCTGTTCCAGCGCACGGCGTAGACGCAGATCATTTATGGAACTTTCTGTTTCTTCCCGCTATTTATTGTTAATCTACGGAGGTGTGACGGATATTCGCCGCTCCTCCTCTATCTCATGGCGGTTACTTAAGGGAAGGCTGGCGCCGGCGTAGCGAGTACTGGGCCCCCCCGCCGTCACGTCTGGGCTCCAGTAAAATGTAACGAGCTGGGACCATTGTGAGACAGAAGTGATACATTCTTGCCGTCTCCATGTTACGTCGGATTCTTTTTGCGCAGTTTCATTAAGTTATAATTAATAAACCTGAATTGATTATTAATTCGCTGCCCGGGACCGAGGGGTAAATTTTAGTTAATTAAAAACAGTAAATGAAATGCTGCCAAGGAGAGCCGTCCAGGCGGCTGGATTCACACAGGACCGGATAAAGGCAAGTCTTATACGTCTCCTTTCTGCTGAATCCACTTCTGGATTTGGCCCAAGAAAACTCCATCAAAACCTGCACGTGGGTTCTCTCCAGTCTTATGGAAATCACCTTTAACCCATTCAGGACCAAGCCAACTTTGGCTACTATGTATTTATTTTCTCAACGTTTTTTATTTTTCCGTTGACACAGAGGCTTGTTTTTGAGGACGAGTTGTATTTTGTAATGGCACCATCTAATGTCCCATATAATGTATTGAGGAGCTTCTAAAACAAATATTTGTAAGGGGAATACATTTTTTTTTATCTATGTGACAGTAGTTGTATGACAGCTTAGCTCCAGAGCCCCCCATGCACCCCCATCGGCTTTATGGTGTGTACGTACATCAGGTGATGGAAAGGGGCTGAACATTCTCAGACCTGAGACATCATTCAAATTATCTCAGGTCATTACAGACACAGTGATAGCAATTATGTGCACTTTATATTTTCTATATTTTTGACATAATAAAGTACTTTTTAATGGATTTGTTTTTTGTCATTTTAACTTTTTGTTTACATTTTTTGGCAATATTTTCCCCCTTCCTACTCCTCCCCACTGACAGAATTGCCCCACTTTTTACCCCTCCTGACAGCAGAATTGTCCCCCGTTCTAACCCTCCACTGACAGCAGAATTGTCCCCCGTTCTAACCCTCCACTGACAACAGAATTGTCCCCCCTCTCTACCCCTCCTAACTGACTACAAAATTGTTCCTCGTCCGACCCCGCTGACTGTAGCATTGTCCTCTTTACCATAACTCCTCCACTGGCAGCATCATTATTCCTGGCAGAAGCATAGCAATTCTTCCTACCAATTCCCCAACTGGCAGCAGCATTGCCCCCTTTATAACCCTTCTCCATTGGAAGCATCATTGCCTTCCAATCCTTCCTTCACTGTCAACAGCATTGTCACTCTTACTTCTTCCACCACTGACAGTAGAATTTTTTCTATTTCCACCACTCCCCCACTAGCAGCAACATTGTCCTTGGCAGCAGCATTATTCCCCTTCTATCCCTCCCCACTGGCAGCAGCATTGTACACCTTCTTAACAGTCCCCACTGATAGCATAATTGTCACTGACAGCAGCATTTTCCCCTTTATATCCCTCTTCTACTGGCAGCAGCATTGCCCCCTTTCGGTTCACTCTTCTACTGGTAGAAGCATTGTCCTCCTACTCACCGCTTCCGCAGTGGCAGCAGTATTATACCCCTACCCACCCCTTGCTCACCAGCAGTAATGTCCCTATCAGGACAGACTATTTTATTTTATTTTTTAAGGAGGTTTCTGATAAAAATAGGAGTACACCAGCTAATAGTTCCATGGTTGAAGGGACAGTTTGCCTAGCAGCACAAAGTATATTAGATACCTGCAGCTTTGGATTATGAAATTTCCAATAAGTTCCCTGTAGTGTCTTCAGGTTTGCCCATCTCTCTAATTTCATACCATCCTAGGAAGAAATAAGCTTATATAAGCTGAGTTTAGGATGTTGCAGACGTCAGATTCTTATGAGGACGTTCCGTGCAGATCTCTGTGATCCTATGTGTTCTCTCATGTAAAATGAATGCCATTGATTTTTAATAGCTGAAAATAATTTTGGTCTAAACACAGCATTTACAGCCATTCCTCCGAGTCGCTTCACTATTTTTGTCAATGGTAAATGTCGTCAGGCTGAGCTGATAATGGAGCAAGGAGCCATTAATCAGTGACAGCATGAGTAATTAGAGTTATTTTTACAGGAGGAACGTTCATGCGCTCTCAGCGGCGCAGTCAATGTATTGTTTAATATGAACTTTGTACTTTACAGAGGAGAAGAAGCAGAAGGAAATCAGTGTACATAAAAATCCAGGATAACGATTATGGATTTCACTTTTGTGATTCTGCAGTACCACACACCAGGCAATAGAGGGCACTCCAGAGCTTGATTTTATTAATTTATAACCCACTGTTGAGCCAGGTAATTTGTATTTGGGGGAGGTAAATAAGTATTTTCAACAAGTGCTCCGGCGGGGCTGCTTGCTATAGGCCAATGACCTCCAACTTGTGAAACTACAACTCTCAAAATGCCAGCTGAAAGTAGTAGTTTCACAGCGTCTGGTGAGCTGTAGGTTGGAGACCACCAGTGATTTCCAAACTGTGTCTCTCTGGGTGTAGCAAAACTACTACTCCCAGCATGCCCTGACAATCTAACTAGACCCCTAAGGTATATAACGTGTTACTATGGAAGTATAATACACATGACCTGAAGCCAAAGAGATTGGGGGTAAAATGACTGCAGGATCAGACTACACCGGGCTTATTTGTAGTCTGTTACTATGAAAATACATATGTCTGCATAGGAGCTGTAGACACAAAACGCTAGGAGATTTATAAATAAGACTATCTTGCAGAATTGCTCCATTTTTCACTTTAGATGCACCAGAGAACGGCCGTGCCCACACATTCTGCAGCAGGAGCTCTTCATATACATCACAAGTTACTAAGTTTCTTAACATATGGTGATTTTGTGATGGTGATCTATCATGACTACCTACTAGATATAAAGGAACACTCTATACCGAGGTCAGGTCCTGAGTGAGCATTACCCTTGGTGTTTGAATTCCTGTGTCATGTTCCGCCCACTCAGGTCCTGCATTAGGCATAACACAATGTAATAGTTCTGTGCAGGGTGTTCCTTTAAGAGTTGGTAATGTATTGAATGGAAGATGAGCACAGAAGTGATACCATCGCCCGGATAGATTGTTGAGCACGTTCTCGTGTCCAGTCCATTATCCGCTATCTGCGATGAACACATCCTGGCTATCGACAACATTTCATCAATACTCCGAAGTACGAGTCGTTAACTAATCACATCAGGTCGTTATTGGGATGTTAATTACCAGAATGTTCCAGTAAAATCATCCACTGTCACTGTTGACTACGTTGTATATACTCCTACCAAGCATCCAGTATCTAGTAATAGCCCACATGTCAGTGTGAGAGGGAATTTCCAGTTTATATTTAAGGAATAATGAAAAGTTTTACATTTTTCTAAAATATTTGGTTTCCTCACAATTTTAAAGATCTCTGGTTGCTGTCAGTGAATGAGAACACTCTTGCTTACATTCAGAGACAGTAATCTGTACCCAGCTAGTCCTGCTGTCAGCTGAGAAGTGGATACAATTGTATCCAGTCTGGACAATGCTCTGTGATATAAACAACCTGGACTCCAGACTGATACATTGTAGTCAAGAGATCTGCCATTCTGCTCATGTATTTAGCTTTGTCTAGAATGATGCAATTGTATCCATTTCTTAGCTGACAGCAGGACTAGCTGTGTGCAGGTTTACGGCCTCATTCACTGACAGCAAACAAATATCAAATTTATTAATCAAAATAGGGTCAAGGTTTTGCACTGGTTATCTTCTTAATATACCTGTGACACATGATAAAATTATATCTGCCTATAGTCACCACTAGATGGAGTTCAACACATACAGATTATACAGCCACCACTAGCGGGAGCTCAGGAGATTACTGCATACAGATATATACAGCCACCACTAGAGGGAGCTAAGGAGATTACTACATACAGATATATACAGCCACCACTAGAGAGAGCTCAGGAGATTACTACATACAGATATATACAGCCACCACTAGAGGGAGCTCAGGAGATTACTATATACAGATGTATACAGCCACCACTACAGGGAGCTCAGGAAATTACTACATACAGATATATACAGCCACAACTAGAGGGAGCTCAGGAGATTACTGCATACAGATATATACAGCCACCACTAGAGGGAGTTCAGGAGATTACTACATACAGATTATACAGCCACCACTAGAGGGAGCTCAGGAGATTACTGCATACAGATATATACAGCCACCACTAGAGGGAGGTCAGGAGATTACTATATACAGATATATACAGCCACCACTAGAGGGAGCTCAGGAGATCACTACATACAGATATATACAGCCACCACTAGAGGGAGCTCAGGAGATTACTACATACAGATATATACAGACACAACTAGAGGGAGCTCAGGAGATTACTGCATACAGATATATACAGCCACCACTAGAGGAAGGTCAGGAGATTACTACATACAGATATATACAGCCAGGGGAGCACCACCAATGAGGTCAGGCGAGGCGATCGCCTCAGGCAGCACCAAGTAGGGACAAGAGGGGGGCAGCAGAAGGGATATGGACAATGAGCGCTTTCATTGTGGCAAAGCGGTTAGGTTAAAAAATTGGCATTTGGGGGGAAGGCGTTGTTTCAGTTTTTGCCTAAGGCAGCAAAAAGGCTAGGTGCATCCCTGTATACAGCCACCAGTAAAGGGAGCTCAGGAGATTACTGCATATAGATATATACAGCCACCCCTAAAGGGACCTCAGGAGATTACTACATACAGATATATACAGCCACCACTAGAGGGAGCTCAGGAGATTACTACATACAGATATATACAGCCACCAGTAAAGGGAGCTCAGGAGATTACTGCATATAGATATATACAGCCACCCCTAAAGGGACCTCAGGAGATTACTACATACAGATATATACAGCCACCACTAGAGGGAGCTCAGGAGATTACTACATACAGATATATACAGCTACCACTAGAGGGAGCTCAGGATAATACTACATGCAGGTATATACAGCCACCACTAGCACTAGAGGGAGCTCAGGAGATTACTACATGCAGATATATACAGCCACCACTAGAGGGAGCTCAGGAGATTACTATATACAGATATATACAGCCACCACTAGAGGGAGCTCAGGAGATTACTATATAGAGATATATACAGCCACCAC
The DNA here is from genome assembly GCF_905171765.1 of Bufo bufo. NCBI lineage: Eukaryota > Metazoa > Chordata > Amphibia > Anura > Bufonidae > Bufo > Bufo bufo. Next base: position 10,487,555 of record NC_053391.1, read on the forward strand.
TAGAGGGAGCTCAGGAGATTACTACATACAGATATATACAGCCACCACTAGAGGGAGCTCAGGAGATTACTACATACAGATATATACAGCCACCACTAGAGGAAGCTCAGGAGATTACTACATACAGATATATACAGCCACAACTAGAGGGAGTTCAGGAGATTACTACATAGAGATATATACAGCCACCACTAGAGGGAGCTCAGGAGATTACTGCATACAGATATATACAGCCACCACTAGAGGGAGCTCAGGAGATTACTACATAGAGATATATACAGCCACCACTAGAGGGAGCTCAGGAGATTACTGCATACAGATATTTACATCTAATACTAGAGGGAGCTCAGGAGATTACTATATACAGATATATACAGCCACCACTAGAAGGAGCTCAGGAGATTACTACATACAGGTATATACAGCCACCACTAGAGGGAGCTCAGGAGATTACTATATACAGATATATACAGCCACCACTAGAGGGAGCTCAGGAGATTACTACATACGGATATATACAGCCACCACTAGAGGGAGCTCAGGAGATCACTACATACGGATATATACAGCCACCACTAGAAGGAGCTCAGGAGATTACTACATACAGATATATACAGCCACCACTAGAGGGAGCTCAGGAGATTACTACATACAGATATATACAGCCACCACTAGAGGGAGCTCAGGAGATTACTACATACAGATATATACAGCCACCACTAGAGGGAGCTCAGGAGATTACTACATACAGATATATACACAGCCACCACTAGAGGGAGCTCAGGAGATTACTACATACAGATATATACAGCCACCACTAGGGAGAGCTCAGGAGTTTACTACACACACATATATACAGCCACCACTAGAGGGAGCTCAGCAGATTACAGTTTACAGATATATACAGCCACCACTAGAGGGAGCTCAGGAGATTACTACATACAGATATATACAGACAGCACTAGAGGGAGCTCAGGAGATTACTACATACAGATATATACAGTCACCACTAGAGGGGGCTCAGGAGAATACTACATACAGATATATACAGTCACCACTAGAAGGAGCTCAGGAGATTACTGCATACAGATATATACAGCCACCACTAGAGGGATCTCAGGAGATTGCTACATACAGATATATACAGCCACCACTAGAGGGGGCTCAGGAGAATACTACATACAGATATATACAGCCACCACTAGAGGGAGCTCAGGAGATTACTACTTACAGATATATACAGCCACCACTAGAGGGAGCTCAGGAGATTACTACATACAGATATATACAATCACCAATAGAGGGAGCTCAGGAGATTACTACATACAGGTATATACAGCCACCACTAGAGAGAGCTCAGGAGATTACTACATACAGATATATACAGCCACCACTAGAGGGAGCTCAGGAGATTATTACATACAGATATATACATCTAATACTAGAGGGAACAACACAGTTTTGTTGGTCTTTCAAACGTTTTACTTAAATTTTTTTGGTCTCACCTTGTGAACCACTATTATAATGCACTGCAATATGTTGGCATTGGCGCTCTGCGATCGTCTTATGGGGTGTTAGTGGGGATGACAACACCTCTTTTAAACCCCTTAGATGCCATAGATGCCGTTTACCTTGGCATCTAGGGGGTTAAAGAGGAATTGTCTCTGATCACCGCTTTTGCAACAAGATATCAATATTCTATCTGACAGCCTCTGCTCATGGTGTGGATACATCTCATGACCCTGCGTCATCACAGTGGCATAATAATACAGTATGGCAGTCCGCATTCAGGTCCGTCCTCCGCTCATGATGTAATAATAGGTAATTTTTCCCAGAATCAAAAGGATAGGGTGCAAGTGATTTCTGGGGCATCAGCGTACATACTCAGTCCCATAGACTTTGGATTGGCAGGGAGCTTGCTCGACCACTGCTCCATTCAAGTAGAGGACATGGGATTAGTGATTAGGGAAGGGGGATGGGGGGTCCCCAGACATCAGACATTTATCCTGTGGCATTTACACAACAGGACTTCATTTTCCTAATGGTTTGTAGCACTCAGCTCAGTAATTAGAATTTCCAATTCTGCTTATACCTGCTCTTTGAATAACACGATACATTAAACCTTTAATTATTAAAAGTTTCCAAGCTGCAAAGTTCTGGTTGGGACTGAAATATAGGTCATGATATAAACTTTAGGGGAAGGACCAGTTTTTATTGTTCCAATTCATCTAAAATAAAAAAAGGAAGCAACTTTGTAATTAGTCCTCATTCAAAATATTTTCAAGCAGACCTATTTGTCTCCATGGTAACAGACTACAAACAGACGCTGCATAGTCAGATACTTCTGTTATATTGCCATCCATCTGTCGTCTCATTTTCACTTGCTTAGAGAGAGAGGAAGGAAAGGAGTATAAATCAGTCTACACAGGATGTGTTTGAGGTCTGATACTAGGGAGACGCACAGGAGCTGTATACACTGGGCAGTAGGTTATTTTTTAATTAAGACTATTTGGAAAGATCTTATGGAAAAAATAGGACAATCCATTGAATAAAACGTAACTTTTCATTTAACATGTTAAAACTCCATGGCGTACCCCGGCTGACGCGTTTCGCGCATTGCAAGGATGCCACTTTTTTCATTGTAGATGAATTTGAACAATACAATCACTGGTAGCAAGGCTAGACTTTCCCTTTAAGATAATGTAAAGTCTATACAAGTTGCTTAAAGGGGTTTTCTGGGATTTTAATATTGATGACCAATCCTCAGGATAGGTCATAAGTATCAGATCGGCGGAGGTCTGACGCCCGGCACCCCCGCCGATCAGCTCTATGTGATATCGATGACCTATCCTGAGGAGAGGTCAGCAATAGTAAAATACTGGAAAACTCCTTTAAAAGTGTTCTTCACAATCCCTTTTTGAAGGGCCCCCCAACACTGAGCTGATGACAATGTATCTTATTACTGCCATCTCCTGTAATGAGCTGTAATTTGTGGCAGAAGTCACCAGCAGGCTTCCATTTCTACTGCAGCACCCCCACAGGAGAAAAGAAGTATTGCACAATTCTTATTGAAATCAACAGGCTTTCCATATAATGTAGGAATGCGCCAGGTCCTCCAGAATGAGCAATGCTCTTTGTCGCGACTTGTCCTGAACATGAGAACCTTGTCATTGAAAGAACTTTCCGTTTCCTCTGTTGCTTTCAAGACATCCCTCCCCTCCCCCTGAATCCTGCATCTTTTCATCCCGCAAAGCTTACGTTTTGCACATCTGATAAAATTAACTGTTTCACAATGCTTGAAACCTTTAATTTACTCTCACTTTGTCAGTGCTGCTGATAAATTGTTGTTACGGGCGGGAAATATTTCTAGACAAACTTGTCAACAGATCCTACCCGGCTGTCAACCAGAAGAATACGGACAACTACAACAGCGAAGAACGGCGAGGAAACAAAGAAGTGATCTGCGCTTAACAGACCGTTAAAAAAACAAATAGTTTGTACAGTAGCAAAGACCTCTCTGTCTGCAGCTACCACTGGGGGGAGCTCTATGCTGGCGGGACACTGTATGCATCATCTGTCTGGTCACAACCAAACTTCCCAATATGTAGTCACTACCAGAAAACTTGCTTTAAAGGGGCCTTTTATATACTGTATATCCAATCTGCTTTCTATATAGGAGGTTGCACTATATATATATATATATATATATATATATATATATACACTGCGTGCAGAATTATTAGGCAAATGAGTATTTTGACCACATCATCCTCTTTATGCATGTTGTCTTACTCCAAGCTGTATAGGCTCGAAAGCCTACTACCAATTAAGCATATTAGGTGATGCGCATCTCTGTAATGAGAAGGGGTGTGGTCTAATGACATCAACACCCTATATCAGGTGTGCATAATTATTAGGCAACTTCCTTTCCTTTGGCAAAATGGGTCAAAAGAAGGACTTGACAGGCTCAGAAAAGTCAAAAATAGTGAGATATCTTGCAGAGGGATGCAGCACTCTTAAAATTGCAAAGCTTCTGAAGCGTGATCATCGAACAATCAAGCGTTTCATTCAAAATAGTCAACAGGGTCGCAAGAAGCGTGTGGAAAAACCAAGGTGCAAAATAACTGCCCATGAACTGAGAAAAGTCAAGTGTGCAGCTGCTAAGATGCCACTTGCCACCAGTTTGGCCATATTTCAGAGCTGCAACATCACTGGAGTGCCCAAAAGCACAAGGTGTGCAATACTCAGAGACATGGCCAAGGTAAGAAAGGCTGAAAGACGACCACCACTGAACAAGACACACGAGCTAAAACGTCAAGACTGGGCCAAGAAATATCTCAAGACTGATTTTTCTAAGGTTTTATGGACTGATGAAATGAGAGTGAGTCTTGATGGGCCCGTGGCTGGATTGGTAAAGGGCAGAGAGCTCCAGTCCGACTCAGACGCCAGCAAGGTGGAGGTGGAGTACTGGTTTGGGCTGGTATCATCAAAGATGAGCTTGTGGGGCCTTTTCGGGTTGAGGATGGAGTCAAGCTCAACTCCCAGTCCTACTGCCAGTTTCTGGAAGACACCTTCTTCAAGCAGTGGTACAGGAAGAAGTCTGCATCCTTCAAGAAAAACATGATTTTCATGCAGGACAATGCTCCATCACATGCGTCCAAGTACTCCACAGCGTGGCTGGCAAGAAAGGGTATAAAGGAAGAAAATCTAATGACATGGCCTCCTTGCTCACCTGATCTGAACCCCATTGAGAACCTGTGGTCCATCATCAAATGTGAGATTTACAAGGAGGGAAAACAGTACACCTCTCTGAACAGTGTCTGGGAGGCTGTGGTTGCTGCTGCACGCAATGTTGATGGTGAACAGATCAAAACACTGACAGAATCCATGGATGGCAGGCTTTTGAGTGTCCTTGCAAAGAAAGGTGGCTATATTGGTCACTGATTTGTTTTTGTTTTGTTTTTGAATGTCAGAAATGTATATTTGTGAATGTTGAGATGTTATATTGGTTTCACTGGTAAAAATAAATAATTGAAATGGGTATATATTTGTTTTTTGTTAAGTTGCCTAATAATTATGCACAGTAATAGTCACCTGCACACACAGATATCCCCCTAAAATAGCTAAAACTAAAAACAAACTAAAAACTACTTCCAAAAATATTCAGCTTTGATATTAATGAGTTTTTTGGGTTCATTGAGAACATGGTTGATGTTCAATAATAAAATTAATCCTCAAAAATACAACTTGCCTAATAATTCTGCACTCCCTGTGTATATATATATATATATATATATATAAAAGTTATTTTGCTCTCTCCCAGGTGTAGAGAGGTCTTGTGTCTGGCCAAGGTACTGGGTTGTGTACAGGTAAATTTCTCTTAATTGTGCCCCCTCCTGGATTGGGGAAGGGGGTGACATATATAAAGGGCAAAATCCTGGGAACCATTTCCACCAGGGAAAACTGCATAAGAAAAAGGGGCAAAACACATATCTCATAGGGTCCCATAGCAAAACATAGCATAGGCCCCCCTTACCCCACCAAGTTTTCCAGTATGAATGCATCAAACACCCTCAGGCCATGTAGAATGCCCCCGATTTCTGATGATTTTACAACTTGGCTCATTAAGGGGAAGAAATTTTAATAAATAAAAATTGTGATAAGAAAGTCGCCCTATGCATCACCCACTTTATTGTCAGAAATAGTAGAACAGATACTTCATAAATACTTCTGTACACCATATTTCTGTCGGGACTGTAGGTAGGGACAGACGAGGACAGTGAGTCCCTGAACTAGAACCCAGCCCACTTTCCCTACCTACTTGCAGAGTAAAAGCCTAAATGGCAGAACCGCGACAGTCCCTACACTAGTATAGGTGCAGGACAAACAATGACAATACAGACAACAAAATGCAGAGTACAAAATGGGTCAGAACCAAACGGGCTGCACAGTACCAAAGTGTGAGACAAAGGGTGGTCAGAAGACAAGCCAGGGTCAGGAACACTGGGAATAAATAGCAATACAGGAACCAGCTAGAGCCAACAAAGACTGTCCCTTGACCAGTACCTGATTGGTCCAGTGGCCTGGCGCTCCAATAGTTGTTCAGCTGGGCAGATGGACTGTCATTCAGCACACACGCACTGCGGGGAGAAACAGAGCATTGCGCTGGTTGCTAAGCCATGCCGAATCTAAGGATCGCGCCGCAGGAGCCTGGATGGTGCATTCCTTACAATTTCTCACTGTATTTACACCAGACAAATGGCAAAAATACACTGATAAATCTCCTGCTTCCCTTCACACAGTATATCATAAAACTGCTACGACTAGGGGGAGCTCAGAGCATAGGACTTTATACAATTACCATTGACTGCAATGGAAGCTGCAATAGTCTCTTTGTACTGAGCTCCCTCTTCTGGCAGCTGCCTGAACATGCAGTGTTTTATATGTTGGGAACAGAAGGAGTTCAGTGCCGCCCCCTCCTCCCGGACCCAATAACAGTCATGTGGACCGCCTCCATGGAAGGTATACCACTGGACACTGCCATGTCACCTGCCACCATCATAGTTTTATCCAGATGTCCATACACTCGGAATTTATGTTCTTCATGAGCCTTTGTATCTCAAGTATTATTCACCGTGTCAGATGACAAACGGTTATCAGGCAGGAAAGCTTTAGGGAAAGGCAGTAAACTCAGGACTCTGATGTATTGTCCTTCACTTCTCAGTGATACATTGTATCCGATTATATTCTGCTGCAAGTAACCCCATGAGAGATGTTGCCCTTGTCAGGATTTGGTGAGGTGTGATGCAAGTCAAGTCTTTTGCAATTAAAGAGCACCAACCCTCAGGATCAGCCCCATTAGACCAAGCCTACTATATGTTAGGGTTGTTCCTGCTGATTAAAATGACACCTGTCTTGTGAAAATCGGTTTTGACTTTCCCTAGAAAAAATACTTTTATTCTTTATGAAAACGAGGGCCTCAGTGATAGAGACCAGCCCCCCAGTCTACCTCAGCTTTCCAGTGCTGATCCTGCCCGCTGGGTGCTCTCACTTGTATAAAGAATAAAAGTATTTTTTCTTGGGAATTTTTACCAAGCAAGTATCATTTTACTCAGCAGGATCAATCCTACCATGTATAATAGGGTTGATTCTTCTGAAAGGTGCTGTCTAAGCTGGGGGTCTTGATAACTGGTCTTTGTCTCATACGAGCGGCACCATTCCTCCCCTACCAGTGCTGACCGCCATTCAGTAGACAGAACCAAAAATGAGGTTCTAAGAAACATTTGCTGCAGTGGTAGCCTCCAGCTGTTGTAGAACTACAACTCCCATCATGCTTGGACATGCAGGGCATGCTGGGAGTTGTCGTTTCGCCACAGTTGGAGGGCCATGAGTTTGTCATCCATAATCTAGACTGTGGACCACAAGTATTTAATTGCCGATGGGACCCCTTAATAAGGACATGTAACATAATTGTTAAAAAGGTGTTTCAACAAGACCCACCCTCATTGAGCAGAAGTCATTTACATGCAGTATATCCTGAAGCTGTAAAGAGTCTCTCTCTCTGGAGGACACGTCCTGTCCTGCATTACACAGACATCCCTTTGATGTGACAGGACATTGTGTAATACTTGTCAAGGGAACTTTATAACAAAAAAGGAATTGTCCAAAGTGGAGATCCCCTCTAAAAATTGCAGCTACACAAGAGGTATTACGTGCAGCCACCCTATAACAGAACCCGATCTGGCCGCCATTTTGCATTCAGTCTTTTGCCAGTGTAGGGAGAGGATGCTGTGTGGAGCAGGGACAGTTAGGGACACCAAACGCTGGCTAATAGGGCCACAAAAGTCCTTTTAAGGACTGGTATAGGTGTGCTATTGATAGGTGTGATACACAGAGGGGTATGATATACTGATAATATACTTTCTAACATAGAAATTATATTATAGTGCATTTGTATTGTGCAGCAGTTGTGTGCGGTTCTGCTGCGATACCGCAGGTATATAAAGGGACAAACACTATTGGAACAACTAATTGCAATTGGCGTGATATACCTGTTGCCCCCAAAAAAACTGATTGAGGGGTGTGATATACCTGCTTCCATAAAATACTGTTTGAGGCCTGTGATATACCTACTTCCGCAAATACTGCTCTTCTATAGGGACTTTGTCACAGGGTCATTTTGAAAATGACAGGCAGAGGAAGAGGCAGGCCATTCCGCAGGGGTGGTAGGGTCGGGCAGGTGCACCAGGCCGGAGCCTGAGTGGGAAGTTAGAGAAGGTGCGTGCGATTACGTCAAAGGACGCACCAGAGTTGGTTGAGTGGCTCACTCAGCCTTCCGCTTCTGCACCCTCCTCATCCTCTGTATCTGCACCCTCCTCACTGTCTGCTGTGTGCACCCCTAAAGACACCACCACCACCACCATAGCCCCTCCACTCGAGTCAGAGGAATTATTTTCCTATCCATTCCCAGACCTTACCGATGCGCAGCCTTTCTTGGCATCGGATGAGGAAGAGGAGGTAGCAACGGCCGCCACCCAGCGGTCTGACGACAATACCCAGATCAGCCCAAGGACGGAGGTCCCCGCTATTGCTGCCTATTCCGAGATCTCTAATGTCAGTGGTGGTGAAGGTGACGATGATGCCGGTTCGATGGACGTCAAGTGGGTGCCCACAAGAGAGGAAGAGGAGGGAAGTTCAGAGGGAGAGACGGAGCAGCAGATAGGGAGGAGAAGCAGGCACAGCTCACAGTGCACAGGAGGCAAAAAGCGGACTGCAGATGTATCTGGAGTGAGCCGTCCACCATGCTCAGTCACATCTGGCGCTCCCAGGACGCCAGCACATGGCTCCGCAGTGTGGTTTTTTTTTAACGTGTCCGCTGCTGACACTAGTATTGCCATCTGCAGCCTGTGCTGTCAACGCATAAGTCGCGGTAAGCCCAACACTCACCCAGGGATGACCGCCTTAACAAGGTACCTGGCCTCCCATCACCGAGCCCAGTGGGAGCAACGCCATCAGAACCCACAACGCCACACTCCCGGCGCTCCATGTCCTGCCTCTTCTCCTTCTCCTCTCTCCTCCGATTTGTCCTCCACTCCACCATGCCATCGTCGCGTTCATCTGGCAACAAGGCAGGATAACCCTCTTGCCCAACGGCTGACCGCTGGCTTGTCGGAACTGCTAGCCCGCCAACTACTGCCATATAAACTGGTGGACTCTGAGGCCTTTAGAAAATTTGTGGCCATTGGCACACAGCAATGGAAGGTCCCCGGAAGGAAATATTTCTCCCAGAAGGGCATCCCAGAGCTATATGGTCATGTTCAGCAGCAAGTGAATATATCTCTGGCACACAGTGTCGGTGCCAATATACATCTGACCACAGACACATGGTCTAGCAAACACGGGCAGGGAAGTTACATAACTGCCCACTGGGTGAATCTTCTGACGGCCGTCAAGCATGTAACTCGTGGCACCCATGTGGATTTGGTGTTACCGCCATGGATTGCATGCAGGCCTGACTCTTCTTCTCCTCCTCCTACTCCACCCTCCGTCTCCTCCTTGGCTGACTCCTTTTCCACTGCTGCCGCCTCTTCCGCTGCACCCCCCAAGCTCCCCAGAAACTATTCGACGTGCCAAGTGACACGTTGCCATGCTTTGCTGCGGCTGTTGTGCCTGGAAACCAAGAGCCACGCCGGTCCTGCTCTCCTTTCAGCTCTGCGGTCACAGGCCGATCAGTGGCTAACCCCGCTCAATTTGACAGTTGGCAAAGTGGTGTGCGACAACGGTGCCAATCTGCTGAGCGCGCTGAAACAGGGAAAAAGGACACACGTGCCGTGCATGGCACACGTCCTGAACTTAGTCGTGCAGCGATTCTTTGCCAAATACCACTGGTTCCAGGACGTCTTGCGTCAGGCCAGGAAAATCTCTGACCATTTTAGATCTTACACGGCCATGGCTCGCCTTGCTGACGTTCAGCGGCGACACCACCTGCCCCTCAGACGTCTGATTTATGACTGCCCGACGCGCTGGAACTCCACCTTGTATAGGCTTGATAGGTTGCTCCAGCAGAAACGTGCTATTAACGACTACCTGTACGAACTCTGCGGCAGGACAGGTTCTGGGAAGCTTGTTTTTTTTTCACCGCGCCAGTGGCTGCTCATGTGCGACGCATGCAGACTTCTCGGCCATTTGATGAGATCACCAAACTGGTCAGTCGCAGCCAGGGCGCCATCAGTGACATCGTACCTTACACCTTCTTTCTGGAACGTGCATTGCGTTGTGTCATTGATCAAGCCGTCGAGGAGCAGGAAGATGAGGAAGTCACAAGGCTGAATGAATTCCCAGGGGGGCTACTCCATCTGAGACAAGTCAGCAGGAATGTGAAGAGAAGTCAGAGGAGGATGGTGGTGAAGAGAAGTCAGAGGAGGAGACCAAGGACGACATTCTCCTGGGCGATGAGCAGGAGCCAGGCCGCTCCACCGCTTCCAATTTAGTGCAAATGGGGGCCTTCATGCTCTAGTGTTTGAAGAGGGACCCTCGTATAAAAAGCATAAAGTGCAAGGACCAGTACTAGGTGGCAACATACTTAGATGCCCGGTACAAACACAAAATGGCGGACATGTTACCAGCATCACAGAGGGCTGTCAGAATGCAGCATTTCCAGGCCTTGCTGCGAGAGATGCTGCATTCTGCTGTTGCGGGCGCTGGCAGAGGAATTTCCACCCACAGAAAAACAGTTGTGCGTACCAATCCTACCGCCCTGTAAGAAGAGTGCGGTTTGAAAATGTGTTGGTCACTTCGGATATGAGATCATTCTTGCAGCCAACCCATCGACAGCCGCCCTCCGGATCCAGCCTCAGGGGACGCCTAGACCGACAGGTGTCCGACTACATCGGGTTAACGGCCGATGTGGACGCTCTGAGAAGTGAGAAACCCCTGGACTACTGGGTGTGCAGGCTTGACCTGTGGCCAGAGCTGGCACAATTTGCCATGGAACTCTTGGATTGCCCCCCGTCGAGTGTCCTGTCCGAAAGGACGTTCAGCGCAGCAGGGGGGGATCGTGACCGATAAGCGCACTCGCCTAGCTCACGACAGTGTGGACTACCTCACATTTCTAAAAATGAATGAGGCATGGATCTCGGAGGAATTCAACACCTGTGACGACCACGTTTGATTGAGTTTCCTCATGCCAGCCCACACATATCCGCCACCACCCAGAACAAAGAATGGTTCTTGCCTTATGCATATACAGCGGCATAAAAGGCCTTTTCTGTCCGGTGAATGCCTAATGTTTGGGGCCTCGGAGGAATTCAACACCTGTGACGACCACGTGTTATCGAATTTCAACTATTTTCATTAGTTTTTTTTTCAAGAAGGGGGATTTTGTTAGCCATGTTTTTAATCCAATTTTATATTTTTTGTTCTTTTAAACATATGTATTTGACATCTATTTGTACTGGCCTGCAGTAAAATTGATATCCAATGACCGTCTAATATACCTCCAGCCACATAATCACTTGGTGTTTTCTGTACGGTGAATGCATAATTTTTGGGGCCTGTAATCTAACTGGCCAACAGTAAAATTGTTATACGGTGACCCCCTAATGTACCTGCAGCCACATTATCAATAGTTCTTTTCTGTACGGTGAATTAATAATTTTTGGGGCCTGTAGTCCACTGGCCGGAAGTAAAATTGTTATCCACTGGCCATCTAATGTACCTCCAGCCACATAATCACTTGATGTTTTCTGTCCAGTGAATGCCTAATGTTTGGGGCCTGTACTCCCGTGGCCTAAAATAAAAATTTTCTAGGCTCCAGCATGGCACATTTTTGAGAATTTCCCTTTAAGACACATTAAAATGGCCCCTGATTAAAATAAATATTTTTTGTGGGAATTTTTGCCATTAATCCCCATCTGGTATGTCACTGTCCATGTCGTGGGACTATTTATGCACTTCTAGTAAGTATTTGGTGGCTGCAACTACGACCTGAAGGTTTTTCAGGTTCGCCTGCCATTAAAGTGAATGGGGCCCGCCGCAAACTTGCGGTTCGCGAACATTTGATAGCGTTCGCGAATCGTCCCGGCCGATGTTCGTCCATCACTACTTGCCACCGCTCCACTCTGGCTAGTATGAGGGGTCCCAAGTGGGGAACTCCACCTACGAAGCCAATATGGGGGCTATGGAAAGTCATCCTACAAATGGCTCCCAATTTACACACCACTGTGGTGCACTTTGCCTGGGCCCTTTCAAAAATTGATAGGGTGTTCCTATCTGATAAAGTAATGGCATAGAGCTGGGATTCACCATCACAATAAGGGCTCATGCAAACGAGCGTAGTGGCTCAGTGCCCATATTGCGGACCGTAAAAGGCCGGTCCCCAATTTACAGGCACTGGCCGCGTGCACTCCGTGGTGCGGATGCAGAAACATTACCTTGAATGGGTCCCCGACCAACAAGATATGACTGAATATAGGACTTCACCTATCTTTTGCAGGGCGGAAGCATGAATTGGAAGCCCATGGAAGCACTACAAAGTGCTTCAGTGGGCTTTCAGGCCCGTGACTCCATACCGCAATAAAATAGGACATTCAAGTTAATGGGTCCACATCTGCACCATGGAGTACACACGGCCATTGCCTGTATATTGAGGACCGGCCATTTACGGTCTGCAATATGGGCGCTGAGTCATTACGCTCGTGTGCATGAGCCCTAACCTTTGCACCTAGCTTTTTATATAAGGTTTTAGTCATTTGCAACTTGGAGAAAACAAACAAGCAAGCATACATGAATTAAATAGCAAATACTTATATTTGTAGAAAACAATTTTTATTTTTGCATTTTTATTGCAAAATTGAATTTTTTTTATTGCAGATTTGCATTTTTGGTGCAGATTTGTATCTTTGTTGTAGATTTGTATTTGTTGCAGATTTGTATTTTTTGCAGATTTTTATTTTTGTTGCAAATTTGTATCTTTGTTGTAGATCTTTCTATATTATTGCAGATTTTCATTTTTGTTGTAGATTTATGTTTTATCGCAGATTTGTATTTTTGTTGTAGATTTGTATTGCTTTTGAGCTCAGATCCAGCACCCAAATGGCCAAGAAGGAACAGATCTTGTTTTTTTTCCTTCCTGGTCCTCCTAGAAAATTGTTTAATCGGGTCCACCAGCTAAAAGATGGTAGTTTCCACAGCAACCATGCAGCTGTTGTCTAGACACTGTGCTTTGTGGGTCCCTGTTGGCGTCATGCCCTTTATATCCTCAGCCCAGGGTCCTGCACACACACACCACACTCTTCTGCGTGTCCCAGGGTGATCGCCTCTGACAAACGAGGGGAATGAGAGTATTTTTAACTTGTCAAGTGGAAAAATGGAGAACAATTAGGTTAGGCACAAATGTCTGTCTAATTGCATTATGTTATCTTACATAAGCTTCACTTCCACTACAGAAAATCTACAGCCACCCCCGCCCGCCGGAGGAAGCCTGGCCTTACTCTGATTACTGTATTGATAAAATATTAATAATATTTTTCTATATAATGTGAATTTCACTGATCAGTGGACCAAGAATGTTTCTAAAATTTGATGGAAAATTGTAACCTTCTTTGTGGCTCCACCGAGCTGAACTGTGCAAATAAACTATGATAGATACTATTGACAGTTTAAAGGTTTCCTTGGCTTTAGGAGGCACTTTAGAAACCTCTACAAATACCAGGTTTGCTGTGCCCAGCATTACACATCGGTGGCGCTGTATTCTGGTAACACACTGCCATCTAGTAATACCATTGTATTCCTGGGAAGCCACCTACTTCTAGTCTCCCAGAAATTCCCTGGGGAAGAGGAAAAGTGTTCAAAAGCATCTCTAGAGCAGTAGACCCAATGCGAGCAGACACCCCATTATGACGGGGTCTTTGGCTCTATAGACACTAATACATATGACGCCATAGATATATATATATATAAAGTTTTTTTCTGATGTGAGTGCGCTCGTACCAGGGGCCAGACCTGTGCAGCAATGTCTGCTTACTCCACACTCCCAAACAGTATTAATAATGGTTCTACACATGTAATAATTCGACATGACTACACAATGATACAAATATAATAAAGTGTGCCCCAATGATAATGGTATACAGGTTTTATTTTTTGTGTATTCTGTATGTTGCTCTGGATGGCAGTATACATGTATGTTCCGTGTCTATAACATACCTGGTGATCTACTGAAATATCCATATTGCCAGAAGGAAAATCCTAATCTGCTCTGCTGATTGCATTCATTTTCCCTGCGTAGTGTTGTCCACATTACAGCAGATTACACGGGATTAATGTAATCCTTTCCCCCGGAGAAGCTGTAATCTTATTTGTGGATTTTCAAGGCGGGAAGGGCGGTTGGTATGATGCAAGTGCCAATCATTTCCCTGCTTCACACCCTTCAGCTTGGGTATGTGAAGGCATGTTATCTGAATCCACTGGAGCCACGGTATTGGTTGCATCTCTACTGTGCTGATACATTGTTTCACGCATGGTCCGAATTCGGTGAGATATGTGCCTCCAGGTCTGCAGGAAGTGTAATTTACTCATGGAAATGAGTCAAGTGTATGAGTGAACGGATAGGCTACATTCTCAGTGATGTCACTAATCTCTAGTGAATGGATAGGCTACATTCTCAGTGATGTCACCGCTGATCTCTAGTGATTGGATAGGCTACATTCTCAGTGATGTCACCGCTCTCTGATGAATAGATAGGCTACATTCCCAGTGATGTCACTAATCTCTAGTGAATGGATAGGCTGCACTCTCGTGATGTGAGCACTGATCTCTAGTGAATGGATAGGCTGCATTCTCAGTGATGTCACCGCTGATCTCTAGTGATTGGATAGGCTGCACTCTCGTGATGTCAGCACTGATCTCTAGTGAATGGATAGGCTGCATTCAAAGGGATGTCACCGCTGATCTTTGAGGATGGATAGGCTGCACTCTCGTGATGTCAGTGCTGATCTCTAGTGAATGGATAGGCTGCCTTCTCAGTGATGTCACTGCTGATCTCTAGTGAATGGATAGGCTGCACTCTTGTGATGTCAGCGCTGATCTCTAGTGAATGGATAGGCTGCATTCTCACTGATCTCACCACTGATCTCTAGTGAATGGATAGGCTGCATTCTCAGTGATGTCACCGCTGATCTCTAGTGAATGGATAGGCTGCACTCTTGTGATGTCAGCGCTGATCTCTAGTGAATGGATAGGCTGCATTCTCAGAGATGTCAGCGCTGATCTCTAGTGAATGGATAGGCTGCATTCTTACTGATCTCACCACTGATCTCTAGTGAATGGATAGGCTGCATTCTCAGTGATGTCACCACTGATCTCTAGTGAATGGATAGGCTGCATTCTCTGTGATGTCAGCACTGATCTCTAGTGAATGGATAGGCTGCATTCTCAGTGATGTCATCACTCTATAGAGAAAGGTTAGGCTGCATTCTCAGTGATGTCACCGCTGATCTCTAGTGAATGGATAGGCTGCACTCTTGTGATGTCAGCACTGATCTCTAGTGAATGGATAGGCTGCATTCTCAGTGATGTCATCACTCTATAGAGAAAGGTTAGGCTGCATTCTCAGTGATGTCACCACTGTTCTTTGGTGAATGGATAGAGTATGTACTCAGTGATGTCACCAGTCTTTAGTGAGTGGATAGGCTGCATTCTTAGTGATGTCACCAGTCTCTGACAGCCTCTCCAATATTCTTACCCTTAACAGTAGGACAGGGGAGAGGAGAAGAGGAATCTGAAAGCAGAGTAAATCATCCACAAGGTGGTTGATGCTAATGACCCTTATCCGTGGTGCTGAGTGATTAAATTGTCTGTACACACTGACAAATCTGCTCGGACTGTAATTTTTTTTAAAGCAAAATTTAGGGGATTTTTTTTTAATTTTTTTTATGAAATCCAAAATGTTAGGAAAAACATCCTGCGAGTTGACCACTCACAACCTTTCTTTTATTTATTTTCCAGATGACGTAGAAGCAACCAAACCTAGTGAAAGTGCCCAACAAGAAGAGGCTACCAGTGAAGAGCCCAAGGCGGACCAAGAAAATGCCTGAACACATTGAAATCCCCCCTGTTACTCTCCTCTTGGACTCCATCGTTTTACCCTCCCGGCTCCTCCTTGACCTTTCGACTCTCTTCCTCACGTGGGTTCCTCCACCTCACTCCCTCTTCTTCTTTCTCTGTGTGGCAGAACATGTAAAAAAAAAAAAAAAAAAAAAAAAAAAAGCAGGAAAGTTTCAGTCAAACAGTGTGGCTTAAACATTTTAAGTGTTTCTTGGTGTTGTTATGGCAAGTTTTCCAGTATGGTCCAATCCGATTCATTTTGGACAATTCTTTCGCACTGTATCCAAGTTTACTTCCAGCTCCCTCGCTCTTCTCTCTTTCCCTCTGTTACACTGTGTGCAATGTTCCGTTACTCTATGGGTTACAAATCAATCCAGTGAATTTCAAAAAGCGTCTCTTAAGTTTGTCTTTTGTTTTTTTCATTTTCTTTGTTTTCTTATTTTTTATACATTTATTGATATTATTATTTTATCACATTCTTGTTCCTCTTCAATGTGATGGAATGAACTTCTCAAAACTAATTAGCCCTCCCTACGGTTTGTTTTCCAAAATAAAGCGATGTGCCAATTAGCGTCTATATCCGGCAGTCACCCGTGTATTTTTCTTGTCCAGCTCGCTGTCTTGACTCTGACGCCTCAGGAGATCTGAGAAGTCTGCCTATGTTTTCTATCGTATTTCAGATGTTAGTCCTATATGTTGTGAATGAGGAACACAGTCACTCGCAAGGCATTGAGAATGTATGGTCTGGTTTTTGGCAAACACAGAGGTAATAAATAGTTTGATCTCCAGTTCTGGGCCGTGTCATGTGCAATATGTTCCAATAAATTTCATGTTAAATTGATACCAAGTTATTAGAAGAGATGGGTGAATGGATCCAGAAAATTGGTGAATTGGAGTCCTCTACTAGACCAACCAGCCAACCACCTTTAGGATGCATTAGGTGAACCATTATGGGATTCATTTCCTGTCCAATTTGGCAAATTTTTGATTCAGAACAAATCGAAGTTGCTCCAATTGCCCTGGAAATTGGCATATAACACTCGCTAATCTCTTAGGACTCTCTCTTTTTGTTAATTTTTTTTAATGATATTTTTCTCTTTTTCCCCACCCCGCTTTTAGTTCTTGAACACAATGACAGCAATGGTAATCATGTCAAATTGACGCTGACATACATATGGGTAAATGCATATTTGACGGCGTTAATGAACAGTGTGTTTAAAAACACACCGTGCCGGCACATGTGTTAAGCTTTTTCATATTCCAAAGCTTCCAAAAATTGGCCAGATGGTGTTTAAAGACATATGGTGTTATGGGAAAAAAAACTGTGACTTGTTCAGACCAAGTGTCCAAAAATGATGCCTCAACAGAGGCAAATTCTTTTCCCTGTTTATACACACACACATGTTAATGTCAGAAGAAACAGCGGCTTGTTCTGCACAAGTGTCCAAAAATGATGTCTTAACGGGGTCAGAATATATGCCCATAAAACGCACACAATTGTTAATTGTCAGAAGAAAGAGTGGATAATTCTGAATAAACCTAGAAAAATTCCCACTTTAATTGTGAGAGGCAGCAGTGCAGTGTGGATGTGGAAAGGGTATGGTAATAGTGGCATATGGCTGCAATAGTAGTGCCAGCACAGCATGGAACAGACAAGGCAGTAAATGTGTGTATGGCTGTGTAGGGGTAGTAGTAATAGTAGTAGTGGCAACTGTGTAGGAGTAATGGTAGTAGCAGTAGTGGATTAGCGGCAGGGAGTAGCAGCTGTGGCGGTAGCGGCAGCATAAGCAGCAGCCATATGGTATGAAACATGATGGTAGGCCGGCAGACAGCGGCATTGGCATGATAGCAGCAGCAGCAGTCATATGGTGCAGAACATGAAGCATGATCGTGCACTGTTAGCAAGGGCAGATCTATTTATTGGTTTTAGCTGGAGGTGTGTATAAATCCTCTATGATCCATGCCTCGTTAATTTGGCAAAAGCAATGTTTTGAACACCGGTGGAGGAGACCTTTGTCCGTTTAGGTGTCACAACAATCCCTGCCATACTGAAAACCATCTCTGACATGACACTGGTGGCTGTGCAAGAGAGAAGAGAGAAGGCCTACTGGACCGTTCTAGTCTGCCTTCCCAGAAGTCCATGGGGTTCGACAACAAGGTATGCGCTAGAGCAGGGGTAGGCAACCTCAGGCACTCCAGCTGTGGAACTACAATGCATACTTGCTCTGCTCATCTCAGAGCTCTCACAGAAATAAATGGAGTTGTAGTTTCCCAACAGCTGGGGTGCCAAAGGTTGCTGAACCCTGCGCTAGAGACAGAGTAGAGTCCAGGTAGGACTGAATCTGGGCATTGAGGCGGGAGGTCTCCATCATTGAAAAATTTCTCCATCATGTTGATGATACTGAACTTTGCGATACTGCGGCTTCTGCTGCTCATTGCACTGGATATAGTGGGTGGTGGCTGACTCTCCGGGAGCCTCCCAGTGCATACATGCTAGTGGCAGGCTGTGTACACAGTGTTTCCTGGTAATAATGTAATTTGGCCTCCCTTTCAGCTGGAGGAAAACATTCCTCAACACTGACCCAATCAGTCATGAAAGAAATGTACTGTCCCTGCCCATAACAGCTGCTTCAGTTGTCCACTGTGGCGTGCACCTTGCCGCACAGCGACCAACGCAAGGATCAGCCTGTGTTCTCCGCCATGAACACAAGGAAGTGATGCCTTTTTGGGAGAAATAATGCTAGCTAGGTATCTTCCAGCGAGGCTAAGAGCACACCATCAGTACCCTAAAGGCAGCAGACTCTACTAAATGGTATGGCAGCAACTGCACCGCCAGCAACATGACAAGGACATCAGCAGATAAAACACCCATCAAAGTTGTTTCCTGGCCAAACATTCCATTATCGATGCCTGATGACGGAGCGAAGTAGGAGAGGAGGAGTCTGAGTGGGACAAGCAGTAAGTGATGATGAAGGGATGACAAGGACACTGTACTGCATGTGGATGCAGCCTGGCTACCACAAAGGAGACTGGTAGAAGGAGGACACTCTTGTTGAGCTAGCTGTTGGCCACTTCTATTTTCCCCACAGTAACTGATGCTGCTATGGAACTATGGTGTCCACGGCTTATTTTCAGCCTGCAGATCTTGCACACGGCAATGCTTTCATCTTCTGTTAATGTGGAGGAAAACTGCCAGATGGGATATTCTCGCACACTCTGCACAGACCAAGCAGCAGCCAAGTTTGGATTAGCTCTGGCACTTTCTGGGCGTGCACCAACAGTATCATCGGCATCACCAGTTCCCAAAGCAGATCTGGCCCTGGCAGTTGTTTGGGAGGTTTTGGGATCGTACACCGCCTCTGCTCTTTGTTGCTGTTGCCACCAACCTCCTCTTTAGATGTTACCTTTTTTTCATCATTACCCCTAATCTGCTCCCAGGTCCTGTCCAACACACAATCATCATCAGAGTCCTCACCCTCTCCGAAGCTTTTCTCAGACTGTTATATCTCATGGTGGGCTCCTTGGCCACCCTCCCAATTCCATGTTCTGTATATGCCCTGAGTGCCACTGTTGCTGCCACTGTCCTACAGCTACCACCTTGGCTATGGCAGGACATAAAAGGAAACCCCGGCACTCCAATTTCTTCAATATTTTCATGCGTTTATTCCACCAAAATCACCACAACGTTTCGACCTTCTGGTCTTTATCAAACTCGATAAAGCTTGAAAGTCGAAACGTTGTGGTGATTTTGGTGGAATAAACGCAAGAAAATATTGAAGAAATTGGAGTGCCGCGGTTTCCTTTTATGTCCTGGTAATTAAGGGGTTCAAGGCCAGAGCTCATTACTGCGGGCACCGCCACGGAAATGGAATGACTATTACAAGTCAGTGAGTAGTGCTGTCTTATCTTTAATTTATGTACTTGGCTATGGCAGCCACTAGTACCACTAACATAGCAATGCATGGGCTCACTTTCCTTCCCCTGAACCTCCTCCTCATGCCAGTCCTAACGCTGACTGCTCTCACAAAAGTCATCAACAAGGAGACCCTCTTGACTGTGTGGTAGGGCATGGTGGGGTATTGTTACCTCTTAGGAAAAAGGAAGGTGCCCCACTAGCAGGGGCAGTAAAGACAGACAGGATGCCACAAAAAGGCCTCTCTGGGGCTTCAAGGAGGAGAAGCAGGAGGAATGCTGTGGCCCCTGGCTCCAAAGCATGGTGTTAGACTCAGAAGTGACCTCATTATCCTACTGTGACTGACAGGAGGAGCAAGCCACCCAGTCCACAATCTCATCCTTTTTTGTACTCAATAATAATGTTGCACATTTTGGGAGTCAGGGAGAACTGTGGCCTACTACTACCACCACCAGTAATGCTACTACTGGATGCATGGCTACACACGTTCTGATTGTGGGTGGATGAGGCCTGTGAAAGGACAAAGGTTTTCAGATTATTAAATGCGCATTCACTAAAACTTTCAGTGATGATGCAGGACACGTTTTTTCATTTAGACGCTATGATGCAGTATGCCTTCACTAACACATTTGTGAAATATTTTTTTTTCTAATGAATCTAGTTGCCAGAAGATGATAGTAGTCCAATACAGAAAATACACCTCTTGATAGTGACCAGTTCTCACTCCCTCCCCCTTAATATACCCCAAATTCCCTATAATCTTCTTATACTGCCCCTCCCTATTACCTATTCTCTCCTTATAATCTTCGTATACTGTCCCTATCACTAATTGTCTTCCTAAAATCTTCTTATACCGCCCCTATCACTTATTCTCTCCCTATAATCTTCTTTTATTGTCCCCATCACCTATTCTTTGCCTATAATCTTCCTATACTGTCCCTATCACTAATTGTCTTCCTATAATCTTCTTTTATTGTCCCTCCCTACCACATATTCTCTTCCTATAATCTTCTTACACTGTCCCTGTCACCTATTTTCTCCCAGCCAGTTCACAATCTCACTCTTTTTTGCCCTCAATAATAATGTTGCACATTTCGGGACCCAGGAAGAACTGTGGCCTACTACTACCACTAATGCTACTACTGGATGCATGGCTGGTGCACGCATTCTGATTGTGAGTGGACGAGGCCTGGGTCTTTTGTTTTGCATTCTTCCATTTTCCAGACATTTTATTATAAGGTCTATGAAAAGGTTTTCAGATTATTAATCCCTTCAGTACCAAGCTATTTTTCATCTTAAAGACCATGTGTCACTTTATGTAGTAATAACTTTGTAACTCTTACTTATTCATGCCATTCTGAGACAGTTTTCTTGTGACACATTGTACTTCATGATAGTGGTAAATTTGAGTCAATATAAATCACCTTTACTTTGCATTATGGATGTGAAATGCGGTGGAATTATTGAACTTTTTTTTCACAGAACAATGCACATTCACTTAAACTCGTACAATATTTTCTCACTATCATATATTCTCTTTCTATACTGTCTTTATCCCCTATTCTCTCCTTATAACCGTCTTATACTGCCCCTATAACTTATTCTCTCCCTATAACTTTCTTATAATGTCCCTCCCTATCTCCTATTCTCTCTCTATAACTTTCTTATACTGTCCCTCCCTATCTCCTATTCTCTCCCTATAATCTTCTTATACTGTCCCTATCTCCTATTCTCTCCCTATAATCTTCTTATACTGTCCCTATCACCTATTCTTTCCCTATAATCTTCTTATACTGTCCCTATCACCTATTCTTTCCATATAATCTTATACTGTCCCTATCACCTATTCTTTCCATATAATCTTCTTATACTGTCCCTATGACTTATTTTCTCCCTATAACTTTCTTATACTGTCCCTCCCTATCTCCTATTATCTCCCTATAATCTTCTTATACTGTCCCTCCCTATCTCCTATTCTCTCCCCATAATCTTCTTATACTGTCCCTCCCTATGACCTATCCTCTCCCTATAATCTTTTTATACTGTCCCAATCACCTATTCTTTCCATATAATCTTCTTATAATGTCCCTATGACTTATTTTCTCAGTATAACTTTCTTATACCGTCCCTCCCTATCTCCTATTCTCTCCCTATAACTTTCTTATACTGTCCCTATCACCTATCCTCTCCCTATAATCTTCTTATACTGTCCCTATCACCTATTCTTTCCATATAATCTTCTTATACTGTCCCTATGACATATTTTCTCCCTATAATCTTCTTATACTGTCCCTCCCTATCTCCTATTCTCTCCCTATAATCTTCTTATACTGTCCCTCCCTATCTCCTATTCTCTCCCTATAACTTTCTTATACTGTTCCTCCCTATCTCCTATTTTCTCCCTATAACTTTCTTATACTGTCCCTCCCTATCTTCCATTTTCTCCCTATAATTTTTTATACCGTCCCTCCCTATCTCCTATTATCTCCCTATACCTTTCTTATACTGTTCCTCCCTATCTCCTATTCTCTCCCTATAACTTTCTTATACTGTCCCTCCCTATCTCCTATTTTCTCCCTATAATTTTTTTTATACTGTCCCTCCCTATCTCCTATTCTCTCCCAATAACTTTCTTATACTGTCCCTCCCTATCGCCTATTTTCTCCCTATAACTTTCTTATACTGTCCCTCCCTATCTCCTATTCTCTCCCTATAATCTTCTTATACTGTCCCTATCTCCTATTTTCTCCCTATAATCTTCTTATACTGTCCCTATCACCTATTCTTTCCCTATAATCTTCTTATACTGTCCCTATCACCTATTCTTTCCATATAATCTTATACTGTCCCTATCACCTATTCTTTCCATATAATCTTCTTATACTGTCCCTATGACTTATTTTCTCCCTATAACTTTCTTATACTGTCCCTCCCTATCTCCTATTATCTCCCTATAATCTTCTTATACTGTCCCTCCCTATCTCCTATTCTCTCCCCATAATCTTCTTATACTGTCCCTCCCTATGACCTATCCTCTCCCTATAATCTTTTTATACTGTCCCAATCACCTATTCTTTCCATATAATCTTCTTATAATGTCCCTATGACTTATTTTCTCAGTATAACTTTCTTATACCGTCCCTCCCTATCTCCTATTCTCTCCCTATAACTTTCTTATACTGTCCCTATCACCTATCCTCTCCCTATAATCTTCTTATACTGTCCCTATCACCTATTCTTTCCATATAATCTTCTTATACTGTCCCTATGACATATTTTCTCCCTATAATCTTCTTATACTGTCCCTCCCTATCTCCTATTCTCTCCCTATAATCTTCTTATACTGTCCCTCCCTATCTCCTATTCTCTCCCTATAACTTTCTTATACTGTCCCTCCCTATCTCCTATTTTCTCCCTATAATTTTTTTATACTGTCCCTCCCTATCTCCTATTATCTTCCTATAACTTTCTTATACTGTTCCTCCCTATCTCCTATTCTCTCCCTATAACTTTCTTATACTGTCCCTCTCTATCTCCTATTTTCTCCCTATAATTTTTTTATACCGTCCCTCCCTATCTCCTATTCTCTCCCAATAACTTTCTTATACTGTCCCTCCCTATCGCCTATTTTCTCCCTATAACTTTCTTATACTGTCCCTTACCATCAATTATTCTCTCCTTATAATCTTCCTAAACTGTTCCTCCATATCACTTATTTGCTCCCCATAGTCTTGTTATACTGGTTCTCCCTCTTTATAATCTTCTTCTCACCTATTCTCTCCATATAATCTTGTACTGTCCCTAGCTAGGAGTTTCAGCCTTCAGAGGCAGAGCCACAGCACAGCTTCCTGCCATGTCACAAGTACACAGCAGAATGATGTTCAACCTGGGCACCACCCTGCCTGCGGTCCCCCTGATTGGCTGATGAGGCTGCCAGCCCTCCCTCCACTTCCTCCCAGTGTCATGTGAACATCCTTCTTCTCTTGTGGTATTTTCATGCCAATTCTCACAGTAAAATGAAGCTGTGCACTTTTTATGCAATTTGTCCAAAATGAATTTATTTGGGGGATTAATTTTTGGGAAATTTGTAAAGAATCTGGTTCGATACAAATAAAGATTCACTCATTCTTAGTTTGAAAATAAGAATAAAATTAAACATCACCCCCTGACTTTATAATTTATAGGAAGAGACAAAACTGAACAGAATTAGATGCACTTAAGATACCATAAATCTCTGTATATGAGACATGGGGCACCACTGCATGCAGCCAGACAAAATGGAGATAACCATGCCCAACAACCTGCTGCCAAACTACAACTCCTATCTTCTGCTGAGTTTGACTACTACAGGATTGAGACCTCTGCTCTAGCTGCCAGTACCTACACAATAGAGCAGGAATGAGCGACCTCCAGCGCTCCAGCTTTTCTGAAACTACAACTCCCACAATTCTCCGTTCCATTCTATGGGAGATGCAAGAGCAGCCGAGTAAGTGTGCCTGCTGCTGGGAGTTGTAGTTCCACAGGAGCTGGGGTGTCGAAGGTTGCTGATGCCTGTAACAGAGGCTGCTGACAAACTTCATCACTTGTCTCTGGCATCTGGACTCTTTCTACCTGGTTAAGACCTCAGTGATCATTATCTGAAGCTGCTGGGAAAATGTTTAGCACAAATCACATCAGAATCTGACAACGTGAAGACTTGTGTGATAAAAAATGACCAGGTGTCAGAAGGAGTCGAGTAGGTGTGAGAATTCCAGCTGCCATTGTCATTTCAAGCTCCGGAAACACAAACTGTTACATTCAGTTCTCTTATTGATACAAATGTGACAAACTTTACCTTGACTTTTCAATGCCCTGCTATTGCACACACAGGTAATATCTTCAGTAACGTCTCACAGATGGTTAATCATCTCTTAGACACTAGAGGTAAGTGATCAAAGTCACCTCCAAGTGGGGTCGTCTTCTGTTGGACCTATCATTATGTCAGAGCCTGGGGCCACAGGAGGATTCTCCGTTAGTGTGAACAGTCCAACCCATAATGACAATTAAAAGAAAACAGTGGAGCTATTTTGCATCTTTCCATCATCTCACGGTGGATGTGTAGAGTAGAAAGTGTGAATTAGTGCCAAGGTCAGTCCTAAATGGTCGCAGCGCTGCCGTTAGTCACACGACTTCCAGCAAAATCCCTAAATTGTTCATAGAGCAGATAACATTCTCCATCCCTGCAGCCAGCGCTCCGACGTGAAATACTTCACAGCCTGCAATTAATGTGAGTGAACCCGGGCTTAACATAGAGATCGGGATAATAGTCGCTCTATTCTCAGAGAAGATGTATGGATGAACTGTGAAGAGAATACTGGAAATACTGCTCACGTATATATAGTCAGGTCCATAAATATTGGGACATCGACACAATGCTACCATTTTTGGCTCTATACATCACCACAATGGATTTGAGATGAAACGAACAAGATGTGCTTTACCTGCAGACTGTCAGCTTTAGTTTGAGGGTATTTCCATCCAAATCAGGTGAACGGTGCAGGAATTACAACAGTTTGCATATGTGCCTCCCACTTGTTAAGGGACCAAAAGTAATGGGACAATTGGCTTCTCAGCTGTTCCATGGCCAGGTGTGTGTTATTCCCTCATTATCCCAATTACAATGAGCAGATAAAAGGTCAAGAGGTCATTTCCAGTCTGCTATCTGCATTTGGAATCTGTTGCTGTCAACTCTCAAGATGAGATCCAAAGAGCTGTCACTATCAGTGAAGCAAGCCATCATTAGGCTGAAAAAACACAACAAACCCATCAGAGAGATAGCAAAAACATTAGGCCTGGCCAAAACAACTGTTTGGAACATTCTTAAAAAGAAGGAACGCATCGGTGAGCTCAGCAACAGCAAAATACCTGGAAGACCACGGAAAACAACTGGGAGGGATGACCGAAGAATTCTTTCCCTGGTGAAGAAAACACCCTTCACAACAGTTGGCCAGATCAAGAACACTCTCCAGGAGGTAGGTGTATGTGTGTCAAAGTCAACAATCAAGAGAAGACATCACCAGAGTGAATACAGAGGGTTCACCACAAGATGTAAACCATTGGTGAGCCTCAAAAACAGGAAGGGCAGATTAGAGTTTGCCAAACGACATCTAAAAAAGCCTCACAGTTCTGGAACAACATCCTATGGACAGATGAGACCAAGATCAACTTGTACCAGAGTGATGGGGAGAGAAGAGTATGGAGAAGGAAAGGAGCTGCTCATGATCCTAAGCATACCACCTCATCAGTGAAGCATGGTGGTGGTAGTGTCATGGCGTGGGCATGTATGGCTGCCAATGGAACTGCTTCTCTTGTAGTTATTGATGATGTGACTGCTGACAAAAGCAGCAGGATGAATTCTGAAGTGTTTCGGGCAAAATTATCTGCTCATATTCAGCCAAATGCTTCAGAACTCATTGGACAGCGCTTCACAGTGCAGATGGACAATGACCCAAAGCATACTGCAAAAGCAACCAGTTTTTTAAGGGAAAGAAGAGGAATGGCCAAGTCAATCACCTGACCTGAATCCGATTGAGCATGCATTTCACTTGCTGAAGACAAAACTGAATTGAAAATGCCCCAAGAACAAGCAGGAACTGAAGACAGTTGCAGTAGAGGCCTGGCAGAGCATCACCAGGGATGAAACCCAGCGTCTGGTGATGTCTATGCGTTCCAGACTTCCGGCTGTAATTGACTGCAAAGGATTTGCAACCAAGTATCAAAAAGTGAAAGTTTGTTTTATGATTATTATTATGTCCCATTACTTTTGGTCCCTTAACAAGTGGGAGGCACATATGCAAACTGCTGTAATTCCTGCACCGTTCACCTGATTTGGATGTAAATACCCTCAAATTAAAGCTGAAAGTCTGCAGGTAAAGCACATCTTGATCGTTTCATTTCAAATCCATTGTGGTGGTGTATAGAGCCAAAAATGTTAGAGTTGTGTCCATGTCCCAATATTTATGGACCTGACTGTATATATATACTCCCCCAGAAAACCCCTATACTCAACCCTGGAAAAAATAAACTATTCCAAAAATATCTATGACTAATACATTAATCTAAATGGCGACAGTAGAAATATTCTTGTTCATGCAGAAGGAGCAGTATTATAGTAGTTATATTGTTGTACATAGGAGCAGTATTATAGTAGTTATATTCTTGTACATAAGAGGCAGTATTTTAGTAGTTATATTGTTGTACATAGGAGCAGTATTATAGTAGTTATATTCTTGTAAATAGGAGGCATTATTATAGTAGTTATATTCTTGTACATAGGGAGCAGTATTATAGTAGTTATATTCTTGTACATAGGAGCAGTATTATAGTAGTTATATTCTTGTACATAGGAGCAGTATTATAGCAGTTATATTCTTGTACATAGGAGCAGTATTATAGTAGTTATATTATTGTACATAGGAGCAGTATTATAGTAGTTATATTCCTGTACATAGGAGGCAGTATTATAGTAGTTATATTCTTGTACATAGGAGCAGTATTATAGTTGTTATATTCTTGTACATAGGAGCAGTATTATAGTAGTTATATTCTTGTACATAGGAGCAGTATTATAGTTGTTATATTCTTGTACATAGGAGGCAGTATTATAGTAGTTATATTCTTGTACATAGGAGCAGTATTATAGTAGTTATATTCTTGTATATAGGAGGCAGTATTATAGTAGTTATATTCTTGTACATAGGAGCAGTATTATAGTAGTTATATTATTGTACATAGGAGGCAGTATTATAGTAGTTATATTCTTGTACATAGGGAGCAGTATTATAGTAGTTATATTCTTGTACATAGGAGCAGTATTATAGTAGTTATATTCATGTACATAGGTGCAGTATTATAGTAGTTATATTCTTGTACATAGGAGCAGTATTATAGCAGTTATATTCTTGTACATAGGAGCAGTATTATAGTAGTTATATTATTGTACATAGGAGCAGTATTATAGTAGTTATATTCCTGTACATAGGAGGCAATTTTTATTGTGAAAACAAACAAAAAAAATACAATTAAAATACATTCTTACAAAAACAAAAAATAACAGGCATTGTACACACAATGACTACTCAACTAAAATGACTATAGAATCATATTAAACTTAGAAAGTCCACATTTGCTGGGGAGGAAAAAGAAGAGAAAAAAACACACAAATTAACATCATATTTTCTGTTTTAAACCAAAGACACATTTCTCCATAATTTCCTATTATTCGGGTTACTCTTTATCTCTAATGACTTAACCCACTGGAGCTCAGACATTATTTGGCTTACGGCTGTGGTGTGGTGGAATGGCTCATTGTGTATAGACACGCGGGTTCTCATGTGCCAATGGTAGTATTTTATGACAGATATGATCAGGTACATTGTCCCCCTGTCTACATTCCTATTTCTGGATGGAACAGCATAGATTATTTCAGGATAAGTCAGGGACTGCAGTAATGGGATGTTTAGCTTTTGTGACACTTCTTCCCATATTCTCCTCCCACCCCTGCAGTCAGATATTAAGTGCTCCATCGTCTCCTCCTGCTGACAACCGAGAGGACAGTTCCTATCTGAAACACTTAAAAATTTCAGGTTACCCCTAACAAATAGCTTTCCATGTAATGACAACCAAGCTATGTCAAATAATTTGGCGGGGAGTCGTTTCCCATTGAGGAGCTTCAGACTTTCTTGTAAAGTGCTAGTCACACAATCCCTCAAGACAAGTGGAGAACAAAAGAAAGCCCTACAGACCCTCACGTATAGATCTTTCCTTGGCTTACCCTCAATGTAGGACTTCTCTATCTTCCACCTTCTCACACACTTCAGCCCATAGTCCAGGTACTGGGGGAGGTAGTCACTCGTCCATCGACCCCTCTTGAGACTGCCGCCTCGCACCCAAGACTCTGCAAAAGGCATTATCCAGTCCCTGATACTATTCACCCACAGGAAGCTGTTCTCTGAGTCCAGGCAACCAAAATTAACTTTTAGAAACATGGAGTCAAAGAACACCCTTGGATTCAACATATCCAACCCACCCTCTCTTCTCTGTAGGTAGGTGATCCCTCTTTTTATCAGGTTCAACCTGTTCCCCCACAACAGTTGGAAGAACAGGCTAAAGAGCCTAGCGGAGAAAGATTCCGGCAAAGGAAAAACGACAGAGACATACAAGAAGACAGGGACCAGGTAAGTCTTCAACATTTTAACCCTTTCTCTATAGGTCAGCCTCCAGTTCTTCCATCGCTGAACCTTTGCATTTCCGGCTTCCAACTTCTCTTCCCAATTTAGTTTGGCGTTATCATTCCTCCCAAATTTGACCCCTAGGATTTTAATATAGGTGGAGGCTCTCACAAATTGTGGCAGATCAAAGTCTGGATCACTGTCTGATATCCAGAGAGCTTGACTCTTCTCAAGGTTGACCAGAGACCCTGAGGCCTCAGAGTAACTTCTGATGGCCGTAGACAACATCTCCACCTCACGAGGCTCAGATATCACCACAGTCACATCATCCGCATAGGCAACAACACTCAGGGGCAGGCAATGGGGGACTGGCACCCCCTGAAAACCACACTCCTGCAGTGACCTCAAGAATGGGTCTAAGGCAAATACATACAGCAGCGGACTCAGTGGGCAACCCTGTCTCACCCCTGCCTCAACCCTGAAGGTATCACCCTGCCAACCATTGACCAGAGGAAAGCTCTCAGCCTCGCAATACAGAGTCTTCAGCCAATCGATGAATTGCCCCGGAATACCGTACTTTGACAAAGTGGCCCATAGATACTCATGATCTACTCTGTCAAAGGCTTTAGCCTGGTCAAGACTCACAACATATCTCCCACACCTCAGGGATTTACATCTCTCAAACATCTCCCTTATCGAGAGGACTGCTCCAGAGATGTTCCGCCCTTTTACTGTGCCAAACTGACAGCCTGACAACAGTGCTGAGGACAGACAAACTAATCTAGAAAACAGAATTTTTGCCAGAATCTTTCTGTCGACATTCAAGAGGGCAATCGGCCTCCAGTTCTTGATGTCACTCGGCTCTTTACCTTTGGACAGCAGAATCAGCGAGGACACTCTCATGGATGGAGGCATCAGGTGACTTTCTAGACAATTTGTATATACATCCACGAGGATTGGGGCCAAGAGGTCTCTGAATGTCCTATAGAATTCTGCTGTTATCCCATCTGGACCTGGTGCCTTCTTCAGATGTAACTTATCAATTGCCTCTTTAACCTCCGCCACCGTCAAATCTGCTGTCAAAGGAGAAAAGTCCAAATCATTAGTATCAGGGAGCGGAGTTGCCTCCAAGAATTGGGTCATCTTGTCTCTATCCAAAACCTTCCTCTGAAACAAGTCAGCATAGTAAGATCTCACCACCCCCAGGATACCCTCCCGAGATTCTTGCAAAACACCCTGGGGGTCAGTGAGACCGGTGACAGATTTATTTGCCACTCGCTCCCGGCAATTCTCAAAGGGATCAGGAGACCCTAAAGTCCCATAATCCCGTTCAAGAACCAGGGAGGTATACCTGCTGTACTGATACTGCCTTATCTCAGATTTCAGCCGGTCTATCCTTTGTTGGTCATCCCCTCCCGCCGAATATAGTGACTCCAATTCTTTCCGCAGCTTGAGATACTGGCCATACTTACTCTTCCCCTTTATAACTGACAGTCTCTTTAAGAGGGATCTGATCTCATCCTTGACATCCTCCCACCAGTCGGCCATATTGTCATAAAAGTCCACTCTCTCTAGCTGACTCTGTATAAGAGAGTGAACATGACTCTGAACCGAAGGGTCTTCTAATAGACTGGAATTAAGTCTCCATAACCCTCTACCTGTCCCAGAACACTTTGTGACACCCAAACAGAAATATAAGGCCAGATGGTCTGAATAAGGGACGATCTTCTCATCTTTCTCACCAATGGTCTCTGTAGGACTCACCAGAGCTAAATCTATCCGACTTCTTCTTTCACCACAAAAATAAGTAAATTTTGGTTTCCGACCACCCTGCACAAACACATCTGACAACCCGGCCTGTTGAATAATTCCGTTTAAGACCTTGGAGTCTCTGGTAAGAGGCCTATTAGAGGTCCTGTCACAAGATGTCCTGGTGGCATTAAAATCTCCAGCCATGATGACAGGGATAGATGTGAAGAGATATGGCTTCACTTCATTATAAAGGTTAACCCTTTCAGTCACTGTCTGCGAACCATAGATATTTATAAGACGGAGCCTCCTACCCCGAATAGTAACTTCCAGAATTAGGCACCTTCCCATCAATACCTCTGTCAACCTATGTATATGTACATCATTGGTGTTAAAGAGGATAGAGACCCCGGCACTTGGTTCTACAGCCAGTGACCAAAAGGATGGACCAGACCGCCATTCACGCTCGGCTTCCCGTAAGAGTCCTAAAGTATTCAAACGTGTCTCTTGTAAGAAAAAGACATCAGCATCAAGAGACCTTAGATGTTCATAAACCGCATGCCTGGTCCTCCTTACTCTGACACTGTTCACATTACTGGAGAACACTTTAAGGGTAAAGTCAGCCATCAAAGCAAAGCAAAGCACAAGTAGCAGAGATATTCCCCCCATCATCATAGATCTGAGTCTGAGCCCACCTGCCGACCACCTGTCTCCATGTCTGATTCGGACAGACGTTTAGCTCGCGGGGGTTTCCTTTTTGTGGGGGGATCGCCCTCTTGGTCCTCATTAAATTCATCTACCACCCTCTTTAACTCTCTCTCCATCTCTTCCTCAGCGTCTGACTCTGATAGGACACCGTACCTATTTGTGATAGTCATGACACCTGACCCGGGGTCTACTTTCTTTTTGGAAGGTTTTTGGACAGTGGTCCATTCCCCCTCAGGCTTACGGCTGGTTTTGTCCTTCTTCCGTTTCTTCTGCGGATTTATTGATGCAGGGGCAGAAGACGACGTGCCCACAACCTGCTCAGTGACCTCCCCGTTCCCCTCAGTGGCTCCTGGCTGGGACTGGTCAGGCACTATGTCACCCATATTGTCATCCATGTTGTGCTGAGGCTCGGGCGGTGTCACTGCTGACCCTGACAACAGCGTCTCCTCCTCTAGGTCATCTGCCACTTCCAGCAAGTCCTCATCAGGGAAGTCCTTACAAACATTATGCCAGGCGTCTGGACAGTCCCTGTGCGAGTGACCGATCCTACCACAGAGGTTGCACCGGATGTTCTGGCAGGTGGCGCTGACATGGCCGATCTCCCCGCAAAAATTACATTTTACCAGGGTGCACACACTCGCAATATGACCGGCCTTTCCGCATTTAAAACATTTTCTAGGCTGACCCGCATAGAAGCATACCCCTTTCTCCCGGCCAATAAAGAATGAGTTGGGCAGGTGTTGGGTGATGTTGTTAACCTGCCGTAACTTTACCAGGACCTTCCACCCCCCAGTCCATATGCCATCCTCGTCCCTGGTCTTGGTCAGATCTGACATTAGGTCACAGTGTCTTTTTAGCCATACAACAATATCCTGGTGTGGTACTGACTCGTTCCAGAATATTATGGTGACATTTGCTGTGTCCGGTCTAGAGATGGGGATGAGGCTGAACTTATTCCAGCCATCAGCATCTCTCACCCGGGCGAAATGAGCCCAGAAGCGGTCCAGGTCAGACATGAGTTTAAAACTGACGTCATACCCCTGCCTGTCAGGAAGGTTTATCACTGCCAGGATGTTAGATGGCAGGAAACCCATTTGGTGGCACAGAAGTTCACGGACCACAAACCTCCTGTCAGGCAACTCCTCCTTGGCCCCTCTATGCCTGAACCGGACCACGTTCCTCCTCTTAAAAGCCTGACCTGTATAGTTTACATTAGACCTGAAGGATGGTGACCCACGGCTCCAGGCATTACCAGAGGAGACACCACCAGTTCCACCCTCCTGCTGTACTTGGGGGCGCTGTGGTGGCTGCTGACCGCCTGCACTATGAGGGTCTGACACTTCTGGTGTAACTAAAGGGGGGAAGTGCTGTGCATCAGACTGTACAGCCCCCTCCCCACCATCATCCTCAATACTCTGCGAGTCACAAGCCCCTGAAGGCTGATCTAATGGTGGACCCGGCTCTAGAGATGACCCCAAATCCCACACACACTGTAAAGCGCTCCCCTCTGCAGAAACATCATCAGAAATATCACATACATTCATATCAGTGCAGTCACTAGCAGTATGATCCTGCTCTACAGAGCCCCGACAGTCCTGCTGAGCCATGACCTGTGAGCTCTCTGCTGCACTGCTGCCTTCAGGCGAGAGTCCACAGTCCTGCTGCTCTCTACTGCCCCCCAGGGCTTGTGGTGACTGCACTGCTACTGCAGAGTCACCTTCAGGCGAGAGTCCACAGTCCTGCTGCTCTCTACTGCCCCCGAGGGCTTGTGGTGACTGCACTGCTACTGCAGAGTTACCTTCAGGCCAGAGTCCACAGTCCTGCTGCTCTCTACTCCCCCCCAGGGCTAGTGGTGACTGCACTGCTACTGCAGAGTTACCTTCAGGCGAGAGTCCACAGTCCTGCTGCTCTCTACTGCCCCCCAGGGCTTGTGGTGACTGCACTGCTACTGCAGAGTTACCTTCAGGCGAGAGCCCACAGTCCTGCTGCTCTCTACTGCCCCCCAGGGCTTGTGGTGACTGCACTGCTACTGCAGAGTTACCTTCAGGCCAGAGTCCACAGTCCTGCTGCTCTCTACTGCCCCCCAGGGCTTGTGGTGACTGCACTGCTACTGCAGAGTTACCTTCAGGCAAGAGTCCACAGTCCTGCTGCTCTCTACTGCCCCCCAGGGCTTGTGGTGACTGCTCTGCTACTGCAGAGTTACCTTCAGGCGAGAGTCCACAGTCCTGCTGCTCTCTACTGCCCCCCAGGGCTTGTGGTGACTGCACTGCTACTGCAGAGTTACCTTCAGGCGAGAGTCCACAGTCCTGCTGCTCTCTACTGCCCCCCAGGGCTTGTGGTGACTGCACTGCTACTGCAGAGTTACCTTCAGGCGAGAGTCCATAGTCCTGCTTCACATCACAAACTGCTGGGACTTGTGGTACCTTTTGAGGAGTCTCTGCAGGTCTTTGCTGTTGCTGGACACTTTCTCCCACTTCTTTGTACAAATTCCCTTTCTCAAAAGGGAAGCTGGCTGGTCTGAGGACTGGTCTTGCACAGGCCTGCTGGGTGTCATCTGGACAGGTTGGAGACTTGGGTATAGATGGAGATTGTTCTGGCGCAGGTCTTCCCCCATGTCCCTCAAGTCTTTGCTGGTTCCTGAAGGATTCAGCGACTGGTCCCATCTGCTCCAGTACAGCCTCCATGTCCTGCACAGTGTCAGCGAGCTGCACAGCGAGGGAGCTCAGCTTCTTGTCATGGACAACCTGATTGTTGGGGTTTGCTGCCTTTAGCTTATAGACACAATCTATATGTTTCTGCAGCTGTAGTTTTGTTCTTTTTAATGTCTCTAGTCTCTTGACCAGAGCTGGGATCCGCTCGGCCAGACATAGTTCTGGTGCACGCTGAGTATTGGGGGGTTGTGTACTCACAGAATGGCTCCTTACAGGCGTCCCTCTGCTTGGTCCTTGCACTGGACCTGGTGCAGCCGTGGTCACTGCTGCGAGGTCACTATCTCCAGATTGGGGACTGGGCCCCTGGTTCTTCCCAGTGACTGCACTTGTGGCCCCATGAAGCCTTCCTTCAGTATTCCCTCTGGTCTCATCTGTCGTGTTGGCGACTTTTGCGCTGTTCCCACTCCCGTAGCGTGTGCGGTCAGACCGTATCAGGACAGGCTGTTGCAGGTTCTCCTGCATGGTCTGCTTCTCCAGGGAAGTTCTCCTCTGTCTGCCTGCGGGTGGGGTGGATTGCACACCTGCAGCCATGGTCTTACTCAGCGATGTCTCCTTCTTTACTTCCAACATTTTCTTTTCATCTTTGCTTCCTGCTGCACTGGGACTGGCAACACTCGGAACATTCCTTCCTTCCAAAGAAACTTTTGGATAATTATCCATGGAGTGAGAAGTCTGGGAATTATCTCCCAGAATAGGCCTTGGAGCCTGGGCCTTGCTTAGGGAGCATCCCCACCCAGAGTGGCCCCGCCCTGGGCTTTCTCCAGACATCCAAAGCCTCAGGAGAGCTACTGACACACGTCCTCACAGCTAGGAGGCAGTATTATAGTAGTTATATTCTTGTACATAGGAGCAGTATTATAGTTGTTATATTCTTGTACATAGGAGCAGTATTATAGTAGTTATATTCTTGTACATAGGAGCAGTATTATAGTTGTTATATTCTTGTACATAGGAGGCAGTATTATAGTAGTTATATTCTTGTACATAGGAGCAGTATTATAGTAGTTATATTCTTGTATATAGGAGGCAGTATTATAGTAGTTATATTCTTGTACATAGGAGGCAGTATTATAGTAGTTATATTCTTGTACACAGGAGAAGTATTATAGTAGTTATATTCTTGTACATAGGAACAGTATTATAGTAGTTATATTCTTGTACATAGGAGCAGTATTATAGTAGTTATATTATTGTACATAGAAGCAGTATTATAGTAGTTATATTATTGTACATAGGAGGCAGTATTATAGTAGTTATATTCTTGTACATAGGAGCAGTATTATAGTAGTAATATTCTTGTACATAGGAGCAGTATTATAGTAGTTATATTCTTGTACATAGGAGGCAGTATTATAGTAGTTATATTCTAGTACATAGGAGCAGTATTATAGTAGTTATATTCTTGTACATAGGAGGCAGTATTATAGTAGTTATATTCTTGTACATAGGAGGCAGTATTATAGTAG
Organism: Bufo bufo; assembly: GCF_905171765.1. Taxonomy (NCBI): domain Eukaryota; kingdom Metazoa; phylum Chordata; class Amphibia; order Anura; family Bufonidae; genus Bufo; species Bufo bufo. The sequence continues at coordinate 10,523,415 of NC_053391.1, forward strand.
TTATATTCTTGTACATAGGAGCAGTATTATAGTAGATATATTCTTGTACATAGGAGCAGTATTATAGTAGTTATATTATTGTACATAGGAGGCAGTATTATAGTAGTAATATTCTTGTACATAGGAGCAGTATTATAGTAGTTATATTCTTGTACATAGGAGGCAGTATTATAGTAGTTATATTCTTGTACATAGGATCCGTATTATAGTAGATATATTCTTGTACATAGGAGGCAGTATTATAGTAGTTATATTATTGTACATAGGAGCAGTATTATAGTAGTTATATTGTTGTACATAGGAGCAGTATTATAGTAGTTATATTCTTGTAAATAGGAGCAGTATTATGGTAGTTATATTCTTGTACATCGGAGGCAGTATTATAGTAGTTATATTCTTGTACATAGGGAGCAGTATTATAGTAGTTATATTCTTGTACATAGGAGCAGTATTATAGTAGTTATATTCTTGTACATAGGAGCAGTATTATAGCAGTTATATTCTTGTACATAGGAGCAGTATTATAGTAGTTATATTATTGTACATAGGGGCAGTATTATAGTAGTTATATTCTTGTACATAGGAGCAGTATTATAGTTGTTATATTCTTGTACATAGGAGCAGTATTATAGTAGTTATATTCTTGTACATAGGAGCAGTATTATAGTAGTTATATTCTTGTATATAGGAGGCAGTATTATAGTAGTTATATTCTTGTACATAGGAGCAGTATTATAGTAGTTATATTATTGTACATAGAAGCAGTATTATAGTAGTTATATTATTGTACATAGGAGGCAGTATTATAGTAGTAAAATTCTTAACCATATTTCTTTTTATTGAGGTAAGAAAACAAGGCCACATGCCTACATAGGACATCAGTATCATAACATTAAAAGTTACAGTGATTATCCAGCATACAAGTCATATGTAGACAATACTAGCGATTATCATCATCATCATCACCATAAAACAAACAACAAAAGGAGGAGAAAAGGGGGAGGAGGGTGAGATAATGGGTTAGGTGGGGGAGGGGGCAGAGAAGTGAGGGGATCCTGCTCTATCATGTGAAATTCCTGTGTGATTTCCATGGGGACCATAGCTTTAGGAAACAATGGCGAGAGTTTGTTTCCCAATGCGTCAGTTCCTCAAAGCGGTAGACATGATCTACCTTGTCCGTCCACATATCTAGATTTGGTGGGGAATCAGTTTTCCACAAAAGGGGAACCAGTAATCTAGCTGCTGTGATCAGCATTGTAGGGAGATTATTCTTAGCAGGGGTTATCGTGCTATTAGGGCACCACAGTAAGATAAGTTTGGCATCTAATAGGACTTTAGTTTTGCAAACGCTATTAATCATTGATTCTATCAATTTCCAAAACGGTTGAATCTTATGGCAGAACCACCAGATATGTGATAATGAACCGGTTTCTATGCCACATCTCCAGCACACCTCAGGTACCTCAGGATTAAGTTTGTGCAAGAATTCAGGAGTTTTGTACCATCTACTTAGTAGCTTAAAAGAATTCTCCTGAATTCTTACACAGCGACTGAAGCCATGAGAGTGAGCCAGAACAAAGGCCCTCTCTGGTTCCGTCAGGATCATAGAAAGCTCTCGCTCCCATGAGGTCACATAACCGAGCTCTGGAGGTAAAGAGGAAAGCAATTCCTTATACATCTGGGATAATGGCCTAAGAGGAGGCCTAGGGGCCAAGACTTTCTTTTCAAGCCAGGAAGGGGAGCTATTACTAGCAAAGTTCACTACGCATAACTTAGTATCTCTCTTAAAGTCTGCTAAGTGGAAGAAAGGAGCTGACTTGATTTCGGGGCGATCCATTATTAAATCCCATTGCAAACTACCATCTGGGAGAAGGACATCCCGCAGGGACAAACCAGCGAGCCTTGACCAAATCCCGGAGGGGTTTGACACAGAAGGATGAATATGGCTCTGTAACAATTTAAGAGGCATACAGGGGTTAGGAAAGTTAAACTGCTGGGATTTGACCATTTTAGACCATTCTACTAGCATTCCTTTCCAAACCTGGGAAGAGGCGTAGTGGTTGGCTGAAAAGGGCCTAACACCCCATAGAGTGAGCTGATCTTGGCTGGTGAGTAGTGCAGATTCGAGCCGTGAGCAAAGAGAGTTAGATTTGTGGGTCAGGGCAGATATACATCTACATAACTGAACAGCAGTGTAATATGACTTTACATCAGGCATCCCAAAGCCTCCAAACTTCTTGTCCCTTGTAAGGACAGAATAGGCAATGCGTGGAGACTTACCATTCCAGAGGAAGCGCGTGAACACTCGGCGGACTTCTGAGAAGTATGAGTTTGGCAGCCATATGGGAATGGCTTGCAGCAAATAAAGAAATTTGGGGAGAATGAAAGTTTTCAGATAGTTTTTCCTCCCTATCCACGAAACAAAAGGGAGTTTCAGATTCTGTAGGTGAGTGCGAACCTCCTGCAGGAGTGGAGCATAGTTAAGGGAGGCTAGGTCTTGAATATTGGCCGAAACCCGTGTTCCTAAAAATGTAATGTCTCTGGAGGCCCAGGTAAATGGGGTGGCTTGTTTTAGACTATTGACTACAGACTGGGGACATGAAATATTAAGTGCCATGGATTTCCCATAATTTATTTTAAAATTGGATACAAATCCAAAATCCTCAAAAGTATTCAACAACTTGGGCAAGGCCTCTGTAGGGTTGGAGGTCATGACTAAAAGGTCATCCGCGAATGCTGCAGTAACATGGGTTTGCGAGCCAATCTGAAGGCCTTTGATAGCTGGATCTGACCTAATTTTACACAAAAGGGTCTCTATGACCAGTACAAACAGTGCCGGGGAGAGGGGGCACCCTTGTCTTGTCCCGTTTGTGATGCGAAATGGTGGGGACAATGCTCCATTGACTTTGACCATGGCAGAGGGGGCCGAATAAAGGGTGTTAACAGCACTAATAAATTGGTCCGGGAGGCCAAACTTCGACAGGGTCTGCGACATAAAGAGCCAGCTGACCCTGTCGAAGGCTTTTTCCGCATCCGTGCTCACCAGGACTAAAGGTTTGGAGGATCTCTTGGCCCGATTCACAAGATGTAGAAGTCGCACCGTATTCTCCGACCCCTGTCTGCCATGGACAAAGCCTACTTGTTCCTCATGTACAATGTCAGGGAGGACATCCTGAAGCCTGGTAGCCAGAATCTTCGCCCACCACTTCACATCATTATTGAGTAAAGATATTGGCCTATAGTTACTGCAGCATGTTGGATCTTTGTTTTCCTTATGGAGGACAGTGATGTGCGCCAATAAGGAATGAGGAGCAAGAGACCCCCCTGTCAGAAGGTAGTTGCACAAGTTCCTGAAACGTGGGATTAACACATCCTGGAAGGATTTATAGTATGCAATGGAAAATCCATCCGGTCCGGGGCTTTTGCCCGATGGGATAGACATAAGGACCTTGCGCACCTCCGAATCTGAAATAGGCTTAGTCAGGAGGGAAGTTTTTAATGGGGATACAGAGGGAAGATCTAGAGACTGCAAGAATTTATCAGTGGCCTCGGATAAATCTCCTGGTGTAGTCCCATTAGGGGGCGGCAAATTATATAAGGCCTCGTAGAAGGCACAAAATGCTTTAGCAACATCTGGAGTGGACTTATGTATTTTGCCCTTGGAGTCTTTAATAGAGGAAACAAAGGAGTCAGAGAACTGCTTCTTGGCAATTGCCGACATCAGTCTGTTTCCTCTATCCCCATGTGCATAGGCCTTAAATCGGGAACGAAGTATCAACTTTGCTGAGGTGACATTCAATAGATTTTTTAGTTTTGTTCTGGCTTCAGTTAGTTCTGCTAGGATGCTTATAGCCCGAGATTCCTTATGGGAGGATTCTAAACGGGTTATGTTCGCCAATAAGGCGTCCAGGGCTAGTGTCCTTTGTTTTTTCAAAAAAGCTCCCAAAGCTATAAGCTCCCCCCTGAGGACCACCTTATGGGATTCCCATAATATAGAAGGAGGCGACTCTGGGGTATCATTAAGCGTGAAAAATTCAGATATTGAGGCCTTAATTTTGTCTGCATGTCTGGGGTCTAGAATCAGGGTATCATTGAGACGCCACAAGCGCTCCCTTCTCTGTGGTCCAAACAGGGAAAAATTAACAATGACAGGGGCATGGTCGGACAATGTTATATTACCTATCCGGGCTCCAGAGACATTACGCACGTGAGAACTCGACAGGAAAATGTAATCTAATCTGTGGAAAGACAGTTTAGCATGTGAATAAAAAGTATAATCTCGGCCATTGGGGTTTAGGGCCCGCCAGACATCTAGTACTTTAAGTTTCCTCAGGGAAATTTTTAATCTTCTCAGGAGCCTGTAAGATACTGAGGGTCTGCCCGCCGAGGTGTCCACCGCTGGCTCCAGGGCAACATTGAAGTCGCCCCCCAAAACTAGTAAGCCCTCAGAGAAGGAGGACAACGCATTAAGGGTCTGAACGAGCCATGGTACTTGGCCTTTATTGGGAGCGTATAAGTTAGCAAAGGTCACTGGAGATTCGCCCAGTAAACCTTTTACAAAGATGTACCTGCCCTCTGGGTCTGCTGAAATAGCTGAGTGCTTAAAGGGGAGGCATTTATGCACAGCTATACTAACCCCTCTACTGGCGGAATCATGAGTACTGTGAAACCACTGGACAAATTTCTTGGGGGGAAGTTTAGGAACTTTGCCTGTTCTAAAATGGGTCTCTTGCAAAAAGGCCACAGAGACCTTATCTTTCAGAAGGAGAGATAGAGTTTGAGACCTTTTACATGGCTCGTTCAGCCCGTGCGCGTTTAGTGAGGCGACTACTATAGAAGACATTTCTGCATACATTCAGGTGAGTAAATGCATAATACATCCATGGAAGTATGGAAGAGCACACAGATGATATGAGCAGGAGAAGGGAAGGAAGGTAAGGGAAGTACAAAAGAACAAAAAATGAGTAAGAGAACATTAAACATGTCAAGTTGACAAATGAGTGACTCAGACAAGTTACCCGTCTGAGGAGGGGTTGGTACTCTACCTATCACCAGCCAAGACAGGATTGGGCTGGCGAGGGGGCAAGTAAAGCACCTGTGGTCTGAACAAAAGAGACCAAAAACGAAAGATGTGTCCAGCATCTTAATCTATCCGGACATCGCCCTGCAATGAGGAACAGAATGCAATGTCCTAGAGGTAGCGTCCTGTAGCAGCAATGACACGGCACAAGGCCCTTTAAACATAACATTGAGCCCAGTAGGCCACAAAAATAAAACACTAAAAATGTAGAAAACATTGAAAATGTAGGAAGATCATGTCCGCCTTCAGTAACCTGTATAACACATAGGTGAGCATCAGTCATCTCCTATTCTGTGGAGGTAGAAATATCAGCAAGGTATGCTTACAAACACCTCTAATCAGGTGGGATCTCTTTCCATCCTGCTGCGTCCCGAACGGTCCGACTTGCCCGCAGATGCTGTTTGCCAAGCGTTGACACGAGGTGGTATGGGGAGGGCGCCATCTTGGTCAGCCGGTAACCATGAGGGGATTTCCATCGGAGGAACGTCCAGGGACCGCCAGACAGATTCCAGGTCAGCAGGTGAACGCACGGTCAGTAGCTTACCATTCCTGGAAATCGCCAACCCAAAGGGGTATAGCCAGCGGAATGGGGTCGAGGTTTTTCTCAGGATATCCAGGAGAGGCCTGAGAAGGCGCCGCTTAGCCAGGGTGGATGGCGCGATGTCCTGGAACATCTGGATCGGGGTATTTTCGTATTCCAGTACCTCTAATTCTCTTTGGCTTTTGAGGATGGCTGCGGTATCAACGTAACTTAACAAGCCACAGATTACATCACGTGGCGGTTCTTGCGGTTTAGGCCTGGGGCGCAGCGCCCTGTGTATGCGCTCCACCACGATTCCCGCCGCTCTGTCAGGGTCCAGCAGCTTAGAGAACAATTCACGTGCCACTGTCGGTAAGGCCTCCGCTGCAAACGACTCAGGTAGGCCGCGTATGCGGATATTGCGCCGGCGGCTACGGTTTTCTTGGTCTTCCAATTTTAGGAAGGCATCATTTAGCAAGGCCTTGTGAGACGCCAGCACCTCCGACGCTTTACTCTCATATGTCATGATGGCCTCCTGAGTGGCTTCTAACGCCACCACTCTCTGCCCCAGATGCTTCATGTCGTCCTTGATATCAGACAGGTCTTGTTTCAGGGGCGAGAGGGCAGATTCAAGGACCCGGCGCAGGGTTCGCTCTGAGAGAGGTGGGTCTCTGGGTCTCTTGTCCGAGACATCGGAGCCGCTGCCTGCGTCTGATAATTCCCCGGCGTCAGAGTCCTGTGCAGCAGACGTCGCCATATTGGGGCCTTTCTGCGCCGTGAACCTCGACGTTTTCCGGAGAAACTTCTCCATCTCTGGCTGTTTGGAGCGCAGTGGGGTGGACTCTGAGCTTCCTCTGTTCTTTTCTCTGCCAGGTTTCCCCATAATCAATCAAATTATAGGCTTATATAGGGCAAATGAGCCGGAATGCTGGAGGAGCTCAAGCTCGTGCGGCCATTCAGCAGCGTGGCTAGGCTCCGCCCCCCTATAGTAGTTATATTCTTGTACATAGGAGCAGTATTATAGTAGTTATATTCTTGTACATAGGAGGCAGTATTATAGTAGTTATATTCTTGTACATAGGAGCAGTATTATAGTAGTTATATTCTTGTACATAGGAGCAGTATTATAGTAGATATATTCTTGTACATAGGAGCAGTATTATAGTAGTTATATTCTTGTACATAGGAGGCAGTATTATAGTAGTTATATTATTGTACATAGGAGGCAGTATTATAGTAGTAATATTCTTGTACATAGGAGCAGTATTATAGTAGTTATATTCTTGTACATAGGATCCGTATTATAGTAGATATATTCTTGTACATAGGAGGCAGTATTATAGTAGTTATATTCTTGTACATAGGAGGCAGTATTATAGTAGTTATATTCTTGTACATAGGAGCAGTATTATAGTAGATATATTCTTGTACATAGGAGGCAGTATTATAGTAGTTATATTCTTGTACATAGGAGGCAGTATTATAGTAGTTATATTCTTGTACATAGGAGCAGTATTAAAGTAGTTATATTCTTGTACATAGGAGCAGTATTATAGTAGATATATTCTTGTACATAGGAGCAGTATTATAGTAGTTATATTCTCGTACATAGGAGGCAGTATTATAGTAGTTATATTCTTGTACATAGGAGCAGTATTATAGTAGATATATTCTTGTACATAGGAGCAGTATTATAGTAGTTATATTCTTGTACATAGGAGCAGTATTATAGTAGTTATATTCTTGTACATAGGAGCAGTATTATAGTAGTTATATTCTTGTACATAGGAGGCAGTATTATAGTAGTTATATTCTTGTACATAGGAGCAGTATTATAGTAGTTATATTCTTGTACATAGGAGCAGTATTATAGTAGTTATATTCTTGTACATAGGAGCAGTATTATAGTAGTTATATTCCTGTACATAGGAGCAGTATTATAGTAGTTATATTCTTGTACATAGGAGCAGTATTATAGTAGTTATATACTTGTACATAGGAGCAGTATTATAGTAGTTATATTCCTGTACATAGGAGGCAGTATTATAGTAGTTATATTCTTGTACATAGGAGCAGTATTATAGTAGTTATATTCTTGTACATAGGAGCAGTATTATAGTAGTTATATTCTTGTACATAGGAGGCAGTATTATAGTAGTTATATTCTTGTACATAGGAGGCAGTATTATAGTAGTTATATTCTTGTACATAGGAGCAGTATTATAGTAGTTATATTCTTATACATCGAACCAGTATTATAGTAGTTTTATTCTTGTACAGATGGGCACAATTATAGTAGGAAGAAGGAACATCTATAGTCGGAATATCTAGCCGTGAAGCAGTGACATTACTGAGTGTGGGCTGCAGTTGTCTTCTGGTTCTTTACTCTTCACTGTACAGGTCAGGATGGCACAGAATACTTTTATTAACCTGCTGCAGCCGTATTCTGCAGCTAAATAGACTCTCCTCCTAATGGACCCAGGAGGATAGGCGTTATAAAGTATTCATCCATGAAAACACCAGCTGCATGAAACATTTATCACTGACGTCGTCATATTAGAGGGGGAACACAGAAATGTGACGGGGTCTGGCCAGGCTGGTATTTCTCTCTCCAGAAAGCTTCATGGGAGTTATAAGAGGACACAGAAGCACATGGGCATCCGGGTGCCACAATCTGCTGCTGGGTGTTGCTTGCCTTTTAACGTCAAGAGCTGTGTTGAAAAGCAAAAATATAGCAGAGCCTTTTTTTCTTCTTACATATCTGCCAGACCATATGACTGCTGTCTCAACAAATGGCCAAGAACGCCATATGGAGTTTACTCCGAGAGTTGCAGCATAGCTCCGGGGGAGACGGATTTAAAGAAATTCTTTATTGGCGATGGATGGTTGTGCTTTCTCAGGGACTAGAATGTACAGTATCTAGGCCCCCAGAGGTTCCACAACGCATGTAGCCATGGAAAAAATAAGGAATACGGTGCAGATGTAGCAGACCTGAGTGTGTCAGGCTTAGCAGAGGTCATTTTTAATTTACATATGTAGGTTTATGCATTATTGATCAGCTAAACATGGCATTAGTAGGAAGAGTCAGTGCAGAGGTGGCGCTTGCACCCAGTAGGGGGCCCTAAATGGCACTATTGTATTATATTATAAATGGCACTATTGCATGTTTTAGTTTGGGGTCCTCCATGGGCCCCTGGAGGATGCTCTGGTACCCCGGTGGGCCAGTCCGACCCTTTCCAGAAGCTTTAGGTTACTCCTTATTTGGTCTTTCCTTTAGTTTCTTACTAAGTAGTCAACAAATCCTTACTTAGGGTACTTTCACACTAGCGTTGTTAGACGGATCCGGTGATATATCGGTTCCGTATCATGCGGTATCATCCGAAATAACGGATCTGGTATTGAAGTTTTTTCAAAGATCAAAAGCCTGGCGCATGCGCAGACGGGAAAACCGGATCCGGCGATGCTGCAATTTCCGGAACACTTGGTAACGGATCCGGCATTAATACATCTCTATGGAAATGAATGGCAGATTCGGAAAGTGCGGTAGTGTTCCGGGATTTGGGCTGGAAAAAATACCGGTATTTTGTCCGGTCAAATACCGTACAAGGGACGGAATGGAAGAAATCCTGATGCATACTGAACGGATTGCTTTCCATTCAGAATGCATTAGGACAAAACTGATGCGTTTTTTTTTTCCGTTTTTCCAGATTTCAATACCGGAAAAGAATAACGCTAGTGTGAAAGTACCCTTAACTGTTAGTTTGAATAGCGTGAACTGTGACGAGAACCGCACTCAGAGGACATGTAAGGTATGTCCATACGAGGTGTAAATGCTGCAGATTTTAAACAGTGATATTGCATGCAACAAATGCGCAGCGGGCCCGCCGTCGTGTCCGGAGCCAAAGGTGCAGAGAATATGCTGATAATAAGCCATTGTTGATGCTTCGTCTGTGGCACTCTTGTTATGTCCACTTTTCGTCAGGTCCAACACAGAGCCAGTTAGGTGAAATATGGCAAACAATTAGCAATGAACTGTGCCATGGCGAATGGATGGTCTGTTAGGGTGCTGAGCATTGAAACCCGCTCCCCAGAGATCAGCCCAATCTCTGTCCTCTCACGTGTAAATCTCGCAGCCATATCTGTCTGTAACAAAGAGAAAATATGTCAGGAATAAAGGTACATCACAGATTTGGATTCCTTATCAAATTCTCTATACGTATGTCGCATGCACCTCTTCCAAAATAGCGGCTTCCAAAATGGCCACCATGTTGAACACCGCTCCCAATCCCCATTTTCCATTTATTCAGTTGTCTCCATACTTTTGGCGGGGACCACAGCAGCGGTGGCACTGGTGAGGAGTCACTTTACCCCTCCTGCAGCATGTGTCTTTTCATCCTCTATTCTATACTGGGGTCAGTGGTCTGGAATATTTGTTTGGGCCGATGTCTGAGGTCGGAATTATTTAATATCTGCACATTGGCGAATAATCATGGGGTCTACTATGGGATTAGGTTTTTGGTGTGTATTGCCTAAAATGATATGGTTCATGTCTTTAAAATGGAGTTCTTGCTCAATGCTAGGGTCCATTCGCACGTCCGCATCCGTTCTGCAATTTTGAGGAACGGGTGCGGCCCCGCAAAAAACACGGACAAGAAAAGGCATTTGCATTATAGTGCCGGCCATGTGCTGTCCACAAAATGCGGAACTCACATGGCCGGTGTCCGTGTTTTGCGGATACGCAATTTGCGGACGTGTGAATGGACCCTGAATGTGATGTCTAGAGATGAGCAAAGTATTGGAAAATTCAATTTGACTGCTACGACGAATTTTACTAAAAAATTCTCTTTGCGACTAATTACTTCATCAGGAAGTGCATTTCTTTGTAAGTATTGGGTACAATGACAGAGAGCAGTGATTGCGCCGCAACCCCCCCCCCCGCCCCCACCCGTCATTGTACCCCTCATAGCTGATCATGGCATCTGACATTAATATTACAGTGTAAAAATTTAATAAAATCATACTTACCCTCGCGAAGATCCAGTCCGAAATCTCGCGCAGGTCGTGATGACGTCATCACGTCGGCTGGCACTGGATTTCGCGCTGAATCTTTAATCAAGATGGTGGCGGCAGGCTTTTTGTCCTAAAATGGATGAAGTAAGTTTTTTTTTTTTTTATGGCCATTCAGGGAAAATCGATTCGTTACCCCGAAATTCGGCTTTGCAGTGAATAATATTTTGCCTGAAATTCAGATCGAATTCCACTTTGTCAGGTTCGATTCGCTCAACACTAGTGATGTCCATAATGAAGACAAGTCACCTGACTGCGATGACATCACCTGCATTGGTGAGATCACCATATAGTAGATCACTTGCCTTCTGGTTCTGCGATGCGGTCTCTATCTTCTTTGCACTTCTTGGGATCCACTGGGTTACCCCTATAGAAAAATGTACTCCGACTGCAACAGATATCATGGAACTAATGAAAACCTAAACTGCAATAATATTATCTTCACTTTGTTAATCCAGAATACCAACCTAACGTCTGCAGGATTTGATTCATCAGTATTCCCTGTATTTCTAACCCAAGGGACCTAAAGGGAAATTTGCTCCAAAAATGCTCAATTGTGTAGCAACGTAGAGCTTCAGTTAAGACTTGTGCACAGATGAAGCAGATTGTTATCCTGCACTTCAGGCTTCGTAATATTTTATTATTCATTTATTAGAAGAACACACATCCGACAAACGACCCTGCGCTGGGAAGATACAAATTGGACACGATCAGAGCCGAGCTGCCGGATCTGTCAGAGGTTCTTTTCTTTACTCATTTTCCATGTCAAGTCTTTCAGTGTTATATATTTTTTTCTATGTCCGTTCAGCTCCATTACAGCTGCAGATTCTGTCTCTGGGCCAAGACTACAAAGCATCACTGCGGAGGAGCCAGGCATAGAAAGCTTCCAAGTGCTCCCCTCTGGGGGTAAAGGAACACAGGCATGTCTGTGCATCATTAAAATCTTCTTGTATCCTGCCTCATACAGAGGGGCTGAAATGTAGATTAGTTTTATTGTTTATTTATTTGTTGTTAAAGTTTACAAAAAGTAAAAGAGGAAAAGTTACAAACATTCATTTTAGATACAAAAATAAAGATAATGGAAAGGGAATGTGTGAAGTGCAGTATTTCAGTAAATATTGTTTTATAAACATTTTCGATATTTTTGCTCACCTGGCGGGTTGGATCTACTTTAGTCTCTTATCCTGGGTAGCAGGTCGTCAGCAGAACTGTTGCAGCAGAGTGGAGACAGATGTAGCAGGGCCGTAGAAATGCTGTAGCAGAATAAGACCTGGTGCAGCGGCAGGTGTAGCTAGGTGGATGCTGCGATGAGGTAAATTTGATGCTGCAGTGTTGCAGAGTTGATACTGTGATGATGCAGAGTTGATGCTGAGATGTTGCAGAGTTTAGCCTTCGATGTAGCAAGGTTGAGGCTGCAATAGAATATTGGCAGAACTGATGTAGGACTATTGTAATGGAGCTGGCATAGTGGCAGGACCGACGTAGTGAAGCTGGCACAGTGGCAGGACTGATGTAGCAGGGGTGGAACAGTGACATAAAGAATAGAAGAAACAGAGGAAAAAAAGTGGTGGTTATCAGCAGCAAACTTCCTGATTAGTCAGGTTGCATCCCGCCACTGTGCTGGACTTATTAAATGACATCACTGCGGTGCGCCTGATCTAGCAGCAGGACTGGGGTAGCAGGAATGTATGTAGTGGATGAGCTATTGAAGCAATCAAGCCAGAGTTTCATAAAGAAGACAGATGGATGGCATGGAGCTTCTTAAGAAGAACAGTGGAATTTATATCTTTTGGAACCCAACTACTCTTTTCTGGACCATAACACTAGCAGTCTATCAAATAAAACAATCTCTAATCCAGGAATTGATTCACTGTTGGAATCTTGGATTGAGCCAGGAGGTGTCTTGACTTTTATGGAGTATTTATTGAGAACCAAAGGACGAAGAAGAAAAATTAAGTGTCAGGAATCCTGAGAGTAGAAGGCAGCTTCAAATGGAAGATGGTGATGTTAATTTGCTTAAGCACTTTGGAGAGATCAATGAATCTTGCTTTGTCACCTGGAGAGATGTTGGGAGTGGGACGTCTATGTTTATCAGCAGTTTTTTTTTAGCCTTGGTTGTGGCTATTGACAGATTTGCTTGAACCTCAGCCCAGCTGTCTCAGATGTACAAACAAACTTTCTCTATGTCTGGAAGCTGACATTGAAAGGACGCAGATGAGTCTCTCATCCACAGACGGTTTAGAAGGAAGAAGAGAGAGTGTTATGGAGCAAATAGGGCACAGAAGTGGGTCAGATCAATTGTCTTGGTAGGCATTCAAAGAAAACTTGGAGATATTTCTCTATGAATTTTTTCATTCTCTGATATGTCGAAGAAAGGTCTAGGCCGGATATTTTCAGCACTTTACACATTACTCTCTAGAACTTGGGGACAAATTGAACTCATTGGTCCAAAACAGTATGGGAAGAAAAACCAGAAAAATAAATAAAATATCCAAAACTGCCTAGATAGTGTTGAATCCTTTTGGCTGTGGTTATTTCCTTAACAAAGTCCATAGAAGCTCTGACTAGGGTTCTTAACGAATGAGAAGAGGTTGTAGAGGTCCAAGAGGTGCCTGAAAGAAGTCTTGAACAGAAAGGATTGGGTCAACAAGGCAACAAACTTCTTCACATACTATCTCCACATGGGCCTCTTGGATTTTTTTCAAGATAGAAACCAAGCAGCGAGGAAAGAAAAGCACATCTGAAAAGGAGGTTGTAAGTGCTACAAGACAATAGTTTTAGGTTAATGGTAATGATTCTGGTGACAGATTCCCTTTAATGAATACAGAGAGACTTTTGGGACTTTGAATAAGAAACTGGTAAATTCCACAGCTGCCATAGAGTTTAAAGAAGATTATGTTTTGGAAGGAAAAGCCAGACTTGTTTACCACCAAACCTAGACAGTCTGACCTTTTAAAATGTCTGGTTTTAGCTCTGTTCTTATGTCTGGAAACTCATTTTTGTCTGGAAAAACTGCTGTGTCATTGCCATTGAGTATTACTGAAGCTCTAATGTAAGTCTATGACAGACGGAAGTGGTGACTTTGTAATTGTTTGTGCTGAGTTTCTCCACTCCACCCATCCCACTAGAAGGTTCCAGTCTAGCTAGAAATGGTATATAAGGAGAACAGTCAGAACCCTTAGTGTTCTGCAGTTAGTGACCAGTGCTTGGAGAGGGAGACTCTGCCAGAATACTGAATGACCAGAAGAAGACACTAAGATGGGGATACTCTGCCACAGACCCTGGATCACCAGCCTTTGACCAGAGTACCAGCCTTCTAAAGAGAGAGAGAGAGAGAGACAGCTAGCTCAGGCCTTTCCATAGCATCAAACCCTTCTTCTGCCAGGGAGGAGACTGGAGAAGCCAGCCCAATGCCTTGCCTGTATTGTTTTGCACCTGAATTCCTCCAGGAAAGAAGAACACTGGTTTACTGCAGACCCTGACTCTCTGGACTTATTTCTCATTGGGATGCACCACGCCTTACCATCCCTTCCGGAGAGCAGCAACACATGGTGACACCTCAACAGTGTCCGGGGACCCAGCATAGCGTTGACATGAAATTATTTCCCAGTCTCCAAGCATCATCGATCCCCTTCCCCTCACACCTCCCCTGGTTTACTCTCCACATTTTACCAAGTCACAGAAGATGTATCCAGGCTCATCTCTTCCTCTTGTCCTACCCATCTCGCATGCTTGGTCTATTCTCACCTCATTAAACTATCTCTCCGTCAACTCTCTCTTTGTTCCATTACACTCTGGTCTCGACACTCTACACTGTACAGAAACTGCCCTCACCAAAGTAACAAATAAACTCCTGACAGCTAAATGCAATGTTGACCACTCTCTACTCATTCTTCTGGACCTCTTTGCAGCATTTGGCACGGAAGACAACCATCTAATACCCTCAAGCTCCAATCTATTGGTCTTAAGGACACTCCTCTCTCCTGGTTCTCTTCCTATTTCTGTGGACACTCTTTCACTGTGTGATTTACTGGCTCTACTTCTCCTCTTCCTCTTGCTGTTGAAGTTCCTGAGGGATCAGTCCTAGGTTTTCTCCTCTTTTCTCTTTACACAACCCCTACATCTCCTCCTCATCTCTGTCTACCATCCTACCCATGCTTTACACAGTGCTGCATCCCCTTACTTCTACTTCCTCATCTACCATCCTACCCGTGCCCTATGCTCTTTAATTGATTTAAGACTAACAGTCACCATAATCTGAACATCTCACTTCCGTCTCCAAGTTTCTCCGGAGCTGTGTCCGTTCTCTGGAATGCCTTTATTCAAGCAAATTGTTTAATTCACAACATACAGTGTCCTAGGGTGGCCTATCACATCCCCTCATCTAACACTTTCTCCATTCACTCCCCTTCAACATCAGTCATCTGCACCTGATCCAACAGTGTCCACCACCCCATGCTCTCAGACGCACCACTGGTGACGGTTCATGTAGCTTTATATCTACTCACCTATTGTGTTAAGATGTTTGGACCATTGTACAAAACAAGTACTTTTAATATTTTGTGTCAACTCTTCCACCAATGCTCTGGATAGGAAATCAGTATCTGATCGGTGAGGGTCCTCCACCCGGGACCCCTGCCCATCAGCTGTTTGAGAAGACATCAGGGTTCCTCTGAGCACTGCAGTCTTCTCACAACGCACCAAGCATAGGGTTGCACATTGTATATCGGCTGTACTTGGTATCGTGCTCAGCCCCATTCAGAGGACAGGTCATCAGTGTAAAAGTTTTGAAAAACACCTTTAACTGTTGATTTGTTGTTGCTATATAATGTATCGTTTTGTTTGTAGGTAAACCCTCTGATTGTAAAGCACTGTAGAATATGTTGGTGCTATATAAATTGAGATTATTATTACTATTATCTTCTCCACTTTGCCCCAGACCTCCATAGCAGTTTTTTCCAGTTAAGTCTTGTCTTCGCCGAGTTTACCACTCTTAGATTACTCACTTTCTATCTTCTTCCCCATCTTTTCAACTCCAAGATCCCATACTGGTGCCCCATCCATGTCATCGTACTGCCATTCCCAATACTGTACTCATTGTGCTCTCCAATACCCCTAAATATAATGCTAGTGAAAAGATAGTGCCATACAAATACCCCCCCCCCCCCAAAAAAAATAAAAATAATAATAATTTATAAATACATACTAGCGCCAAACAAATATAATTTTGCCAAAGAGAGGGTCCTCAACAGGTATAGTGCCCCAGTAGTAATAATTCCACTCTATAGTGGTCCCAGTAAAATGCTCCCCCAAAGTGGCTCCAGTAATAAAAATAATGTCTCTTATAGTGCTCTTAGAAATATTGAATGCCCCCTTAGTGCCTTCAGCAATAAAAGTGTTCTACAGTAGAGATGGCCTTGCGGTTCACCCAGCGGTCGTTTCGCTGCGAACTTTGTGCGTTCACTGAACATGCGAACATATGGTGATATTCGCGCCCGCCATATTCTTTTACATTGTGAAGAACTTTGACCCATGACACATCCATCAGGTGGTACAGGACAGCCAATTGACATACCCCCTACCCTATAAATAAACCCGATCTGGCCACCATTTTACATTCAGTCTTTTGCCAGTGTAGGGAGGGGTTGCTGTGTGGAGCAGGAACAGGCTGTTAGGGACACCAAACACTGGCTAATAGGGCCACAAAAGTACTTTTAAGGACTAGTATAGGTGTGCTATCGATAGGTGTGATACACAGAGGGGTGTGATATACTTAAAATATAATTTCTAACATAGAAAGTATATTATAGCGCAATTGTATTGTGCAGCAGTTGTGTGCGGTTCTGCTCCGATACCGCAGATATATAGAGCGACAAACGTTATTGGAATAACTAATTGCAACTGGTGTGATTTACCTGTTGCCTCGCAAAAAAACTGATTGAAGCAGGAGTGTTATATACCAATTATATACTTTCTATATAGTGCATTTAGGTAGTGCAGCATTTGTCTGCGGTTTTGCTGCGTTACCGCATCTACACAGAGTGACAAACGCTTTTGGAACAAATAATTTCTACTGGTGTGATATACTAGTTGCCCCCCAAAATAATTGATTGATGCAGGGGTGTGATATACCTTCTTCCACAAATACTGCTCTTCTATAGGGACTTTGGTCACAGGGTCATTTTGAAAATGACAGGCAGAGGAGAGGCAGGCCATTCCGCAGGGGTGGTAGAGGTCGGGCAGGTGCACCAGGCCAGAGTCTAAGTGGGAAGTTGTAGAAGACTTGGTTGAGTGGCTCACTCAGCCTTCCGCTTCTGCACCCTCCTCATCCTCTCTATCTGCACCCTCTTCACTCTCTGCTGTGTGCACCCCCAAAGACACCACCACCATATCCCCTCCGCTCGAGTCAGAGGAATTATTTTCCCATCCATTACAAGACCTTACCGATCCGCAGCCATTCTTGGAATCGGATCAGGAAGAGGAGGTAGCAATGGCCGCCACCCAGCGGTCTGATGACAGTACCCAGATCAACCCAAGGAGGATGGTCCCTGCTGTTGCTGCCTACTCCGAGATCTCTAATGTCAGTGGTGGTGAAGGTGACGATGATGACGTGTCGATGGACGTCACGTGGGTGCCCACAAGAGAGGAAGAGGAGGGGAGTTCAGAGGGAGAGAAGGAGCAGCAGATAGGGAGGAGAAGGAGGAGAAGCAGGCAGAGCTCACAGTGCACAGGAGGCAAAAAGCACAGCGAGCCATCCACCGTGCACGGTCACATCTTGTGCTCCCAGGACGCCGGCACATGGCTCCGCAGTGTGGGCTTTTTTTAACGTGTCTGCTGCTGACAATAGTGTTGCCATCTGCAGCCTGTGCTGTCAACGCATAAGTAACGGTAAGCCCAACACTTAGTGATGACCGCCTTAAGAAGGCAACTGGCCTCCCATCACCGAGCCCAGTGGGAGCAACGCCATCAGAACCCACAAAGCCACACTCCCGGCGCTCCACATCCTGCCTCTTCTCCTTCTCCTCTCTCCTCCCATTTGTCCTCCACTCCACCTTCCACCGTGCCGTCATCACATTCATCTGGAAAAAGGCAGGCTTCCTTGCCCCAAATGTTCGAGCGAAAAAGATGACATAATCATCTTGCCCAACGGCTGACCGCTGGATTTTCAGAACTGCTAGCGCCAACTACTGCCATATAAACTGGTGGACTCGGAGGCCTTTTGAAAATTTGTGGCCATTGGCACACCGCAATGGAAGGTCCCCAGAAGGAAATATTTCTCCCAGAAGGGCATCCCGGAGCTATATGGCTACATTCAGCGGCAAGTGAATGTATCTCTGGCACACTGTGTCGGTGCCAAGATACACCTGACCACAGACACGTGGTCTAGCAAACACGGGCAGGGAAGGTACATAACTTTTACTGCCCACTGGGTGAACCTTCTGACGACTGTCAAGCATGCAACCCGTGGCACCCGTGTAGATTTGGTGTTACCGCCATGGATTGCATGCATGCCTGCCTCTTCTTCTCCTCCTCCTACTCCACCCTCCGTCTACTCCTCGGCTCACTCCTCCTTTTCCACTGCTACCGCCTCTTCCACTGCACCCCCCAAGCTCCCCAGAACCTATTTGACGTGCCAGGTGAGAGGTTGCCATGCTGTGCTGCGGCTGTTGTGCCTGGAAGCCAAGAGCTACACGCGGTCCTGCACTGCTTTCAGCTCTGCGGTCACAGGCCATTGACCCCTATAATTGTCCTTCCTACAGAGCCCCCAGTAAAAATAATACTCCCTATAGTGTTCAATGTAGTTATATTCCTATACCTAAAAGAAAGTTAAAAAGAAAAGGTCCCTACACTGCCACCAGTGTTAATAATGCACCCTATACTGGCCCCAGTAGAGTCCAATTAATGCCCCTATAATGCCCCCAGTATTGCCTTGTATTGTCCTCAAAGTACTGCAGTATCTACAGTATCTGTCTTTGCCTCTCTGCAGTAGAGAAAAGTTTCTTCAAAGACATACAAAGAAACAAGCTGCCGCCTCCGACCAGAGAATTAGAAACTTCCTTCTGTCTCTGGTTAATCCCCTGAGTGCCGCTCGCTGATTCATACAGTAATATTTCCTCCCCCGTGTGCCGGATAAAGCTTCTCTAGGAAAATCACTAAACCCTTCCTCTTATACTCTATTACTAAATACATATTACTATATTGATTATTGTAACGAAACGCCTAGCACCCCGACCGGGTACCTCCGTCGATAGATGCTCCTAGTGCTTCCAGAGGACTCCAAGCACTCCACTCGACACCGTCAGCACTGCAGACCCCACGAACCGCCGAAGCTTGGTGGAGGTCTCGCCGTCTCCTACCCACCCTGGACCTACGACAAGGCTCCAGGCTCCAGTGGGTGAACCTCTCCTAAATCCAGAGACAGGAACCAGGAGCAAGCTCTTACAGGAGCTTATACTCAGGAGAGTATTATGATATAGCAATCCCCAAGAGTGTAGTTATCCCATGAGCCAAACATGAGCCAAGACTTCATGAAGGTATAAAACAGGAACTCTCTTTATTTTAACACACAAGCATTTTATACACATCTTCCAACAAAGTTACCACCCCAGGGTTTTGTAAAAACAGCCAATAACCACGTACAATACACTCAGACACTCCCACACAAAATCCTCCCCTCTGTCCGTGATAGAATTACCTCACACTGGGTTGATGCAATCATCACAGGCAGACGAATACACAATATCCTCTGTCCTGGAGACAACCGAGAAGTAATTCAATTATCTCTCAGGACAAAGGACATCGCCAATACACACAGAGAGACAATGGAACAGACCTCCCTACTCAACGTAAAAAATGTCCCACCCTTTTCAATACACATAGACATTTAACATCCCAAAATAGCACGAATTAGACCAGGGTTCAAGTTAGTCCAAGTCCTTTGTGAACAAATGAGGCCTGGCTGATGAGAGGGCCCATAATCCTGGGGCAAGAGGCTAGTACCCAGGCCCCTCCAAAACCCAGTGGCGAGGTTGGTTTCGCCACACATCTCCCCCTCCCAGGGAAGACTAACCAGATACCTGACCTCACGGTCAGTACCTGACCTCACGGTCAGTACCTGAGTTAGTCTGGCAGTCCAACGACAACCCAATACTGGACCTGTTGAATTTTGTATGTCCCCAGCTGTTGAGTGGGCATCTGCGACTCCTTGCTCCCTTGTGGTTCTCTAGCTTGGAGCTGTAGGTACTTGGTGGGCAGAGGCCGACTGCGCTCTGCCCAGATGCCAGCTCTTCCGCTGGGGTAGCCTGTGGGAAGTCCGGCTCTGGAGAAGAGGATAGGGGAGGGCAGAGGCCGACTGCGCTCTGCCCAGATGCCAGCGCTTCCACTGGGGTAGCCTGTGGAAAGTCAGCCTCTGGAGAAGAGGATAGAGGAGGGCAGAGGCCGACTGCGCTATGCCCGGATGCCAGCTCTTCCGCTGGGATGTGGTCAGGGAATCCTATCCCCAGGACCTTGTTGCAGATCGGCTGTGGAGAGGAGGAATCGCTTACCTCCTTCTCTGGATACCCCATCTGCCGCTGGGGAGAGAGACCAACTGTCTCCTCTCCCTGTAGAGTATACTGCCGCTGGGTAGTGAGACCGGCTGTCTCCACTACCAGTGATTCTGGTTGTTGCAGAGATGAGGGACCGACAATCTCCTCTCCCTGTACTCCCAGTGGCAGTTGGGGATCTGGGCCGCTTGCCCAGCCACCCTATTGGGACGGTGGAGTGACTACGGTCCCATCTCCACCTGCCGACTGGGGTTCCTCCCAGTACCAGTCTATGAAGTCCCCTACTTCCACAGTTGGTGAGGAAGTAGGGGATACCTCAGCTGTGACTTGCCAGGGGTAGGGCTGCAGGTCTGGGCCTGGTATCCAACTGTCTTGTATCTTGCACTGGGCTTGAATGGAGCGAAACAACTGTTGATAATCTTGCTCCAGCTCCCACTCCCTTTGGACCAGAAAGGTCAGATCTGCCCTCACCCCACTAGTTGTAGGCCAATTGTGCAAGTCCCACCTGTAGTCAGTAATGTTCCAAAATCTAGACTCTTCTGTGATCCCAAAGTCAATTTCTTCAAAAGACTCCCACAATAACCCAGGGCAATTATATTCCTCACCTTCGGGCTCGGCGTACTCCTCCATCCATGGAGACTGTCATACTGTGTCCCACCATAGTGCTTGGTAAGCGTCATCCAGCCAGGTTTCCTGCCATACCAGTGTCTCAAGATCTGACAACCACTCCGTCAATGGTTGCTCTCCCAGTAGAGGTAGTCGCAGCGACAATCGCATTCGCAATCTCTGCTCCTCACTTGGAAGACTCTCACCCCTCCGACGCTGCACGTCCTCCAGGGCCTGGTGCCATACGCCTTTCCGCTCTGCATCCCTGTAATCCAGGTGTTCTTCCTCATGGAATGCTGTTCAGGAACCAACGGCATCCATATTGCTGTAGCCAGGGGCGCTGTACGGATACTAGCGTTGCCCTCAATATACTCCACGAACGGTGTCTCCGAGCTGCTTCTCTTCACACTAGGACGCCATCCCACTTCTTGCCACCAATGTAACGAAACGCCTAGCACCCCGACCGGGTACCTCCGTCGATATATGCTCCTAGTGCTTCCAGAGGACTCCAAGCACTCCACTCGACACCGTCATCACTGCAGACCCCACGAACCGCCGAAGCTTGGTGGAGGTCTCGCCGTCTCCTACCCACCCTGGACCTATGACAAGGCTCCAGGCTCCAGTGGGTGAACCTCTCCTAAATCCAGAGACAGGAACCGGGAGCAAGCTCTTACAAGAGCTTATACTCAGGAGAGTATTATGATATAGCAATCCCCAAGAGTGTAGTTATCCCATGAGCCAAACATGAGCCAAGACTTCATGAAGGTATAAAACAGGAACTCTCTTTATTTTAACACACAAGCATTTTATACACATCTTCCAACAAAGTTGCCACCCCAGGGTTTTGTAAAAACAGCCAATAACCACGTACAATACACTCAGACACTCCCACACAAAATCCTCCCCTCTGTCCGTGATAGAATTACCTCACACTGGGTTGATGCAATCATCACAGGCAGACGAATACACAATATCCTCTGTCCTGGAGACAACCGAGAAGTAATTCAATTATCTCTCAGGACAAAGGACATCGCCAATACACACAGAGAGACAATGGAACAGACCTCCCTACTCAACGTAAAAAATGTCCCACCCTTTTCAATACACATAGACATTTAACATCCCAAAATAGCACGAATTAGACCAGGGTTATAGTTAGTCCAAGTCCTTTGTGAACAAATGAGGCCTGGCTGATGAGAGGGCCCATAATCCTGGGGCAAGAGGCTAGTACCCAGGCCCCTCCAAAACCCAGTGGCGAGGTTGGTTTCGCCACACATGATTATAATATCCAAAATCTACCCAGAAGTCTTGTACATAGGAGCAGTATTATAGTAGTTATATTCTTGCACAGCGGAGGCAGTATTATAGTAGTTATATTCTTGCACATAGGAGCAGTATTATAGTAGTTATATTCTTGTACATAGGAGCAGTATTATAGTAGTTATATTCTTGTACATAGGATCAGTATTATAGTAGCTATATTCTTGTACATAGGAGCAGTATTATAGTAGTTATATTCTTGTACATAGGAGGCAGTATTATAGTAGTTATATTCTTGTACATAGGAGCAGTATTATAGTAGTTATATTCTTGTACATAGGAGCGGTATAATAGTAGTTATATTCTTGTACATATGAGCAGTATTATAGCAGTTATATTCTTGTACGTAGGTTCAGTATTATAGTAGTTATATTCTTGTACATAGGAGCAGTATTATAGTAGTTATATTCTTGTACATAGGAGCGGTATAATAGTAGTTATATTCTTGTACATATGAGCAGTATTATAGTAGTTATATTCTTGTACATTGGAGGCAGTATTATAGTAGTAATATTCTTGTACATAGGATCAGTATTATAGTAGTTATATTCTTGTACATAGGAGCAGAATTATTTTAGTTATATTATAGTACATAGGAGCAGTATTATAGTAGATATATTCTTGTACATAGGAGCAGTATTATTTTAGTTATATTCTAGTACATAGGAGGCAGTATTATAGTAGTTATATTCTTGTACATAGGAGCAGTATTATAGTAGTTATATTCTTGTATATAGGAGCAGTATTATAGTAGTTATAGCCTTGTACATAGGAGCAGTATTATAGTAGTTATATTCTTGTACATAGGAGCGGTATAATAGTAGTTATATTCTTAATCAAATTTCTTTTTATTGAAGAAAACGCAAATAGTCATGTGACAAATCAATCACTTAAATACCAGGCGCAGCTGGACAAATGCTTATTCACTAAGCGCATCAATTCAAGTGCAGTGGCGACATGACTCAATAACACATTAACATGTGCATAAAAGTAATTAATACGGAAAAGTAAAGACAAGACATGGGAAGAGGGGAGGGGGAAAAGGAGGTAAGGGGGGGGGGGGGGGTAATAGATGTCTATCATATGCTTCGTGTGAATCTAGAAGTTACGATAAAGCTTCCAAGGGGACCATGTTTTGATAAACTTTGCTCTAGAGAGTGAGTCTCCCAGTGTGCAAGCTCTTCAAACCGGTAAAGCTGATCCACCTTCTCGGTCCACATCAAGAGGGATGGAGGAGAATCATTTCTCCATAACAATGGAATCAATAGGCGAGCTGCTGTTATAAGCATAGTCGGTAGATTTGACCTTGAGGGGGTCAGCGTGTCATTAGGACACCATAACATTAGGAGTTTTGCGTCTATTCTAACCTGGTTTTTACAGATCTTATTTATAATAGTTTCGATCTCTATCCAGAAAGGCCGGATCTTTTCACAATTCCACCATATATGAGAAAGAGAACCAACATCTCCCCCGCACCTCCAGCAACGGTCAGGGATATCAGAATTGATCTTATGTAGATATTCTGGTGTTTTATACCATCTTGTGAGCAATTTGTAGGAGTTAGCTTGTATCTTAATGCAACGGTTGAATCCGTGCGAGTGTGTGAGGATAAAAGCTTTCTCAGGTTCTGACAAAGTTATGGATAACTCCTTCTCCCAAGCTGAGAGAAACCATAGATCTGGAGGGGCGGAGGAGAGCAGCTCCTTGTATAATGTGGAGAGAGGCTTCCGCGGGCGTTGGCCTACTGAAATCTTCCCCTCCATCCATGAGGGATCATTTGTGGGTCGTGGGACCTTTATAGTAGTTATATTCTTGTACATATGAGCAGTATTATAGTAGTTATATTCTTGTACATTGGAGGCAGTATTATAGTAGTAATATTCTTGTACATAGGATCAGTATTATAGTAGTTATATTCTTGTACATAGGAGCAGAATTATAGTAGTAATATTCTTGTACATAGGATCAGTATTATAGTAGTTATATTCTTGTACATAGGAGCAGAATTATTTTAGTTATATTATAGTACATAGGAGCAGTATTATAGTAGATATATTCTTGTACATAGGAGCAGTATTATTTTAGTTATATTCTAGTACATAGGAGGCAGTATTATAGTAGTTATATTCTTGTACATAGGAGCAGTATTATAGTAGTTATAGCCTTGTACATATGAGCAGTATTACAGTAGTTATATTCTTGTACATAGGAGCAGTATTATAGCAGTTATATTCTTGTATATAGGAGCAGTATTATAGTAGTTATATTCTTGTACATAGGAGCAGTATTATAGTAGTTATATTCTTGTACATGGAGCAGTATTATAGTAGTTATATTCTTGTACATAGGAGCAGTATTATAGCAGTTATATTCTTGTACATAGGAGCAGTATTATTTTAGTTATATTCTTGTACATAGGAGGCAGTATTATAGTAGTTATATTCTTGTACATAGGAGGCAGTATTATAGTAGTTATATTCTTGTACATAGGAGGCAGTATTATAGTAGTTATATTCCTATACATAGGAACAGTATTGTACACTAAACCTTTTCTCTTATACTCAATTACTAAATACATATTTTTATATTGATGATAATAACCCAAATCTAGCCAGAAGTCTTGTACACATAAGCAGTATTATAGTAGTTATATTCTTGTACATATGAGGCAGTATTATAGTAGTTATATTCCTCTACATAGGAGCAGTATTATAGTAGAATCAGAATAAGCTTTATTCGCCAAACACGACACAGTCGATCGTCCTCGGAATCGGGTTAGGCACAGGTACAGGCATAATACTAGGGGGAGGGGGGGAGGGTTATGCAATGGGCACATCAGGGGCGAGGGATTATGGGCGGGAGATGGGGCGTGGTGAGTTCAGCAGTCTGACGGCCGTTAGGAAGAAAGTGTTCAGCCTCCTCAATGTCATTGCAGGGATGGCCTGATACCTGCGGCCGGACTTTAGACGTCTGAAGAGATGATGACCCGGATGGGAGTGGTCGTTGGATATTTTCAGAGCCCTGGAGCGCAGTCTGTTGGAGAAGATAAAGACAAGGGGTGGTCGTGGCAGTCGAGTAGTTCTCTCCGCCGAGCTGATGACCCTTTGTAGTTTGCGCTTGTCACTGGCTGATGAGCCGGCATACCAAACCAGAAGAGACGAGCACAGTACCGACTCGATGGTACAGGAGTACAAGGACTTCAGTAGGTCGTGTGCCATGCCGAACTTCCTCAGTTGCCGAAGGAAGTAGAGCCGCTGGTGAGCCTTCTTTATGATGGACGAGATGTTGGGACGCCAGGATAGGTCCTCAGAGATTATCGTGCCTAGGAGACGGGCACTGGTTACCCTTGCGACTTCAGATCCGTCAATGTAGGTCGGGGGGGGGGAACTACCCTTCTCTTCCGGAAGTCGATGACCAGCTCGACCGTCTTTGTGGTGTTTAGGACCAGATTGTGCGCGCCACACCAGTTGCTGACCCTTTCGATTTCCTTACGGTAGGCCTGCTCATCGCTGTCGCTAATCAGGCCCACGAGTGTGGTTTCATCTGCGAACTTGATGACTTTAACTGAGGCCTCCTCTGATCTGCACTCGTTCGTGTACAGAGAGAACAGGAACGGCGATAGTACACATCCCTGAGGGGCGCCAGTGTTGGTGACCCTCGGTTTGGAGGTCAGATTGCCTAATCTGACGACCTGGGACCTGTTAGTGAGAAAGTCCATGATCCACTGTCGTAGTGTTGGGTGGACATCAAGCGCCGTGAGGTTCCTCAGCAGGATACTGGGGGAGATAGTATTAAAAGCCGAGCTGAAGTCTAGAAGGAGGATTCTCGCGTATGTGTTGGGTTTGTCGAGGTGTTCAGTGACGTATTCTAGATCGTCAGTGGATCTGTTTGCCCTGTAGACGAATTGCAGAGGGTCCAGCCGGTCCAGAGTGGCGGGCTTCAGGATGGAGAGGACCACCTTCTCTAGGGTTTTCATGACCACCGAAGTCAGAGCCACGGGCCAGAAGTTGTTTAGATCAGAAACGCCCTGTTTCTTCGGCACAGGGACGATAGTTGAGTTCTTAAAGCAGGCGGGGACATGTCCCTCCTTAAGGGATCTGTCAAAGATTGGGGTGATTGGGAAAGCCCCCGGGCCCGATGGGAGCAGTATTATAGTAGTTATATTCTTGTACATAGGAGCAGTATATATAGTAGTTATATTCTTGTACATGGGAGAAGTATTATAGTAGTTATATTCTTGTACATAGGAGCAGTATTATAGTAGTTATATTCTTGTACATAGGAGGCAGTATTATAGTAGTTATATTCTTGTACATAGGAGCAGTATTATAGTAGTTATATTCCTGTACATAGGAGCAGTATTATAGTAGTTATATTCTTGTACATAGGAGCAGTATTATAGTAGTTATATTCTTGTACATAGGAGCAGTATTATAGTAGTTATATTCTTGTACATAGGAGCAGTATTATAGTAGTTATATTCTTGTACATAGGAGCAGTATTATAGTAGTTATATTCTTGTACATAGGAGGCAGTATTATAGTAGTTATATTCATGTACATAGGAGCAATATTATAGTAGTTATATTCTTGATCATAGGAGCAGTATTTTAGTACTGATATTTTTGTACATAGGAGGCAGTATTATAGTAGTTATATTCATGTACATAGGAGCAGTATTATAGTAGTTATATTCTTGTACATAGGAGCAGTATTATAGTAGTTATATTCATGTACATAGGAGCAGTATTATGGTAGTTATATTTTTGTACATAGGAGCAGTATTATAGTAGTTATATTTTTGAACATAGGAGGCAGTATTATAGTAGTTATATTTTTGAACATACTAGATAAATGAATAGCAGAATAATTCCTATTGATGCTGATACCATACATTAATATTGTCTTCTTCAGTCAATGTTAGTGCTTTGATAAATATTTATGCTGGTAATGAAATTCTTTGAGTGGAGACTCTTTTAATAATCGACTGTTGGTCTCTTCCTTGACCTCAAATTGTTGTAAATTGATTGTCAAAATGTCACAAGTATTTATAGGGAGGCCTGCTGACAAGATTTCTTTATTTCTTCTCTTTGAAGATGTGTCAGGACAACACTGCAGGTAGTCTGTGGCTTAGCTGAAGTCTTAGCAGACGTTTGCTGGCTCTTTGGATTATCTGCTGTACATTTTTTGTAGCTCTGCACGAAAGGTTTAAATAACTATGTAAATGGAAGATTAAACTGTGCCTTGTGGATAGTTGTGATCTAGTTTTGCAGGACTTCAGAAAGCTCTGCAGTGGCTAAAAAAAAGTCCTCCAACTAACACTGTATGTCCCATTGTCCCAAGCATTCCCAGGGCAGCTTTAACCGGAGGTTAAACTGTTGTCTTGCAACAGACCCCCTGGCAGATGCACCACTTTCAACTGTACCTGTGTCCTCAGGACGTGGGTACAATTTAAAACTATGCTGGAGATATCATCCGTGTTTCCATTATTTTCCTTCAGGACCAGGGCGAATAGAAAAGGAACTTTTTATTTTTTTACTGAATATAGATCAGTGCTTGTCTCATAGGATTTGCCAATTTGTGACAAGTGTTTGCCGTAACCAATTACTTCAGGGCAGTGGAAGCGCCTGGGACCAGCACTTCCTCCTCTGCTCCCCAATCTCTGTTCCTGCAGATGACTTTCCACTAGAGATGACAGAATTGATTTTACTATTTTGAAATTTGTCCTGAATTCCCCCCCAAAAATTCATATTGTGACGAACCTGAATTTCTTGTGATTCGTTTAGAATGAATGAGAGAGAAGAGAGAGAGATGGTTTCCCTAATGAGAAAGAGCACCACCAAAAACCCAACAAAGGCCTCTCAGCTAACCAGGCCAATTTTCCATTTCTGTTTTCTTGTCCTTTTGGAAGGAAAAGTGACTTGAAAACCTCACTTGGAGAACCATTACATGTAGGTTTCTTTCTCCAGATTTATGGACCATGTGTATGAAGAGTATTTTGTTGTATAGCGTGTGTGTATGCAAATCATATGTATGGAGTACATATAGGTGTATATGTTGGAAATGTATGCAGGGGAGTGGATCTAGGGTATCTCAGTTGGCAGAGCTGTATGTTCTGTATCATGGAAGCGTGGAATGTATGTAGATGTGTGAAGCGTTTTGTGTAATATATGTAGGAGTTTGAAATGGTAGCGGTATTATTTAGGTTCTGTAGCAGTATTTGGTTAATACATGCATTCTCTGCTGACTTTTGCTAGGTGGTTTGGCATGGAAAGTGTCACATGAATGAGTATGTATTCCACATCTATCACACTGGCCTTTGTGGATCGGGGAAGTGCTTTTTGAAGTCTTTTTCCTTAGGTGCTAAGAAAACGTGCCCCAGCACTGTGTAGCTGCCATGCCATTCTTTGTAGTAGGTCTCGGGCGTCTGGTCCTGAAGCAGACATCACAATTCACTGACAGTATGGTGCTATCTGAGTTGAAGCACTGAAAGCATTCATTCTCTATGTGGGGGGTACAGAAGTGGGCATTACTGCTCTGTGTGTATTGTTAAGGGGGTAATTATACTGTGCGAGGCCAAAAAGAGGGCACTATTAGTGTGTGTTGGCCATCACTACTGTTAAGGTCACTACCTATCTGGCATGGCTATTTTTGGGGGGCGATATTAAGTTGTGGCTGGTAGGACTCATCATGGCGACCTGGGCCGGATAGAGAACAAAAAGCAGAGTTCATTTTCTCCAGTAAAAGAGGATGTTGCCCGTGAGTCCAAACTTTTCCCATTAATGTGTCTGAAATATCGTTCAGGAGTGCGGACCACTAACGAAACCCTTGCACTGGGTCCACCAGTCAGTCAAAACAACCCTGATGCATTCATTACTGTAATTAGATCAGGCCATAAATTTTGCATTATGGGTGACCCTTTAATGTATATAATTTATGGTCACAATAGTGATGACCTTCATCCAATGTTTAGACTTCTCTTTTTTTTATTTTTTTTGCTGGAAATACTCCTAGAAGGTTTCTGACGGGAAATTATGTGAGTAGTAGTACTGCTTCTCTTTTTGCAGATCACACTGATTTATGTAGTCCTGTGCAGTCTATGGAACATGTTCAGAAATTAAAAGCTGAATTCTATGGTTCTATGTGGATAAATGTAAGGTTATGGATCTGAGTGTACTTATCTGCCTATAACATATGGCCTGGGGGGGGGTGCCTTTAAGCATTTGATTATAGTTGTAGATCATAGACTAAGTAACAGCACAATGTCAATCAGCTGCTTCTAAGACATGCAGAATACTGTCTTAAAAGGTGCTTGAGCTACTGGGACATGGATGTACTATTGCCACTTTGTAAAACTTCTGAGCGGCCTCATCTGGACTATGCAGTTTAGTTCTTGGCATCAGTTAATATCAAAGATGCCCTGAAACTCAAAAATAGTGACCTCTGAAGGTGGTGTAAGAGCTGTGAATCTGTGGAATAGTTAACCCAGGAGCTGGTCCTTTACCGTAAAAGCTGGAAATCTGTGAAATAGTCATTTCAGAAGCTGGTTCTTTACTGTAAGAGCTGTGAACCTGTGAAATAGTCACGTCAGAGGCTGGTTCTTTACTGTAAGAGCTGTGAACCTGTGGAGGTCACCTCAGGAGCTGGTTGTTTACCAAAAGAGCTGTGAGTCTTTACCATGAGACCTGTGAATCTGTAATCACCTTAGGAGCTGGTTCTTTACTGTAAGAGAGGGGAATCTGTGGAATAGTCTCCTCATAAGCAGGTTCTTTACTGCAAGAGCTGTGAATCTATGGAGTAGTCACCTCAGGAGCTGGTTCTTTACTGTAAGAGAGGGGAATCTGTGGAATAGTCTCCTCATAAGCAGGTTCTTTACTGCAAGAGCTGTGAATCTATGGAGTAGTCACCTCAGGAGCTGGTTCTTTACTACAAGAATAGTGAATCTATGGAATAGTCCCCTCAGAAGCAGGTTCTTTACTGTAAGAGCTGTGAATCTGTGAAATAGCCACGTCAGAGGCTGGTTCTTTACTGTAAGAGCTGTAAAGCTGTGGAGGTCACCTCAGGAGCTGGTTGTTTTACCAAAAGAGCTGTGAGTCTTTACCATGAGACCTGTGAATCTGTAATCACCTTAGGAGCTGGTTCTTTACTGTAAGAGAGGGGAATCTGTGGAATAGTCTCCTCAGAAGAAGGTTCTTTACTGTAAGAGCTGTGAATCTATGGAGTAGTCACCTCAGGAGCTGGTTCTTTACTACAAGAATAGTGAATCTATGGAATAGTCCCCTCAGAAGCAGGTTCTCTACTGTAAGAGCTGTGAATCTGTGAAATAGTCACGTCAGAGGCTGGTTCTTTACTGTAAGAGCTGTGAAGCTGTGGAGGTCACCTCAGGAGCTGGTTGTTTTACCAAAAGAGCTGTGAGTCTTTACCATGAGACCTGTGAATCTGTAATCACCTTAGGAGCTGGTTCTTTACTGTAAGAGAGGGGAATCTGTGGAATAGTCTCCTCAGAAGCAGGTTCTTTACTGTAAGAGCTGTGAATCTATGGAGTAGTCACCTCAGGAGCTGGTTCTTTACTACAAGAATAGTGAATCTATGGAATAGTCCCCTCAGAAGCAGGTTCTCTACTGTAAGAGCTGTGAATCTGTGAAATAGTCACGTCAGAGGCTGGTTCTTTACTGTAAGAGCTGTGAACCTGTGGAAGTCACCTCAGGAGCTGGTTGTTTACCAAAAGAGCTGTGAATCTTTACCATGAGACCTGTGAATCTGTAATCACCTTAGGAGCTGGTTCTTTACTGTAAGAGAGGGGAATCTGTGGAATAGTCTCCTCATAAGCAGGTTCTTTACTGTAAGAGCTGTGAATCTATGGAGTAGTCACCTCAGGAGCTGGTTCTTTACTACAAGAATAGTGAATCTATGGAATAGTCACCTCAGTAGCTGGTTCTTTACTGTAAGAACTGTGAATCTATGGAATAATAACCTTAGGAGCTGGTTTCTTTACTGTGAGAGAGGTGTATGTGGAATAGTCACCTCGGAAGTTGGTTCTTTCTTGTCTGAACTGTGAATCTGTGGAGCAGTCACCTCGGAAACTGGTTATTAACTGGTTCTTCGCAATAAGGCAAAACTGTGACTTATGAATATTAACCTCAGGAGCTGTTTCTTTACTGTAAGAACTGAGAATCTGTGGAATGGTCACCTTTGAAGCTGGTTCTTGACTATAAGAATAGTGAATCTGTGAAAAGTCCCCTCTGGAGCTGGTTCTTTACTGTAAGAGCTGTGAATCTCTGGAATAATCTCTTCAAGTATCAACTACTAAATTAGCCTTCAAGGTGAGAGTTTTGAGGAGGAGATGACGGGG
Organism: Bufo bufo; assembly: GCF_905171765.1. Classification (NCBI taxonomy): domain Eukaryota; kingdom Metazoa; phylum Chordata; class Amphibia; order Anura; family Bufonidae; genus Bufo; species Bufo bufo. Next base: position 10,554,904 of record NC_053391.1, read on the forward strand.
AGAGTTGATGGATTTTTGAATGTGAAACACTGAAAGGGATGGTCTTGCTCAGAGAATCCCAGCCCAAATGTGCTGTTAAAGCTAATCAATGGCATTAAGGTCTATCCTCTGCCTAGGACCACCCCTAAGAAAAGCAGCTCCACTTTTGACTAACCCAAGTCCATCTATTGATTTGAAGGGTCCAGATGTAAAAGCTTTCCCTTTTGGTAGCAGCTGATTAGGAGGAGGCTTCTGAAGCTGGATCCACAGAAGTTATCTAAGGTTTAGTGGGTGTCCCATACCTTTCATGAAATGGGGACCTATGTATATCTCTGTGTGTAGCCCCAACCTCAAAGTGCACCCATTAGGAGACAGATTACCATTAACCATCTACAAAATGCTAGTAACAGATTAATCTGATGGGTTCATATCACCGAATGCGCATGTGTCTCAACTGGAGTTTACTAGAAACTTGAACTTGATCCTGACTGGTTGAGAACCGCTGAGGAACGTGGATTCCATTAATAAGGACCTGGCATCTTTCATTTTTCGTCATTTCAGCAACTATTTATTTTAACCTAATGGTCATTTCACCCTTTCTTTGTCTAGAGCTGTAATTTCAAAGCCTATTACAAATATATTATTGCAGGATATTCTCCTTAGAAATAGCTTGTCCTGCCTGGCTTCTTCTCTAGTGCACTCCAGTCAGTACAGACAGTATAAAAAAGCAAGAAAGCCAAACTATTAATTAAGAGCCTTAAGGAGATGGGGGTTGGAACATACGTTATTCAGTATCCAGTATTAGAAACCAGACATAAAAAGACTGATCCACACTCAGCAACCTTATTATCAAGCTTGATAACATTAGATAGAATAAAAAAGTGCCCTATTTTACTGTGTATGTCATTTAGAGTCAACGTATGTTGCCAAACTTGATCTGAAATTAAAATGCTGCTATTTTATATGTCTTATGCACAAAATGATTATCAAAGCTGCAGTGTAATTCCACCTCATGGCCTGTAGATGCTGCTGTTGAGCCTATTCTCTATAGAAACAGTGTCAGATATACAAGAATTTATAGCCAGCTAATGATATAAATATCTAATACAATATAAAAAAAATGATTTCTGTAAATCCAATAAACTTCATTTCACTTCTCAAATATCACTGTGTGTGTCTCCTATATGATATATTTAATTTGACATTTTTTATCGTAACAATCAACGATTTATACAGGAAAATCATGACGATTAACAAGGTTGCCCAAACTTTCACATCCCACTGTATATATATATATATATATATATATATATATACACACACACACACTACTCACAAAAAGTTAGGGATATTTGGCTTTCGGGTGAAATATATGGAAAACAAAAAGTTTTGGCTCAAGTGATTTTATATCATGAAAGTTAGGCATTTAAAGGGGCTTTCTCACTTCATCAAGTGGAATTTATCATGTAGACAAGGTTAATACAAGGCACTTACTAATGTATTGTGATTATCCATATTGCTTCCTTCGCTGGATTAATTTTTCCATCACATTATAAACTGCTTGTTTCCATGGTTTTAGACCACCCTGCAATCCATCAGTGGTGGTCGTGCTTGCACAAAGCATCAACCTCCCTGGTGCCGGGGACCATGGGAGTACACATAGGCTAGTGCTTTTTCCTATATTGTGCAAGCACGAGCACCACTGATGGATTGCAGGGGGGTCTGTAACCAGGCTCGGACTGGCCCACAAAGGAACAGGTTAATCCCCCGGTGGGCCCCTAGTCCCTCAATCCCCGGCACACTAGACTGACATAAAGATTGGCAGCCTAAGATGCTATACAGTACATTGCTTATGTCCATATAATAGACTGTATAGTGTGGGCAGATATGCATGTAGCTTTACAATGGGCCCCAGAGTGAATATAACTGGTGGGCCCTGGCACCCCAATCCGACTCTGTCTGTAACCATGGAAACGAGCAGTGTTTAATGCGATGGAAAAATGAATCCAGCCAGTAAAGGAAGCAGTATGGAGAATCACAATACATTAGTAGGTGCCTTGTATTAACTTTCTCTACATGATAAATTCCACTTACTGAAGTGAGAGGACCCCTTTAAGTAGAAGCAGCTATGGGGATTTCCTCATCTCAAAAAATGTATTGAAACAAAAGCCCACACCGGTGGTGGGTATACCCCCACAAAATGTCAGTGTCTCAATAACTGGTCACGGGGCCTTGAGCATCAATTACAGCTTGACAACGACGTCTCCTGCTGTTGACACGTCGCCTTATTGTCTGCTGGGGCATGGAATCCCACTTTTCTTGAAGGGCGGCCCTCAGGTCATTGAGGTTCTGAGGTAGAGTTACGAGCCTCTACACTGCGACTCAGCTGATTCCATAGGTTTACAATGGGATTCAGATCTGGAGAAAGTGCAGGCCGCTCCATGTGAGGTCCCCCAGTCTCCAGCAGACATTTCCTAATGATGGACCTCAATGAACTGGTGCATTGTCCTCCATGAAGATGACATTAGGCCTGTGTTGTTCATGCAGAGGCACAATAACTGGATTACTGATGTTATCCAAGCACTATGGGCTTGTCACTGGACCATTCACACAGTGTAGGGCAGTTCTGTACTGACTAGACACACCGGCCCACACTGTAACACCACCACCACAAAAGGCTCATCTGGTGACCACAGTGGCTGATGCAGAGCGCTCTCCTTGACGTCTCCAACTTTGTTGGTGGCCATAATTTCTGCACAGCATGAATCGACTTTCATCAGTGAACAGCACTGAGGCCCACTGGTCCCTTGTCCAGCGTAGACGCCTATGGTCGGGTACCCTTGCAAATGGTGTAAACGGTTTTTAATGGTCTGACATGACACTTGGGTGCTTCTCACCTCTCTTAAATGTGCATGGAGTTGTGTGGCATTTATCATCTGGTTCCGCAGGGCATTGTTCACAATGAAGCGTTCATCAGTGTGGGATGTGGCCAAAGGACGTCCACTTCTCTGCCTTTCTGTGACTCTTCCAGTCTCTGTATCTCTGATACAACCTGCTGATGACACTCTGTGACACTCTAAGCTCAGTGGCCACTTCCATCTGAGAACATCCTGTTAAAGTCTCAATGGCGAGGTATTGCTGATCAATTGTTAGGTGTCATCTTGGTCTCATGATGTCAAAATGTGAGCAGCATGATGAGGAGGACTGTTTAATACCAATCCTAATTGAACCAGGAAATTTATTGGGTGATTCATGGATCAAACACCTGGTGTGAATTTTGCCATTAAGCTCCTTGTCAGAGAACAGCAAGTTGTGCAAAAAGTACTGAAACATTGAACAGTTGATCTTGGGCATTTATAAGTTTAGAGAAGGTCACATTAAGTTCATCTATAAAGGTTAGAGTGCATTTTAGGTTCATACCACAAGCCAAATATCCCTAACATTTTGTGAATAGTATATATATATATATATATATATATATATATATATATACAGTACAGACCAAAAGTTTGGACACACCTTCTCATTCAAAGAGTTTTCTTTATTTTCATGACTATGAAGGCATCAAAACTATGAATTAACACATGTGGAATTATATACATAACAAACAAGTGTGAAACAACTGAAAATATATCATATTCTAGGTTCTTCAAAGTAGCCACCTTTTGCTTTGATTACTGCTTTGCACACTCTTGGCAGTCTCTTGATGAGCTTCAAGAGGTAGTCCCCTGAAATGGTCTTCCAACAGTCTTGAAGGAGTTCCCAGAGATGCTTAGCACTTGTTGGCCCTTTTGCCTTCACTCTGCGGTCCAGCTCACCCAAAACCATCTCGATTGGGTTCAGGTCCGGTGACTGTGAAGGCCAGGTCATCTGGCGCAGCACCCCATCACTCTCCTTCATGGTCAAATAGCCCTTACTTTCAAAGTTTTCCCAATTTTTCGGCTGACTGACTGACCTTCATTTCTTAAAGTAATGATGGCCACTCATTTTTCTTTACTTAGCTGCTTTTTTCTTGCCATAATACAAATTCTAACAGTCTATTCAGTAGGACTATCAGCTGTGTATTCACCTGACTTCTCCTCAATGCAACTGATGGTCCCAACCCCATTTATAAGGCAAGAAATCCCACTTATTAAACCTGACAGGGCACACCTGTGAAGTGAAAACCATTTCAGGGGACTACCTCTTGAAGCTCATCAAGAGAATGCCAAGAGTGTGCAAAGCAGTAATCAAAGCAAAAGGTGGCTACTTTGAAGAACCTAGAATATGACATATTTCCAGTTGTTTCACACTTGTTTGTTATGTATATAATTCCACATGTGTTAATTCATAGTTTTGATGCCTTCAGTGTGAATCTACAATTTTCATAGTCATGAAAATAAATAAAACTCTTTGAATGAGAAGGTGTGTCCAAACTTTTGGTCTGTACTGTATATATATTTAATAGCATTAAGGCTGTAAATCAGCCTAGGAATGAAGCTGTACTGATACATGAGAGCTAGTTCAGGCAGCAGCATCCTGGACATACAGACCTCACATCCAACATCTATTACCTGGTGGTGCACATCCTCAAAGTCTGAAACTAGGAGCAGGTTGTAAACAAGGCGTCTGAAAATGAATGAAGGAATGAAGGCTACAGACTAAAACATAGTGCACAACACTTTTAGCTGAAGGAAACCACTTAACATATATAAAAGCCTTTCTCAGTGGAGTCCATAGCCTTTAAGTTCACAAAATAATCCAGGCATGACACAATCACTCGTAGGTTTTTGTAAAGACAGCCACAGGAGTCATTGTTGGGGGTAGAGTAGTGGAAGTTTTTATTATTTTTACATTAAATTATTTTTTATTTTTCTCAGTTAACAAAACACACTGATTAATCTGGTGCCCGCGGTCATTTTCTGAAGCTCTCTTAATAATTTTTTTATTTTTTTTTGCTTTTGTATTTTTTTTAAAGGTGGGTAAAGATACTAAAGAGAAGAAGCAGAGAGAGGTGCAGAATGAGATAACTTATACTTATCACCAAACAGTCAAATACCAGAATCATTCCATAATGGTACGCTGACCAACAGGAATCTCCTTAGACATTTGTTTTCTAGACGTAACAATATTTTCCATATTTTCTAGACCAGTGCAAAAATGCAAATCCTATCAATGCTGAGCAATTACAACTTTTTCAAATGTGCAACATGCGATCACAGGTGGAAGCAGTGTTATATATTTGCATGAAGAGAACAATAAAAAAATTACATAAAGATATTACACAAGACTAACCTTTAATGAATATTTAGCACCATAAATGTGTCAAGCCATTTCTGATAATTCTATTTGATTGGTGGTTATTTATGTAGAATGAGAGCTGCCTTTATCGTCCAACTACATGTGAGTACACTTACCAAATTTACCAGCCATGATAATGGCAAAATTATAATACATTTTTCAAAGCTGTGTCCAAAATAAAACTTGAGGCAACAGTTAGCCCTTCTCATTGTATCTCATCACTGAATACTGTGTAAGTGTTTTTTAATTTGGTACACAGGGTCACAACTTTTTGGAAATGTTCCCAATAGATAAATTATCCCAGTTGGCACAAAATTTGGCACATTTGTCAAAAGATTGCAGGAAACAATAGAAACTTGGGGAAACCATTGACCAGATCCATTTTATCTTTTGCAATTGAAGATACCATGAGTATAATACTAGTTTTTTATATAGTTGGCACCATTTTCTTAAATTATTATACCACTTTTTGAAAATGTGCCCAATAAAATTTACATGAAAAGTGTCTGTAAATATGAATTTTTCACTACGGTAAGTGACTTCAGCCTCTCGTTTTTTCTTTGTGCCTCCATAAGGAAAGTAAACCTATATTAATTTCTTTCTTGGCGTCTTTATTGTAATTATCCATTTATTGTAGTATTTTTGGTGGCTGATATACTTCAGCTTCAGTCTAACAGTCATCAATTTTTTTTCTTTGCAAAAACAGATTTAGTTACCGTTTCTCACTTGCAATATTTCACTTGGGGAACAAAAACATCCTACGAAGAAGAGACGGTAGAATTTTTTATTTTGGCTAATGTTGTCGGATTTAACTATTTACATTTTATTTTTTTCCATCGATAATAACAAAAGAAAAGCAAAAACACAATTTTTTTATTTTTTTTATTGAGAATCCACTAATACCTCATATTGGACCTTTGGGGTGATTTGGAGACACCTGACAATATGTTAGTATGTATGAGTACATAGTGTAGAGATCAGAAAATTTCCTAAAATCGATTTAGGTCAATTTGTCAGAATAAAAAAAAAAAATTGGATCTGGGTACGAATTGATTCTACCCGCATATAACGTACTTTGAATGTCTTTCTCTCTCATCTCCAGAATCAAATTTTTCCTGAAGAAATTCTGATTCTGATAAGTTTTTAGAAAAATTTGGGTTCAATTTTCTCTTTTCGGGTTAAATCTCTAATGTATGTTGTACCTACTATGAAAGGCAACTCTGTTCATCGCTTTTAAGATTGTTCATATGTTTCGTGTTTTTTTGGCCTAACAGACTATCTTTACTTACATTATCCAAAAACTTCATGAACCTTCCCAACCTAGAGGGACGACGGAAAGGATAAAGGGTTGCTTGGGTTTTAAAATGTAGGAAATTCTGAGTTAAAGGGGGGACGAGGTTCAAGACCAGCACCTGATGGGAATTATAATTTTACCACACTTTTATTTTTTATAATACATCTTCATATGGATAAAATTGAGAAAGTAATCCTAAACTACCTCGGGAAGCAATATAGATTCAGAAGCTTCAACATCAAAGTCTGGAGGAGAACGGAGACCAAGCGGCTCATCCTCATATTGCGGCAAACAATTATAAAGTTGTTTCAATAAAAGATAATGTTTCACAACCTCCATGAAATCCAATTACTCCTCTGCAGCCGCAGTTCTGGCTGTTGCCGTCCTACTTGTTATATTACCATTGATTAATTCAATTCATAAAGTGTGATACTCGCAGACTCATTGGAAAAATAAATTACAGCCGGGATGGGTTGGGAACAAATGATTTTCTATTTGCAGCGGACTATTTAGTAAGCAAAATTGGTTATTTTATGTCATGAAGTATTTAGAGCGAAAAATCTGCTGGTTGGTTTATTCCTATTCCAAGGCAATAAATCACTGGCATCAGAATATTATTAACTCTACTGTATATGGGGCACAGAGGTAGCACTGGTGCCTTAAGCAAAATCCCCTGTGCCTCACCAGTATTATAAGAGGCACATTATAATTGGGGATCCAGGTATCCTCTTAAGTGGCACAGAAATCAGTGGATCTGTTTAATAACCAAGATTCAGGTGCAAATACTACTTCTGTACCTTCTATTCCAACCCCCCCCCCCAGTTCCCAAATTTAAGGGTGTTGTATGAGCTTGTCCATTTATGTTATTGCATTTCAGTCCCAAACAATTCTACCGAACAGAGTTGCAAATGGTATATCCAAGAGGTATCACTCTAACATTGCAACATGTATCCAGCAAAACCTTGGACTCTTCTTGCATATAAGACAAAGTTGCGACACTAGGCAAAAACCAGCAGACCCTTTGGGCTGATTGTAACCCATTTAACCTAGTCAGAGGCCAACATTTGCTTTCTCTTATTTACCAGAATACCAGACACGGCTCCAGACGTTTGGCAGTGGTTGTGCCTGTGCAATGTAAGGACCAGCCATTACCAAAATAACAGAGCTGTGTTAACAATGAAGGGGACATGAAACCCACTGAAGCACCACGGCCATCTGAAGTCAGCTAAATAGAAGAGGTTCTGGGAGTCTGACCCCTATGGATTTGATATCGGTAACCTATCTAAGGCCATCAGTTATTCCCAGATCAACCCATTAACTCTAGAAAAGCGACCATTACCAGTCATTTTCTCTCTGCTTTCTATTCCCCCCCCCCTATAATAAGCACAACTCTTGCCCATAGCCTCTGTCTAGTATTCAAGTGAATGCAATACCATTCACAGCCTATAGATAAGAGTGGCATTGTTTCTTAGGGGAAAAAAGCAAAACCTTTTTCTAATCCTAGACAACCATTTTAAATCTACAATAGTCAATATAACTCATAAAGCGGGGAGGGGGATAAGTTAACTCCAGGTGCAAACCTTTTATTTTTTGCTTATGTCATTAATAGTTTGAATTTTAGTTATTTTGTTCTATATTTTTTAAAATTTAAAAATCTTTTATGACATTATTTACTTATTAGTTTTCTTTCCTAAAGTCATTAAAGTTTTGAGGGAAATTATGAATATCAGAACGTGAGTTTAAATCAATGTGGTATCTTTTTAATACTAATCTGAGGCTTTAATAATAAAAAAGTTATATTTGAAGCCTAATATTTCTTTGAGAATAGAAAGTTCAACCATGTATCACAAGACAATACAAAAATGAAGAATAAATCTTTAAGTAATTGGTAAAAATTAAGTCATTTATTTGATGTTTAATCAGTGGTTTCTGATTCTCAGTAGGAATGGCCATTGTAGCGTTTACTGGCTTGAAAAATGAGGTCAGAGTTGTGGTCTAGATAGACCTTAAAATACTGTAACTCTGAATCAGACTTTGTCCATATTTCAGCATCTGCTTTAGTCCTGGAGTATAATGTATTGCTTTCCTGTCTCTGCGGATGCACAGGTCCATCATTATATCTTTTCTTTAATCAATGCTTTATGCACCTTGACCAGATCAGGCTCTAAATTGCTGAGAAAGTCTAAGAACCGTGATTAATGTTTGACTATTAATCTTTGAAGGTAACAGATGTTAAAAGTCTGGTTATGCCAATCTAAATGGCAGATGGAACCATCAATAATGGACTTTTAAAGGTCTAAGAGAACACTCATTTTGACTATTTAGAGTGTGAGTTAATGGTAGGCCCACGATACCTAAATGCTCCTCTTGACCTTTTACCCTATTTGAGCACTTGAAGCTCATTTAACATTCTGGGCAAAATTGTTATATAATGCTATTCCTAGTGCAAGGTGGAGCATGACTCGGAGAGTCAAAGGTCAACGAAGTATTTCCAGGTCATGCTCCTCCCCCACAAGCACTTTGCAAGGCATAACACTACATATCAGTTGTGACCCAAGTGCTTCTTTAAAGAGGTTTTCCAGAATTGTTTAATTACTTATCCTCAGGAAAGGTCATCAATATCAGAGCAGTGAGGGTCCAACTCCCAGCAGTCTCACCACCAATCAGCTGTTTGAAGGAGTTGTGGTGCTTTAATTAGTGCTGCAGCATCCTCTTCACCTGTGACACCATGACCATCAGTCGCTTGGCCCTTCTGCAGCTGAGTCCTGTTCAAGTGAATGTGATTGAGCTACGCATCCACTATATAATGTGCGGCGCTAAGCTTGGTAAACTGTGAGGAGGCTGCAGTGCTTGTCCGAGACTCATGACCCCTGAAAACAGCTGAGCAGCAGGGATGCTGAGAGTTGGACCCTGACTGATCTCATATTGATGACCCAGTCAGACCGGTGGTGACTGCCACCTCTGCACCCCCTATAGCTACATCACTGTGATAACACATAAGGGCTAATAAATAATGTAATACAATCTAAATCAAACCAACTGTATCCCTATTCTATAAACTAAGTCAGATATTGGTTGTTTTTAACATCTACATTCGATGGAGTAGCATTTAAGGTCATTGAATTGTCAAAGTGTTGTGCAATTGTATCTACAAAATTTCACCTACTCAGTGAAAATTACAGCCTAGGATTGCTCCGATTTTTATAACTTTGGCCCGCCCCCTGTAGACCAAAGCTGTTATTATCCATTCGGTTTAGCACTTTGATTATAATGGTCTCAGGAAACAATGCTTCCTATTTTACTGTGCAAGTTTCTATTCTTTATTCTCCTCTGTAATTGTAAATGTATCTTTGATAAAACTGAAATATTCCTCTCTTTTTTTTTTTTAAGTCTAACTACTATAACTAGCACAGAATCCTCGACAAAGAGTCAAAAGACTTTTATGTATAATATTTTTTAAAGCAATTCTAAATCTGAGTAGCGTTCTCTTGGTTTATTCTGCAACATGAATGAGCACAGATTAGACTATTGTGTTCGAAAGTAAGATTCTGTGATGTATATGCTGCATAAACATTGGTAGATGCTCCCGTGTATGTCAAGATTAACACCTTAAATACAGCCTGTGCAATGCTGTCCTTGCTACCAGGTGGTAGCTATGGGGGGTGCCGAGTACCTAGTCATTCTAAGGCTCAAAGGTCGAATGGTGGCCATACACATTATATAGAAGTTTTTTTTACAGCAGTTGGACAAATAAACATCAGATGAATGATCTGTTCACAGACACAGCCATACCCACTTCAGTCCATATTGACCATCACGTTGGCCTAACTGCCCATACATGTTCAATTAATCTGGGCAATAGAAGGAAGATGAATAATCCTGGGAATGTTTTTTCAAAGAAAGATTTTTTGTTCATGAAAGATCTTTCATCAACATTAAACATGGCTGACTTCTTTTGAAACGATACCAGACTGTCATTGGTCAGCTAAAACGATAGTTCATTGTTTAATTTCAATCGGAAGAATGTTTGTTTCGGTTGAAATTGTCTATTTTGATCAACTTTAGACTGTGTATGGCTACCTTAAGGAGGGGCTGAAGTCCCTCTGCTCTATATGAGGAGACCAGTACTAGAAATGTTGTATGATACTTGGGGTGCTCTAATTTAAATTGGGGCCTAGGGACTATAATGTCATCTATGTTAATAGATAAACTTGGGCAAATCAATTTGCTGAGCATGTGGTTAGCGCGATGAACTACCCAAGTTGTTCTGTTGACTGGAAGATTGGATGAACCAGTAGTCAAAAAGAACAAGTAGAGTTTGGTGATCTCTTGACCTAACTCATTTATATGCAAACATTTTCAGGTAGATTTACTCTTTAAGACCCAAGATTCACATGAATATCTTTCAATCACTTGGCCAACAAGAATATAAAACTGACCAGACCTGACCCATAGGAAACTCGACTAATATGTAAGGTTCAGGACCATAAGTCAGTACACATTTACTTTTTTGTAGGCATTTTGGCTACTCTGTTCTTAGCTTCTAGTAAAAGTAACCAAACCACAACACCAAAAATCTCCAATCATTGCATGTTCCTTCCACCACTTTTTAGGTTTCATCCATAAATCAAAACCCAAAGCTAAAAACCCTGGACATTTCGACATATTATATTCTTCTGAACGTCACTTTCTATTTGACTTCAAATAATGTGTTTACCTACAAAAAATTAGGACCTAAAGGGGTTTCCAGGACCCAGGAGGCCCCTGCAAATCCACCTTAGGGGAACATTTGTAACACAATTACCATTCTGATGTTACGAGGATTGGTTGCTCAGGAACCCGGTCACATAGTGCACCTCTTCTGAAAATCTAGCTTCCACCAGCATCACTTTCTTTACCAAATTCCCAGCCTGGGTAATGGATGGGACAATAACTATTGCTCTCACTGGGGCATGTACAGACATCTGAATTCAGTTAATCTCTGCATGCGCCAGGTAGAGCAATAGACTCTGTTCACGGCGCCATAGCCCAGGCTGAGAAACCTGATAAACAAAGTAACATTTTCAGAAGCATGGTGTGACCGGGTTCCCATAAGGAGGATACAGGCAACTTTGGAACGATAAGTATTTTACAAATTTTCTCATAGCGTTGTGCACTGTGTAACTAAGGTGGTTTTGCGGGACATAGCCACTGGTGGTGTAGCCATAGGATAAGCATCTGCCCTCTGAAAACCAGCACAATGAGGGACTGTGGCATTCCTATGAGCATGCTGGCCTCTTCATTGTTTACACAGACACAGTGGCCTGATTGTGCCTGGTGCCATGAGTCAGCCTTTTAATCCCATTCAAGTGAATGAAATGAGCTCCAGCAGAAAGCACAGCTGCCCATATGGTGTCTATGTTCCTATGTAAACAATGGGTGGCCCTTTCAGTAGCATGGAGGTAACTTTATTCTACTTAGGCTACATGCAGACGACTGTGCCATGTTTTGCGGTTTGCAAATTGCAGATCCGCAAAACACTGATGCCTCCCATGAGCATTCCGCAATTTGTGGAACGGAACAGGCCGCCTATTATAGAAATGCCTATTCTTGTCCGTAAAACGGACAAGAATAGGACATGTTCTATTTTTTATTTGGGGCCACGGAATGGAGCAACGGATGTGGACAGAATACAGGGTGCCGTCCACATCATTTGCAGCCCCTTTTGAAGTGAATGGGTCTGCATTTTTTGCGGACCAAAGCAACGGTCGCGTGCATGAGGCCTTATCTTGACCCTCAAGTTGTACCTTCAAGGATCTAACATTAATGAGTTAAACTCCCGGAGAACTCCTTTCAAAAGGTCTAACCAAAATCTGACTGAGAAAACATTCCTGTACAGCTCTTCCTTACTGAAATCCTACTTTATGAACATTTGGGCCAATATTTCTTAGGATGTACAAAAAATTCAAATCTCTCCTCTTGAGGGGCCAATTTTCCGAAGAATACATTTTCCTATATTTGCATATATTCTAAAATTTGTAAAACATCCTACATCTTGAACTTGGATCGGTTCATAGAAGAGGATGTTGACTCCAGATGGATGCCCCAAAAATAAATGTTTAAACGATTGGTCTGATTACTGTATGTGTGAGCATGGCCTGCATTTCTCTTTAAAGTTTAATAATTACCCTCAAGATTTGTCCATTTACAAATAACGATTGTTGATTAAAAGTTGGAAAATTATCACAAATTGCTATTTTGTTTGTTAGAACTGAAACAATTAAATTTATTAAGCAAATTATGATATTTTAAGTCTTCCTTTCCTCCTGAATATTCAGTATTTTATGGTTAGTATGTTGTTTTGGATCCTCCTTTTTGGCTTTATGGCTTTTAAGCATATTTTATGTTTTGTCTGGACCTAAAAATATCAGAAATGAAATAATAAACCGTTCTCTTTCTTATAATTGTGCAATTTTTGTTTGTAATGTAATACGGGCGTAGTCGTGAGATTATGATGACTGAATGGGTATAATTAATTACATCACTCGTTACTCTTTGATTAAAACAATACAATTTACTGGAGATTATGGCAGCATAAGTATTACTCATCATGAATCAGATTATATAGAAAGAATATTCAGATTACATTATCGGGAATACTAGATAACATGTCTCTCAATGCGTCAATGAGTGATTCCATTCGCAAACAATACAGTTAATGGTATCCGGAGAATGTGCAAAAACAGAATTTTCCCCAAGTAGATCTCTATCTGTTTCACCAATCAAATCACTAGTGAAAGGAAGGGGGAGGGGAGTGTCCTATGGAAACAGTGTATAATTCACAATTGTTCTGTGAGTTGTATGACTAGTAACCATTTGCCATAGAGAGCTAAGGGTATAATGGAATGTATTATTGGGTTGGGTTCAAGGGCCATAATGCAGACACATCTTAGCTTCCATATGACGGTATTGCACCTGCCCATAGAGTTTTTGCCGAGCTAAGGGTGACCATTGAAAAAACCTGACCGAACATGTCGAATCGGGTGATGATCTTACATGGGGGCTTCCTGACCCTCCACAGTGACAGATGTCCAGGCAAAGAAGGCCCAGACATGTAGAATTTCAGAAGATATGCCTCTGCAAGAAAGTGGAATCATGGCAGAGTTGGGAGACATAGTTGACATCCGAATAAGCCTTTGAGCTTCAATTACTAATAGATGACAACCTTAATGGGGTATTCAAGCCTGAAATATTTCTCACCTATCCACTAAATGCTTGATCTGTTGGGGTCCAACTATTAAGACCTCCACCGATTGTCTCATTCCTCTCCAGCCATAGGAACACATCAAGGAAGAATCTGAATGGAGCGCTGGTTGGGCATGCACTCTGCCACTCCATTCTGCCTGGAATATTCCTTTAAGTTTTTCTTTCGGTGTAGAACCATGGGGGGGGGGGGGGGGGGGTTGAGGTGTTGAGATCGTAATACAGAAGCTAAGGTGCAGTCGTGTTATGATCATCTGAAAAACTGTCCACTACAAATATTGGGCATTAGTTGAAATTTTGGGTGGAGAATGGTGCAAGACATAAATTTACCAAGAAATGTCTTAGACAAAGCAGACAGTCATGGCGTCTACCTTATAAGACTCAACCCCAAGAGGACCATATGTACAATCATTTAAGTAATGCTTCATTATAATGTCACTTCAAAGGCACTACATACTGAATACAGAGCAAAACCATTTCCCATGGACCTCAAAACTAGTGGATAATAGAGATGACATAAACTTTATTCAATGACAGTTCTACAGCGCAGGAAATATGACGACTCTCGAAAGTAACCCCCTCTACAAATACATTTGTTCTTTCATGCACTGCAAAGAATAACACACGTTTCACAATAGTTACATATATTTAATGTGCATCTAATGTGTGATGTGAACAATTCAGACCTGGCAAGTAGATGCCAAAACGGGAATGGGGGAAGTTCATGGAGGAACAATTGCTGATTCTTATGGACTTGGCCGGCTCAATTCCTCTCTTGCCAAATGTGAAAATACCCACCACTGGGATAAGTTGGACAAATCCATTTGATGGTGAATAGAAGAAAACTTGCAAAGCGTCTCCTACGTTGTGGCCAACACACGAGTCAAAAGGGCAAAACTTAGAGCTGTGCTGGAGTCAAGGTGGAAACACCAATTTAATAGCCATAACTGTAAATTCTGATCCCTCTTGTAGCAGATACTGCCAAAAAATGATCTCTGCACCTTAGCTGATAGACGTGACCATGAGTAAAATAGTCCTTTTCAGGTAAAGTTGATATTTTTCTTCTAAGTAGATTTGGGACTATAACTAGCATTTTCCGTGCTCTGACCACTCATCAAGTAGAGCAGTGACTCAACGGGCCACCAGCTATATCCTACCTCCTCAAGTTACTTCTACTATAAGAAGGAGCCACATTGAATGTATAATAAAACTCTAACTCTATTTCCTATAGGAAGTATAGGGCACAGTCAATATAATAGATACTCTCTTAATCTTTATGAAATTGTTAAAATTGCTTCAAGAACAAATTGAGCATGGGAGATGATGGCTGTGAAATTAAGACCTTAAATCTGGGAACAAACTATTATTACAAGTCAATTTGGGATGTATAGTACTTTGACCATCCAATGAGTAGAGCTTCGACTCCATGAGCCACCAGCTAGGAAGATGTGTCCACCCTTACCCTTTCACAAAACTGGTTAACAACCTCGATTTCTCACAATACAAATTCAGAGCAAAAATTGCAGCATATTAGTCAAAACCTCGACAGGCTTTAGTACACATCACAACCACTGGGTGTTCATATATAGCATAAAAACTCCCAACAGAGTGTCTTGAAATCATGTTTTTTTCTCCTCATGTTAGTCATCTGGGTTACACATCTGAAGATATGCTGATCCAAGAGGCAAGGTAAGGTAGGACACATCTGTACCCCATGTTGTCTAAAACTCCTTACTTTTTCCAATGGTTTGTCTAGGTTTCAATAGGAAATAAGACAGTCAATATGGATTATTCAACTAATAAGTTAATTCAACCAACATCTGCCATGAATATTTATCTGATGGACATCAGAAGTTCAGTGTGGAGTCATCATTAACCACCACGGTCCATGTAAAGAGCTGACTCAAGGGGCCAATGATTTACCATTAAAAAAAATATATATTTTTTTCATCTTACTATATAAAGACAACATAGTTCAAAAACTCTTCCCTAAGCTTCAGGAATATCATCCAATGATCACTTCATGATTGTTGAACTGCTTCCAGGAAGATTTGCCCTCCACCTCTAACTTATATAAGAAGACTCCATCGTACTCTGATAGATATGCGTAAATCACGTCACAACCTCAATACCACACGTCAATGCTACTTATGAGACTATCAGTCTGAGGTATGAAAATGATTTTGTTTTTTAAGAAAAACCCTGTAAAACCAATTTGTTCTCAGCACCCCTTTAATCTGTGTGCCCGAGTCTGCGGCTGAAATAATGCTTGTCTAATGGCCAGGTCATTCCTTTCCCTAAATCTTGTGGTACATGAGTTAAGATGCTAGTTGGAAAAGCCATTGGTGATCTGCAAGGTTCTACGGAGATGGTTTATCGATAAAGCACTCCAGTTGGGTCAAGAGCAATCATTATACAAATTATACCCTATGGCTATTGGTTGGATGCTCTCCTGGTGCCTATAGGCTCCTTACCCTATCATGCAAAAAAAAGTATTTAATAGTGTGGCAACCGGCTCTCTATGAACAAAACCCTGTTTGTTTTTGATATGTGTTAGTGTCCCTACGGCAAGCTTTGCACACACTCACGCACACACACGAGAAGCAGGCAAGAAAAGCAGTCCCTGTAAGATTTGAGCCCAGAAGGGGTTTTAAACCCTTTGCCCCTTTAGTATGTTTTTGTTCAATTCTGGGTGTGCGCTGGTGTGTCTGGTGTACCATCCCGGTTGTCTCTAAAATAGAGAAAAGGAGATGGATTAAACTGTTGAGCATAGAACCCAACATGAGTCATCAGGACAGATATAAGAGTGTTGTGCCTTTTGTGGTGGACCTAGAGGCAAAGGGATTAAACATGGACGCTCAACTTGTGGAGAATGTAGATGTCACGTGGAGGACACCAAGTTCATTGCAGTCAAGTGGTGAAAGACCTCAGAAGGATCAAATTTTACAAAACTAATCTCTCTATCATCATATATATTATCATAGTCATGTGTCCTTAGTAGGGTCAGGCGTTGCCGCCCTAAGTCTCTACAAAAAACCAAGCTCAATGTGATAGCACGTCCTATAGGTAGTGAGGTCATCAAGGTAAAATGCGTGTCCTCCTAGCGTGCCATCTACTGACCACGCAGTCCAGGCGATGCTAGAACCTCTTTGTGGTAGGAGGAACTTGAAAAAGTTTCCTACTCCAAAAAGGCTGAGGGACACCAGAAAATCAGGGTAAATCTTATCGTTAATAAGAGTCCATCGGGAATGAGCGAGAGAGAGAGGCTGGAACACCAGAGATAGACAATTACATGAAAAGAATCTCAAACCGAGAAAAGAAAAAGACAGGAAAAAAATTGAAAACAAAATTTTTACAACATTTCAATGTTCTCAGCGGTAATTGGTTCTTGACACGGATTTCAGTCCCTTCGTCTTGCAGGTTGTTGGTTTTTTGTAGAATTTTCTGGTCTTTGTAATTTTTTTTTTTTAGATTTTTTTTCCCCAATGTATGTTTTTTTTCCATTGCTTCTCAGCACACTTTGTGAAAGAAACAGTCCCGTCTCTCTCTCCTCCTCTCCCGTATTACTTTTTTCTGTATTTTCTTTTTTTTTTTCTTGTATATATGTATTTTATTAACATTTGCAAATTAGGCAGAAGAGGGAAATAGCCATTAGCCAGATGGAAGCAGCCAGGCTGGTGGATCCATTGTCTGCTATCACCGTTCCAGGTCCTAGTAGAACATCAGAAAAAAGAGAGAAGGTCATTGGAAATATCTAGATAAAACGTATCAAATATCAGCAATGCAAAACTTATTTGATGCCTAATGGTTTATTCCTTAAAAAAATCTCAGCTTGCATGTGTGCTGCCACTTCGTTTTAAAGTCTATGGGACTGACCGATGTTCGGCCACGTCCGTCATTCCCATAGTAGGACACATGACCAATGCTCCATTTAAAGGGGACCCATTAAGACCTCCACCAATCGAACTGTAGATAGGGTTAGCTGTGAATGGATGGATAACAGACCCTGAGCGCGAGGTCTCGCGCTCAGGGTCTGTTATCCATCCATTCCCCATGTCTTCAGGTACGTCCTGCGTTTAGTACAGCCTGGCATCCCCATAGGGCACTCCCATATGTATCCATAGTGGGTCCTGTATTCTCAGGTTTATCTTGCCATTTTTTTGAGATCTAGATAGTTACTCTTACTGAGGGTTCACTGTCATATTGGTCAGTGTTGTTGCCTATGTATTTTGGGATGTGTGGGATAGCTCATGGTCAACCAGGTACGATCTTTTGTACCTATTGCACATAGCCCCATTGTGGCGATTATTTTTGTGCCATTTTGGCTGTCCCAGAGCTAAATCCCCAGTTCATTGGCTTTACGACCCTGTGGCTCATTTTGCACAGGTCGATAGGTGTATGGATTGGTGTTGCATCTCCCTTTGCTTTTCTGTATACTGTATACCATCCTGTTGTTTCCCCATACTTTATATTTTATAATAAATGATATTTTGGTACATTACTTCCACTTGCTTGTTTTAGTCTATTCTGGATACTGTACAAGTGGTAATTGTAGCTGTCTAGTTTGACAGAGAGGCCTTTGTGTAGGTTTAACAGGACAGGACAAACAGAGAGTGCGAGAGATGCTGAGAGAGAGAGTGCGCGAGAGGGCGATGCTGAAAGAGAGATGCTGAGAGTGCGAGAGATGCTGAGAGAGAGAGTGCGAGAGATGCTGAGAGAGAGATGCAGAGAGAGAGAGATGCTGAAAGAGAGATGCTGAGAGAGAGATGCAGAGAGAGAGAGAGATGCTGAGAGAGAGAGTGAGAGAGAGGGCGATGCTGAAAGAGAGATGCGGAGAGTGCGAGAGATGCTGAGAGAGAGAGTGCGAGAGATGCTGAGAGAGAGATGCAGAGAGAGAGAGATGCTGAAAGAGAGATGCTGAGAGTGTGAGAGATGCTGAGAGAGAGATGCAGAGAGAGAGAGAGATGCTGAGAGAGAGAGTGAGAGAGAGGGCGATGCTGAAAGAGAGAGAGATGCTGAGAGAGAGAGAGTGCGATGCTGAAAGAGAGATGCTGAGAGTGCGAGAGATGCTGAGAGAGAGAGATGCTGAGAGAGAGATGCAGAGAGAGAGAGAGAGAGATGCTGAGAGAGAGCGATGCTGAGAGAGAGAGATGCTGAGAGAGAGAGAGATGCTGAGAGAGAGAGATGCTGAGAGAGAGATGCTGAGAGAGATGCTGAGAGAGAGATGCAGAGAGAGAGAGAGATGCAGAGAGAGAGAGATGCTGAGAGAGAGATGCTGAGAGAGAGAGAGATGCTGAGAGAGAGATGCAGAGAGAGAGAGAGAGAGAGCGATGCTGAGAGAGAGTGATGCTGAGAGAGAGCAATGCTGAGAGAGAGCAATGCTGAGAGAGAGCAATGCTGAGAGAGATGCTGAGAGAGAGATGCAGAGAGAGAGAGATGCTGAGAGAGAGAGATGCTGAGAGAGAGATGCTGAGAGAGAGATATGCTGAGAGAGAGAAATGCTGAGAGAGATGCTGAGAGAGAGATGCAGAGAGAGAGAGAGCGATGCAGAGAGAGAGATGCAGAGAGAGAGAGAGAGATGCTGAGAGAGAGAGAGATGCTGAGAGAGAGCAATGCTGAGAGAGATACAGAGAGAGAGAGAGAGATGCCAAGAGAGAGAGTGCGAGAGATGCTGAGAGAGAGAGATTCTGAGAGAGAGATGCTGAGAGAGAGAGAGATCTATCATCTTTTCTGCTTGGTGGTCACTCCACTACTGTCAGTCCTCATTCAGATGTGGAGGTCTGATGATCAGCAGATGTTCTCCAGGGTCCTATTTATCCGCCTCATCCAATCAATGAGACCACTGACTGGAGATGTGATTACATGGATGCTGGAACGGGGGATGGATCTCAACCAGAGACTGTAATACATGTAATCTAGCAGATTATAGCACGGTCCTGGTGCCATGGAATAGAGAGGACAGGACAACCCAGTGAAGGGGGTGCACCAGATGAGACACGTCCTGCACCCCCCACCGGATCTCCACATCAGGCTCCATGTGTAGACGTAGGAGCTAAAACTGGGCCCGGAGGGCGCTGACCACCATCGATAAGATGTCTGATTTATTACAGTAAAACGCAGTTCAAATGAAATAACAGCAGATGCAACGCGTTTCAGAGGTGGCCTGCCTCCCTCTTCATATACCAGTGCCTCCCTCTTCATATACCACTGCCTCCCTCTTCATATACCACTGCCTCCCTCTTCATATACCAGTGCCTCCCTCATATACCAGTGCCTCCCTCTTCATATACCAGTGCCTCCCTCTTCATATACCAGTGCCTCCCTCTTCATATACCACTGCCTCCCTCATATACCACTGCCTCCCTCTTTATATACCAGTGCCTCCCTCTTCATATACCACTGCCTCCCTCTTCATATACCAGTGCCTCCCTCATATACCAGTGCCTCCCTCTTCATATACCAGTGCCTCCCTCTTCATATACCAGTGCCTCCCTCTTCATATACCACTGCCTCCCTCTTTATATACCAGTGCCTCCCTCTTCATATACCAGTGCCTCCTTCAGACACCAGTGCCTCCCTCTTCAGATACCAGTGCCTCCCTCTTCATATACCAGTGCCTCCCTCTTCATATACCAGTGCCTCCTTCTTCAGACACCAGTGCCTCCCTCTTCATATACCAGTGCCCCCATCTTCATATACCAGTGCCTCCCTCTTCAGATACCAGTGCCTCCCTCTTCATATACCAGTGCCTCCCTCTTCATATACCAGTGCCTCCCTCTTCATATACCAGTGCCTCCCTCTTCAGATAGCAGTGCCTCCCTCTTCATATACCAGTGCCTCCCTCTTCATATACCAGTTCCTCCCTCTTCATATACCAGTGCCTCCTTCTTCATATACTAGTGCCTCCATCTTCCAATACCAGTGCCTACTTCTTCATATACCAGTGCCTCCCTCTTCATATACCAGTGCCTCCCTCTTCATATACCAGTGCCTCCCTCTTCATATACCAGTGCCTCCCTCTTTATATACCAGTGCCTCCATCTTCCAATACCAGTGCCTACTTCTTCATATACCAGTTTCTCCCTCTTCATATACCAGTGCCTCCCTCTTCAGATACCAGTGCCTCTCTCTTCATATACCAGTGCCTCCCTCTTCATATACCAGTGCCTCCCTCTTCAGATACCAGTGCCTCCCTCTTCATATACCAGTGCCTCCCTCTTCAGATACCAGTGCCTCCCTCTTCAGATACCAGTGCCTCCCTCTTCATATACCAGTGCCTCCCTCTTCATATACCAGTGCCTCCCTCTTCATATACCAGTGCCTCCATCTTCCAATACCAGTGCCTACTTCTTCATATACCAGTTTCTCCCTCTTCATATACCAGTGCCTCCTTCTTCATATACCAGTGCCTCCACATTCCAATACCAGTGCCTACTTCTTCATATACCAGTGCCTCCTTCTTCAGTTACCAGTGCCTCCCTCTTCATATACCAGTGCCTCCTTCTTCAGTTACCAGTGCCTCCCTCTTCATATACCAGTGCCTCCTTCTTCAGTTACCAGTGCCTCCCTCTTCATATACCAGTGCCTCCTTCTTCAGTTACCAGCGCCTCCCTCTTCATATACCAGTGCCTCCCTCTTCATATACCAGTGCCTCCCTCTTCATATACCAGTGCCTCCCTCTTCAGATACCAGTGCCTCCCTCTTCATATACCAGTGCCTCCCTCTTCATATACCAGTGCCTCCCTCTTCATATACCAGTGCCTCCCTCTTTATATACCAGTGCCTCCCTCTTCAGATACCAGTGCCTCCCTCTTCAGATACCAGTGCCTCCCTCTTCAGATACCAGTGCCTCCCTCTTCAGATACCAGTGCCTCCTTCTTCAGATACCAGCGCCTCTTTCTTCACATACCAGGAGGAAGCAGGCCGCCTCTGAAACGCGTCCTGCCTGCTGCCATTTTAGTTATTTGTATTTGAAGGTAATATAAGTTACTTTACTCATGGTGGACTTCGCCCTTGTGACCCATTTTTCACATCTACGTCTCCACAGGTTGCGGTACAGCAGCTCGGACCCTTCCACTTTAATAGAGCTGCAATACCTCAACCAGCCTCTGCACAGGTGTGGCGCTATCTCTGGAAGAAAGTACTCATTATGGGGCCCATTTATGTACTGATATACGCCACTTTTGAGGCTTATATTAATAGCAGATTTTGTTGTAAGTCATTTTGCGACAAAATCGGTGACTTTTTCCGACAGGTCTACAAAAAGGGGACGTGGTGCGCGCAGGAAAGAGAGCGCGCGCCGGCAGCTCGGTCTCATTCAACGCTTTCTAGAAAATGGCTTAAGCATACAACCGCAAAGGAGCCGACATAGATTGTGGATTGTCGCACGGCCTTGTGTGGTACGTAGTGTGTGTGTCCTATGTGTATGTATGGGTATGTGTGCATCATGTGTCCTACGTGTACACGTGTCCGCGTGTCCTATGTGTATGTATGGGTATGTGTGCATCATGTGTCCTACGTGTACACGTGTCCGCGTGTCCTATGTGTATGTATGGGTATGTGTGCATCATGTGTCCTACGTGTACACGTGTCCGTGTGTCCTATGTGTATGTATGTGTGCGTCATGTGTCCTACGTGTACACGTGTCCGCGTGTCCTATGTGTATGTGTGCGTCATGTGTCCTACGTGTACATCATGTGTCCTATGTGTATGTATGGGTATGTGTGCGTCATGTGTCCTACGTGTACACGTGTCCGCGTGTCCTATGTGTATGTGTGCATCATGTGTCCTACGTGTACATCATGTGTCCTATGTGTATGTATGGGTATGTGTGCATCATGTGTCCTACGTGTACATCATGTGTCCTATGTGTATGTATGGGTATGTGTGCGTCATGTGTCCTACGTGTACACGTGTCCGCGTGTCCTATGTGTATGTGTGCGTCATGTGTCCTACGTGTACATCATGTGTCCTATGTGTATGTATGGGTATGTGTACATCATGTGTCCAGCGAGCAGCGACCAGACGCCCGTGACAGAGAACGCGCACTCCCTACAATCTCCCCCTCCTTGTTCCTCCGCGAGAGCGAGAGACCGTCATACGCTGCAGAATCAATAGCGGACAGCCCTGCGCTCCACAGAGCATCTGTATGATGTGAGGCATGAGGCACCACATACCTCACACTCATTGCTCCCCGGTAAAGCTACATTATGCAACAGAACATTGCTCGTAAGTTTCTTAGTAACTAATGAGTTTTTGAGGCATGAGGCGCCTCATGCCTCCATAACGTAATCCAAAGAGGAACACTATGGGGGTAAATATGTGGAAAGATGGGCTTGTATTGGGCCTTGGGCTATTCAGGGGGCTTCTGATGAGCAACGGTCTGCAAGACATCTGCGCTTAAGGGGCGCTTTTCAAAATCTGCCCGAAAAATACAAAAACAAAAAATCTGATAAAACAAAAGTGAACCCTGATTGCTGATTTGGAGGCTTAATCAGGTCCTGCTGGAAGTGGCGACTAAATCTCCATATCATCTAGAGGGTTCGTAGGTTACGGGCGGATTTATACCATTTAATAAGGCTCGGCGTATTCTATCAGCCCCTTATTAATATGCGTCTCCTAATTATACAGGAGCAGAGTATTCACAGGTGTCTGCTGCCACCCGCTGGACAGAGTGTGGAATTACACTGCTGCTGTAACCAGCTCTATAGGCTGTAACGGGGCGATACCGTATGATGGGGGGACGTAGAGCACTGGCTCCAGCATAACCCCACTGTACAGAGGCACCATACAGTGACACGTATGTTACAGCCGACACTGCCACGTGCATAACAACCCCACAGGTTTCATCGCTCCATTATAAGACAACTTGTACCGTAGAATAATACCACACGTCAGTGATTGACGCTTTCTGAACCATTTCTGAACCATTTCAGATCATATATGAGATGTATTAACAGGAAGAGCTTGTGATCTCCCATAAAAGCAGCTCATCCCACTCCTGAAACATTCTGTGCTGCTGTGAGGATTCAGCCCCTTCTACTATGTATAGTCTGAGACCTTACAAAAGATCCGCGCACGGTCCTCTCCAGAAATCCTCTGTGCTGCTGGAGACCCTGCCCCTTCCACTATGTGACTCTCAGTCTGTGACCTCCACAAGATCAACACACTCCTCTTCTGAAATCCTCTGTGCTGCTGGGGACCCTGCTCCTTCCACTATGTAACTCTCATCCTGTGACCTCTACAAGATCAGCACACTCCTCTCCTGAAATCCTCTGTGCTGCTGGGGACCCTGCTCCTTCCACTATGTAACTCTCAGCCTGTGACCTCCACAGGATCAGCACACTCCTCTCCTGAAATCCTCTGTGCTGCTGGAAGGTCTCTGCTCCTTCCACTATGTAACTCTCCTCCTGTGACCTCTACAAGATCAGCACACTCCTCTTCTGAAATCCTCTGTGCTGCTGGGGACCCTGCTCCTTCCACTATGTGACTCTCAGACTGTGATCCCCACAAGATCAGCACACTCCTCTCCTGAAATCCTCTGTGCTGCTGGGAGGACCCTGCTCCTTCCAGTATGTAACTCTCATCCTGTGACCTCCACAAGATCAGCACACTCCTCTCCTGAAATCCTCTGTGTTGCTGGGAGGACCCTGCTCCTTCCACTATGTAACTCTCAGCCTGTGACCTCCACAGGATCAGCACACTCCTCTCCTGAAATCCTCTGTGCTGCTGGACACCCTGCTCCTTCCACTATGTAACTCTCCATGTGACCTCCCATAAGATCAGCATTCTCCTCTCCTGAAATCCTCTGTGCTGCTGGGGACCCTGCTCCTTCGACTATGTGACTCTCAGACTGTGATCCCCACAAGATCAGCCCACTCCTCTCCTGAAATCCTCTGTGCTGCTGGGAGGACCCTGCTCCTTCCACTATGTAACTCTCACCCTGTGACCTCCACATGATCAGCACACTCCTTTCCTGAAATCCTCTGTGCTGCCGGGAGGACCCTGCTCCTTCCACTATGTAACTCTCCATGTGACCTCCCATAAGATCAGCATACTCCTCTCCTGAAATCCTCTGTGCTTCTGGGGACTTTGTTCCTATGTAACTCTCAGCCTGTCATCTCCCATAGAGACAGACAGTTCTGAATTAACCCCTCGCTAGGATGGTCACTTTGCCTCTTAAAGGCACCAGAAGGACAGGCATAGAGGAGCAGACAGGGGGCGCTCTCATCGTACAATACCTTTCTGCTTGAAGCGGCTGCTGCTGTCTCTTTCTAGAAGGGAAACAGGCATCAGATCGTTATTTTCCGTCAGTACTGCAGCGATGGGTTAATGGGTTAGTGATGGTTAGCCGTTACATGAAATGGTTAATTACTAAGCACCCAGATGTGGATGGAGGAGCCGGTCCTGGAGAAGCTTCGCACTATAAATGGTGGGGGGCCTCAGGTTTGTACCTATATTAATGTGCAGGGGGTGACAATAGAGGCTCCTGGGGGCCCAAGGACCTGGATGATGCAGAGTCCAGCAGGTGGCGCTGCCTCACTGCACCCTATGGCCACCGAGCAACAGGAAGCCATTAAATAACCTCCAAATCTTTCTCCCTCTCTCTGTGTATAGTAACACCAAAATATAGCGGTATATAATGTGCACACCACGTGCAGTACATACCGCCACGTGCCACTGCTACAGTCACCGGCTTATCAAAGGGTCGGCTCTGTATAGTGAAAAGTACTATTCACCGTTTTCAAGATCTCTGCTTGCTGCAAATGAATAGGAACATTCTTACTTAGAGTCAAAGCTAATTCTACTGTCAGCTGAGAGACTGTTACAATTGTATCCCTTCTCCTGGGACATTGCTACAATGCATCAGCCTGGAGCTAGAATACAAGTGTAACAAACCCTCAGCTGGGAGAAATAGAAGGTCTATGAGCCTCTGAATGTAAACAAAAATGTTCCCGTTCACTGACAGCAAGCATCTTTAGAAATGAAAAGACAAAAAGCTGCAGAATCTTGCATTATGGGATGATCACAGATGTAGGGTAATCCCTGCAGTATGCAGATGCTGCCATCAAGTGGCCATTTGTGGGTATTACAGACACCCTAGAAAAACAGCATATAAAAATGAAGACTGACATTGAATCTAATGCAAGGGTTTCTTTCACCAGTAACAAATACTCAGTTTGCAGCATATGAACTGCGACTGAATACCCCAACGAAAGTGGAGTGGCGTGTTGGCGCCCCCCTGGCACTCCTATTTTCTTAGGTTCAGCCATGAACATTAAAAGCGTCTGTAAAGTCCTCTGTTTGGATAGTAAAGGCCTCATGCACACGACCGTATGTGTTTTGCAGTGCGCAAAAACGGATCCACAAAAAATACAGATGATGCCCGTGTGCATTCTGTATTTTGCAGAACGGAACAGCTGGCCCCTAATAGAGGTGTCCTATCCTTGTCCGTAATGCAGACAATAATAGGACATGTTACACGAACATACACAAATAAAATGCACACGGAGTAATTCAGTTTTTTTTTTTTGCAGACCCATTGAAATGAATAGTTCCGCATACGGTCTGCAAAAAAAACAAAAAACGGAACGGACACGGGTGCATTGATTTATGCAAAACACATTTAGATAAATGGGAAAATCTCAAAAATGTCTGGAAAAAATCTGCCGCATGTGAATTCGCCCCAAGGTTTTTTCCTGCTACATCATTGAATTCTACAGTAAGTTCCATAGAGCTCTGTGCGCCATGATATCATTACCCCCCCCCCCCACCGCCCCTCCCCCAGTATGGATGGTACAGCAAATGGTAAATTATAATGAAAGTCTATTTGTCAGCCCCCGGCTGGCACATAGAAGAGACTGACGACAAGAGCGCCGGGAGCCTCAGCTCTGTCTAATGGGGCAGCGATAATGCAAATGGGATCTGTCGGTACTACACATCATTAAATGTCTTCAGGGGACGTGCGGCCGGTGGTCCTCCACCAGACAACGTCTCCTACTGATCCTCGAGGTGCTAACGATAAGGGAACACGGGGTCCCCGTCACCCCCGGGCGGCTGAGGAGCTGGAGCATGATGGTGCGGTGGCTGCAGGGACGAGGACTCCTCATATCTCCACCACGGTGGTCACAGAGCGAGACCGACCTCCGCTGGAAGGATGGGGGCAGTAGTAATCTGTGGCTCCTCCAAGAACTTCTAGTTGAGACAACTTCCAGTTCCGAGAACTTAAAGCTATGGACAACTTTGGAGTCAATTTTTTTTATTATTGAATTGTACTTATTTTGAGCTAAAATAATTTTTTTCAATTGGTCCTTATAAAAAAATATGGAATCCTTTTTTCTGTACAGAGCTGAGATGCTCTACTAGTGCCTGTGGAATTTTTGTCTTTTCCGTCATCTGAGGAGCTGACGGACTCCTTATCTCTGACATTATCAACATTTATTATAGCTCAGTCCTTATCCTACTGATAAGAATGTGGCTTACATAAGTGTTTATGAGCTCTCAGTAGTTTAGAGATGAGGGTAATTAGATGACCAGCACAAAGTGAAAGTACCAATCACGCAGCTAGAAAAACAGTTAGCCCTTTGTGACAGAACAGCTCAATATTTTTAATAAAGGCCAATTGAAAATATGATTTTTAACCAAAAATAAGTTAAAAGCAATCATAAAAAATGGATTCCAAAGGTGTCCATAGCCTTTAAAGGGGTTTTCCCATTTGTACATTCCATCATTTTCTAATTGATGGGGGTCTGGTTGCCAGGACCCCCATAATCCCCAGGGTGAAGGGTGTGAGTTTAGCACTGTGCCTCCTTCACTTGCAAGAGGGGTGAAACAAAGTGCACCCCAAGAAAAGTTTGCATAAAGCACCGATGCCATGAATTACCATTGACAAGGCTGAACTGTTGCTATACTGTGTGCCAGGGGCGTTGCTAGGTTAAAACATTCAGGGCCTGGGCACCTGATGTTCTGTCCCAGGGCCCGAATGTCCTGCCTGCCAGCTAGATAGAACTGTAAGTCCTCAGGACTACAATACAATTGAATCTAATGCACTGGAAGATCTAAAAGGACCTGTGGTGACATCACAGGTCATGTGACCAATAAAACAGGCAGTGGTTGAGAAGGACCTCCGATGATGTCACCATCATGTGACCAGTGCAGGAGAGGACGGCAGTGAAGAGGAGAAGAAGCTGTGGTGATGTCTGCTACCTGAGGAGAGGTAAATAAAGGGAGAGGCAGAGCAATGCTGGGAGTTGTGGTTATTTAACTGGGACTGTATGTTAGGGCTGAAGGGAGGGAAGTTATTTACATGGGACTGAAAGTTGAGGGGGTGATGTTATTTACATGGGACTGTATGTTGAAGGCAGCTGGGGAGGGGGTGATGTTCTTTACATGGAACTGTATGTTGGAGGTGGCAGGGGAGAGGGTCATGTTGATTACATGGGACTGTATGTTGATGGTGGCTGAAGGAGGGAGTGATGTTATTTACATGGGACTGTATGTTCGAGGCAGCTGTGGGAGGGAGTGATGGTATTTACATGGGACTGTATGTTGGAGGCGGGGCTGTGGGAGGGAGTGATGGTATTTACATGGGACTGTATGTTGGAGGCGGCTGTGGGAGGGAGTGATGTTATTTACATGGGACTGTATGTTGGAGGCGGCTGTGGGAGTGATGGTATTTACATAGGAATGTATTTTGGAGGGGGCTGTGGGAGGGAGTGATGTTATTTACATGGGACTGTATGTTGGAGGCGGCTGTGAGAGGGAGTGATGTTATTTACATGGGACTGTATGTTGGAGGCGGGGCTGTGGGAAGGAGTGATGGTATTTACATGGGACTGTATGTTGGAGGCGGCTGTGGGAGGGAGTGATGTTATTTACATGGGACTGTATGTTTGAGGCGGCTGTGGGAGGGAGTGATGTTATTTACATAGGAATGTATTTTGGAGGGGGCAGGAGAGATAGTGTGATGTTATTTACATGGGACTGTATGGTGGAGAGAGGAATATACTGTAACTACAGGGGGCCTTTACATGCTGTATTATATCTCCCAGCACTTAAAGAGCACCTCTCAGCAGGATCAACCCTATTTAAACAGGTACTCTGTCTGGTAGTGTTGATCACACTGATTAAAATGATAGCAGTCTTGTAAAAATTGGTTGTGGCTTTCCCAAGAGAAATAAAAAAGACTTTTATTCTTTATACAAATGCAGCGCACTGTGGGGGTGTGGTCAGCACTGGAAAGCTGTGTGGCTAGGCCCCGCCCCCTCGGTGCACTGAAGCCCTCGTCCCTCATTTGCACAATGAATAATAACTTTTTTTTTTTCAGGAAAGCTGCAACCAATTGTCAAAAGTCAGGTAACATTGTAAATCAGCAGGATTAACTCTACCAGGGTGTAATAGGGTTGATCCTGCTAATAGGTGCACTTGAAGTGCGCCATGTACTTGCATCAGTGTTGATGCACCATGTTTTATGTGTAATGTGATATGTAATGCGCGGTGTGCATTCCCGGACAGGGGTTCCTTGGGCCCATCAGAGTAAATTATTTTTGGGATCCAACCCCCATATCATGAGTGAAGTCGAATGGGCTTTGATTCAATTAAATAAGATGCCAGTGGCAAGTACTTGGCTCCAGAGGCAGCTCCAATCACTTCTTTTATGTTGGGCCCACTATAGTATCAGAGCCTGGGCCCACGGGAGGATCCTGTGGTACTCTGGTGGTCCAGGATCCTGTGGTACTCTGGTGGTCCAGGATCCTGTGGTACTCTGGTGGTCCAGAATCCTGTGGTACTCTGGTGGTCCAGAATCCTGTGGTACTCTGGTGGTCCAGAATCCTGTGGTACTCTGGTGGTCCAGAATCCTGTGGTACTCTGGTGGTCCAGAATCCTGTGGTACTCTGGTGGTCCAGAATCCTGTGGTACTCTGGTGGTCCAGATTCCTGTGGTACTCTGGTGATCCAGAATCCTGTGGTACTCTGGTGGTCCAGAATCCTGTGGTACTCTGGTGGTCCAGAATCCTGTGGTACTCTGGTGGTCCAGAATCCTGTGGTACTCTGGTGGTCCAGAATCCTGTGGTACTCTGGTGGTCCAGGATCCTGTGTTATTCTGGTGGGCCAGAATCCTGTGGTACTCTGGTGGGCCAGAATCCTGTGGTACTCTGGTGGTCCAGAATCCTGTGGTACTCTGGTGGGCCAGAATCCTGTGGTACTCTGATGGGTCAGAATCCTGTGGTACTTTGGTGGGCCAGAATCCTGTGGTACTCCGGTGGGCGAGGATCCTGTGATACTGCGGTGGGCCAGGATCCTGTGGTACTCCGGTGGACCAGGATTGTGTAGTACTCCGGTGGACCAGGACCCTGTGGTACTTTGGTGGACCAGGGTCCTGAGGTACTTTGGTGGGCCATGATCCTGTGCTATTACAGTGGGCCAGTATCCTGTAGTACTCCGATGGGCCAGGATCCTGTAGTACTCCGGTCGACCAGGATCCTATGGTACTCTGGTGGCCCTGGATCCTGTGGTATTCTAGTGGACCAGGATCCTGTGCTATTCCAGTGGACCAGGATCCTGTGCTATTCCAGTGGACCAGGATCCTGTGGTACTCTGGTGGGCCAGAATCCTGTGGTACTCTGGTGGACCAGAATCCTGTGGTACTCCGGTGGACCAGGATCCTGTGGTACTCCGGTGGACAAGGATCCTATGGTACTCCCAGGCCAGCTCCAGGTTCGTGTGGGCTCCTTTGCAACATTTTTTACATTTACATGTCCCCCTGTGGCTCCAACAATGACCCCCAGTGCCCCCCGGAAAATAAAGTGACCCCCAGTGGCCCCCATACAGTATAATGACCCCCTGTGCCCCCATAGAATATAATAACTTCCTTAGTTCCTACCATACAGTATAATGACCCTCAGTGGCCCCACACACAGTATGATGACCCCCCCAGTGGCCCCCTTCCACAGTATTATAACCCGGGCCCCTCACAGTATAATGACCCCCCCAGTGGCCCCCCTCACATACCTATCATTGCTGGAGCGCAGGGAGCCGGCGGTCCTTTCATTCACTTACCACAGCTCATCTCCCTGCGCTCCTTCTCTCCTCCGCCCAGCGCAGCAGTGATCCACACGTCATGACGTCACCGCTGGGCCGGGCCTGGAGGAGAGAAGGAGCTGGATTCTAACCCGATTTCGATACCATAAAAAAGTATTGCGATACTCAATACCAAACACCAAAAAAGCAGCGAGCATTCCGCATTTTATGGAATGTCCGGCCCATAATAGAACAGTCCGATCCTATTTTTTGGGGGGACACAAAAAAATTGCGAATTGCGTGTTGTTGTTTTTTTTTCTGTTACTGCGTTCAACACATAGGAGATATTTTTTTAATAGGCGACCATAAGTAATATGTTTCTTTTTTGTTGTTTATATATTTTATATGTAACATTGGGAAAGGGGGTGATTTATACCTAATATTTTGGTGTTTTCTTAAACTTTTTATTTTTTTCTTTTCTTTTGATTTAATAACTATTAGCCCCCCCTTAGGGTTTGGAACCCTTGTCCTATTCACCTGAGGGGTTTGGTGGATCACCCTTCCCTGTCATTGAGGCCGGGTCCCGGGTATGTGATATGGTCGGCACCCGCCGCCTACATTTGTATTTAGGGATAAATTATATTCATTGGTGGCGCAGTGCGCCTCCCTCCCCACCCCCCAGTATTATAATTATTGGTGGTAGTGGCGGCCGCATCACAGTGGGGATGGAGGGACTGCGCTGTGATATACTGCTCATGTATATACTGTATGATATGCTGTAAATATGTGTGATGGAAGCAATGCAGATACAGTATTATGCTACCACCTACTGGCCGATAGTATTACTGCTGGATAATACAGTAGGTGGAGTTGCACAGGAACTCTGGAACTTAAAGGGGATGTCTGAATAAAATAAATTCCACATAGATGTCTACAGAACCTGTTCTATTAAACCCTTATACAAGTAGAGCCCCCCGACAGAGTGAAGAGGGGGTCAGCAGTAAGTTTGTGCTGACATCACTGATTATTTGGCCCTTTCTCTGATCCGTCACAACAATAACCCCCAAAAATTGGATCCTGTCTGTAGAACATCCGCCTTCACTCGGTCAGCATTTGCTCAGTAATCCCTCAGTATTGCTAAAGCAAAATAAAAACAGGAGTGGATCCAAAACAGAGATGACACGTGAATGGAATATTTGCATGTCTTCTGTGTTTTGTACCCACTCCTGCTTTTGGCTACCAAATCACAAGCCAATTCTGATGGGACCATACAGGCCTTACAGCTGCTACACAGACAGGATCCGTTGTGCGTCTCATTTTTCCTTCCTTCTGACAGATCAGAATAAGGGTCAAATAAATGATGATGTCGGCCAGGCCGAAAGGCAAAATAGTGGCCCAGTCATGGAGTGGGGAGGGTGGGAACAGCATGAGAAGTCCACGGAGTGGACCAATGACATAGTGGTGAGGTGAAAGCAGCATGAGAAGTCCACAGAGTGGCCCGGTGACATAGTGTAGAGGTGGCAGCTGCATGAGGAAACCACAGAGTAGCCCGGTGACATAGTGTAGAGGTGGCAGCAGCATGAGGAGACCACAGAGTAGCCCGGTGACATAGTGTAGAGGTGGCAGCAGCATGAGGAGACCACAGAGTAGCCCGGTGACATAGTGTAGAGGTGGCAGCAGCATGAGGAGACCACAGAGTAGCCCGCTGACATAGTTTAGAGGTGGTAGCAGCATGAGGAGACCACAGAGTAGCCCGGTGACATAGTGTAGAGGTGGCAGCAGCATGAGGAGACCACAGAGTGGCCCGGTGACATAGTGTAGAGGTGGCAGCAGCATGAGGAGACCACAGAGTAGCCTGGTGACATAGTGTAGAGGTGGCAGCAGCATGAGGAGACCACAGAGTGGCCCGGTGACATAGTGTAGAGGTAGCAGCAGCATGAGGAGACCACAGAGTGGCCCGGTGACATCGTGTAGAGGTGGCAGCAGCATCAGGAGACCACAGAGTGTCCCGGTGACATAGTGTGGAGGTGGCAGCAGCATGAGGAGACCACAGAGTGGCCCGGTGACATAGTGTAGAGGTGGCAGCAGCATGAGGAGACCACAGAGCGGCCCGGTGACATAGTGTAGAGGTGGCAGCAGCATGAGGAGACCACAGAGTGGCCCGGTGACATAGTGTAGAGGTGGCAGCAGCATGAGGAGACCACAGAGTGGCCCGGTGACATAGTGTAGAGGTGGCAGCAGCATGAGGAGACCACAGAGTAGCTCGGTGACATAGTGTAGAGGTGGCAGAAGCATGAGGAGACCACAGAGTGGCCCGGTGACATCGTGTAGAGGTGGAAGCAGCATGAGGAGACTACAGAGTGGCAAGTAGTGATGAGCGGCAGGGGCTATATTCGAATTTGCGATAGTTCACGAATATTTTGTCGAATATTCATCATATATTCGCGAATTTTAAGAATTCGAGATTATTTTATTGAAAGCGATAGATCGGCAATGTAAAAATCGCATAATGCGAATTCGTAACGCGAAATACAGGCGTGGGTCACTGTTGCTACATTTTTCAAGCTGCTAGAAGTTTCCTGAGACTGGAGAAAATGGTTGGCACGGCAGAACATTAGAATAGCTTTATATGCAGATAGAGTCAAGTTCTCCAATATATTCGCGATTGCGCTAATCGGCAGTGATTAGAATATTTTTTTGCATTACGTGCAACTTCACATTTTAGCGGGTCTGACTACAGATTACTGATTGGTGCACTAAGTATTGTTGTGAACTTGACATTGCTTCCTTCTCATTGGCCCACAAGCAAGAAGCAGAGAGGAATCATGTGTTCGGATGGAAAAAAAAATCTGAATATTCTATATAACGAATACATAGCACTATATTTAAAATATTCGCGAATTCTCGAAGTGGCGATATTCGCGATAAAAATTCACTATTCGAATATTCGTGCTCAACACTAGTGGCAAGGTGACATAGTTTGAAGATGGCAGCAGCAGCTGCATCAGGAGACCTAAAATTGACCCGGTAACAGAGTGGGGAGGTGGATGGCAATACCAGTACCCGCTGACCAAGGTGGGTGAAATAAGGAGCTCTTGGCATCAGATGTGTGGCATCAGGTGGTTTGCAGCATCAAAGTAGTAGCTGAGGCAGGTAGTCAGAAGAAACCGGTCTCTTTTATCAAAGTGTTGGTGTGGCACCATGGATGATCTAGTCTGATGCATCAGGAATTGGTGCGTGGAAATCCTGGCTGATCCACGCCTGATTCATCTTCACAATGGTCAGTCTCTCCACATTTCTTCTTGGGGTAACTATGGCCCCCGCCGCACTAAACACCCGCTCTGATGCCACACTACTGGCCGGGCAGGACAGCTTTTCAAGGGCAAACTCTGCTAGTTGCAGCCACAAATCCAGTTTGGCTGCCCAGTAGACCAGCGGATCTTCAATGTGGGGTGGCAGGGTACTGTCCAACTATGCCACCACCTGCTGGGTTCAGGTCCTGCTCCAGGTCTAGCTGCTGTTACAGGTGAGTAGTTTATTCACTATGCGGGTGAAGAAAGCTACTCATCAGCGACTGTAGACTCAGGCTGATTTTGACGGAGCTGGAACTGCTCCTGCCATCCCACCCCTCGTCAGCAGCCATGGCAGTGGAACGTGAGCGCAGAGGGCCCCCCGGTCAGACCTGCAAGAGGATGGACGATGGGGCCAATAGGCAGCGGCCAACTGACTACATAGGATGTCTCTGTAGTAGTTGTTCAGTTTGTCCTCAATCTCTGTGGGCTCTGGATCGGTAGTGAGGGTCCAACAAGGTGGAGATCGAGAAGTCATCCCTCTGCCGAATGGTGACAATTCGGCTGTCACTACGCAAGTAAGTGAGCATGCATCGGGCCATTTGTGCAAGTGACTTGGAGGGACTCCCTGCCTCCATCTCCACTGCAGACTACCCCGATGTGTCCGGGTCCTCTGCCTTGTCTTCCTCATCGCCCTGTAGCTCCTCTGGCTGCTCCTGCTCCTCCTCTCCTGTCACCTGTGTAGAAAAACCACCCATTTCGCTACACATTGCTTGTGCTCCAATGTCCTCCTCCTCCTCCAGTTCAGCCCCCACAGGGCTCATGTGGTCGTGAGATGTAGGCACCACGTCTTAAGCCATTGTTACCACCATCTGTTCCAGGACATGAAGCAGTGGAATGATATTGTTCATCCCATAGTCCTGGCGACTGACAAATAACGTGGCCTCCTCAAAGGTCCTGAGCAAACGGCAGGTGTCACGCATGACATTGAAGTTACACAGAGGAGTACCTCTGTCCGCCTGTATCATCACTAAATCATTTATGGCCTTTCTCTGTTCGTACAGTCGGTCCAACCTATGGAGGGTGGAATTCCAACAGGTGGAAACGTCGCATATCAGCCTATGTTGGGGGATGCCATTCTGCCGCTGCAGCTCAAGGAGGATGTGCTTTGCGGTGTACGAGTGGCTGAAGTGCATGCAAAGTTTCCTGGCAATTTTTAGGATGTCTTACAGATGGGTGGAAGACTTCAAGAACCGCTGGACAACCAGATGGAACACGTGTGCCATAAATGGCGCATTGCTCAGCCCTCCTTGACCCAGCACCGACACCATGTTCTTCTTGTCGGTCACCATGGTTCTGATTTTGGGTTGTCGTGGAGAGAGCCAGGATTCTTTTTCTTGATGCATCACACGGAGCAGTTCCTCCCCTGTGTGACTCCGTTCGCCAAGGCAAGCCAGGTGCAGAACAGTGGGACACTGCCAAGCCCTGTACATGTGGTATGCTGAAGGGGCACTGTGAATTGTCCCTGCAGTGGAAGCTGAGGACACGGTGGAGGATGAGGAGGCAGAGGTGGACATTGTCACAGTACCAACGACGTGACAACGTGGAGGCGGAAGCGGCATCACCTGGCCAAGTTGCTGTGCAGGAACCACATTCACCCAGTGGGCCGTAAAGGACATGTATTGTCCCTGACCGCAGTCACAGCTCCACAGGTCAGCGCTGACGTGGCAGACACCGACAGGCTCAAGGACTGGCCAACCTTCTGTTCTACATATGTGATGTGTCTGCAGGGCTGGTACTGCCTTTTTGGCAAAGAAATGACGGCTTGGGACTCTCCACCTCGGCTCGGCACAAGCCATCAGTTCTCTGAAAGTTGCAGAGTCCACCATTTGGAAAGGGAGGGACTGCAGTACCAGCAACTTGGCCAGGAGCACGTTCAGCTTCTGCGCCGTTGGATGAGTGCACGCATACTGTTGTCTCTTGGCAATCACTTTGGTGATCGATTGCTGATGGAATGACTGATGAGGAGGAGAAAGAGCATCAGGACCAGCTGATGATGGGAAGGACAGACAGCTCCCTTCGGCTGAGGTGGTGGAGCCTTGACTGCCTGAAACTGGGTGCGTGCCACTAGGTGATGTAGTGGTTGCTGCGGCAGGCTGGACCACCACATCAGAGCCACGGTTCTCCCAGGCCACTGTATGGCCACGCTTCACCTTCTCCCCACAGATGCAGTTGTTCATCTCCTCTGGCACTTTGAAAAAATCTGCCACACCACTGAGTAGGTGATTTCCCCCCCAACAGTCCGCACAGACTGATTGCTACCGCCGCTGCCTCCGTGAACCCATGCATCACTACTTTCCGGACAGGTAGGCTGCTGCGAAGCAGGTGGTCTACCCCGGGCATGTTTGGCTCCCGACTTTCCACTGCTGCCACCCTGCTGACTCCCAGCCATGCTACCACCTTGCTGGCTCCGCCGCTGCCTCACAGGCAAGCTGCCACCCTCTTCTCCCAATGATGATGAAGCCCCAAATTCACCCGGCTCCCAAGTGCGATCAGCTACATCCCCATCATTGAGTACTGTCTGCACGTCACTGATGTCTTCCTCAACCATCTCTGGGTAAGGAGCCTGACCGCTCGCAACACCACCTCCCACGCCACTCTCCTCATCACTGCTTGCCCGACTAGCGGAGGAAGCGGCGGATGTCTCCTCCACATCTTGGCTGTCCAGTAGCTGCTGACTATCTTCTAATAGCTCGTCCTCGCTGCATAATGGAACAGTGCCCACAGCATATAATACTTCTCTGGATGAGGGAACAGAAAAGGACAGAGGCAGTTTGAGGACAGGTGAGGGCACAGGGCCTGCTCCCGGGTCATGCCAACTAAGGGTTGTGTCTGACGAACCCACCGACTGTTGGCTGGGGGTGTCTGATGTCACTTGGGACGAAGTGGATGACCGAATCAAGAACCGCTGGCTTGCTGGTCAAGACACGACCGCTAGATGACACCGGGAGCTCAGGCCTCTCGCTGCAACTCCTGCTGCCACCCCCCCTTACTCTGCTGCCACCTGTGCCTGCGCCAGAAACATTCATGCCTCTGCCCCTCCTCTGTGCAGGGCCTGGCACTTTTCTGTCTGACATACTCGTAGCTGAACTGCACAAATGAAATGGACATTAAAGGGCTTCTGTCACCCCCAAAACATTTTTTATTTTTTTTGGCCTTGTTAAAATCCTTATTTAACGACTATTCCCTATATAGGGCTCTTACCTTTGTCTGTGGCTCTCCTCCTCCGGCTGGCCCTGTCAACATTTCAAATCCCGCACCTGTCTTCATTCAGCACAGGCGCTCTGAGAGAAGGAGGCTCGCCTCCTCAGCACTCCCTCAGTGTGCCTGCGCCGATGACATCACAGAAAGAGAAGACGTCATCGGCGCAGACGCACTGAGGGAGTGCTGAGGAGGCGAGCCTCCTTCTCTCAGAGCGTCTGCGTCGAATGAAGACAGGCGCGGGATTTGAAATGTTGACAGGGCCAGCCGGAGGAGGAGAGCGCTCGCTGGCCCTGTCAATCAACTGGAGGAGGGGGCGTTTTTTTGCGGCGGCTACCAGCAAGTAGACGCCCTACTTGCTGGTAGTGAAGTGATTTGCATATGTTAAAAGATCGATTTTTAAGGAAAAGAAGCCACAG
The DNA here is from genome assembly GCF_905171765.1 of Bufo bufo. Taxonomy (NCBI): domain Eukaryota; kingdom Metazoa; phylum Chordata; class Amphibia; order Anura; family Bufonidae; genus Bufo; species Bufo bufo. Next base: position 10,592,687 of record NC_053391.1, read on the forward strand.
ACAAAGGTAAGAGCCCTATGTAGGGAATAGTCGTTAAATAAGGATTTTACCAAGCCCAAAAAAAAAAAAAAGTGTTTTGGGGGTGACAGAAGCCCTTTAAAACACCCCTAAAAGCAACGAATATATATTTCTTGTATTGTACTGAAATAGGCCACTAAACGATTTCAGAGTAAATAACAGAAAAAGTGAACTGTGAATATTTTTCTCTTTTTCTAAAAGAAATTTGGAAATAAACGCTTTTAGCGCAAATAACACCAAATGCGAACTGCGTCTATTTTTCTCGTATTGTAGTGAAATACGTCAAGAAATGCTTTTAGCGCAAATAACATCAAATATGAACTTAGTCTATTTTTCTATTTTTCTCTAGAAATATGGCAATAAACGCTTTTAGAGCAAATAACAACAAAAGTGACCTGCGTAAATATTTCTCGTATTGTACTGAAATAGGCCACTAAATGATATCAGCGCACAGATAAAAGCCACTAAAGGGTCCCATGTAGCACTTGCACCCCAATAACTGATTGCTGGACTGACAGAGCTGTATTGTGAGACTATCCTAATAACTGATTGCTGGACTAACAGAGCTGTATTGTGAGACTATCCTAATAACTGATTGCTGGACTGACAGAGCTGTATTGTGAGACTATCCTAATAACTGATTGCTGGACTGACAGAGCTGTATTGTGAGACTATCCTAATAACTGATTGCTGGACTGACAGAGCTGTATTGTGAGACTATCCTAATAACTGATTGCTGGACTGACAGAGCTGTATTAGGAGACTATCCCAATAACTGATTGCTGGACTGACAGAGCTGTATTGTGAGACTATCCCAATAACTAATTGCTGGACTGACAGAGCTGTATTGTGAGACTATCCCAATAACTGATTGCTGGACTGACAGAGCTGTATTGTGAGACTATCCTAATAACTGATTGCTGGACTGACAGAGCTGTATTGTGAGACTATCCCAATAACTAATTGCTGGACTGACAGAGCTGTATTGTGAGACTATCCTAATAACTGATTGCTGGACTAACAGAGCTGTATTGTGAGACTATCCTAATAACTGATTGCTGGACTGACAGAGCTGTATTGTGAGACTATCCCAATAACTGATTGCTGGACTGACAGAGCTGTATTGTGAGACTATCCTAATAACTGATTGCTGGACTAACAGAGCTGTATTAGGAGACTATCCCAATAACTGATTGCTGGACTGACAGAGCTGTATTGTGAGACTATCCCAATAACTAATTGCTGGACTGACAGAGCTGTATTGTGAGACTATCCCAATAACTAATTGCTGGACTGACAGAGCTGTATTGTGAGACTATCCCAATAACTAATTGCTGGACTGACAGAGCTGTATTGTGAGACTATCCCAATAACTAATTGCTGGACTGACAGAGCTGTATTGTGAGACTATCCTAATAACTAATTGCTGGACTGACAGAGCTGTATTGTGAGACTATCCTAATAACTGATTGCTGGACTGAAAGAGCTGTATTGTGAGACTATCCCAATAACTGATTGCTGGACTGACAGAGCTGTATTGTGAGACTATCCCAATAACTGATTGCTGGACTGGCAGAGCTGTATTATGAGACTATCCTAATAACTAATTGCTGGACTGACAGAGCTGTATTGTGAGACTATCCCAATAACTGATTGCTGGACTGACAGAGCTGTATTGTGAGACTATCCCAATAACTGATTGCTGGACTGACAGAGCTGTATTATGAGACTATCCCAATAACTGATTGCTGGACTGACAGAGCTGTATTATGAGACTATCTGGATCCCCAAGTAATGTTTCCCTGCACTGCACTATGACTCTCCCTAGCGTCTGCACACGTCTCTCCCTGCCTGTGAAATGATTCCTCTCACTATCCTTTCCCCGCACTAGTAAATCACTTCTTTCCTTTTCTTTTTTAACAATTAGTTTTTCTTTCACTCTCCCTAGCGCCTGCATACACGTCTGTCCCTGTATGCGAACTGCGTCTATTTTTCTCGTATTGTAGTGAAATACGTCAAGAAATGCTTTTAGCGCAAATAACATCAAATATGAACTTAGTCTATTTTTCTATTTTTCTCTAGAAATATGGCAATAAACGCTTTTAGAGCAAATAACAACAAAAGTGACCTGCGTAAATATTTCTCGTATTGTACTGAAATAGGCCACTAAATGATATCAGCGCACAGATAAAAGCCACTAAAGGGTCCCATGTAGCACTTGCACCCCAATAACTGATTGCTGGACTGACAGAGCTGTATTGTGAGACTATCCTAATAACTGATTGCTGGACTAACAGAGCTGTATTGTGAGACTATCCTAATAACTGATTGCTGGACTGACAGAGCTGTATTGTGAGACTATCCTAATAACTGATTGCTGGACTGACAGAGCTGTATTGTGAGACTATCCTAATAACTGATTGCTGGACTGACAGAGCTGTATTGTGAGACTATCCTAATAACTGATTGCTGGACTGACAGAGCTGTATTAGGAGACTATCCCAATAACTGATTGCTGGACTGACAGAGCTGTATTGTGAGACTATCCCAATAACTAATTGCTGGACTGACAGAGCTGTATTGTGAGACTATCCCAATAACTAATTGCTGGACTGACAGAGCTGTATTGTGAGACTATCCTAATAACTAATTGCTGGACTGACAGAGCTGTATTGTGAGACTATCCTAATAACTGATTGCTGGACTGAAAGAGCTGTATTGTGAGACTATCCCAATAACTGATTGCTGGACTGACAGAGCTGTATTGTGAGACTATCCCAATAACTGATTGCTGGACTGGCAGAGCTGTATTATGAGACTATCCTAATAACTAATTGCTGGACTGACAGAGCTGTATTGTGAGACTATCCCAATAACTGATTGCTGGACTGACAGAGCTGTATTGTGAGACTATCCCAATAACTGATTGCTGGACTGACAGAGCTGTATTATGAGACTATCCCAATAACTGATTGCTGGACTGACAGAGCTGTATTATGAGACTATCTGGATCCCCAAGTAATGTTTCCCTGCACTGCACTATGACTCTCCCTAGCGTCTGCACACGTCTCTCCCTGCCTGTGAAATGATTCCTCTCACTATCCTTTCCCCGCACTAGTAAATCACTTCTTTCCTTTTCTTTTTTAACAATTAGTTTTTCTTTCACTCTCCCTAGCGCCTGCATACACGTCTGTCCCTGAGCAAAGTACGATGGTGACTCTAAGATGGCCGCCGTATTTATAGGCTGGCTGCTGATTGGCTGCATGCAGGGCATTTCGGGTCATCCCACCTTCCCAAAGTTCCTTGCCCCATGTCCTCACACGTGTAGCCGCCATTGTAGCCAGCTAGCCGCCATGTTAGGAGGAATTGCGATTCGTTACCATGAACGCATTCATTCAGAATCAAATTTTTCCTGAAATTCGGAACGAATTCGACTTCGTCAGCTTCGATTCACTCATCTCTACTTTTTAGCATTGGAGTCTATGGGGATTAAACTGCCATAGCCAGCTCTCCATAGGAACTAATGTGCGGCAGCCTCGTATCACTCAGGAGTACAGAGGCTGCTGCACACTAAATCCAGCTCTCTTTAACCTCCCAAATGTGACCACAGCATCTGAGGGGTTAAATGTATGCAATCGACGTTATCGTCTATTACATACATTCGTCCCAGGTGCCTGCACCCTGCGACTATGGTGCCCCCTCCACTCGTAAGTAGACGCCATTTTTAAATGCCCGACTGCCAACGTAAATTTCCATCTGGTGGTCAGAAAAGGATCAAAAGGGAAAAACGTACATTTTGTATTGACATAAATCTTCAGCCCCTTTACTAAGGACATAAGTCTTCAGCCCCTTTACTCAGGACATAAGTCTTCAGCCCCTTTACTTAGGACATAAGTCTTCAGCCTCTTTACTCGGGACATAAGTCTTCAGCCCCTTTACACAGGGTATAAGTATTCAGCCCCTTTACTCGGGACATAAGTCTTCAGCCCCTTTACTCGGGACATACAGTAAGTTTTCAGCCCCTTTACACAGGGCATAAGTATTCACACCTTTTACCTAAAGTGAGTTGAAGCCCCTCTGGCAGTGATTCCAGCCTCTAGTCTTCTTGGAGATGCCACAAGGTTTGCTAACCTGAATTTGGGGATTTTTGGCCATTCTTCGCTGCAGATCCTCTCCAGCTCTGTCAGGCTGGATGGGAGTTGTTGGTGGACAAGCATTTTCAGGTCCATCCAGAAATGTTCCATTTGGTTCAGGGTTCTGGCTGGGCCACTCAAGGACATATACAGAGTTGTCCCTCAGCCTCTCCTGTGGTGTCCTGGCCGTGTGCTTAGGGTCATTATCTTGTTGGAAGGTGTACCTTCGACACAGTCTGAGGTCCAGAGTTCTAGATCAGGTTCTCATTAAAAATATCTGTACCTTGCTCCATTCAGCTTTTCCACCACCCTGACCAGTCTCCCTGTCCCCCGAGCTTGATGCTGCTACCACCATGCTTCACTGTAGGGATGGTATTGGGCAGGTGATGAGCAGGGCCTGGTTTCCTCCAGACATGACACTTAGAATTGAGGCCAAAACGTTCCATCTTGGTTCCATCAGAGCAGAGAGTCTTGTTTCTCACAGCCCGGTAGTCCTTTAGGCGATTTTTTACAATCTCCAGGCAGCTTTCACGTGTCTTTTACTGAGGAGAGGCTTCTTAGCCGCTCTTCAATAAAGCCCAGAATGGTGGAGGTTGCAGTGATGGTTGACCTTCTAGAGGTTTCTCCCATCTGTACAAAGGATCTTTGGAGCTCAGCCAGAGTGATCATGGGGTTTTTGTTCACCTCTCTTACCAAGGGCCTTCTCCGCGATTACTGAGTTTGGTGGGGCAGCCAAACTGGTTGGTCCAAATGTCTTCCAGTGAAGAATTATGGAGCCTTCTGTTTTCTTGGGAACTTTCAGTGCAGCGGACATTTTTTGTCCCCTTGTCATGTTTTACCGAGGGTCCTACCGACCATTAGAATATCTCAGGCAAAGAAACAAAAGGCAAGCAATCAGACAAGGCAAAGACCAACACAAATTCTTTAATTACAGAGAATCTAGATTTGGCAGGAAACTGGATCAGCAGGTAAGGGTAAAATGGCAGGTCAAACTATTGGAACAAGTGCACTGGTTTGACTTGGGTTCAAACCCAGAGGTCAGAGACTCAGTGATCCCCGTTCTTCACAGAGCCTCTGATGGTGGGGATGAACTTAGCCGAGGGCTCACTGGTCCCACCTCCAGGATGGTCCCGGAGCACTTGGGCACGTACCTGCAGAGACTGACAGTGAAAGCACCAGCAGTCCACACTAACATAAGGACTTGAACCTAGGCACTGGAACTGAAACCCAAACAACTGCACAGGACACAGTATAGACAAGACAAATGGGAACCAGAACACAAGCAGATGCCTGGACCCCATGCGGAGCGGATGTATGGCGGTCACAGGCAGAGCAACCCAAACAGGGAGACAGGCAGATGCCTGGACCCCATGCGGAACGACACATGGTGGTCACAGGCAGAGCTGACCAAACAGGCAGATGTCTGGACCCCATGCGGAACGACACAGGGCAGTCACAGGCAGAGCAGCCCAAACAGGCAGACAAGCAGATGTCTGGACCCCATTAGGAACGACACATGGTGGTCACAGGCAGATCTGCACACATAGACTAGATGTCCTCCCTCCGGAGAACCCAGGGGCCCTTTGACAGAAGGCATAGACTCGGACTAGCAGATGCCTGTTCCCCATGCGGAGTTAGTCCATGGAGCAAACAGACAGCTGCAAACAAGACACAGAACCAAAGTGACCTTGATGTCTGACTTGGTGACCACATAGTAAGGGCAGATGGAATATTTCTAGGTCTGGCGCATAGCTGCTGCACCCAGCAAAGTTGGAGACAGACTGACCCCCAAACCCACAGCTCACAGGTATATAAAGAGCAGTATAATAAGGTCATCTGACACCTATAAGACACACCCAGACCAGACCATTAAGCGCACTAGAACCCAGACAACAAGAAGGGGAGCTTACACAGGGAGCAGTTCACACACAGACTGCCGTTACTACACATGCCCCCTGGCAACCAACCTACACGGAATCCACCGTAGCCAGTACACCAGTACACCAATGTCAGCAACACGGTAACCCGTGTGCCTCCACACAATCCTGTCTCTGAGCTCTACAGGCAGTTCTTTCCTCCCAACGACTTGGTTTCTGCTCTGATATGCATTGTCAGCTGTGAGATCTTATATAGGCAGGGCTGTGTCTTTCCAAAACTTGTCCAGTCAACTGAATTTAGGTGACTCCAATCAGGGTGTAGAACATCTCAGAGATGAGCAAGAGAAATAGAAGGCCCCAGAGGGAAATGTGAAGTGCCATAGCAAAGTGGCTGAATACTTATGTCCAGGAGAAATTTTAGTTTTTCATTTTTAACACCTTTGCAAAAATATCAAAAAAGTTGACATCAAATGATGAGGAAACTTGATTTTTTTTTATTTTAACACAAGAAGCAACATAACAAAGTTATAAAAAAAAGTGAAAGTGTCTGAAGACTTTCCGAATGCATGTTGATGTGAACTATGTAGTGCTTCATTTCTCCTGTGGGGGCGCTGCAGGGGAACGGAACACATGCACCCAGCTTGCCCCAGCTTTTTTTCTCCCTGCCTTACAAGAACCATAACTTTTTATTTCTTCCGTTAACACAGTTATAAGAGGAGATATTGTTTGCAGGGCAAGTTATTTTTAATTTTTTAACGGCACCATTTTTTGAAAATAGAAAAAAACTGTTCTATTGGAGCCAGTTCATCCATTCTGCAAAACGGAATGCACATGGACATCATGTGTATTTTTTGCAGATCCGTTTTTTGCGGAACGCTTAATACATACGGTCATGTGCAAGAGGCCTAACTATGCACAAATTTACAGCTTAAAAAAAAAATATCTAAAATGTATAAAAATTAATTTTTTATGCATCGCCATATTCTGACAGCTTTAACATTTATATCTTTTCTTTTATGGCTTGTTTGGCGCGTCAGGGCTTATTTTTTGTGGAATTTTGTGGAATGATCTGTAGTTTTTATTGGTACCGTTTTGGGGTATATTCCGTAAGACTTTTTGAGCATTTTTTGCTCAATTTATTTTTTGGGGGGATTTTGACCAAAAAACAGCAAAGTGGCTGTTTTTATTTTATTTTTTTCCTCTATTACCTTCACTGCTCATGACAAATATTTTATTAGTTTGGACATTTTCGGAAGTGGTGATATCAATGATGTTTACTTTTTTACAGTTTATTTATTTTTATGTTTAAAATTGGGAAAGAGGATGATTTGAATTTTTTATGTTTTTGTGGGGTTTTTATGTTTTTTTTTTAGCCCCCTAGGGAACTTGAACATGCGATCTTCAGATTGCCTGTTCCATAGACTGCAAAAAAATATTATTATAATCTATGGGATACTGACAGGCTCCCTCTGGCACAGCTTTTCGGGCAGCTTCATAAGGCCCCAGGCTTCCATAACAGCCGATCGGTGACCCGTAATTCCAACACGGGGGCTCTGATCGGAAGGCAAAGGATGCCCCCCTCTGTCTAACCCCACAGATGCTCCTCTGTCTAACCCCACAGATGCTGTGGTTGCTATTGACAGTGGCATCTGATGAGTTAAATGACCATGATCAGAGTCATCTCAGATCTTGGTCACTGCTGGCAGGTGTCTACTGTATTATACATCCAGCATCCGCCACATATGCGTCAACCCGCTCCATACAACAGCTTAATGTGTATAATGTACAGGTAGGTCATATGGGGTGAGAATATTTAAAGTGACGCCGTCACTAATTCCTAGCCTCCCATTTTGCTACCGGTGATGGGCGACACAGGGGCATCTCCTGCGGCAGCTAGAAATGTGTGGCAGTGTCACTTTAAGAAGCTGACACTTTGTAATTGATACAGTGGATACAATGTATGTCCTTCCATTCTGCATGTTGATATTTCTATATTCATGACGTTTTTTTTAATCTCACCCCTCCCCCCGCCGCCGTGCTTAGCGCTCGCACTTATGGAAACGGCTGTAATTTGCTCCTCATTTGTAAATAAATAAATCTAAATGGAAACAAGCGAGCGGAGGGACGCGGGGAGGCCGAGCGCCGAAGAGTGGCGTTCTCAGCGCTTTCCGTTTTTTCTTTTTCCGTGATGTTCCTTTAATAGCCGGCTCGCCCCCGTCAGTGTAAAGCTGACGATTACTGTCAGGAGGAAATTGAACGCCGTAATATCTTTCTCCGGCTGCTTTTTTCATGTCACAATTGTGAAGTCTTTAGAAGAGAGGAGACGCACTCGAGACCCTCGGCAGCCATTACGCTAATGATAGAGGTCTGAGGATGGCGGCTGGCATCGGATTAGCTTCCATTACAGCGTAAATGGCATTAGTTTACATTAATGTGAAGATCGAATTCCACTGATAGGACCTCATATCTCTGCATTAGCCCTCCCCCGTCCTCTAATCACCTCCACTTCTGCGCGGTTATTGAGTCGGGATGGACTGCACATCCTCCAGATTTCTTAAGTTACAGCAATTTCTGTTATTGCTCCCGTCTATCAGACGCAAGTCTTTTACGGACGCGATTTTGTATCTTGGATGGTGTTTGTCTGCAGGGAATTGATGCCGAAGACAACAAAACAAAGATTTTCGCTTTAGATTGCTTTAACACTGAAATCCCATCGGGTTAACACTACAACCCCCACAGTGCACTACAGCAGAGCTTGCTCTATACACCTGTTAGGCCAGCAGAGGGCGGCGTTGCCCTATTGAGGTTTACAGCATTATGTTTTATGCTCCAGTCACATCCAAAGCTGCATTCAAAAATTCTGCTTGCTACCACTTGTAATTCAATCACCTGGTAATGTGTGTGAGCGCTATGCCTCCGACCACGTGCAGCCAGACAAATAAACCACACCCCCTTGCTTAAGCCCCGCCCTTAACAAAATAGCAGGGCTATGTTCAAACTACCGTCGGAGACTTAGTCAGTGCTATCGAAATGGCACAAACCCCTATACAAAACTGTGTACTGATGTAGCAGGGCTGACAGTGCTAATATCATGTATCATGCTCTAGTCACAGCCAAAGCAGCATTGTGCATGCACGATTTTGCTAAAGACTTTACATGATCTGCCTGCTGTCCCACTCTGGTTCTGTGTACAGAGATGTAGCAGGACTCAGTGTGTCCGATGTAGCAGAGATCAGGTTGTCATCTACCGTACAATGGATCCCGCACAGGGTTTTGGTGCCTTTTATGAAGGCAAACCATGATACACGTGTGAACAGATCCTAAACTCGTTTCTGTAGGACCCTCCATTCCCCAGTGGAAGCTCAGGCCATAGAGACAACAGGGGGTCCAGACTAATGAAGGCACCTACGGCCAGAGATGGTCCATACTGATGGTATGGGGTAATGTAGGGGAACAGATGCATAAACCTGGGTATCTTCTGGGTTGGGCCCTCAATACAGTTTCCTCTAAGGGGCCAGCATTGTCACCCTCAGTCCACACCTCAGGGGCTCAGGACCATGGACAGTGGTTGTCGTCCTCCATGAGAGGTTTCTCCTCTAGTGAGATGAGAATGGTGAGGTGGGTAATTAGATGGTTTGTGATTCGTCCCATGTTAGTAAGATTGTCCACTGGATCTCCTTCTACAGAGAGGATCTACTGCAGAGAGCATCTACCACAGAGATGATCTTCTACAGATAGGATCTACTGCAGAGAGGATCTACTGTAGAGAGCATCTACCACAGAGATGATCTTCTACAGATAGGATCTACTGCAGAGAGGATCTACTGTAGAGAGGATCTACTAAGGGGGATCTACTACAGATAGGATCTATTGCAGAGCATCTACCACAGAGATGATCTTCTACAGATAGGATCTACTGCAGAGAGGATCTACTGTAGAGAGGATCTACTAAGAGGGATCTACTGCAGAGAGGATCTACTGTAGAGAGGATCTACTAAGGGGGATCTACTGCAGATAGGATCTACTGCAGAGCATCTACCACAGAGATAATCTTCAACAGATAAGATCTACTACAGACAGGATCTACTACATAGAGGATCGACTACATAGAAGATCTACCACAGAGAGGATCTACTGCAGAGAGGATCTACTACATAGAAGAGCTACTGCAGAGAGGATCTACTACAGACATGATCTACTGCAGAGAGGATCTACTACAGACATGCTCTACTACATAGAGGATCTACTACATAGAAGATCTACCGCAGAGAGGATCTACTGCAGAGAGGATCTACTACATAGAAGAGCTACTGCAGAGAGGATCTACTACAGACATGATCTACTGCAGAGAGGATCTACTACATAGAGAATTTACTGCAGAGAGAATCTACTAAAGAGAGAATCTACTGCAGAGAGGATCTACTACAGACATGATCTACTGCAGAGAGGATCTACTACATAGAGAATTTACTGCAGAGAGAATCTACTAAAGAGAGAATCTACTGCAGAGAGGATCTACTACAAACATGATCTACTGCAGAGAAGATCTACTGTAGAGAGGATCTACTACCAATAGGATCTACTGGAGAGAAGGACAAGCCTGGGTCACACTCCGAATCCTGAAACACCTGATGAAGACCTCTCATACCGCCCTGATCTATGGCGGCCTACACTACACCATTATGTGGGTGACATACGTGACTGGCTGCGGCTTTCTTCATTATACAGGAGGTGCAGAACTATTGACTGATGTAGCAAATATCAAGTATTATTCTCCAGTCACATCCAAAACTGTACTTAACCTTCTGCTATCGTCTGGTGCAAGACTTCACATGCCCCATTCTGGTTCTGTGTATGAGTGTGTGTGTAAGATGTAGCAGAGATGAGTGTGTGTAAGATGTAGCAGAGATGAGTGTGTGTAAGATGTAGCAGAGACCAAATTGTCCTCAAGTACAATTCATGGCGATATCAGTTAAATACTGATGACCTATCCTCAGGCTCAGTCATCGATATCTGTTTGGTGGGGGTCTGCCGATCTGCTGTTGGAGGTGGCCTGTGATATCGTGTCCATTGGTCATGTAGACTTTCTGCAGCTCAGTCCTGTTCAACTGAATGGGATCAAGCTGCGTTACCGAACGCGACCACTATTTAATGTACGGCGCTGTGCTGGGTAAACTATCAACAGTAACCATTCACACAGCAGATCGGGGGTGGGGGTGCTGGGAGTCGGACCCCCACTGATCAGATACTGTTTAACTCCCTGAAAGCTCCTGTAAATTACAAATTCAGCTCTGCTACATCTGTATACATGGGTGTAGGTACATATTCCTTCTCAGTAAGGTCTGAAAAACACAAAGGCAACTGGGGCCCGGTTTAATCTGTAGAACTTCATTGACTCCCAAAGAGATGCATGAGCAATACCTCTGGGTCATTGAAGTGAATGGAAGCTAGCTGTAAATAACCCTGCTTGCTGTCTGAGCATTCTCTCTGCTTCCTGTACCCTGCCTTAGGGATTCATCTAATGTGACTAATGTCCCCTGCCTGATGACCAGGAACAATATTGGCTTTGTCACCAGCCGACTAATTAACCATTATAATTAATGATCTGACAGCCCCCCCCCCCCTTTTAATTGCAGTGGTTGCAGGTCAGGGCACTTACCCGCTGCACGTCATTAGTCTCTCAGTGACGCTGCTGAATTATTCAGGATCTGTTCCTGTTATTCGCACATTTGCTCTGGATGACAGAGAAGGCTGATAAATGACTGCGGCGGCTCCACGTGGGCGCTGGTACTAGCGGCACGGACTTCCTTCATGGCTTCTATCTATGTGCGTGTCCCCTACACTGAGGCTCGGGGGCATCTCATGATTTTAAAATGTATGTCCACCACTGAATGCTATCTCAATAAATCCAGAATTCCCAACTGATTTATTGTATCCTTTATTTATATCAAGGTAAAGGTTTCCTTTTCCTGATACAGTGCTCCAAATCCTCTGCATAGACACAGATTTACATAAAATTCAGCCACCACTAGAGGGAGCTCACTAGTTACATACAGATTATACAACCACCACTAGAGGGAGCTCACTACATACAGATTATACAGCCACCACTAGAGGGAGCTCACTACATACAGATTATACAGCCACCACTAGAAAGAGCTCACTACATATAGATTATACAGTCACCACTAACTAGAAGGAGCTCACTACATACAGATTATACAGCCACCACTAGAGGGAGCTCACTACATACAGATTATACAGCCACCACTAGAAAGAGCTCACTACATATAGATTATACAGTCACCACTAACTAGAAGGAGCTCACTACATACAGATTATACAGCCACCACTAGAGGGAGCTCACTACATACAGATTATACAGCCACCACTAAAGGGAGCTCACAACATACAGATTATACAGCCATCACTAGAGGGAGCTCACTACATACAGATTATACAGCCACCACTAGAGGGAGCTCACTACATACAGATTGTACAGCAACCACTAAAGGGAGCTCACAACATACAGATTATACAGCCACAACTAGAGGGAGCTCACTACATACAGATTATACAGCCACCACTAGAGGGAGCTCACTGTATATAGATTATACAGCCACCACTAGAGGGAGCTCACTATATACAGATTATACAGCCACTACTAGAGGGAGCTCACTATATACAGATTATACAGCCACCACTAGAGGGAGCTCACTGTATACAGATTATACAGCCACCACTAGAGGGAGCTCACTACATACAGATTGTACAGCCACCACTAGGGGGAGCTCACTATATACAGATTATACAGCCACCACTAGAGGGAGCTCACTACATACAGATTATACAGCCACCACTAGAGGGAGCTCACTACATACAGATTATACAGCCACCACTGGAGGGAGCTCACTACATACAGATTATACATCCACCACTAGAGGGAGCTCACTACATGCAGATTATACAGCCACCACTAGAGGGAGCTCACTACATGCAGATTATAGAGCTACCACTAGAGGGAGCTCCATACATACAGATTATACAGCCACCACTAAAGGGAGCTCACTACATACAGATTATACAGCCACCACTAGAGGGAGCTCACTACATACAGATTATACAGTCACCACTAGAGGGAGCTCACTACATACAGATTGTACAGCCACCACTAGAGGGAGCTCCATACATACAGATTATACAGCCACCACTAGAGGGAGCTCCATACATACAGATTATACAGCCACCACTAGAGGGAGCTCACTACATACAGATTATACAGCCACCACTAACTAGAGAGAGCTCCATACATACAGATTATACAGTCACCACTAACTAGAGGGAGCTCACTGCATACAGATTATACAGCCACCACTAGAGGGAGCTCACTACATACAGATTATACAGCCACCACTAGAAGGAGCTCACTGTATACAGATTATACAGCCACCACTAGAGAGAGCTCATTGCATACAGATTGTACACCACGCACTCTAAATGAATCCTTATCCAAGGAGCTCCCCCTAGTGGTGACTAGAGGCAGAAATAATACTTTATTGTCTTTCATAAGTACCATATGCAGGAGGTTTGGAGCACTGTATCGGAAAATCCCAAGTCTACCGTCTATAAAGATATGAAATGAATCAGCACAACATTTTGTGCCCGTTCCCTGCAGGTTGCAGAGGCAGTGCGCTGCCTGTCACACTAGAGTTTCTATAATGTAGCAGCTAGTTCTTGCCCTGTTCCTGACACCTATTTTCCCACGCCAGCAGGTGTCAGGCTTCCCCCGAGGTAGGTCTCCCGTGCTCTGGAGTGTGACCCAGGCGCTGTCTCCAGTCTGCACACGACATACTGACCTGCGGCACGGATAGGTTTTGTGGGGATGACACGTTCTGGAGAAAAAAAAGAAATAATAAAGGCATAAAAAATAAAGACGAGGGGTCGGAATAAAGGAGCCAGCAGACCTCGGCGGCAGGAGACGTTACTTACCACGAGGGGTGGGAGCCGCCAGAGACGACACAGGCTGGCCCTTCATCAAACCCGTAAAGTAACCTTGGCAGGTAATATCCCATAGTTCTGCCCCCATGATAACACTTCCTGCTCCTGTGCTCTGGCCACCCAGCATTGTCATAGGGCCACTGGGCTTCAAAACAACCAATCGGATCTCTAGTTTACTGTCTGTGCTATACAAAGTGTTATCATGGGGACACTGACAAGGTCTTTTCACGGGGAACCTGTTACTTTAGTCTAATATTTGTATTTTTTTTTTTTACACAAGATCTCTGCTTGCTGTCAGTAAATGGAGACATTCTTGTTTACATCCAGCTGTGGATTTGTTACAGTGAATAATCCTCTTGTGGACTGCAGACTGATATATTTTACTTGCACTAATACATAGTAACAAACGATCAGAACTATTAAGAGATTTGTGCTTCTGAAAGGTGGAGGATTGTCTAGACTGATACATTGTAACAGACCTCCAGCTTGGAGAAGACTGTTTTAGATGTGTATGAGATTGTTCCTATTCGCTGAGAGCAAGCAGAGATCTGCAGTTTATCCATAAACTACAGAAGCAAAGTGCAGAACCAAAGAGAATCCCTAAAAAGATCCCATTAAGGCTACATGCACATGAACGTTGTTTGTTTCCATGTCCGTTCCTTTTTTTTTGCGGATAGGATGCGGACCCATTGATTTCAATGAGTCCGCAAAAATGCTTGTGCTGTCCGCATCAGTAAGTCCATTCCGTAGCCCCGCAAAAAAAAAAAATAGGACATGTCATATTCTTGTCCATTTTAGGCATTGTTACAATGGATCCGCAAAAAAAAACGGATGACATCCGTTTTTTGGAGGCGGATCCGCAATTTGCGGACGGCAAAACACATACGGTAGTGTGCATGTAGCCTAAGAAGGACATCCTCAAAGATAACCGAGAGGCGGTCACCGAGCACTGTGACATCACCACCGTCTCGTTATAGCTGCCGCCAACGGAAGTATAACTCTCACCATTTACCTGCCTCATACAGAATACTTAGCCTCAAAGAGCAGAAACATCCACGAACTGCACAGTGTTTCACTTGGTAGAGCAGCAGTCAGTGCTCCAGAGCTGCTCTTCCTCCTGTATCTAAGTACAGGAAGTTGAAGCCATAGGCAGCCATTCTGGAGCCCGGAGGTCTCTTGTCCCCCAGGCACCGCAGTCTTGTCCCCCTCCTTGTGTCCTCCACTCCCAATTACCTTGGTGCCCACTCCGGTGAGTAGACGTGGCAAAGGCACTCATACGACCACATGACAGCCGACATATTAGAGGCACCCTGAATGCTTGTCTATGGTAACTGAACATATTCATACGGTAATTGTGTAAAGTATAGCGCCAAAGGCGAAGGCTCCGTTGTGTCTTATTGCCCTCCTTTAGCTTTACGCGCAGCCTCTGGACATTGGGAATAACAGCTCTTTAGTTTCACGCTCAGGGAATACAGAGTCTGCGCTTTCTCTGCGTAGCCCCCTATACAGGTCACTGGTTACAGCCCATGGTCTCTAGGGAAGGCACAGATTGTGTCCCCCCTGCCCTCCGAACAGCCCTCTCTGCTGCAGGGACCACACCAGTAATCGGTAGGGCAGGTAGGAAGGGGTTAACTTCACTATGGCACAGCTCCGCGCTCGGCGCTCGACGTCAGTAACCCACAGGATAGAATTACAGCTCCTAATAGTTCAAAGATTTTCGAGATTAAAATCCATCTTCAGTGACTGGAGATTATAACATCAGCGCCGTCCATAATAGGCGGCGATATTATAGCCCTGGATATTATAATAATGTACAGCCCAGGTGGCACAGCTCATCCCCCCCACTCCACATAGCAGTATAATGGTATTAGCATTAGTCCTAAGAGCTAGCACTCACTATAATCTGCTCTAATACAGTTGCATGGCATTATATGGATTTCATTTTAAAACATGCAGCTGCAGTTTGAAAACTGACCACTAGATGGAGATGCAGTCCAACATGAGTGTCAGAAGTATAAACTGGGTGGTGTAGGTGTATGGTGTGTGTGTGTGTGCGGTGTGTATGTATGTGTGTATGTATGTGTGCGGTTTGTGTGTGTGGTGTGTATGTATGTGTGTGTGTGTGTGTGCAGTGTGTATGTGTGCGGTTTGTGTGTGCGGTGTGTATGTGTGCGGTGTATGGTGTGTATGTGTGCGGTTTGTGTGTGCGGTGTGTATGTATGTGTGTGTGTGTGTGCAGTGTGTATGTGTGCGGTGTATGGTGTGTATGTGTGCGGTTTGTGTGTGCGGTGTATGGTGTGTATGTGTGCGGTTTGTGTGTGCGGTGTATGGTGTGTATGTGCGGTGTATGGTATGTGTATGTGTGCGGTGTGTATGTATGGTGTGTATATGAGGTGTGCAGAGAGTTCGGTGCGTTCCTGTTTTCCCACCCTCCATCTATACACACCGGGGGGGCACTTACTTCTATAGCAATATAAGTCTTCCCCCGAGTCATAATGATCGGTGAAGGGTTTATCCGCCGTCAGACATTTCCAGTGAAAGCTGCTCCGCAGACCCCCCCCCCCCTCTATGATGCAGTAGAATGTGCTGTGGAAAGGTTTGCTGGTACATGTAGTGCCACATCCAATTGTAAAGGTCTACCGGGAGCGGTGTAGGATGCAGACCTGTAACATGGGGCCAGCTGTGCTTGTATATTTTATATATCATACCATGTAGGCTCTCTGTAAGACAGTGCTGACAGTGTACGGTAGTATTACCTATGTGGGCACTATATGGCACTGATACAGTCTGCCGGCAGGGTATGGCAGTATGATGTGGGCCTTGTATGGCACTATGTGTGTGTCATATGTGTTCTATGTGGCATGGTATTGTTCTGTAGGCACCAGTCAAGTAGATGCTGCACGGTACTGTATGATGCTCTTCCGTTTCCACTGTATGAGAGTATAGTGTGTTCACTACATGGCAGTATTATGTGGCCACTGATTTATACATTCCCGGGTGCTGTACAGTACTTTTATTTGAGCAGCATTATGGCGGTATTATTCTGCATATGACATTGGGAGTCTCCTTATATGATGTGTTCGGGACCTCCACAGATCTAAGGGGCCCATTATATGATGTATAGGGGCTTGGGGTATATGAGTCATATATGTTGTGAGTATTGAGATGAGGGGTTCATACCCCCCCCCCAGGATTCCTCTACACTTGACACATAAGTGGCTTCTAATAGTCGGTGATGATTCCCGGGGCCCGTCCGCCTCTTTAACCTAATGACACCCCGCACTTATTACACGCCGCCGAGCACTCAGCGCATTAAACCAAATTGCGCTTTTACTCATCGGACAAGTTTAAAAGCCTCTCAAACATTTAGGGCTTTCCAAAAATCCCATGTCAGGGAACGTCGGTGCAGCCGGCCGCGCCATGCATATTTAATGACCCCGCAGGATACATTATTCATGACCTCAGCAACAACTGTATCTTTAAATCTCCGGAGGACGGGATCCATTGTATTCATCACAATCGGCGCAACTTATTGTTCTACGGAAATTCCTTTCACCCAATGTATCGACCGAATGTGATTGATTTATAGGGAAATGGTTTGTATTGTGCAACATAGTGTCATCCGGCATCCAGTCATCCAGAAAGTCTGATAATCTAAGACAGGTTTGCCATGCAAATGATAGGAAAAAAAACGGACGCGCGGATGACAATCTTGTGTGCCTCCGTGTTTTTTAGCGGTCCCATTGACTTGAATGGCGGACCGCTAACCGTTTTCCGTGAAAATAATAGGACAGGTTATATTTTTTTGACGGACTGGAACCACGGATCACGGACGCGGATGACATACAGTGCATTAGCCGAGTTTTCAACGGACCCATTGAAAGTCAATGGGTCCGCAGAAAAATCACGAAAAACGGCACAACGGACACGGAATAAAACAACGGTCGTGTGCTTGAGGCCTCCTAAATGTGTATCAGTGGTCTGTGTAGGGGGGCACAAGCAGATTTGGTCAAGGCGTCTGTAATTGAGTTCCGATGTTCTTGTATGTAAGTATTATTTTATGGGCAAGCCTGAGTCCGCGATTCCGTGCTAGGTTTATAGGTGCACTAGATGTCTATCAGTTGGCGTTGCATCAGGGTTTATGGTCAACCATGTTTGTCTTTCTTAGGCCAATACGAGGTGGTGCTGTGGTGACCATCGTTTTAAAAAAATAAATTGCCATTAGAGTCTCTCACGCACGGCTTCTCCGTTTAAATTTTACACGCATAACTCCGCCATTCGAGGCCGGCTGTGCGGTCCCAGAACAAGGAGGTTCCATGTCTTTTCTGCCTTCAGACCCGCTCCCATGGCTCGGTCATCTGTGGCTCACAATACAATTTTCTCGTGGTGGCTGGCACGCGTGGCTTGCGCCATTAGCCTCACTCACGTTATTGTTTTCTCTGACTTTTATTTTCTAGTTTGTTGGGTCTTCAGTGTTTTCTTTATAAGCAGTCATCCCAAGCCTGCCTTGGCGGACATCATCTTCTCCCAGGCATGCTTACTTCATCTACAAACTTGGGCTGAGGGTGTTGGTTCCCGGCAAAGCAGGGCCGTCTTTAATATTGATTGGACCCTGGGCAAAAATTTACTTGGGCCCCCTGGATCCCGCCTTCCCACACCCTAGCATGCAATCACGCCCTCGACCACAACACACACACAACAAATCCACACCCCTGGTAGAGTCCAGTGAATGACTGTAAATACTTCCAGTTCTGAAGACTCCGGCGGTTCAGGATCAGTGCTCTGGGCAGCTGGGCTCAGGCTGGAAGTGGGCACCGCTCTGCAGGAAGGAGACCAGGGCTCGCCTCACCCTAGTGTTACAGTGCACCCCAGCACCCCACAGTATGCAGTATAGCACCCTATAGTATACAGCAACCCACAGTATGCAGTATAGCACCCTATAGTATACGGCACCACACAGTATGCAGTATAGCACCCCACACTATACAGTACCCCACAGTATATAGTAGAGCAGTATAGCAGCCCAAAGTATACAGCACCACACAGTATACAACACCTCACAGTATACAGTAGAGCAGTATAGCACCTCACCGTATACAGCACCCCAAACTATACACGATACAGCACCCCACACTATACAGCCCCCCATACTATACAGTACAGCAGTATAGCACTCCACACTATACAGCACCCACAGTATACAGTATACAGCCCCCACAGTATACAGTACAGCAGTATAGCACTCCACAATATACAGCACCCACAGTATACAGCCCCAACACTATACAGGCCCCCCACACTATACAGGCCCCCCACACTATACAGGCCACCCCACACTATACAGGCCCCCCACACTATACAGGCCCCCCCACACTATACAGGCCCCCCACACTATACAGGCCACCCCACAGTATACAGGCCCCCCCCACAGTATACAGCCTCCCTACAGTATACAGGCCCCCACAGTATACAGCCCCACACAGTATACAGGCCCCCCCACAGTATACAGCTCCCCTACAGTATACAGGCCCCCACAGTATACAGCCCCACACAGTATACAGGCCCCCACACAGTATACAGCCCCCCCACACAGTATACAGCCCCCCCACACAGTATACAGCCCCCCACAGTATACAGCCCCCCACAGTATACAGGCCCCCCACAGCATACAGGCCCCCCACAGTATACAGCCCCCCACAGTATACAGGCCCCCCACAGTATACAGCCCCCCCACAGTATACAGGCCCCCACAGAGTATACAGCCCCCCACAGTATACAGCCCCCCACAGTATACAGGCCCCCCACAGTATATAGGCCCCCCACAGTATACAGCCCCCCCCCACAGTATACAGGCCCCCCACAGTATACAGCTCCCCCACAGTATACAGCCCCCCCCCACAGTATACAGCCCCCCACAGTATACAGGCCCCCCACAGTATACAGCCCCCCACAGTATACAGCACCCCACTATACAGTAGTTTACAGTATATTAGCATAACAGCCCCTGTCACCTTTTTCTGATGTAATCTTCACAAAAAAAGCTCCACAGTTAAGGCAAACTTCTCATGCAACACTCCTGATTGGACCTGTGATGACCTCATAGCCATGTGACCAGTAATATTGCTAGGTTACTGGTCACATGGTGATGATGTCATCTAAGGTCCTAGATCATAGCTCTCACAGACACAGTACGCTGGCTGGAGTGCCGGCAGGCATGGCATGGCAGCACCCCCTGTGTAGCTGACAGCCTGACACCCGGGGCAGTGGCTAGCAGGGCTCAAGAGGCAGCTGCCTTGGGCCCCCCAGGAGCAACTGGGCCCAGGGCAGCTGCCCCTTTTGCCCCTTGGTAAAGACGGCCCTGGTCCTAAGTCCTGGATATCTGTCTGTCTTCCAGTAGGAGGTACAGTAATAAGGCGGACTTTACAAAGTCTGTCACGTCTACAGACACGACAAGTCCTATCACGACTACAGGCGCAGCATACATAGTTTATCACGACCTTAAGCTTATTTCCTGTCACAACTGCAGGTATTGTGTACGTTCCGTCCTTATTACAGGTAACATTAGCTCGTTAATCGAAATAGCCATGTATTCCTGTGCATGGTTCCCCAGGCAGACACCATGTTCTAACTTTTCGGTCCTTAATAAAAAAATAAAAGTGTGGCCTGGGGAATAAGTAGAGGTGAAGTATTTTGCCACCAGGAACAGTCGGTGCCCGATCAGGGCCCTTGGCGGATGGTTGGAGTTCATCTAGGCCCTTCCAACAGATTCACCATTGATTGTTCAGTCTGCTGCTCTCAGGATTCAGACCTTCTCGTTATATGGTCATATGTTGTTAGTCAACATAGGAGTAAATGGTTTCTGGTTACCGGCCGCTCTTTCAATCGCATCAGCATCAGCCACCTCCAAGAACGATGTGCCGGTGCACAAGACAAAGAGGTAAGGTAGATGGAAGTCACTGTGATATATACGGTATATTCCACACCTTCATCGTGAAAGGTCTTTTCCGTTCAAAATTGGGTGTCGTAACGGTATGTATATATTTACTCTAAACTAAGGTCTGCTCTTTTTAGCCCCTTTAGGCTGCCCTACCACGGCAGTTATGGCATAACTCTACTGCTTGTTGTAGATAGGGTTAGATAGGTCAGGTTCACCTTTCTGATAGCCGATCCGACCACAAGTATGTATTATATCACTATAGAGGTGTAGGCTGGTGTGTGTGTGTGTATATGTATGTGTTATATCAGTATAGAGGTATAGGCTGGTGTGTGTGTGTGTGTGTGTGTGTATATGTATGTGTTATATCAGTATAGAGGTATAGGCTAGTGTGTGTGTGTATGTATTGTATCAGTATAGAGGTGTAGGCTGGTGTGTGTGTGTGTATATGTATGTGTTATATCAGTATAGAGGTGTAGGCTGGTGTGTGTATATGTACTGTATGTATTATATCAGTATAGAGGTATAGGCTGGTCTGTGTGTGTGTTGTATACTCGCTATAGAGGTTTAGGGCGGTGTGTATATGTGTATGTTATATACTCACTATAGATGTATAGGCCGGTGTGTATATGTGTATGTTACATACTCACTATAGAGGTATAGGCCGGTATGTGTATGTATACCTTGTATACTCACTATAGAGGTATAGGCTGGTGTGTATATGTGTATGTATATGTTGTATACTCACTATAGAGGTATAGGCCGGTGTGTATATGTGTATGTATATGTTGTATACTCACTATAGAGGTATAGGCTGGTGTGTATATGTTGTATGCTCACTATAGAGGTATAGGCTGGTGTGTATATGTTGTATACTTACTATTGAGGTTTAGGCCGGTGTGTATATGTTATATACTCACTAAAGAGGTATAGGCTGGTGTGTATATGTTGTATACTCACTATAGAGGTACAGGCCGGTGTGTATATGTGTATGTTATATACTCACTATAGAGGTATAGGCCGGTGCGTATATGTATATGTTGTATACTCACTATAGATGTATAGGCCGGTGTGTATATGTGTATGTTACATACTCACTATAGAGGTATAGGCCGGTGTGTATATGTATATGTTGTATACTCACTATAGATGTATAGGCCGGTGTGTATATGTGTATGTTACATACTCACTATAGAGGTATAGGCCGGTGTGTATATGTATATGTTGTATACTTACTATTGATGTTTAGGCCTGTGTGTATATGTGTATGTATATGTTGTATACTCACTATAGAGGTATAGGCCGGTGTGTATATGTTATATACTCACTATAGAGGTATAGGCTGGTGTGTATATGTATATGTATATGTTGTATACTCACTATAGATGTATAGGCCGGTGTGTATATGTATATGTTGTATACTCACTATAGAGGTATAGGCTGGTGTGTATGTGTATATGTTGTATACTTACTATTGAGGTTTAGGCCGGTGTGTATATGTTATATACTCACTATAGAGGTATAGGCTGGTGTGTATGTGTATATGTTGTATACTCACTATAGAGGTATAGGCCGGTGTGTATATGTTGTATACTCACTATAGAGGTATAGGCTGGTGTGTATATGTACATGTTGTATACTCACTATAGAGGTATAGGCCGGTGTGTATATGTGTATGTTATATACTCACTATAGAGGTATAGGCCGGTGCGTATATGTATATGTT
Source organism: Bufo bufo (assembly GCF_905171765.1). Lineage (NCBI taxonomy): Eukaryota > Metazoa > Chordata > Amphibia > Anura > Bufonidae > Bufo > Bufo bufo. Next base: position 10,615,373 of record NC_053391.1, read on the forward strand.
GTATACTCACTATAGATGTATAGGCCGGTGTGTATATGTGTATGTTACATACTCACTATAGAGGTATAGGCCGGTGTGTATATGTGTATGTATATGTTGTATACTCACTATAGAGGTATAGGCTGGTGTGTATGTGTATATGTTGTATACTTACTATTGAGGTTTAGGCCTGTGTGTATATGTTATATACTCACTATAGAGGTATAGGCCGGTGTGTATATGTTATATACTCACTATTGAGGTATAGGCTGGTGTGTATATGTTGTATGCTCACTATAGAGGTATAGGCCGGTGTGTATATGTATATGTATATGTTGTATACTCACTATAGATGTATAGGCCGGTGTGTATATGTGTATGTTACATACTCACTATAGAGGTATAGGCCGGTATGTATATGTATACGTTGTATACTCACTATAGAGGTATAGGCTGGTGTGTATATGTGTATGTTATATACTCACTATAGAGGTATAGGCTGGTGTGTATATGTTGTATACTCACTATAGAGGTATAGGCTGGTGTGTATATGTTATATACTCACTATAGAGGTATAGGCTGGTGTGTATGTGTATATGTTGTATACTTACTATTGAGGTTTAGGCCTGTGTGTATACGTGTATGTACAGGGAGTGCAGAATTATTAGGCAAGTTGTATTTTTGAGAATTAATTTTATTATTGAACAACAATCATGTTCTCAATGAACCCAAAAAACTCATTAATATCAAAGCTGAATATTTTTGGAAGTAGTTTTTAGTTTGTTTTTAGTTTTAGCTATTTTAGGGGGATATCTGTGTGTGCAGGTGACTATTACTGTGCATAATTATTAGGCAACTTAACAAAAAACAAATATATACCCATTTCAATTATTTATTTTTACCAGTGAAACCAATATAACATCTCAACATTCACAAATATACATTTCTGACATTCAAAAACAAAACAAAAACAAATCAGTGACCAATATAGCCACCTTTCTTTGCAAGGACACTCAAAAGCCTGCCATCCATGGATTCTGTCAGTGTTTTGATCTGTTCACCATCAACATTGCGTGCAGCAGCAACCACAGCCTCCCAGACACTGTTCAGAGAGGTGTACTGTTTTCCCTCCTTGTAAATCTCACATTTGATGATGGACCACAGGTTCTCAATGGGGTTCAGATCAGGTGAACAAGGAGGCCATGTCATTAGATTTTCTTCTTTTATACCCTTTCTTGCCAGCCACGCTGTGGAGTACTTGGACGCGTGTGATGGAGCATTGTCCTGCATGAAAATCATGTTTTTCTTGAAGGATGCAGACTTCTTCCTGTACCACTGCTTGAAGAAGGTGTCTTCCAGAAACTGGCAGTAGGACTGGGAGTTGAGCTTGACTCCATCCTCAACCCGAAAAGGCCCCACAAGCTCATCTTTGATGATACCAGCCCAAACCAGTACTCCACCTCCACCTTGCTGGCGTCTGAGTCGGACTGGAGCTCTCTGCCCTTTACCAATCCAGCCACGGGCCCATCCATCTGGCCCATCAAGACTCACTCTCATTTCATCAGTCCATAAAACCTTAGAAAAATCAGTCTTGAGATATTTCTTGGCCCAGTCTTGACGTTTTAGCTCGTGTGTCTTGTTCAGTGGTGGTCGTCTTTCAGCCTTTCTTACCTTGGCCATGTCTCTGAGTATTGCACACCTTGTGCTTTTGGGCACTCCAGTGATGTTGCAGCTCTGAAATATGGCCAAACGGGTGGCAAGTGGCATCTTGGCAGCTGCACGCTTGACTTTTCTCAGTTCATGGGCAGTTATTTTGCGCCTTGGTTTTTCCACACGCTTCTTGCGACCCTGTTGACTATTTTGAATGAAACGCTTGATTGTTCGATGATCACGCTTCAGAAGCTTTGCAATTTTAAGAGTGCTGCATCCCTCTGCAAGATATCTCACTATTTTAAAATTTTCTGAGCCTGTCAAGTCCTTCTTTTGACCCATTTTGCCAAAGGAAAGAAAGTTGCCTAATAATTATGCACACCTAATATAGGGTGTTGATGTCATTAGACCACACCCCTTCTCATTACAGAGATGCACATCACCTAATATGCTTAATTGGTAGTAGGCTTTCGAGCCTATACAGCTTGGAGTAAGACAACATGCATAAAGAGGATGATGTGGTCAAAATACTCATTTGCCTAATAATTCTGCACGCAGTGTATATGTTATATACTCACTATAGAGGTATAGGCTGGTGTGTATATGTTGTATGCTCACTATAGAGGTATAGGCCGGTATGTATATGTATATGTTGTATACTCACTATAGAGGTATAGGCTGGTGTGTATGTGTATATGTTGTATACTTACTATTGAGGTTTAGGCCTGTGTGTATACGTGTATGTATATGTTGTATACTCACTATAGAGGAATAGGCTGGTGTGTATGTGTATATGTTGTATACTTACTATTGAGGTTTAGGCCTGTGTGTATACGTGTATGTATATGTTGTATACTCACTATAGAGGTATAGGCTGGTGTGTATATGTTGTATACTCACTATAGAGGTATAGGCTGGTGTGTATATGTGTATGTATATGTTGTATACTCACTATAGAGGAATAGGCTGGTGTGTATATGTATATGTTGTATACTCACTATAGAGGAATAGGCTGGTGTGTATATGTATATGTTGTATACTCACTATAGAGGAATAGGCTGGTGTTGGTGACACCCAGCTTGTTAGCGGCCACGCAGGTGTAGTTTCCATAGTGCTCCTCAGTGACATTTGCAACCATCAGAGTGGATCGGTTCCCCATACTCTTGATCTCCAGACCCTGTGCGCTGTTTATCCTGCAAAAGAGATTACTTAAAGTGACACAGTCCTCGGGGTCAGTAAGTAAAGGTCACACATCTTGTCTCCTGTCTACCATGTTCCTTCTGGAGATGGCATTCATTTCATTTGATAGACTGAAGTCTTCCGCTTCTCTGGAGTACCTACAACACTTCCTGACCTTTGCCTTGGAATAGTTCAGTTCTATAATGTCAGGGGTTTGTGGGCCCTTAGCTTATATTATAGCGTCATCCAGGATGGGGGACAAGGCTGAATTTTCATACCAGGCACCATGTGCCTTTAGCTACACCCTTCCTGCACTGAGCTGATGAAAGAAGGGGCCGGGAGGGTTAACTGCAGTAAAACTGCTACTTTATATCTCTTTCTGCCTTATTAATCAGATTTTTCAGTGACAATGGTTTGTGCTGTTATTTCACACGTTTTATATTATTCTAATTTGTATACAATGTAACATTTACACCCTGTATCCTCCGATCCATGACTGATACAAAACCAAAGCCTTACCTTGTGTCATCCTTATACCACTCAAAGTCCGGCTTGGGCTCAGCTGAGGCCTCACAGCGGAGGTACGCCTGCTTGCCTGTGATGGCCTCGATGCTCTTGGACTCGGTTATCATAGGGGGATCTATGGAGAAAACAAATAGTCTGAGCATAAGATAAACAGATGAATACATACAGAGTATTGATATGTATCCTGAGTGACATCCTGTATCATACTCCAGAGCTGCACTCACTATTCTGCTGATGGAGCCACTGTGTACATACATTACTTATCCTGTACTGATCTTGAGTTATATCCTGTATTATACCCCAGAGCTGCACTCACTATTCTGCTGGTGCAGTCACTGTGTACATACATTACTTATCCTGTACTGATCCTGAGTTACATCCTGTATTATACCCCAGAGCTGCACTCACTATTCTGCTGGTGCAGTCACTGTGTACATACATTACTTATCCTGTACTGATCCTGAGTTACATCCTGTATTATACTCCAGAGCTGCACTCACTATTCTGCTGGTGGAGTCACTGTGTACATACATTACTTATCCTGTACTGATCCTGAGTTACATCCTGTATTACACTCCAGAGCTGCACTCACTATTCTGCTGGTGCAGTCACTGTGTACATACATTACTTATCCTGTACTGATCCTGAGTTACATCCTGTATTATACTCCAGAGCTGCACTCACTATTCTGCTGGTGCAGTCACTGTGTACATACATTACTTATCCTGTACTGATCCTGAGTTATATCCTGTATTATACTCCAGAGCTGCACTCACTATTCTGCTGGTGCAGTCACTGTGTACATACATTACTTATCCTGTACTGATCCTGAGTTACATCCTGTATTATACTCCAGAGCTGCACTCACTATTCTGCTGGTGGAGTCACTGTGTACATACATTACTTATCCTGTACTGATCCTGAGTTACATCCTGTATTACACTCCAGAGCTGCACTCACTATTCTGCTGGTGCAGTCACTGTGTACATACATTACTTATCCTGTACTGATCCTGAGTTACATCCTGTATTATACTCCAGAGCTGCACTCACTATTCTGCTGGTGCAGTCACTGTGTACATACATTACTTATCCTGTACTGATCCTGAGTTACATCCTGTATTATACTCCAGAGCTGCACTCACTATTCTGCTGGTGCAGTCACTGTGTACATACATTACTTATCCTGTACTGATCCTGAGTTACATCCTGTATTATACTCCAGAGCTGCACTCACTATTCTGCTGGTGCAGTCACTGTGTACATACATTACTTATCCTGTACTGATCCTGAGTTACATCCTGTATTATACTCCAGAGCTGCACTCACTATTCTGCTGGTGCAGTCACTGTGTACATACATTACTTATCCTGTACTGATCCTGAGTTACATCCTGTATTATACTCCAGAGCTGCACTCACTATTCTGCTGGTGCAGTCACTGTGTACATACATTACTTATCCTGTACTGATCCTGAGTTACATCCTGTATTATACTCCAGAGCTGCACTCACTATTCTGCTGGTGCAGTCACTGTGTACATACATTACTTATCCTGTACTGATCCTGAGTTACATCCTGTATTATACTCCACAGCTGCACTCACTATTCTGATGGTGCAGTCACTGTGTACATACATTACTTATCCTGTACTGATCTTGAGTTTTACAGCAAGACACGGAGGCTTCGTATTGCTTTCTCCTTCTTTACTGAACCACCAATAGCAGCAAAGAGAAAAAATTTACATACAAGGAACCATAGCAACCAAGGTCCCTCCCCACTGGCCCCTATAATAGGCCGCTCTTCCTCTGTACCTTCCTCTTTCTTTGCTGCTGCCAAGCTACTGTATTGTTGTCTCTTGTAGTTTTGAGCTGCGTACATAGGGTGACTAACCCTGTTTGCTGCTCAGCGCTCCGCTTGCGTTTGCGTCTTGCTTTGCAGGTGGGGGTTTGTGTATCGCTGCGCTTTTCCTCGCGCCTTGGGGATATTCATTTGGCCTCATTAGGGCTCTCCCTCTCCCACCGGGTTCTTTTTCATTCTGGGCTTGCACTTGTCCAGAAATCTGAATGCTCAGTTGGATGAGTTACAGACTAGGACTCAGGCGTCCCTAGGTTCAAGTTCCTGACAACCAGCCTTGTACTTCACTTGTGTCCAGAACTCCCCCTAGTCATTTCTCATATTGCTCTGCTGGACTTATTTTAATATGGCCGTGTGCGCTTCATTGGTTCCCCACCCCCCAGATGCATTCCTACCTTCGCTTGCGTCCGCACTACCAGGAGGTTTGGGGGGGGGGGGGGTCCTCCGTCCCTCTCTATTTCGGCGGCGCCATTCCCGGCGTTCCTCCCATCTTGATAGCCCTCTGTGATCGCCGGCCGCGAGATCTCGCGAGATCTCGGCGGCCATCTTGGAAGCCCTCTGCGATCGGCCGGCCGCGAGATCTCGGCGGCCATCTTGGTGAGGTCGATTGCATTTCGCGGGCTTCCGGGGGCGGTCCTTCCACAGTTCCGGCTTCCGGTCACTCGTTCCGGCTCCCTGCACGGTCGGCGGCTCCTGCGCTCCTGCTCCTCGGCTCCTTACGCTTCAGGTGACATCAGGCCTTGTCCCCTGGGTTAATCTTTGTCCCAGCGCTGCCCCAGTTAGGCATTCATTTCAGACATGTCTGCCCCTACTCCACCTCCTACTGCCAGTCGCCCCCCATCCTCCCCGGTGGGACTTCACCCCACTGAGACTGATGCGCAGGCACTTGCCCTGCAACGATCAGTTTCTGACGCGATTGTGGCAGCCATGGGCTCCATGTCGTCGGTGTTGTCACAGACTATTGCTCAGGCTATGTCCGCACGTCCTGATAGTGCTCCCTTGCTAGACCCCATTGCCGTACCGCAGCCTACCTCTATTGAACCCCCTGTATTACAGGGGACTTTGACTGGTGCGCACCTTGCCACCCCAGAAGCCGTGCTTAGCTCACGGAAAAGGGCCTTTTCCCGCCAGGCAGAACGGGCGCGGACATGGAAATGCGCTAGAGCGCAATCACCGGACCTGTCTGACTCGGAACGAGCTTCAGACGAGGAGGAGTTAGCGGATTTGGATTACGGCACAGAGGAGGATCTCACCCCCCCAGGTCAGGGCCCTTCGGCCTCCGCTGCGGCGACCTCCTCTGCCAAGGAAGTGGCGTCGACCTCCGCCGCTACCCGTTCTGAGGTTGTGTTGGATGATTTGGGCGAACCGATGTTTGACCCCGAGTCGCTTCATCACCCTCGTTCGGCGGAATGTCTCCCCTCCCCTCATGTGGGAGCGTATTTGGAGCATTGGGTGCGTCACTCGCTTAGCCGCGAGTCACGCAATAAACTTAGGTCCGAGTGTCCCCGGCCAGTGGTCCCCAATAAGGTGTGTGACACCCCGTTGGTGGACCCCAAGATGTCGCAGTTTCTAGCCAAAACGGTTTGGAACCCAAAAAAGGGCCTAGATTCAGCGCTCCGCAGCTGCCAGGACAAGATTTTAGACGTCTTTGGTCCATTGACCAGGATTTTGGAGATGGCTGAGGCGGCTAGGCTTGAGGGTACCCCGATTGACCCTATGGAATTGAGGGGCTGGGCCCAGAGGGCCATATGCCTTACTGGCAACGCTAATACGGCCGTTGCAATTGAGAGGCGCAAGGCTATCTTGTTCAAGATAGACCCCAAATTGGCCAATTTGGCGCTCACTGAGGCAGAGAGGGACGCCCAGGGCCTCCTCTTCGGCGAGTCCTTCATCAAGGACATGAGCCGGTTCGTGGGCACTTTTACAGCGCTAGACAAGGCCCAAGCATCCATGCGTAGGGTCTTCCAGGGAAGGGCCTCTCATCGGGCCGGCAGTGGTAGGGGCCGCATGTCCGGCCGTGCAAATTTCCAGGCCCGTGGAACATACAGAGGTCCAGGTGGACATCGTCCTCAATTTCAGGACCAAGGCAACGCAGCTCCGTTCTTCACCACAAGGGGACATCAATGGCGTTCTCGCTCCTTCCGGGGCAACCCGAACATTCGCAGACCATTGGGTAAGTGCTCCCCGGTTTGGGGATTTTATGCTAGCGCATAGCTAATAGTTCAGTGTTAAAGCAATTTACTCATATCCAGTGTTTCTGTGTTCTAAACCCCTTTTCAGCCTCTTACATTTCTATGTTACCTTGGGCAGGGAGCTGACTCCTGATTTTTTCCCACGCTTGAAGCCTTATTGCCATGGTCCCATGGGTACTTACCACGGAGGGGATTTCACATAGAGCTCAGGAGGTCCCCTTATCTAATTCCTTCCCCTCCGCTCGTTCACCTAGTAGCACGGTTCGTGCGTTGGTGGACGCGGAATTGCAGTCCATCAGACAGAAGTTGGCCCTAGAGCCGGCGCACCCGGCATTGGCGGGTGTGATCAGCATTATCTTCCTCGTGCAGAAGAAATATGGGCGGATGTGACAGGGCATCAACCTTCGCTTTTTGAAGGCGGTAATTTTTTACCGTCTCTTCAAAATGAAGGGATCCAGCGGGGTCGCTGAAACATCCAGGGCGGACCTATTGTCGGATCTCGGTTGCCCCCTCAACTGGGAGAGGTTCTGCCTTACTCCGACCCAGAGGTTGGAATCCTTAGGATTCACGGTGGATTCACTCTCAGGGTCCCTCAGTCTGCCGGCGGCGAAGTGGCGGACGTTTCCGCTAGGAGTTGCGACATGCGCTCCTCGCTCCCCATCTCCCGTTTCGTCACCTAGCCCGCATTTCGGTCCGGTTGGTCTCATCATTTCAGGCGGTTTCCCATGCCCCACTGCATTATCGGGCGCTCCTGCGACCAAAGATCGCCCATCTTCGGTACGGTGCTTCCTTGCGGACGCTGTGTTTCTGGGTTCGGGAGCCCGGGAGGAGTTGAGTTGGTGGATAGTCAGCCTAGAGGCGTGGAACGTGACTGCGATCTGTGGATCTCTACCGGAGTTGGCTATCTAATCGGATGCGAACCTCCAGGGCTGGGGTAGCCAGGGCTACGGGCTCTCCACTGGGGTCCCTGGTCGGCGGATGAATCCCTCCTACACATCAATGCGTTGGTACTCCTGGTGGGGTGTTCGCGACAATTTCAGGTTTATGGGTCCGATGTCCGTCGCTCTCTTCGCTTTTCGGCTCTACAGTCATCACACCCGGTTCTTCAGCGGACGTCCGGACCTGAAGGCTATGACGACGGATGCAGCCCTCTAGGACTGGTCTGTGTCCCGCCTATACAGGTTTCATCCATTCTCGTTGACCCAGAGGACACTTACACAGGTTCTCCGCCATCGGGTGGCCCAGGTTCTGGTGGTTCCGTTCTGGGGGTCCCAGGTCTGTTTCCCTTCATTTTTGTAAATTCGGAAGAAGACCCCTGTCCTTCTTCGAGCCGGTTAGATCTCCTACACAACCCTCTGGGTCTGCGCCATCCCCTTATCCTCGACGGATCCCTGCTGTGGCTCACTCACATTTAGGCAGTTGTCAGCTAATTTACTGGCGTTATTTTGCCTTTTTGCATGCATTGGGGTCTCGGAGGTGAGGACTCTTGATTACGACGTACGTTCTGTTACCCCGGAGGGGGTCACTTGCAACATCCCGCGTCACATCATGACTAGCATTGTCTTATGTCCTACCCAGTTTTAATTCCTCCCTGGTCTTTTGTTCCAGGGCGTTCCTTTGGGAATACGAGTCCAGGACCCTGGCACATCGGTATCCGGCCGGCTTTCATTTATTTATTCCTATTTGTCATCTTTTCGGATGGGTTTTGCCCTACGTTTGCACGCTGGCTTTTAGGGGTCAGGTCTTGACGGGTGTCGACACGTCTATCTTCAGGGCCCCTTCTGCGTATGGGACCCCTGTCACCGTCTGGGCGGTTTTGGGGGCCAGATTGGAGGATGTTATGCGTCTGGCTGATGGGTCCAAGGTTACCACGTTCAGGGAGTTCTATTTCCGCCCTCCATATAATTTATTTGCTTCGATCATAGACGGGCTTTGAACTTGCAATACGAAGCCTCCGTGTCTTGCTGTAAAACTTAATGATTTTCCTATTTCATGACGTAAAGTCATAGTTTTATTAAAGACACGGAGGCGAGTATTGCCCGCCCTATTCCCTCCCTTGGGGTTTTTTCTCGCGGTTTTTGTTACAGGGGTCATGTATCATTACCTCTATGTATTATTAACCTTTTTAAGTTATTTTGTTTTAGGTATTTATTGTCCTAATGTTTGTTTCATTGCCATTGTTTGCATGTTATTTAGCCATTTATATTGTCTTCTGTCATTTTACACTTGTTGAGTCAGTTGCGTAGATGGCTTCCGGACATGCTGTCCTGACATGTTTGTTTCACCTAGGCCTATGGTCTGTTTTATTTTCCAGGATGAAGCTATTTCCGTTATCAGATGCCGTGTTACCGGTTGAGGTCTTCTACAGTTTAGCCAGGTTGGCTTGTTGGTGGTGCTACATGGGCGTGGGACTTTCCGTTACAGTTTAAAGTTCGGAGTTATCGTGTGGATGTTCGGGATGTCAGCATCAGTTTTCAAAGAAAGAGGAAGGTACAGAGGAAGAGCGGCCTATTATAGGGGCCAGTGGGGAGGGACCTTGGTTGCTATGGTTCCTTGTATGTAAATTTTTTCTCTTTGCTGCTATTGGTGGTTCTGTAAAGAAGGAGAAAGCAATACGAAGCCTCCGTGTCTTTAATAAAACTATGACTTTACGTCATGAAATAGGAAAATCATTAAGTTACATCCTGTATTATACTCCAGAGCTACACTCACTATTCTGCTGGTGCAGTCACTGTGTACATACATTACTTATCCTGTACTGATCCTGAGTTACATCCTGTATTATACTCCAGAGCTGCACTCACTATTCTGCTGGTGCAGTCACTGTGTACATACATTACTTATCCTGTACTGGTCCTGAGTTACATACTGTATTATACTCCAGAGCTGCACTCACTATTCTGCTGGTGCAGTCACTGTGTACATACATTACATTACTTATCCTGTACTGATCTTGAGTTATATCCTGTATTATACTCCAGAGCTGCACTCACTATTCTGCAGGTGCAGTCACTGTGTACATACATTACTTATCCTGTACTGATCCTGAGTTACATCCTGTATTATACCCCAGAGCTGCACTCACTATTCTGCTGGTGTAGTCACTGTGTACATACATTACTTATCCTGTACTGATCCTGAGTTACATCCTGTATTATACTCCAGAGCTGCACTCACTATTCTGCTGGTGCAGTCACTGTGTACATGCATTACTTATCCTGTACTGATCCTGAGTTACATCCTGTATTATGCTCCGGAGCTACACTCACTATTCTGCTGGTGCAGTCACTGTGTACATACATTATTTATCCTGAGTTACATCCTGTATTATACTCCAGAGCTGCACTCACTATTCTGCTGGTGCAGTCACTGTGTGCATACATTACTTATCCTGTACTGTTCCTGAGTTTAATACTGTATTATACTCCAGAGCTGCACTCACTATTCTGCTGGTGCAGTCACTGTGTACATACATTACTTATCCTGTACTGATCCTGAGTTACATCCTGTATTATACTCCAGAGCTGCACTCACTATTCTGCTGGTGCAGTCACTGTGTACATACATTACTTATCCTGTACTGATCCTGAGTTACATCCTGTATTATACTCCAGAGCTGCACTCACTATTCTGCTGGTGCAGTCACTGTGTACATACATTACTTATCCTGTACTGATCCTGAGTTACATCCTGTATTATACTCCAGAGCTGCACTCACTATTCTGCTGGTGCAATCACTGTCTACATACATTACCTTACTTATCCTATATTGTTCCTGAGTTACATCATATATTATACCCTAGAGCTGCACTCACTATTCTGCTGGTGGAGTCACTGTGTACATACTCCTTATCCCATACTGATGCAGAGATACAGCCTGTATTATACTGCAGAGCTGCACTCACTATTCTACTGGTTGTTCTTGGAAACAGACCTTTTGTTTGCAGACCCTTTCCAGAAAGTATAGCTGAGCTCTGTTTGGCAGGCAGACAATTAGTTTTCATTCCTCAGGATAGTATACAGCGTTTGGTGTAACGATGACATTTTCCAGAATGTAAATCAACAGAATGGGCTCTTCAAAGATACTGAACAAGCAGGGAAACTATTGTGGCTGTCACTTCTAAGCCGTGGTAAAGCCAATACGTTTTCATTTGAGCTGACATCTCATTATGGTGTATTCCAAGACCATAATTATGTACACGTACTTTAATCTCTAACCTGTGCCTCTCCAGTTGACAGGGCATGCTGGGAGTTGTAGTTGCGCCACAGTTGGAGTCTACTGCTGTAATGTATACAGTGTTTTATTTAGGGTTTGAGGACATAAAAAAGCAGAGCTATTTCTGCTGCTATTAATTTCTGCATCTTCATGTAGACGATGTGCTGAGTCTTTAAATGCTGCAGATAGATATAATCAAATTTATCTTCCCCAGAGAAACCTTGTCGCTATCTTCTGGAGGCAATTAGGTATCTTGGCTCAGAGATTGTGCTACATAGTAGCTCAGAAAATAGAAACCTTCAGTGACCTCCACAAATAGGAGGCCTGTAGAGCAGCTCTCTGACCTCAGGTGCTGAATTGATTAGTAATGATCTTCCGTTTATTTAGTGTTGTCAAAGAAATATTCCTGATGAGCAGTAGTCGCGGAGCCTCAAATACCAGCGTCCACTAATAAGGAATTCACCGTTAGAGATCGAGGCTCCTTACGCATAATTCTTCATTTAAAGTGTAACTGTGATTCTTTTTTTTATTTTTGTAATTTGTAGGGGCAGCGATACTGACCATTTTTGTAATATAGTTTAATTATTGAAAATGAACATTTCCATTAGGAAAATAGCTCTGAAATGGCCCATTTTGAGCCTTAGCAACGCTCCTCTGTCTTCTGTTTACATAACACAGTCAGTGTTGAGCAAGTCTACCCTGTTATGTAAACAGAAGACAGAGGAGTGTTGCTAAGGCTCAAAATGGCCCATTTTAGAGTTATTTTTCTAAAGGAAATGTTCGTCTTCAGTAATTAAACTATATTACAAGAATGGTCAGTATCACTGCCCCTATACATTGCAAAAATAAAAAAAAGAATGACAGTTACTCTTTAAAACTATGCATTTCTATTAGTAGGGTCTCCAGACATTTAGAGTGTCCTGCTCCTGTTCTCCTTGTCCTGTCTCTACTTTTTAATGGTCCTGCCTTCATTTCTGGTCTCACCTCTGTTCTGTTCTCTTTTGGTTCTGAATTTGTTCTCTCCTGGTACTGCCTTTGTTCTTTACTGGTCCTACCTAGGTTCTTTAAAGGTCTTTCCTAAGTTTTTTTTTCTTCGTCCTGCCTCTGAACTTTACCGGTCCTGTCTCTGTTCTGTCTTGGGCTTGCCTCTGTTCTTTACTGGTCCTGTCTCTGTTCTCTCCTGGTATTACCTCTGTTGTCTTCTGGTCCAGCTGCTGTTCTCTACTGGTCCTGCCTATTTTCTCCTGGTCATGTTTCTGGTCTCTCCTGGCATTGCCTCCTGTTCTCTCCTGGAACTGCTTCTGGTCTCTTGCCCCAGTCCTGCCTCTGTTCCTTCTTCATCCTGCCTCTGATCGCTCTTGGGTCTTCCTTTCTTCTTTCCAGGCCCTGCCTTTGTTCTCTGCACCTCTTTTCCCTCATTCTGACCCTGTTTTCTTTCTTGTCCCTATTTCTGTTTTCTCCTAGTCCTGCCACTGTTCTATCTTGTTCCTAACTCTGTTCTATCTTGGTCCTGCCTATGTTCTTTCCTCATCCTGACTTAGTTATCTCTTGTTCCTACTTTTTCTTTTTTTCTCTCCTGGTCCTGCCTCTCTTCTGATTCTACCTCTGTTCATTCCTGGTCTCATCTATGTTCTCTCTGTTCTGTCCCGGTCCTGCCTCTGTTCTCTCTTATTCCTATCTCTGTTCTCTCCTGGTCCTGCCTCTGTTCTCTCCTGGTCCTGCCTCTGTTTTCTCCTGGTCCTGCCTCTGTTCTCTCCTGGTCCTGCCTCTGTTCTCTCCTGGTTTCACCTATGTTCTCTCCTGGTCCTGCCTCTGTTTTCTCCTGGTCCTGCCTCTGTTCTCTCCTGGTCCTGCCTCTATTCTCTCCTGGTCCTGCCTCTGTTCCCTCCTGGTCCTGCCTCTGTTCTCTCCTAGCCCTGCCTCTGTTCCCTCCTGGTCCTGCCTCTGTTCCCTCCTGGTCCTGCCTCTGTTCTCTCCTGGTCCTGCCTCTGTTCTCTTCTGGTCCTGCCTCTGTTCTCTCCTGGTTTCACCTATGTTCTCTCCAGGCCCTGCCTCTGCTCTCTCCTGGTCGAGCCTAACATTTACTACATTGTGTTATATATTCGTAAGAGTTTTGTTTGTTTAGAACACATCCCAGCCACATATTTACCATATCTACACCATAGTTCAATATATAGAAAATTGCATCCTCTGTTCGGTCACAATATTATAACATTAACCTACATTAATCTGAGTAAGGTCCCAATAATCCCCAGTGATTGTCTATGAAGTAGCTGTTCTGATATTAACTCCAAAGCCGCTCTACTCTCCAAATCCTTCACGAAACTTACAGTTCACAGTGACCCGGACTTGTTTTACATCAGCTGAAGCTACTTCATTGGCCGCCTTGCACTCATATTTTCCAGACTGCTCCCTAGTGATGCCTTGGATATCCAGATATTCCTCTTCTCCTTCAAAGTCTCTGGCTGCAACCAAGAAACAAACATCTGGATGTTAGCAACACATTAGCTTCAATGTGAAGTGTGTGATGTCATTCCAAAACACTGAATACATTATACTGAAAAAGAGCAAAAACTTTTGCAACATTTTTCACATTGGCCGTATTTTTTACACTCTGGGGTCATTACGGGCATTTCCGGGACTGAACAGGTCCTGCAATTCCACCTTAAAGTGTTTTTCAGAGATTTTTTAACTGAAGACCTATCCTATGATCCCAGCCGGTCAGCTGTTGGTGAAGGCACCGGTGCTCACAGTCCCGCCACGGCCTTCTCTCAGCTCACCAATCACATTGCCATACATTGGATGGTGCTTGGTATTGCAACTCAGCCCCATTCACTTCAATGGGGCTGAGCTGCACCCTGGCCATGTGACCAATGAATGTGACATCACATGACAAAGCTGCGAGAAGGATGTGACAATACTGTGAATGCCGGTGGGGGTCCTGGGTGTTGGACCACCACTGATGAGATAGTGTCAGAGTTGCCAACCTAAATTTTTTTTTTCTGAACAATTTAATCAAAAATCACGTCAACATTTTTTACTGACAAATTGGAAAAATATAATGAACTATAAAGATTAGAAGTAATAAATGTCTGTAGATCGGATACTAATACTGAACACATCAAAATGCTGAGAATTATAATAAAAGTGACCAGCTCAAGTACCACCAACCTCCAAAAAAATTACAGACACATCTAATTTTTTTCTCCTATTTGTACGGACTGTCCAGAAATTAAACCCTGGACAGTGGTAACCTATGGATAGGTCATCACCAGAAAAATCTCAGAGCATCCTTTTTATTACATATAATTCACCTATACAATACAGTTTCTAATATATTTACTGTTCCTAAGTTGCGTAGATTGGCCTCTAGGGAACTTCGTCAAATTAAGCACCTTTTCCAAATATTCAACTTCCTCCAATGTCACTTCCTTTACCAGATTTCCGGTCTGGGCTGTGGTGGGGACATCACTTCCCCTGTGGATGGGACCAGAACTATTCCTCTGCCTGGAGCATGCTCAAACTGAATCCACCTCATCATGCTCAAACTGAATCCACCTCATCATGCTCAAACTGAATCCACCTCATCATGCTCAAACTGAATCCACCTCATCATGCTCAAACTGAATCCACCTCATCATGCTCAAACTGAATCCACCTCATCATGCTCAAACTGAATCCACCTCATCATGCTCAAACTGAATCCACCTCATCTGCACATGCGCCAGTAGAGGAATAGTTCTGGGACCATTCAAACCCCTTTAAATAGGCAATATGGCTTCGCCGTCCACTCCACCAAATGAAAGTTTGTTAGCATATGGACCCTAGGTTGCATTTTTCTGGTGAACCCAAAAATCGTCATGCTTGGCCAGTAGCAGGAAGGTGGTATGATGATGGCGGCGATCGGTGCAGGGATCGTCGCTGTAGCCTTATTTTCTAGGATTTATTTTATACTTATTTATTACAAGTAATGTAACAAGAAGAACAATGACAAAGTGATCAGACATTCAGAGCGGCGGCTCCGGTACAGTCAGCGGCCTCCATCTTATTTACAATGCGTCTCATCCCACCGCAGGAAACCAGATTATCTGGAAAAATATAATAATCTTTTCTGGTATTTTCGCAGAATAAGGAGAGAAAACTAAAATCTATAATTCCCATTTGTATGCTAATGCGGCGAGACACTTGTCACACCGCAGGCTCGAGAGGGAGCTCTTCCCAAACACACGAGAGTTTTTATCTTCCTTGAGACGGACTCCTATGTGGAAGTGATAATGAATGAAGAGAAAATATCGCCAAGACAGAAAAATCCAGGAGCGATCACTGCACACAATCAATACTACAACACTGCCGCCGTCTGTGGGGAAGATCGTCCACGTGCTTCTCTTAAGCATGACTAAAGAAGACTCATACTAACGTATTCTATGAAGATAAATGACAAAATAGCCATTTCTCATCTCATTTTAGTACATTAGAAAATGTTGCTTGCAGTACCGCACCTCACCACATGGTGTGCTGTTAAGAAATACCATATTTTTGAGACACAATACTCTTGAGCTCCCTCTAGTGGTAAAATAACGTATTTCAGCAATTTTCTGAGACCAAAAGATCAAAAATACAAGAAATAAATGCTAACAAATTTCAGGTATGCCTTATTGGCACCTAGGCCTAAATATAACCACCTACCGCTAGTTCTTGCTGCCTGCACTTATGGATTTCTATGATATCTGCAACCTGGTCCAACCGATCCGTTACCTACCCAAGACCACAATGCCGACTGCAGCTGTCTGTCGACCGAACGCCTCTGGCAAACAGGATATCAATAAACTGGACGCATGATCGGGGGTGCAAAGCACAATTGGAAAACAGCCTGATTTGTCTACCCTGCTATTTAGTCCTCATGTGCGCAGACAGGTTGTCAGGCTAAGTGACGGCTTCACAAAATGCTCCATTTTCTATAAGTACCGCCGTACAATCAAGACACTGCCGCAGATGGAGGAGATAAATATTATATCCGTTTCCTGATTTTAATTCCTAGCATGCATTTCAGTGTTTTTTCTCTCCTTTTACTTAACCCTTTCCCTGTATTTACACTGAGAACGTCAGCGACATGAATTTAATTTTCCCCATCTTGTCCTTGACATTGCTGTAACAGATTACAAGTGACTGGAGCCAGTCTGGTAGTCAGAGAGGGTGTCTTACTCCGGACATGTCCATCCATACGTCATATGAACAGCACCGTCATACAGGCTCCATACACCGTCATACAGGCTCCATACACCGTCATACAGGCTCCATACACCGTCATACAAGCTCCATGTACCGTCATACAGGCTCCATACACCGTCATATAGGCTCCATACAGCGTCATATAGGCTCCATACAGCGTCATATAGGCTCCATACAGTGTCATACAAGCTTCATACACCGTCATATAGGCTCCATACAGTGTCATACAAGCTTCATACACCGTCATATAGGCTCCATACAGCGTCATATAGGCTCCATACAGTGTCATACAAGCTCCATACACCGTCATATAGGCTCCATACACCGTCATATAGGCTCCATACAGTGTCATACAAGCTCCATACACCGTCATACAAGCTCCATATGGCATACACCATGATAGAGAATTCTAGATAGATCATATTTCCCATATGGCCATTGGGTTTTCTCTTTTTTCCTATTTCTGCACTGACTGCGCCGCACTACCAGATGGCACCGCGTTACAGTAACACAGCGCCTCCTGCTGGGATTCAGATGATATACGTTGTATACGTTGCGATGGAGTTTACATGACGAGCAATCACCTTCAGGCTAATGTATAGCACAGCGGGTATTACCATAATCCAGCGCATTAACCCTTGCTGGTATAGAAGTTGATCAAATTCACAAATAACAGGCCAAAATGCAACAGGAGGTCAATGCTGTGGATGGTGAGTCACAGATGTGGCAGATGTTAACTTGACACTTAAATACATTGTTGCGATAAACTTCGAATTGATACTTTAAAAGCCATGAAAAGTCAAGGTAACATTTACTGCAATAGAGCATTTCATGGGATTATGCGTCGCGTTAATGTTTACTACGTCTGCATCCGGCTGTACGTCCGTGTGACGTGAGCTGCTAATGTGTTGCCATCTGCATATTCATAAGCATTCTGGGATGGGGGGACATATACTGATTAATAACCATCCATCTGATGGAAGATCCTCCATCCTCCGGCAGAGGATTTCACCTTCACTCTCGTCTTTCTTCCGGCGCTCGTTATAAGGCAATGATTTCCAGCAAAGTGATTAATATGCAGGAAATTAAGTGACGTTTGTTGTTTAATGGCATATCTGCAGGAGGTGAGTGACAGTGAGTGATGGCGCGTGTACACATGTGCAATTTACCTGCCAGTGACTATGGGATGAGCCTTATTACTGCTGTCAGGTCGCCCACCACTAATTAAGGAGGCATCATGGGAAGGGGTTATTATGGATTAAAAAGCAGATATCAGCATGTCATATAACATCGTCGCAGCAGAGAAGGTCATATGTTCTATAGCACAGTGGGAGAGTAGTCCTTTAAAGCAGCGGTTCCCAACCGCCAAGCCGCGGACCAGGACCGGGCCATGGAAGATGGTTTGCCGGGCCGCGGCGATCAGGGCCGTCTTTAGCGCGGTACTAATGAAGCGCTTCCACTATGGAATTACTTCATTAGTACCGGAGGACTGGGAAGCGGTGAACGATCTGTACTCACCGCTTCCTGGCCCTTGGCTATCGGCTGTGCACAGCGTGAGGGCACTCTGTGATGGTGACCAGGAGCAGGAGAGGTACGGGTTTTTTTTTTTTTTTTTATTTGCGCTGGGGGCTGACATAAGGGCTGATGGCTGACCTGGGGGCTGACATGGGGGGGCTTATGGCTGACATGGGGGGGCTTGTGGCTGACATGGGGGGGCTTATGGCTGGCATGGGGGGCTTATGGCTGACATGGGGGGCTGGGGGCTGACATAAGGGGCTGATGGCTGACATGGGGGGCTTATGGCTGACATGGGGGGCTGGGGGTTGACATAAGGGGCTGATGGCTGACATGGGGGCTGACACAAGGGCTAATGGCTGACATAAGGGCTGATGGCTGACATGGGGGCTTATGGCTGACATGGGGGGCTGGGGGCTGACATAAGGGGCTGATGGCTGACATGGGGGTCTGATGGCTGACATGGGGGTCTGATGGCTGACATGGGGGGCTGATGGCTGACATAAGGGCTGATGGCTGACATGAGGGCTGGGGCTGACATGGGGGGCTTATGGTTGACATGGGGGGCTTATGGCTAACATAAGTCCTGCGGGCTGACATAAGGGGCTGATGGCTGACATAAGGGCGGGGGGCTGACATGGGGGCTGATAGATGGCTAAAGGTTGGGGTGTTGATCTGAGGCATTGGGGTCTGATTTGAGGTCTGATTAACATTGGGGGTCTGATTTCTGGTCTGACCTGAGGTGTTCTACTTTACAATCTAGGTGCATCTTATAGGGCGAAAAATACGGTACAGTGCAGCAGAGACCAGTGCAGCAGTTTCATGCCCTGCTCTGACTATGTGCGGAGGTTGGCCAGATTGGCAGCACGTGTTTAGTTTTTTGTTTTGTTTTGGAGTCGTGCTGGATCCGCCTCCCTTCAGGTGCACTGGGTGGGGTCATTGGTTTAAATTACACTCACTCCCAGTGTTCCGTGCGGGTTATAGAGATCAGTCTGGCCTTTGAAGCAAGGAAGGAAGGATTGTCTGTTCCGGCTCAGATAAGATAAGTTTGGTTTCTGTTTTTTGTGGTTTACTGTCTAGGCTGTTTGTGTTACGTCTGTCCCCTCCTGGCTGCCCCTTTTCCCCTTTCACCATCTCAGGGATTCTAGGGTATTCTCAGCCCAGGCATGAGGACACATTATTCCTACCTTCAAGGTCTGAATGTGGGCAAAGCAGAATAGGGAGAGCAGTCAGATTTGCTAGGGGGTGACCTAATCCCCAGCTTCTCGCCTAGAAACTTGTTGGTTGGTTTATCTGTGTATCTGAGATCCTGTCCGCCGTGACAAGCAGAGACCCTAGTCAGTTTATATAGTCGTTATATAGTGTTATATATTTGAATATGCACCTTGTGTTTTGTTATGCGCGTGAATCACTCAGCGCCGACTAGCACCCCATAAGCCCCGCCCTAGAGCCCCGCCCGTTCCCTGGGAAAATTGTGTTGCATGAAACTGGTCCTTTGTGCAAAAAAGGTTGTGGACCACTGCTTTAAAGGGGCTCTCCGAATACAATTACCTCTGGAATTTGCTGTCCCCTTCCTGTTTTCGTCATCTGGTGCAGTGATGAGCGTCAGGGGCAGTATTCGAATTTGCAATATTTTGTGAATATTTGGGCAAATATTCGTCATCTATTCACGAATTCGAGAACTCATGATCTCCAGTCATTATTTTCTTGATTTTCGAAAATCGACAATAGGAAAATTCGCGATCACCACTATTCCTAAAGTTAAAGATATTGCAGCCTTTACATTGGCCCACAAGAAAGAAGCAGGGAGGGATCGTGTGTACTGATGAAATAAAAATCTAGAATATTTTCGATTACGAAGATATATATTCTATTATCTATATTCGGGAATTCTCGAAGTGCCAGTATTCGCGATAACAATTCGCAATACGAATATTCGCGCTCAACACTAACTCTGGTGGCTGACCATTGCCGACCCACAAGTAATCACTACGATTGGCTCGACACCAGTATGACCAGTGATTGGCTGCTGCGGTCACATGGTCCTGGACAGTGTCACATTGAGCCATACTTACAATAGGGGGGACCCGGTAAGTGGCAGTGCCAAATTTTGGTCAGTAAAATGTATCCAGAACCAGCGGTCTATGGACAAACTGCTGAAACCTGCTTAGTAAATGTGGGTAAGAGAGTCTATGGAGTGGGGACTGTAGAGACCCAGTAAAGGAGACGTAGCTACCAGTTACAGTGTAGCAGCTGGCACACATATAAGACTGGTACTGTGTGCTGTCCACTGGGGTAAAGTGTCAATGCTTCTAGAGCTTCTCCCCTACAGGGTACATGTCCTCACTGGCCGCCTTGCATTTTCATTATGGAGGTGAATTTGGAATTATTTTATCACTATTTTTATGATCCCTATTGTACTGTTATTTACACCCTGTAGGGTACTGATATGAGAACTGCATGGTACAGTCATCAGTGCATTGTGTGGGCATTGAACAGTACTTTTATTTTACCGCTGTGTGGCACTAATATAAGAGCACTGTATGGTACTGTTTATCAGAGGACTGTATGGCACTGTCATCTGAGCACTGTATGGCACTGTTATCAGAGGACTGTGTAGCACTGCTTATCAGAGCACTGTATGGCACCGTTATCAGAGCACTGTATGGCAGTGTTATCAGAGCACTGTATGGCACTGTTATCAGAGCACTGTATGGCACTGTTATCAGAGCACTGTATGGCAGTGTTATCAGAGCACTGTATGGCACTGTTATCAGAGCACTGTATGGCACCGTTATCAGAGCACTGTATGGCACTGTTATCAGAGCACTGTATGGCACTGTTATCAGAGCACTGTATGGCACTGTTATCAGAGCACTGTATGGCAGTGTTATCAGAGCACTGTATGGCACTGTTATCAGGGGACTGTATAGTACTGTTATCAGAGCAGTGTATGGCACTGTTATCAGAGCAGTGTATGGTACTGTTATCAGAGGACTGTATGGCACTGTTATCAGAGCAGTGTATGGCACTGTTATCAGAGCAGTGTATGGCACTGTTATCAGAGCAGTGTATGGCACTGTTATCAGAGCACTGTATGGCACTGTCATCTGAGCACTGTATGGCACTGTCATCAGAGGACTGTATGGCACTGTTATCAGAGCACTGTATGGCACTGTTTATCAGAGGACTGTATGGCACTGTTATCTGAGCACTGTATGGCACTGTTATCAGAGGACTGTATGGCACTGTTATCAGAGCACTGTATGGCACTGTTATCTGAGCACTGTATGGCACTGTTATCAGAGCAGTGTATGGCACTGTTATCAGAGCAGTGTATGGTACTGTTATCAGAGCAGTGTATGGCACTGTTATCAGAGCACTGTGTGGCACTGTTATCAGAGCACTGTATGGCACTGTTATCAGAGCACTGTATGGTACTGTTATCAGAGCACTGTATGGCACTGTTATCAGAGCACTGTGTGGCACTGTTATCAGAGCACTGTATGGCACTGTTATCAGAGCAGTGTATGGTACTGTTATCAGAGCACTGTGTGGCACTGTTATCAGAGCACTGTATGGCACTGTCATCTGAGCACTGTATGGCACTGTTATCAGAGCACTGTATGGCACTGTTATCAGAGGACTGTGTGGCACTGTTATCAGAGCACTGTATGGCACTGTTATCAGAGCACTGTATGGCAGTGTTATCAGAGCACTGTATGGTACTGTTATCAGAGCAGTGTATGGCACTGTTATCAGAGCACTGTATGGCACTGTTATCAGAGCACTGTATTGTACTGTTATCAGAGGACTGTATTGTACTGTTATCAGAGCAGTGTATGGCACTGTTATCAGAGGACTGTGTGGCACTGTCATCTGAGCACTGTATGGCACTGTTATCAGAGGACTGTATGGCACTGTTATCAGAGCACTGTATGGCACTGTCATCTGAGCACTGTATGGCACTGTTATCAGAGCACTGTATGGCACTGTTATCAGAGGACTGTGTGGCACTGTTATCAGAGCACTGTATGGCAGTGTTATCAGAGCACTGTATGGTACTGTTATCAGAGCACTGTGTGGCACTGTTATCAGAGCACTGTATGGTACTGTTATCAGAGCACTGTATTGTACTGTTATCAGAGCAGTGTATGGCACTATTATCAGAGCAGTGTATGGCACTGTTATCAGAGGACTGTGTGGCACTGCTATCTGAGCACTGTATGGCACTGTTATCAGAGGACTGTATGGCAGTGTTATCAGAGCACTGTATGGTACTGTTATCAGAGCACTGTATGGCACTGTTATCAGAGCAGTGTATGGCACTATTATCAGAGCAGTGTATGGCACTGTTATCAGAGGACTGTGTGGCACTGCTATCTGAGCACTGTATGGCACTGTTATCAGAGGACTGTATGGCAGTGTTATCAGAGCACTGTATGGTACTGTTATCAGAGCACTGTATGGCACTGTTATCAGAGCAGTGTATGGCAGTGTTATCAGAGCACTGTGTGGCACTGTTATCAGAGCAGTGTATGGTACTGTTATCAGAGCACTGTGTGGCACTGTTATCTGAGCACTGTATGGCACTGTTATCAGAGGACTGTATGGCACTGTTATCAGAGCACTGTATGGCACTGTCATCTGAGCACTGTATGGCACTGTTATCAGAGCACTGTATGGCACTGTTATCAGAGGACTGTGTGGCACTGTTATCAGAGCACTGTATGGCAGTGTTATCAGAGCACTGTATGGTACTGTTATCAGAGCACTGTATTGTACTGTTATCAGAGCAGTGTATGGCACTGTTATCAGAGCAGTGTATGGCACTGCTATCTGAGCACTGTATGGCACTGTTATCAGAGGACTGTATGGCAGTGTTATCAGAGCACTGTATGGTACTGTTATCAGAGCACTGTATGGCACTGTTATCAGAGCAGTGTATGGCAGTGTTATCAGAGCACTGTGTGGCACTGTTATCAGAGCACTGTATGGTACTGTTATCAGAGCACTGTGTGGTACTGTTATCAGAGCAGTGTATGGCACTGTTATCAGAGCACTGTATGGTACTGTTATCAGAGCACTGTATGGCACTGTTATCAGAGCAGTGTATGGCACTGTTATCAGAGCACTGTATGGTACTGTTATCAGAGCACTGTATGGTACTGTTATCAGAGGACTGTATGGCACTGTTATCAGAGCAGTGTATGGCACTGTTATCAGAGCACTGTATGGCACTGTTATCAGAGCACTGTGTGGTACTGTTATCAGAGCAGTGTATGGCACTGTTATCAGAGCACTGTATGGTACTGTTATCAGAGCACTGTATGGCACTGTTATCAGAGCAGTGTATGGCACTGTTATCAGAGCACTGTATGGTACTGTTATCAGAGCACTGTATGGTACTGTTATCAGAGGACTGTATGGCACTGTTATCAGAGCAGTGTATGGCACTGTTATCAGAGCAGTGTATGGCACTGTTATCAGAGCAGTGTATGGCACTGTTATCAGAGCAGTGTATGGCACTGTTATCAGAGGACTGTATGGCACTGTTATCAGAGCACTGTGTGGCACTGTTATCAGAGCAGTGTATGGTACTGTTATCAGAGCACTGTGTGGTACTGTTATCAGAGCAGTGTATGGCACTGTTATCAGAGCAGTGTATGGCACTGTTATCAGAGCACTGTATGGCACTGTTATCAGAGCACTGTATGGTACTGTTATCAGAGCACTGTATGGCACTGTTATCAGAGGACTGTATGGCACTGTTATCAGAGCACTGTGTGGCACTGTTATCAGAGCAGTGTATGGTACTGTTATCAGAGCACTGTGTGGTACTGTTATCAGAGCACTGTATGGCACTGTTATCAGAGCAGTGTATGGTACTGTTATCAGAGCACTGTATGGCACTGTTATCAGAGCAGTGTATGGCACTGTTATCAGAGCACTGTATGGTACTGTTATCAGAGCACTGTATGGCACTGTTATCAGAGCACTGTATGGCACTGTTATCAGAGCACTGTATGGCACTGTTATCAGAGCACTGTATGGTACTGTTATCAGAGCACTGTATGGCACTGTTATCAGAGCACTGTATAGTACTGTTATCAGAGCACTGTATGGTACTGTTATCAGAGCACTGTATGGCACTGTTATCAGAGCACTGTGTGGTACTGTTATCAGAGCAGTGTATGGCACTGTTATCAGAGCACTGTATGGTACTGTTATCAGAGCACTGTATGGCACTGTTATCAGAGCAGTGTATGGCACTGTTATCAGAGCAGTGTATGGCACTGTTATCAGAGCACTGTATGGCACTGTTATCAGAGGACTGTATGGCACTGTTATCAGAGCAGTGTATGGCACTGTTATCAGAGCAGTGTATGGCACTGTTATCAGAGCAGTGTATGGTACTGTTATCAGAGCACTGTATGGTACTGTTATCAGAGGACTGTATGGCACTGTTATCAGAGCACTGTATGGCACTGTTATCAGAGCAGTGTATGGCACTGTTATCAGAGCAGTGTATGGTACTGTTATCAGAGCACTGTATGGCACTGTTATCAGAGCAGTGTATGGCACTGTTATCAGAGCAGTGTATGGCACTGTTATCAGAGCAGTGTATGGTACTGTTATCAGAGCACTGTATGGCACTGTTATCAGAGCAGTGTATGGCACTGTTATCAGAGCAGTGTATGGCACTGTTATCAGAGCAGTGTATGGCACTGTTATCAGAGCAGTGTATGGCACTGTTATCAGAGCACTGTATGGCACTGTTATCAGAGCAGTGTATGGCACTGTCATCTGAGCACTGTATGGCACTGTTATCAGAGCAGTGTATGGCACTGTTATCAGAGCAGTGTATGGTACTGTTATCAGAGCACTGTATGGTACTGTTATCAGAGGACTGTATGGCACTGTTATCAGAGCAGTGTATGGCACTGTTATCAGAGCAGTGTATGGTACTGTTATCAGAGCACTGTATGGTACTGTTATCAGAGCACTGTATGGCACTGTTATCAGAGCAGTGTATGGTACTGTTATCAGAGGACTGTATTGTACTGTTATCAGAGCAGTGTATGGCACTGTTATCAGAGCACTGTATGGCACTGTTATCAGAGCACTGTATAGTACTGTTATCAGAGCACTGTATGGCACTGTTATCAGAGCACTGTATGGCACTGTTATCAGAGCAGTGTATGGTACTGTTATCAGAGCAGTGTATGGCACTGTTATCAGAGCAGTGTATGGTACTGTTATCAGAGCAGTGTATGGCACTGTTATCAGAGCACTGTATGGTACTGTTATCAGAGCACTGTATTGTACTGTTATCAGAGCAGTGTATTGTACTGTTATCAGAGCAGTGTATTGTACTGTTATCAGAGGACTGTATGGAACTGTTATCAGAGCAGTGTATGGCACTGTTATCAGAGCACTGTATTGTACTGTTATCAGAGCACTGTATGGCACTGTTATCAGAGCACTGTATGGCAGTGTTATCAGAGCACTGTATTGTACTGTTATCAGAGCACTGTATGGCACTGTTATCAGAGCACTGTATTGTACTGTTATCAGAGCAGTGTATTGTACTGTTATCAGAGCAGTGTATTGTACTGTTATCAGAGCAGTGTGTGGCACTGTTATCAGAGCAGTGTATGGTACTGTTATCAGAGCACTGTATGGCACTGTTATCAGAGGACTGTATGGAACTGTTATCAGAGCAGTGTATGGCACTGTTATCAGAGCAGTGTATGGCACTGTTATCGGAGGACTGTATGGAACTGTTATCAGAGCACTGTATGGCACTGTCATCTGAGCACTGTATGGCACTGTTATCAGAGCACTGTATGGCACTGTTATCAGAGCACTGTATGGCACTGTTATCAGAGCAGTGTATGGCACTGTTATCAGAGGACTGTATGGAACTGTTATCAGAGCAGTGTATGGCACTGTTATCAGAGCAGTGTATGGCACTGTTATCAGAGCACTGTATTGTACTGTTATCAGAGCACTGTATGGCACTGTTATCAGAGCACTGTATGTCACTGTCATCTGAGCACTGTATGGCACTGTTATCAGAGCACTGTATGGCAGTGTTATCAGAGCACTGTATTGTACTGTTATCAGAGCACTGTATGGCACTGTTATCAGAGCACTGTATTGTACTGTTATCAGAGCAGTGTATTGTACTGTTATCAGAGCAGTGTATTGTACTGTTATCAGAGCAGTGTGTGGCACTGTTATCAGAGCAGTGTATGGTACTGTTATCAGAGCACTGTATGGCACTGTTATCAGAGGACTGTATGGAACTGTTATCAGAGCAGTGTATGGCACTGTTATCGGAGGACTGTATGGAACTGTTATCAGAGCACTGTATGGCACTGTCATCTGAGCACTGTATGGCACTGTTATCAGAGCACTGTATGGCACTGTTATCAGAGCACTGTATGGCACTGTTATCAGAGCACTGTGTGGCACTGTTATCAGAGGACTGTATGGAACTGTTATCAGAGGACTGTGTGGCACTGCTATCAGAGCACTGTATTGTACTGCTATCTGAGCACTGTATGGCACTGTCATCTGAGCACTGTATGGCACTGTTATCAGAGCACTGTATGGCACTGTTATCAGAGCACTGTATGGCACTGTTATCAGAGCACTGTATGGCACTGTTATCAGAGCACTGTGTGGTACTGTTATCAGAGCACTGTATGGCAGTGTTATCAGAGCACTGTATGGTACTGTTATCAGAGCACTGTATGGCACTGTTATCAGAGCACTGTGTGGCACTGTTATCAGAGGACTGTGTGGCACTGTTATCAGATGACTGTATTGTACTGTTATCAGAGCACTGTGTGGCACTGTTATCAGAGCACTGTATGGCACTGTTATCAGAGCACTGTATGGCACTGTTATCAGAGGACTGTGTGGCACTGCTATCAGAGCACTGTATTGTACTGCTATCTGAGCACTGTGTAGTAGTGATATTTGGTTACTGTGTGGTACTATAATTTGATCACTGTGTTGTGGTATTATCCAGGCATTGTATGTTCTTTGAGTTTTGTATATGTGATATTTATTTTCCTCACTTATATAGCGCTGACACATTCCACAGCGCTGTACAACTATTATTGTCTAGTTGTTTATATAAGTGGCAGAGAAGTCACGTGTGGTCCATCGCTCTCCATCGACCTTCATCCGGTCCTGAAAATATAAACCTGATAAACCCGGGTGAAGAAACGAGAAGTTACCAGACAGAGGCCCACAGATCAATAGACTCCATGGGTCGGTAGATGAGCACGCACTGCCACTTTCCTTCCCTGTGGTCCACAGACCTGTCAGCTTTTATGGCTGGCTACACCTCCATCTTTTATCGCAGTGGTCTACAAACTATCAGCCCTAACAGATCATGCTGGGAGTTGTAGTCTCTGATCATCTGAGGATCCCTGGGTTCAACACCTAGGTTTTATGTAGTTTTCATATGTGATATAAAAATAATAATGACAAAGAAACAATGTAACATTTCACACTTGTGGAGCAATGACAATACATGGACTTGTGTATTGAGCCCAGCTCCAAGCATTCAGCACCCTGGGCGGTACGTGAGGCGTCGGTGTGTCCTCCAGGACTGTAAGATGAGTGATGGGGGAGTAGTCCCTTCGGAGGGGGGACGTGGGCTTCCAAAACACCAGGTTGATAAAGGTCAGCCTGACGTGGACCAAGTCGTCTTCCTTTGCATCATTTGCAGCTTGGTTCTCCTTGCTAATTGTTTCTGGCTGGTGAACAAGGCCTTGACGCAGAGCATTGTTCAGTTGTCAAGAGGTGGAAGGACGCCAGCCGCTGATGCAGCAAGGAGCAATGTCTTGGTGTCCCACTACATGGCTTCTTCAGCCAAGCACCTTGAACACAGGCAAATCTGTCTTCCATGTCAGAGCCTGCTTCCAGGAATTAGAATAGCGGTGGTTGCGACTCCTTTCTTTCTGAGATCCTGGAATGTTCTTTTATTTTAACGCCTCCTCCTCTGTATCCATGGGCCCCTGTCTATCTACCTGAGGTCAAACCTGTCCTTTTGCTCTATGTCAGACTGGCACTCTTCGGTTAAACCTTTTCCGCTGCACAGAATAGTGCTATTCCATACAGGAGCATCCCGTATAGAAGTATAGTGTTGGGCACGAAGATTTGAATAGCAATCCAGTGCAGGGTGTTAGGTAGTGTGATAGGGATTACTGTTTCTCTGCTGTCCATACATACATGCTAAAGACATAGCGCTGTGATGTCACAACAATCAGTAATATCTACTTAGAGAGGTATACATTAGAAGATCCTCCTGAATTCAATGCAAGCAGCTTTTTCAAATTTTGTTGAGGGGACGTTCAGGACAATACTGATAAACTGTGTTATGCCTAGTGCAAAGCCTGAACAGAGAGGCTTTCCTGTGTCATGTACCACGTCCCCCCCCCCCCCCATGCGTTAGATATAACACACCACACGCCATTTATTCGTGGTGGTCAAGGACTCCATCATGTGATTCATACTCAAGAGTTAACATAAGAAGAGTAGTGTCAACCATCTTAATCCAATTAGTCATCCTACTGGAGCTATACCACTAATTAACCTGAACATGGGACCAGTTATTGGCCAAACAATGGACACCATCCATTGCAACTCTACTTCAGGACTCATCTCCTCCTCTCATGAAAACAGCTCTTCTTTGGCTGCTCCTTCTTCCCATCCAAGCCCAAGAAAGATGAACCTTGTAGGACACCCTAAATGAGTTATTCACGTTGTTCTAAGGTCAAGGAAGTGAAGCAATCTAAGATCCCCCTGAGAAATAGAAGAACCTGGATGATATGTGGGGAATTAGTATAACTACCAGGGTAGCAGGCTGAGCATCAGCTCTGGGTCTCTGAGACGAGTCCATCTCCAATACATTTTGAGGTTTTGTCAATGACCCTTATAGATGATGGAAGGAGAGGACAAAATTGATGGCCTATCACTGGGAAATCAAGGACAAGACACACAATGCGGAATGGAGACCAAGTTAATCCTCAGTTGTTTATGTTTTGGATTGGATTTCTATTGAATGTCATGTTGGAGAAGAAGTCCTATTTCAAGTTTTGTTATGGGGCCTCATTGTTACTGGTTACATCCCTAGGGAGATGATGGAACACAGAACCAAGGGTGAAAGGAAGAGTCTCAGGAGACATAGTGAAGACTATAGTAATCCCATTCCAAGATATGATATGGCGCATTATAGTTGCATGGCAAATCTACTGTATCTGGAGAATTTACCTTCTAAGTTCATGATACTGAATGGATGGACTTCTGTTACCCCCAAAATGCAGGTCACCCCGATGCATGCAACAAGAAGGATGTGGATAAACAGTAATGTATTATACTTCCGTTATAATTTCAGGATCGGGTGGTGGAAGCCTAATGCATTCTGTAAAGTGAGAGCAGCGAAAAATCTGTGACTGCTGGAAAGCCTTGGAAATTTGCAAGCCAGTATTTTCTGGCACAGGTTCAGCGTTCTTTCATGTGCGCTCTTTAAACATTTCTTCTGAGAGAACGGGAAACACAAAAGGTGCCTTCTGACTATTTATTTTCTGCTTAATTATGTATGGAGCTAAGAATTGGGTCTTAAGCACCTAGTTATTAGAATTCATCGCTTCCCCGTGCCAACA
This sequence comes from Bufo bufo, assembly GCF_905171765.1. NCBI lineage: Eukaryota > Metazoa > Chordata > Amphibia > Anura > Bufonidae > Bufo > Bufo bufo. Next base: position 10,645,400 of record NC_053391.1, read on the forward strand.
CAAATGTCTCCCCCGACTTTCACTGCACATTCATGATGCTTGTGTTGAGCAGTTTTTGTCCAAGCCTAAGCAAATAAGCGGTTCGAACGGAAATAGGGTGTTTTTCTTAGACATTTTCCAGTGTATGAAAGGGAGATTTAGGTGGCCATGCCGGCCGGGGTACTGCATGTCATATTGTTTGTATCCAGGGCCCAAAGACAAATAAAACGGGTGCTCTACAGGGAGAGCTACAGATGTGTGCACCCTTTACTTTCCTTGAATTTGGTTAAGGACTCCAAATTCTCACAATACTGTACATACAATTCCATACAATATTGCAACATGCTAGCAAAACCCTTCTGAAGCTGCAATTCACATCACAACCACTGGATGGCCACATATAGACACATATACCATAAACCTCTCCAAACAGAGTATCTTGAAATCATGATTTTCTGTCAAAACTGGTCGACTTATCTGGGGATACGTTGAGCCAAGTGAAAAGGTAAGGAAGGAAACGTTTGCTTGTTCCCAAATAGACATGAAGAGGAGACCCTTGTCCTAGATTGAGCATGCATTCAAAAACAAAAGGTTTTGACCCTGGTAGCAGCGCTCCTTTCCCCTGACCATGTTCTCCTAGCATCCCCCTTGGAAGGATTTGAATGTACCATGATAATCTGGCATTAGTGAAATTCAATGAGTAGTATGAAGACAAACATGGTCATATATCTTCATAATAGGTGAGCTGAGACATCTAAAAAAAAAAAAAAGGGCTGGTGTAAGACGCCTTGGGAAAAAATACACACTGGATATTCTATAGCCCATCATGTCTCTGCATTGACAATATACTGAAACAGCTAAATTGTCACTTTAACTAAGTGCATTTTGGACTTTGCTCTTTATTAGCACCACTTGCTTACATGACTACTATCTTAGGCTGGAGGTGGAGCAGGTCTTCTGAAGGACAGGAGGCTTCTCATGGTTTAGAAGGTGTGGACACATTGTAAAAGGCTCCTAGTGGGAGGGACAATTACATTTTGCTTTTGCCCCTCTTCCTCTAGAATCTACACCCCTGCTTCCAAAAATAGGCAAATAAGGGATGTAAAGTGGTGTAGGTAAGGGCTCGGTCATGAGTTTACTATTGGGAGGCCACCCCCTTCTGTAGGGCGCTGATTCCATTTCCCATTCCTCTTCATCATAGTTCCAAATATAACCAGTCAGATGGTTACATTTTCTAATTTTCTCTTCTCCCCTGGGCATTGTCCACCAGTCCTATGAGGGTGCTGCACACTGGCACCAGGACCGTAGGGACACCTTCATGCTGGAGCTGACTTATCCTAACCAGGATTCTTGGCTTTCTCACTGGAGGACTTACTGACACCCTACAGATGACTCAAACGCAAAAATGAAGTTGATTTTTTTTTCTCCAATGTTCATGGTACAATTCAAACATTTTTCAAGTTTATTGCAGACATTTCATTCTCTTCCAATTGAACAGTTTGTGAAAAATAGATAAAGACAAGGACAAATTGAAAGAAGAGATAAAACTGGGGAGGAACGTCTCAGAATGACAGCGAGGTCAAATAAGTGCGCCGCACGTCCGGCCACAAACTGAAGCTCCGCTCAGAAATGCTTCTCCTGATAAATCATAGAATTAGACCTTTTAGGATTTGGTTGAGAAACTAACAAAATATTTGAGTTAACAACAAATGTGACCCCTTCCAAGAAATGCAAAGTTTTCCATGTTTTCAGAAGTCCTACAAATACAGAATCCTGACATCTGCCCAACAGAGCTGCATCTACTATACTGCTGGCTAAGATGTAGGTCCCAGCAGCACTGAGCTACAAACCGTAGCACTGCACTGTGCAACTGCTTCCAAAGTAAAATTATAACATTCTATCTGAACGCTGACATTAGAGTTGTATCACTTTCTAAATACATTACATCACATATACTGAGATACATACTGTACAATGTTCTAGAGCTGCATTCACTATTCTGCTGGTGCAGTCACTGTGTACATACATTACTTATCCTGCACTGACCCTGAGTTACATGCTGTATTATACTCCAGAGCTGCACTCACTATTCTGCTGGTGCAGTCACTGTGTACATACATTACTTATCCTGCACTGATCCTGAGTTACATCCTGTATTATACTCCAGAGCTGCACTCACTATTCTGCTGGTGCAGTCACTGTGTACATACATTACTTATCCTGTACTGATCCTGAGTTACATCCTGTATTATACTCCAGAGCTGCACTCACTATTCTGCTGGTGGAGTCACTGTGTACATACATTACTTATCCTGTACTGATACTGAGTTACATCCTGTATTATACTCCAGAGCTGCACTCACTATTCTGCTGGTGCAGTCACTGTGTACATACATTACTTATCCTGTACTGATCCTGAGTTACATCCTGTATTATACTCTAGAGCTGCACTCACTATTCTGCTGGTGCAGTCACTGTGTACATACATTACTTATCCTGTACTGATCCTGAGTTACATCCTGTATTATACTCCAGAGCTGAGCTCACTATTCTGCTGGTGCAGTCACTGTGTACATACATGACTTATCCTGTACTGATCCTGAGTTACATCCTGTATTATACTCCAGAGCTGCACTCACTATTCTGCTGGTGAAGTCACTGTGTACATACATTACTTATCCTGTACTGATCCTGAGTTACATACTGTATTATGCTCCAGAGCTGCACTCACTATTCTGCTGGTGCAGTCACTGTGTACATACATTACATATCCTGTACTGATCCTGAGTTACATCCTGTATTATACTCCAGAGCTGCACTCACTATTCTGCTGGTGCAGTCACTGTGTACATACATGACTTATCCTGTACTGATCCTGAGTTACATCCTGTATTATGCTCCAGAGCTGCACTCACTATTCTGCTGGTGCAGTCACTGTGTACATACATGACTTATCCTGTACTGATCCTGAGTTACATCCTGTATTATGCTCCAGAGCTGCACTCACTATTCTGCTGGTGCAGTCACTGTGTACATACATTACTTATCCTGTACTGATCCTGAGTTACATCCTGTATTATACCCCAGAGCTGCACTCACTATTCTGCTGGTGCAGTCACTGTGTACATACATTACTTATCCTGTACTGATCCTGAGTTACATCCTGTATTATGCTTTAGAGCTGCACTCACTATTCTGCTGGTGCAGTCACTGTGTGCATACATTACTTAACCTGTACTGATACTGACTTACACCCTGTATTATGCTCCAGAGCTGCATTCGCTGTTCTGCTGGTTTTGATTAGAAACAATCAGCAAGCTTGTTCTCAGACAAACCTGTAACAATTCACTGCAGTTGAGCTAATTAAATGGCAGACAGAGGTAATTACAGACGTGTCCTCCCTCTTCAGCCAAATAGAAAGGTAAAGAAAGACACATCCTCAGTTTTCCTGATGTAACGGGAGAACTTTCCAGAATACAAATCACCAGATCATTTTCTGCGCAGTCACTCAACAAGCATGATGGGAGATTTTAGCTCTGATTTCTGAAGAATTCTAAATGCAGCTCTGGAGTTTAATACTGAAAGTATTTTCCAACTTAACAAACACAGATAGACTTTTACAAAACCGGAACTTAGCTAAGAAATGGCATAGGGTGGGGGGTGCCAAGCCGCTTCTGCCCCTGGGGCTCATAATCTTCTGTGTGAATCCTTGGGAGCCCCGGCTACATCTCTGCAACTGGCTGGTTTGGAGAAAGCAGCACGACAGCACAAATATGAGACGGCACGTGTCGGGCTTTGTGGGAAATATGTGTCGAATGTCTAAACCGTCTGATACCGCGCATAGTGAGAAGAGAGGAGGCGCCCCCCGAGATTGCACAGAGATGCATCCGCCGTGTTCAACTAGTATCTCTCGCTAAAAGCATAACATGCCCGAGGCTCTTTCTTTTAGGACAAGAAACCTGATTAACTCCAGAGCTTCATGCGAGACAAACGGCTGCCGTGGATTCATTAGAGGACGACACATCGTGGCCATATCTCACAGCAAAGGAACATTTCAAACTCAGACTGCCCTCAGTAAAGAAGCAAAAAAACAGTCCAGAAGACCTGCCCAAAACAGAAAGGAACCTAATCTACAGGCAGGGCCGGCTCCAGGGTCACGTGGGCCCTTGGGCGATAAAGTCTCAGTGGGCCCCTTGTGGCATTTTGCACGGCGCTTACAGCAATGAAACTGCATGTATTATAGATGAAATACCGTACACAGAGCGGATATTTGTCAATCAGTCCTTATGTGCCTGCTTTTATTCTCTACCCAGTGTTTCAGTCCCTCAGGTCTACTCACAAATATGTGCCCCCTCACAGTAGATATCCCAAAATATGTGCCCCCTCACAGTGGTTATGCTCACAGGAAGTGAAAAAAAATTAAATAAATCCTCCTGGCCTCAGTCCCCTGGCTCCTCCCATGATCCGCGCTCCCCATCAGCAGGATACTGTGACACGTGGCGCTGCTCTGTAGGAGGAGCAGAGGCCGATTCCCAGCCTGCCCCGCTCCTCTTCCTACACAGATCAGCAGGATACTGTGAAACATGGCGCTGCTCTGTAGGAGGAGCAGAGGCCGATTCCCAGCCTACCCCGCTCCTCCTCCTACACAGATCAGCAGGATACTGTGACACGTGGCACTGCTCTGTAGGAGGAGCAGAGGCCGATTCCCAGCCTTCCCCGCTCCTCCTCCTACACAGATCAGCAGGATAATGTGACACATGGCGCTGCTGTGTAGGAGGAGCAGAGGCCGATTCCCAGCCTGCCCCGCTCCTCCTCCTACACAGATCAGCAGGATACTGTGACACGTGGCGCTGCTGTGTAGGAGGAGCAGAGGCCGATTCTCAGCCTGCCCCGCTCCTCCTCCTACACAGATCAGCAGGATACTGTGACACGTGGCGCTGCTGTGTAGGAGGAGCAGAGGCCGATTCCCAGCCTGCCCCGCTCCTCCTCCTACACAGATCAGCAGGATACTGTGACACATGGCGCTGCTGTGTAGGAGGAGCAGAGGCCGATTCCCAGCCTGCCCCGCTCCTCCTCCTACACAGATCAGCAGGATACTGTGACACATGGTGCTGCTCTGTAGGAGGAGCAGAGGCCGATTCCCAGCCTGCCCCGCTCCTCTTCCTACACAGATCAGCAGGATACTGTGAAACGTGGCGCTGCTCTGTAGGAGGAGCAGAGGCCGATTCCCAGCCTGCCACGCTCCTCCTCCTACACAGATCAGCAGGATACTGTGACACGTGGCGCTGCTCTGTAGGAGGAGCAGAGGCCGATTCCCAGCCTGCCCCGCTCCTCCTCCTACACAGATCAGCAGGATACTGTGACACGTGGCGCTGCTCTGTAGGAGGAGCAGAGGCCGATTCCCAGCCTGCCCCGCTCCTCTTCCTACACAGATCAGCAGGATACTGTGAAACATGGCGCTGCTCTGTAGGAGGAGCAGAGGCCGATTCCCAGCCTGCCCTGCTCCTCCTCCTACACAGATCAGCAGGATACTGTGACACATGGCGCTGCTCTGTAGGAGGAGCAGAGGCCGATTCCCAGCCTGCCCCGCTCCTCCTCCTACACAGATCAGCAGGATACTGTGACACGTGGCGCTGCTGTGTAGGAGGAGCAGAGGCCGATTCCCAGCCTGCCTCGCTCCTCCTCCTATACAGATCAGCAGGATACTGTGACACATGGCGCTGCACTGTAGGAGGAGCAGAGGCCGATTCCCAGCCTGCCCCGCTCCTCCTCCTACACAGATCAGCAGGATACTGTGACACGTGGCGCTGCTCTGTAGGAGGAGCAGAGGCCGATTCCCAGCCTGCCCCGCTTCTCCTCCTACACAGATCAGCAGGATACTGTGACACATGGCGCTGCACTGTAGGAGGAGCAGAGGCCGATTCCCAGCCTGCCCCGCTCCTCCTCCTACACAGATCAGCAGGATACTGTGACACATGGCGCTGCTGTGTAGGAGGAGCAGAGGCCGATTCCCAGCCTGCCCCGCTCCTCCTCCTACACAGATCAGCAGGATACTCTGACACATGGCGCTGCTCTGTAGGAGGAGCAGAGGCCGATCCCCAGCCTGCCCCGCTCCTCCCATGATCCGCGCTCCCCATCAGCAGGATACTGTGACACGTGGCACTGCTCTGTAGGAGGAGCAGAGGCTGATTCCCAGCCTGCCCCGCTCCTCCTCCTACACAGATCAGCAGGACCATGTGTGAGGACATCGTGCTGCTGCTGTGGAGCGCTGGCGGCTCAATGGTGGAGCGTAAAGCAAATAGTTCCCTGCTTCAGTGGCGTGCCTACAGTGTTTGGGTCCTTTCTCTGGCACCCCACCCCCCTCCAATACTTAAAAAAAATGGTACCTCTATATAGTAGAAATCCCAATTGTGCCCCCTTCACAGTAATAATGCCCACTGTGCCCCCTTCATTGTAGTAATGTCCTCTGGCTCTGTGCCCCCTGTATAGTAGAAATGTCCTTTGTGCCCACTTCACATTAGTAATCCCCTTTGTGCCCCCTCAAGAGTAGAAATGCCCTCTGTGCCACATCCATAGTAATAATCCCTATTGTGCCCTCTTGATAGCAATAATGCCCACTGCGCCCTCTTCATTGTAGTAATGCACTCTGGCTCTGTGCCCCCTCCAAAGTAGAAATACTTTCTCTGCCCCCTCCATAGTAATAAAGCCCTCTGTGCCCCCTCCATAGTAATAAAGCCCTCTGTGCCCCCTCCATAGTAATAAAGCCCTCTGTGCCCCCTCCATAGTAATAAAGTCTTCTGTGCCCCCTCCATAGTAATAAAGCCCTCTGTGCCCCCTCCATAGTAATAAAGTCCTCTGTGCCCCCTCCATAGTAATAAAGTCCTCTGTGCCCCCTCCATAGTAATAAAGTCCTCTGTGCTCCCTCCATAGTAATAAAGCCCTCTGTGCCCCCTCCATATTAATAAAGTCCTCTGTTCCCCCTCCATAGTAATAAAGCCCTCTGTGCCCCCTCCATAGTAATAAAGTCCTCTGTGCCCCCTCCATAGTAATAAAGCCCTCTGTGCCCCCTCCATAGTAATAAAGTCCTCTGTGCCCCCTACATAGTAATAAAGCCCTCTGTGCCTCCTCTGTAAAAAAAAAAAAAACACAGTAACTACTCACCTTGTCCCATTCCTGAAGCTCACAGTCCTCTCTTCCCTGCAGGCACAGATCGCTCTGAAGCATGGTGTGGGCGGAGCTTATGCAGATTACTGGGCTGCAGGCTCCGCCCACACAGGCCGGCAGCGCGATCTGTTCCTGCAGGCTGAATGGTGGAGCGGGGAGAAGTCTTCCTTCTTCACCATTCAGAGCGCCGCCGGCCTAAAGGAGGGGAGGAGCGCAGGGAGTTGAGCGGGACCGCAGCTCCCAATGAGCGCTTCTATCTGCATTGATGGAAGTGCTCATTGCTTCTGGCACCCCCTAAGAGCCAGCACACGGGGCAGACCGTCCCCCCTTAGCGCGCCACTGCCCTGCTTGTAGTGCTTCACAATTATAATCAGCTGTGCAGTGGGCCCCCGCAGGAGCTCTGGGCCCCGGGCCCCGGCACTTGCCCGGGTATGCCGGGTGCTAATGCCGGCCTTGTCTACAGGTACACCGCTCCTCACCTGATACATAGCAACCTAATCAGAAGACTGTAGTCTTACATAGGGGCAGTAATATAGTAGTTACGGGTATATTCTTGTACATAGAAGGCAGTATTATAGTAGTTATATCCTTGTACATAGGAGCAATATTATAGTAGTTATATTCTTGTACATAGAAGCAGTATTATAGTAGTTATATTCTTATACATAGGAGCAGTATTATAGTAGTTATATTCTTGTACATAGGAGCAGTATTATAGTAGTTATATCCTTGTACATAGGAGCAGTATTATAGTAGTTATATTCTTGTACATAGAAGCAGTATTATAGTAGTTATATTCTTGTACATAGGAGCAGTATTATAGTAGTTATATTCTTGTACATAGGAGCAGTATTATAGTAGTTATAGTCTTGTACATAGGAGCAGTATTATAGTAGTTATATTCTTGTACATAGGAGCAGTATTATAGTAGTTATATTCTTGTACATAGGAGTAGTATTATAGTAGTTATATTCTTGTACATAGGAGGCAGTATTATTGTAGTTATTTTCTTGTACATAGGAACAGTATTATAGTAGTTATATTCTTGTGCATAGGAGCAGTATTATAGTAGTTATTTTCTTGTATATAGGAACAGTATTATAGTAGTTATATTCTTGTACATAGGAGGCAGTATTATAGTAGTTATATTCTTGTACATAGGAGCAGTATTATAGTAGTTATATTCTTGTGCATAGGAGCAGTATTATAGTAGTTATATTCTTGTACATAGGAGGCAGTATTATAGTAGTTGTATTCTTGTACATAGGAGCAGTATTATAGTAGTTATATTCTTGTACATAGGAGCAGTAATATAGCAGTTATATTATTGTACATAGAAGCAGTATTATAGTAGTTATATTCTTGTACATAGGAGGCAGTATTATAGTAGTTATATTCTTGTACATAGGAGGCAGTATTATAGTAGTTATATTCTTGTACATAGGAGGCAGTATTATAGTAGTTATATTCTTGTACATAGGAGCAGTATTATAGTAGTTATATTCTTGTACATAGGAACAGTATTATAGTAGTTATATTCTTGTACATAGGAGGCAGTATTATAGTAGTTATATTCTTGTACATAGGAGGCAGTATTATAGTAGTAATATTTTTGTACATAGGAGCAGTATTATAGTAATTATATTCTTGTACATAGGAGGCAGTATTATAGTAGTTATATTCTTGTACATAGGAGCAGTATTATAGTAGTTATATTCTTGTACATAGGAGCAGTATTATAGTAGTGTTATATTCTTGTACATAGGAGCAGTATTATAGTAGTTATATTCTTGTATATAGGAGCAGTATTATAGTAGTTATATTCTTGTACATAGGAGCAGTATTATAGTAGTTATATTCTTGTACATAGGAGGCAGTATTATAGTAGTTATATTCTTGTACATAGGAGCAGTATTATAGTAGTTATATTCTTGTACGTAGGAGGCAGTATTATTGTAGTTATATTCTTGTACATAGGAGGCAGTATTATAGTAGTTATATTCTTGTACATAGGAGCAGTATTATAGTAGTTATATTCTTGTACATAGGAGCAGTATTATAGTAGTTATATTCTTGTACATAGGGGCAGTATTATAGTAGTTATATTCTTGTACATAGGAGCAGTATTATAGTAGTTATATTCTTGTACATAGGAGCAGTATTATAGTAGTTATATTCTTGTACATAGGAGGCAGTATTATAGTAGTTATATTCTTGTACATAGGAGCAGTATTATAGTAGTTATATTCTTGTACATAGGAGCAGTATTATAGTAGTTATATTCTTGTACATAGGAGGCAGTATTATAGTAGTTATATTCTTGTACATAGGAGGCAGTATTATAGTAGTTATATTCTTGTACATAGGAGCAGTATTATAGTAGTTATGTTCTTGTACATGAGTTAATACTTTGTAAGACCACCTTTTGCTGAAATTACAGCTGTGAGTCTTTTGGGGCATGTTTCTACCAGCTTTGCACATCCGAAGGCTGAAATTTGTGCTCATTTTTCTTTGCAGAAGAGCTCGCGCTGAGATTGGATGGAGATCGTCTGTGAACAGCAGTTTTCAAGTCTTGCTACAGATTCTCAATGGGATTTAGGTCTGGACTGTGACTGGGCCATTCTAACACATGAATGGACTTTGATTGAAACCCATTGTAGCTCTGACTGGATGTTTAGGGTAGTTGTCCTGCTGGAAGGTGAACCTCCTCTCCAGTCTCAAGTGTTTTGCAGCCTCCACCAGGTTTTTCACCAGGATTGCCCTGTATATAGCTCCATCCATCTTCCCATCACCTCTGACCAGCTTCCCTGTTCCTGCTGTAGAAAAGCCTTCCCACGGCATGATACTGCCACCGCCATGTCTCACGGTGGGGATGATGTGTTCAGAGTGATGTGCAGTGTCAGTTTTCTGCCACACATAGCATTTTGCATTTACACTTTGCTCTCATCTGACCAGAGCATCTTCTTCCACATGGCTTGTGGCAACCTGCAAATTGGACTTCTTATGGCTTGCTTTTAAATGGGCTTTCTTCTTGCCATTCTTCGATAAAGGATGGATTTGTGAGGTACCCAAACATGACTTACTAGTTGCCCTGTGGACAGATTCTCCCACCTGAGCTGGGGATCTCTGCAGCTCCTCCAGAGCGACCATGGGCTTCTTGGCTGCTTCTCTAATTAGTGCTCTCCTTGCCTGGGCTGTCAGTTTAGGTGGACGGCAATGTCTTGGTAGTTTTGCAATTGTGCCATGTTCCTTTCTATTTTCGGATGATGGATTAAACAGTGTCCCCTGAGTTTTTCAGAGCTTGGGATATTTTTTATAACCTAACCCTGCTTTACACTTCTCAACAACTTTATCCCTGACCTGTCTGGTGTGTTCCTTGGTTATTATGAGGCTGTTTGATCACTAATGTTCTCTAACAAATCCCTGAGGCCTTCACAGAACAGCTGTAGTTATACTGAGAAGAAATGTCATAGATGTGGGCTCCGTTTAACATTTAGGTGACTTCTGAAGGCAATTGGTCACACTGGATTTTATTTAGGGGTATAAGAGTACAGGGGGCTGAATACAAATGAATGCCACACTTTCCAGATTTTTATTTATTAAAATTTTGAAAACCATTTCTCATTTTCTTTTTACTCTTTACTTTGTGTTCCTCTGTCACATAAGATCCCAGTAAAATACATTTGAGTTTGTGGGTGTAACGGGAGAAAAATTGTGGAAAAGGTGAAGGGGTATGAATACTTTTTCACGGCACTGTAAGCGGCAGAATTATAGCAGTTTATTCTTGAACTGTACATAAGGGGCAGTACTAAAATAACAAATATATTGCCAGCTCTCCTTGCCATCTCAGTCCTGTCTGGATTTGAATACGTTCCAATAAAGTCTACATCTGATTTTAGGGTATGGAGCTGGACATTCACCTTTCTTTTTACTATGCACCATTAAAATAGTTTGAGTCTTTTTTTGGGGCAATAGCGGGGCAGTATTATTGTTCACCATAGGTGATGGTATTCTCTTTGTCAGGACAGAATATAATGCACTTTAATAAAGGATATTTGTGATTCAGAAACGAGTCGAGTGGTCGTAACTTTCCTATAGATTGCTCAGCAGAGGGCGACACTGAGCACTTGAGGAATCTTTTTTGACAGTGAAGAGGACATAAAGGTTTCGCTTCTGCTATTGGGAATGACAGAAAATTAGAAGGTATCCCACTAAAGCCCATAGTAACACTGTCTTCACCACACGGCTTAGGGCCCGGTCCATATCGTTCTCATATAACAGAACGGTGACCAGGGCAGAAAAGCGCCGCTGGTCTGACATTCACTGTGATTTGGATGACAGCATTTTAATTACCTCATTATATAATAATTCATCTCATAGAGAAGGTCATATGACCATTCCTGACATTCTAGTGTCATGTGTAAAGGACACGTCACAGTCGGCGCCCCGTGAGCTGACGATTTTATATGGGATAATAATTTTCAAGAATAGGCACGAAAAATGAACTTAAAGTGAACCCGTCACTTTGAAAATGCAGCGTTACGTGCAGGCAGCATGTTATAGACCCGGAGGGGGTGAGCAGATTGCTAAATCATTTATTGGGGGAAAAAATAGGATAAATTTAAATTTTTTTGTAATTTTAATATTCTGAGCTGAGGAGTCCGGGGGGCGGTCATGGCAGCGACTGACAGCTTCTCAAAACAAGCCTATAGAGATAGCTGTTAATCACTTAGAGGGCGGTCCACTGGAAAAATTACAAAAAATACACATTTTACTAAATATTTTTTAGAGTACTATATATAATATGATGCCCGCAGATTTCACTGCATTAACAATGTGACAAGATAAGTCTAAGCTTTTCCAATAAGGCTTGAAAAGGTGACTGATTAGATAGATAGATATGAGATAGATAGATAGATAGATAGATAGATAGATAGATAGATAGATAGATAGATAATAGATAGATAGATATGAGATAGATAATAAATAGATAGATAGATAGATAGATAGATGATAGATAGATAGATAGATAGATAGATAGATAGATAGATAGATATGAGATGGATTGAAGATAGATAGATAGATAGATAGATAGATAGATAGATAGATAGATAGATATGAGATAGATAGATAGATAGATAGATAGATAGGAGATAGATAGATATGAGATAGATAGAGAGATAGATAGATAATAGATAGATAGATAGATAGATAGATAGATAGATATGAGATGGATTGAAGATAGATAGATAGATAGATAGATATGAGATAGATAGATAGATAGATAGATAGATAGGAGATAGATAGATATGAGATAGATAGAGAGATAGATAGATAATAGATATGAGATAGATTGAAGATAGATAGATACATGATGGATTGATGATAGATATGAGATAGACAGCCTGGCCGTCGAATCCAGACGGCATCGACAGCGCTACATGCCTAGAGGCGGTGAAGGATGAGGCCCAATTCCTGATATACTGTCCCAAATACTCAGCAGTGAGGGACATCCACTTTAGGAGACTGTCTGATCTCTGCCCAGACTTCAGCTCCATGGATGAGGAAGAGAAGCTGCCCATCCTGCTGGGAGAGGAAGAGAAGACTGTGGACATAGCAGCACAATATATCAGTGCCTGCCACAGACTGAGAGGAGCCTGATATGCCATGGACTCCTATACCCTGACCCGGAGTGTGTCCGCACCCCTCCCCCCCCCCCCTGTCATGATGTGCTACGGACTCCTATACACCAACCCCGGGTGTGTCCCCATTTCTCTACCCCCTATTTCCCACATGCTTTGGCAATACTAATGTATAAATAAGACCTGCCAATAAAGCTTTTTTTGATTGATTGATTGATTGATAGATAATAGCTAGATAGGTAGATAGATAGACAGATAGACTACTCATTGAATCCGGGCGTCACCGACAGAGGTACATGCCCAGGGAGAGCAGACTGTGCCAGCAGTGCGACCAGGAGGCCGGGGAGGATGAGGCTCATTTCCCGCTGCGGTGCCCCAAATACTCAGCAGTGAGGGAGACTGACTTCAGGAGACTGTCTGATCTCTGCCCAGACTTCACCTCCATGGAGGAGGAAGAGAGACTCTCCATACTGCTGGGAGAAGAGGAGAACACAGCGTTCACAGCAGCACAATATATTACTGCCTGCCATAGACTGAGAGGAGCCTGATATGCCATGGACTCCTATATCCCCATCCCCCAAACCTACCCTATACCCCCACCCTGGACATGTCCCCATCCCCCACCCCTACCCAATTGTTTCCTACTTGCTTTGCAATGGTAATGTGGGTTTAGCCGATAACGCTGATTTGAATTTGATAGACAGACAGACTGATGGACGGACAGATAGACCTGTTTATGGTGGCCACCTCACCAGTACACAGATCCTCTCTATAATCCTCTATAGTGCAGTGGATGAGACCCGCTGACATTTCTTCAGCAGGTGAGAACAGTTTACACGAGGCGAGAACATCGCAGCGGGGAGAAGAGGTTTCGTGGCTGAACACTGACCTCGGACTCTTCCATTTCGAGGCCAGCGCTTAGCAACAGTTATCACGAAGACGTGCCTTCCGTGAGAAATCCTGCGCGGCCCCATTACCAGGTGACCCGAGTTCACGGACAACACGCGTCGGGCTCCTCACGCTGTAAGGTTTGCCGCGGCTGCGTGGGCTCAGCTATTATCAGTCAGGGCAGCTCGATGACCCCCACAATACATGCAGCCCGGCGTCAGGGTGTAATGGAAGTCAGCGACGGAAGAAAAGCGCATCTGCGGACCTGACTCCGGGCCAGAAAGAGGAGTCGGGCCATGGTTCTGCAGAGGAGACTATAGAGCGGCCATTAATTGTCTGCGTGGTGTTTTCTATGGAGCGGTATATCTCGGCTCAGCACATTGCACATGTGGAGAGGTTACAGCGCCATTCATTCCCTCGGCAGATGATTCCACTGCGGTCTGCCAGCGCCTGGCACAGGAAGAAGCCCGCAGTCTGATCTCTTCAAGGCTTGGACTGAATGAACAGGCGATTTCCATAGCTCAGATTTTCCGCCTTGTATTATGTCCTGCACCCGGTTGGGGGGGGGGCACACTCCCTACTCTCCGGGGACGCCTGTATGACCACCGATGGGTAGTTTGGAGTAAAATCTGTTCTGACCAAATGTATAACCAACACCTACCCATCGGTGGTGTGCATGGGTCTCTGCAGCGGACATCAAACTACAACTCCCAACATGCAAGGAGTTGTAGTCTCAACAAAGCTGGAGAGTCGCACCGTAAATGAAATAGAAAATGCAAGCTTATCCGAAATGAAATGTAGCAGAGCTGCAATACCAGACCCCACCACGGGCAGGGGTGGCGTCGTTTTTGGAAGACAGCAGTAATGTTTTTTCTGATTTAGTCTTGCACGACCCCTTTAAAGGAAAAAGTACGACAGCTCTAGGTCAGGCATGCTCAACCTGCGGCCCTCCAGCTGTTGCAAAACTACAACTCCCAGCATGCCCGAACAGTCTACAGCAGGGCATTGTGGGAGTTGTAGTTTTACAACAGCTGGAGGGCCACAGTTTGAGCATGCCTGACCTAGACTGAGACAAAGAGCTACCTCCCCACCTCCATACTGACTGTTACCAGTGTTGATCTGGTGCTATAGGCAAAGGCAAGTGTAATGGAAAACAGGGGCCACACTGGGGCCCTCTCCTGCTGGTGTGCACCTTTCATAGGAAAACCTTCACCTGAGACTCTCTCTGCTCTACCCCCTGAGACAGAGCAATGCAATATTATATAGAAGGCAGGGAGGAGGGGGATGCAGCTGCAGGACATGTCTTTATCTGCTTCTGTGAGAGGGAAGGGGGAGCAGAAGTGGGAAACATCACAAGGAAGTCCCACTGAGCAGCCGAATATGAAAAAGACCCCAAAAACACAGGCCAGATGCACAATATCTTGCTTCAATCAAAGGCCCAAAGGCATATGTAGTCCTATGACAGCTCTGCTGTGCGAAGTGGTTGCTACATAAAACCTGTAGATGGCAGTGGAGAGATCCTGTAATCTGAGTTCTAGCAGAAGTATGAATGCAGCTCTGGATATCATTGGAGGATTAGACATAAAGCCACGTAATGTGTGTCTTGGAAAACCCCTTTAAAGTGGAGGAAATAACCGCGGATGATAGGTTTGGACTGGCCATTGGGGAATTAGGGCAGTGCCCGAGGGCTCATGGCAAAGAGGAGCCCATTGTTCCTAAATCAGATGCATTAAAACGGGAATTCCGATTTTTATTTTTTTGACATTGGGGGCATATCAATAGGATAGGTGCGGGTCCCACCTTTGTGCATGCGCAGCCGCTCTATTCGTTTCTATGGTGGACCTGGAAATAGCCGAGAGCGCTGCGGGGCTATTTTCGGCGCTCTTATAGAAATGAATAGAGGGCGGATGCACATGTGCGGTGCGCCAACTGCCACTTTGCGGGCTCCATTCTAAGGATAGGTGCGGGCCCCAGAGGTGGGACCTGCACCTATCAGACATTGGGGGGCATATCCTAGCAATATCACCCCAATGTCCTAGATTGGAATAACCCTTTATATTCCAAAGACTGCAGAGAACAAGAGCTATATGAGATGAATGCTGCTCAGAGGCAATGTCCAGAGTGGTTGGTCAGGGGCCCACAACCATTATTACCTCAGGGGCCAACAACACAGTCCCCTGATGGATACAGAAGGCAGGAAAACTCCTAGAGCGTGGAACTTGCCTTTTGTTTCAGTAGGAAAGGGGTTAACAATACAAAGTATCAGTTTGACTATAAAAACTACAAAGTAACTCAATAAGAAACTGAAAAACTAGTTCTTGGTGGGAGATGAACGTCTGGAGACGGAGGTCGTCCTGCGATATACAAGGTGATAATGTGGGAGGCTCCTCGCAGAATTATCAGAGCTGTCTGTCCAATATCTATCTTCTATCTATCTATTTATCTCATATCTATCTATCTATCTATCTATCTATCTATCTCATATCTATCTATTATCTATCTATCTATTATCTATCTATCTCTCTCTCTATCTATCTCTCTATCTATCTATCTATCTCATATCTATTATCTATCTATCTATCTATCTATCTATCTATCTCTCTATCTATCTCTCTATCTATTATCTATCTCATATCTATCTATCTATCTATCTATCTATCTATCTCTCTATCTATCTCTCTATCTATCTCTCTATCTATTATCTACCTATCTATCTATCTATTATCTATCTATCTATCTATCTATCTATCTATCTATCTATCTATCTATCTATCATCTATCTATCTATTATCTATCTATCATCTATCTATCTATCTATCTATCTATCTATCTATCATCTATCTATCTATCTATCTATCTATCTATCTATCTATCTATCTATCTATCTATCTCTCTATCTATCTATCTATCTATCTATCTATCAATCATCTCCTATCTATCTATCTATCTATCTATCTATCAGTCTATTATCTCTCTCTCTCTATTTCAGCTCTTGGATGATTTCGGATACATGTGGACCTCATCCCCTGGATCCAGGATTCCCTCTCAGACACATCTGAGGGTCTTGCCATCACCTTGAGACCAGTATATAAGTCGGTGTCCCTTCTGCGGCCTCTTCTGGATGCCGTCCAGGTGTAGAGCAGGCGGCTGCGGGGCGGCGGGGGGGAGGTTAGGCTCACACAGGCCTATTACAGGGATAAGTAGCATATTGCTCATTAAACATTAAAAAAACAACAGTTGCCGCTGCTTCTGCCAATATTCGGAGACTGTCAGTTTTCCCGCTCGGCTCCTGTCTGTAGCATGCGATGCTTTATTCATGATGTGAGATGCAACGCACCGGGCTCCACGCTGCGCCCGAACAGACAGGCCGACTCCTTCTCTTCCTCCTCCAGACGTTCACTCCTCTCTCACCAAACATGTTTGTTTTCTCCAGCTAATTAAAGCTGCAAAAACTGCACATTTTTCTGCTCGGCGTCAGACGATGCAGATCTTTGCGGAGGGAAAGCGTCTCGCCGCATTTCCACAAATGCATAAAAAGGTGAAAAACCTTACTCATCCGTTGTTTGACTTGATCTACTCTAGTCACATCTAGAGCTGCATACCACAAGAATTTTGAATACAGCTTTGGATGTAAATTAAGAAAAAAAGCAGACAAGTAAAACAGAGAAATAGATACAATGTATTTGCATAATGTATAGATTAACCCATGATGCAGCCGCACTGCGGCCCTGCAGATAAAGAGGCCCTGGACTTTAAAGGAATAACCACAGGGCCCCCTACAGTCTGCTACATTATGTGTAGGGGCAGGGCTTATCATGGCCCCATTTACAAATCTCATCCCAGAAACCAGCTTTACCCCCCCCCCCCCACCACCTCATATAAAGACCCCAGACCGGTCAGTTCCTTTATACAGACCACAGGCTAGACCACCCCATCTTCGTGTATACAGACCCCAGACCATCCACATACAGACCTCAGACCATAGCCTCTCTGTATACAGAGACCAGCCCAAAACCCTCTCCCCTCTTGTATAAAGACCCCAGACCGGTCAGTTCCTATATACAGACCACAGGCTAGACCTTTACGTCTCTGTGTATACAGACCCCAGACCATCCACATACAGACCTCAGACCATAGCCTCTCTGTATACACAGACCAGCCCAAAACCCTCTCCCTCCTTGTATAAAGGCCCCAGACCGGTCAGTTCCTATATACAGACCACAGGCTAGACCTCTCCGTCTCCGTGTATACAGACCCCAGACCATCCACTTACAGACCTCAGACCATAGCCTCTCTGTATACAGAGACCAGCCCAAAGCCCTCTCCCCCCTTGTATAAAGGCCCCAGACCGGTCAGTTCCTATATACAGACCACAGGCTAAACCTCTACGTCTCCGTGTATACAGACCCCAGACCATCCACATACAGACCTCAGACCATAGCCTCTCTGCATACAGAGACCAACCCCAAACCCTCTCCCCCCTTGTATAAAGGCCCCAGACCGTCCCATCCACTTACAGCCTTCAGATGATATCCTTCCTGTATACAGACACCAGCCCAGCTACCCTCCCCCTTATATACAGACTCCAGACGAGCCCCCTGAATCTATAACTCTCCATGTATACGGACACCAGACTTGCCCCTATATACAGTTCCCATCCCATGTCCTTCCTGAAACCAGCACTGCCCCCTCCATATAGAGACCCCAGACCAGTCTACCATATCTCTTTATGCAGACCCCAGCCTACAGCTGTATACAGACTCTAAGCTAGACCTCCCCCTATATACATAGACTCTATTTACAGACCTCAGAACAGACCATTCCTGAATACAGGCATCAGCCCAACCCCCCCCCCCCCCTTAAGTATAAAGACCCCAGACCAGCCACCCTTTTATATAGAAGCCAGGACAGAACCCTTCTGTATACAAACTCCAGGCTAGACCTCCTCCTGTAGACAGATCCCAAGCTAGACCCCCATTTAAAGACCTCAGACCAGACCTTTCCTGTATCTAGACCCGGCCCAGAACCCCCCTATATACAGACCCAAGACCAGCCCATCCATTTACAGACCCCAATCCCCTATTATACAGGATCCAGACTAGACCATTATATAGACACCCTTGTATACAGACCCCTCCCATCTTAACAGACCCCAAACCAAAGACCAGACCATGGAGGGTCAGTAGTAACTTTAGGACTTTCCACAACTTTCGCCGCACATATTTTTGTCCAAGGTACTGGGCAATGTGAAGTCACATGATTCGAGAGGTGTAAGAAACATAACAAAATAAAAAAAAACATATTGTTCCTTTTGTTTTATTTATTTACTGTTTTACTTTTTTTTTTTTTTTTTACTTTCTTTATTTACTTATTTAGATTATTTTACTATATCAGCAGACCTCCGAAGTGTCGCTCTTTTGAAGGGACAGTCCCAACTGTTGAACCAAGTCCCTCTCTGCTGCTTAAATGCCCTTCTTTTTAATCTGAAGTATAGATTTTCATTATTACAATTAGAATTTTGATCCAGAAAGTGATTGTCTGGTCTTATCTGTATATTAGAGCCCGTCTTTTATAGTATTGTATTATTTGATGCAATTTGGATTTTAGAAATTTCTATATTCAGATAATTTTTGCGCTATTGTGTAACGGAAAACTGTTGAAGTGTATACAGTTGCAAGAAAAAGTATGTGAACCCTTTGGAATGATATGGATTTCTGCACAAATTGGTCATAAAATGTGATCTGATCTTCATCTAACAATAGACAATCACAGTCGGCTTAAACTAATAACACACAAAGAATTAAATGTTAACATGTTTTTATTGAACACACCATGTAAACATTCACAGTGCAGGTGGAAAAAGTATGTGAACCCCTAGACTAATGACATCTCCAAGAGCTAATTGGAGTGAGGTGTCGGCCAACTGGAGTCCCATCAATGAGATGAGATTGGAGGTGTTGGTTACAGCTGCCCTATAAAAAACACACACCAGTTCTGGGTTTGCTTTTCACAAGAAGCATTGCCTGATGTGAATGATGCCTCGCACAAAAGAGCTCTCAGAAGACCTAAGATTAAGAATTGTTGACTTGCATAAAGCTGGAAAGGGTTATAAAAGTATCTCCAAAAGCCTTGCTGTTCATCAGTCCACGGTAAGACAAATTGTCTATAAATGGAGAAAGTTCAGCACTGCTGCTACTCTCCCTAGGAGTGGCCGTCCTGTAAAGATGACTGCAAGAGCACAGCGCAGACTGCTCAATGAGGTGAAGAAGAATCCTAGAGTGTCAGCTAAAGACTTACAGAAGTCTCTGGCATATGCTAACATCCCTGTTAGCGAATCTATGATACGTAAAACACTAAACAAGAATGGATTTCATGGGAGGATACCACAGAGGAAGCCACTGCTGTCCAAAAAAAACCATTGCTGCACGTTTACAGTTTGCACAAGAGCACCTGGATGTTCCACAGCAGTACTGGCAAAATATTCTGTGGACAGATGAAACCAAAGTGGAGTTGTTTGGAAGAAACACACAACACTATGTGTGGAGAAAAAGAGGCACAGCACACCAACCTCAAAACCTCATCCCAACTGTGAAATATGGTGGTGGGGGCATCATGGTTTGGGGCTGCTTTGCTGCGTCAGGGCCTGGACGGATTGCCATCATCGAAGGAAAAATGAATTCCCAAGTTTATCAAGACATTTTGCAGGAGAACTTAAGGCCACTTGTCCACCAGCTGAAGCTCAACAGAAGATGGGTGTTGCAACAGGACAACGACCCAAAGCATAGAAGTAAATCAACAACAGAATGGCTTAAACAGAAGAAAATACGCCTTCTGGAGTGGCCCAGTCAGAGTCCTGACCTCAACCCGATTGAGATGCTGTGGCATGACCTCAAGAAAGCGATTCACACCAGACATCCCAAGAATATTGCTGAACTGAAACAGTTCTGTAAAGAGGAATGGTCAAGAATTACTCCTGACCGTTGTGCACGTCTGATCTGCAACTACAGGAAACGTTTGGTGGAAGTTATTGCTGCCAAAGGAGGTTCAACCAGTTATTAAATCCAAGGGTTCACATACTTTTTCCACCTGCACTGTGAATGTTTACATGGTGTGTTCAATAAAAACATGGTAACATGTAATTCTTTGTGTTATTAGGTTAAGCAGACGGTGATTGTCTATTGTTGTGACTTAGATGAAGATCCGATCACATTTTATGACCAATTTGTGCAGAAATCCATATCATTCCAAAGGCTTCACATACTGTTTCTTGGAACTGTAGATATGCAGGAAAAAAGAACCATCAGCGTCAATCTTTGACCGTCCAGAAAGTTGGGAGGTATGTATCAAATGAATCAGTAGAAGCACCTCTGTGTGGATTTCTCCTCGTCTTCCCCTTGATATCCTTTATGGCGATGATTGTCCTTTTGTGATCAATACTTCTATCTGTTATCGATCTCACTGCTTTCTGTGAGGAGGAAAATCTCACTGTGTCCAAGATCTATTCTACAAATGGTTATTGATTCTGTTACGTAACCGCATCTCGTTACCGCGCTCCCTGCAATATTCAGATAAACTCCGATGAGGAATATTAGACTCCAGGGGCTGCTAAATGGTGTCTGTTATAAACAGTCTTACATCTGAGGTGCAATGTGAATTAAAGGGGCAAAAAAATAAACACTGGTGGAACATAGGACCGATATCAGACTACAGAACAGTGACTGGTGCAAACACTACATCTCCAGAAAAAACACCGCCAAACCCTATATGGATAATGGGCTTACACAGGCATACTGCATGGGTGCCTACGTCCTGAGAGCTAGATTAAATTCAGCATAATGATGAGTGCAGCACAAAGGAATCAAGTAAAAAGTTTGATCAATATAAAGTAAAAAAAATGCAACTGGAAAATGTTCCAACTGGGTTTTTACAGGACACATTTAAAGGGGTAGTTGCATCTTAAAAATCAAACAACAGTAATGATAGAAAAGATTGTTGTTTCTCAATCCATGAACTCCATGGAAATGTTGCAAGCAAAATTGCCACATGTAATACCGTATATTCCCTGTAGTGGCCGCTGCAGGTTAAAAAAGCAGCCAATAGCAGATAAACCTTTTAAAATCACACACAATGTGCAATATCAATCACTGCCTCCAGAGGGCGAAGTACTTGACTGGATACTAAGAGATGAATGGCATATTTGCTCAAATTTCCCTATCTTTACATGTTGTTCTGACACGGTTTCTGTATTCTCAAACAATCCCAAAAACTGCTCCATTATTTCCCCTTTTTTTTTCTGCAATTTCAAATGCAGGAAATCTTTGAAAAATTACTTAATAAAAGCTTCCGTTTCCAAATCAATAACAACAAATCGATAAGTTTAATGGAAAGAAAAGCTTGTGAAATATGAAGAAAGAAAAACATTAAAAACTCTAGAGATCCACAGAATATGAGAACGGCTGCTCACACGGCTACTTAAAAGTGGTGCCAACACCGGATCTTCTGCCGTTTGAGATGATTGAAGGGAGAAGGTCTCCGAATAGGGAAATGTGTTTTCCACAGATACAATTTTTATCAGTCGGCGCTGCGGAGCTGCATGCGGCTGAGATGGAGAACGTGTGCGGTGGCATTGCTTTTATAAATGACTCTGTTTTCCTTTTGCAAGCTGTTTTACATTAATGATTTATTTGGCAGAGGGGCTGCTGGTGGTTGAGAGCGTCTGTCTCCGCAGCTCACAGTGTTTGGGTTGGAGTTATGCTTCTCGACTGCAAACATTTAAAAACATTTCTGTTAACACAAAAAATAAAGCAAATGACTGCCAAGAAACCAGAATCATTCAAGGGCAGATTGAAAGATACACCCCAATAAGATTTATTCAAAGAAACAGATCACTTGCTAACATGGGACTTATTGAAAAAAATTATTTACTGTGACTCATCTTGTCATTTAGATAATCAGGAATACTGCCACCTAAGTGCAAGAATATAACTACTATAATACTGCCACCTAAGTGCAAGAATATAACTACTATAATACTTCCACCTAAGTGCAAGAATATAACTACTATAATACTGCTCCTATGTACAAGAATATAACTACCATAATACTACTCCTATGTACAAGAATATAACTACTATAATACTGCCTCCTATGTACAAGAATATAACTACTATAATACTGCTCCTATGTACAAGAATATAACTACTATAGGGCGGAGCCTGACTGCAGACCTAGCAGGACACATGTAGGAGAGCTCTCCTCCTTACCACTCTGCTAACTGGTAAATTCAGCGGTCTAATTTGCTCAAGAATGGGAAAAGTCGGTAGATATATACCCAGAGAGAAACCTGAAGTCAGCAAACCGGAGCGCGGTGCCTCCGACATGGATAAATATCTCAACAAGAAAACCACAGCTCCTGTGCCGGCCGGTCCTAAGATGGTGCTGCCGGAACTAGATGTCTGGGGCAGGGATTCGGAGGGAGAAGATGAAGCTGCTGCAGAGCACACAGCAGGCCCCACATCACAAAGTGCTGCCCCGATATCCAGGCAGTTCTTGCAGCAGGCTTTATCAGCAGCCCTGGCCCCAGTGATTCAGGATCTGCAGGAGATTAAAGCTGACCTGAAGCATATCGGCACGAGGGTGGAAACACTGGAAAGTAACCAGGCGTCCATCTCGAATTACATCAGAGCTGCAAGCAATCACACCATGGCTCTGGCAGCCTCACTGGACACTGCATACTCCCTCATAGAAGACCAGGAGAACAGGAATAGGAGGAAAAACCTCCGGATCCGCGGCCTGCCTGAAAGCACCCCACATGAAGGCTTACCAGAAGCTGCCGGCGCCATCTTCTCCCTGCTCCTGGGAAGCTCCAGAGCGGCCGAGATTCAAATAGAAAGAATCCATAGAGCGCTCAGGCCGAAGCCAAAAGAGAGAGAGAACCCCAGGGACGTGGTATGCGGTCTCCTGAGGTATGTGGACACCGCTGCCCTAATGCAGGCTGCCAGAAATATGAAGGAGATCATATATGAGGGGGCTAAAATCTCTATCTACCAGGACCTGGCATCCTCCACATTGAATAAAAGGAGGGCGCTGCGGCCCCTCACTGACCATCTGCGCCATCACAAGGTGCCATATAAATGGCTATTCCCCTTCGGCCTCACATTTGCTGTAGATGGGAAGCGCTGCACCATTCGCTTGCCACAAGATCTCCAGGCGGCCTGGGAGCTGCTGCAAACAGATCCACTAGATGTACCATCATGGCTGCCGTCTGCAGAGATGGGAACACAGCTGCCAGATCTCCCAGAGGCCTCAGGATGGCTTAAAGCTCCACAGAAGAAGAGGAACCAGCACAGATCTAGAGACACTTGAAGTCCTTGGGACTAAACAGATGTCCTTGCTGAGTCTCTGTTGTGTTTTTTCACAAATATCATAGAGGGACAGGTTCTCATGCGCTTTGTTCAATCATAAGTCCGCAAGTATACCTGTCTGTCATGTGCAATGTATAGCTCCTGTTCTTGTTGTAATCTGCGGGGCAGATATTCTGCTTTGCAATATAAATTTATTTGCATATTTTCTAGACCATAATATGTAAGGTGCTATCCCGCACCAGTTCAGCAGGTGGCGCAATGTGGACACCATTATGAATCTATGGTTCCACTTTGTACCCCCCCTACCTACCAGGGTTATCTTGGCACAGACCTGGTACATGTGCCTGATTAAATGGCTGCTCATGCCCGCTTCACTGCAGCTAAGTGACCTGCTGCGGTGTTGCTGGCATGGGAGTCATTGCACTGTTATACTTGTCATGTTGACAGAAACTTCAGTTATGATGTTACTAGTTCATTCCCTAGATGCGATGGAGGTGAATAATTTGAGCTTGCTGATTCCAAAGACACCAAGTTTTCTCAATGTTGTCGACAATTAAATGTACAACGTACAATGTAAGGGGCTTTAACACCCCACAAAAGCGCTCTCAGGTCATCCGTCTGCTAAAAAAGAATAACACAGATATTTGCTTCTTTCAGGAGCTGCATTTTAGAGAAACAAATGTACCTAAAATTCAGAACCCATACTTCCAACACTGGTATTTCAGTGCTTTTGAGAAAGCAAAAAGAGGAGTGGGTATTGCAATTTCTAGAAAAGTACCATTTACATTGATATCTACTCTGACGGACCCTGAGGGCCGCTTCATATTTGTGAAAGGCCTCATTGGTACACAAAAGGTCACACTCGCTAGCCTATACAGCCCTAACCGTGGCCAGAAACAATGGATCAAGATCACACTAAGTAAACTAGATCTGTTTGCAGAGGGGATTAGATTGATTGGGGGAGACCTCAATGTCACACTGAATCCTTTGATTGATGCTTCTGACGGCTCCTCCCAATTGACCCAATCAGCACTGGGGTGCATCAATAGGTACATATCAGACATGAATCTGCTGGACGTCTGGCGACTAGCCCACCCAGATACTAGGGACTTCACCTTCTTCTCGGCCCCACACAAATCACATAAAAGATTAGACTATATCCTACTGTCAAGCAATGCCGTGGATATGGTGGACTCGGCTGACATAGGTGTTGTGTCCGTCTCTGACCACGCCCCAGTCTCTGCTGCCCTCAGATTTTCCAGCTTACCTGCCTCAGTTAGACAGTGGCGCTTAAATGAGACGCTGCTAGATAGACAATCAGATATCTCAAACCTGAAACAAAAACTAAATGATTTCTTTAAGGATAACGCGACACCAGGTATGTCCCAGACGACAATTTGGGAGACACACAAAGTAGTTATCCGTGGGGAATTGATAGCCTTAGGCAGTAAGGTCAAAAAAGAGAAACAAAGGATCCTCCAAGATCTTTTGGTTCAGATAGCAGATAAAGAAGCGGTCCATAAAAGGTCCAGAGCAGTTAAAGTTCAGACTGAACTGACCCAACTAAGATCCAAACTAAAAGACCATTTAAACATCCAAAACGCAAAAGCCTATCAATATGCCCAATTTAAACACTACTCCCACGGGGATAAAGGATCTAAATTGACATCCTCCCTTATTAAACAAAGGAAGGAGTCCTTGTTCATACCCAATATCAAATCTAGCAATGGAAATATGCTACATAAAACAGCGGATATAGCAGAGGAATTTCAAAAATTTTACAAGCAACTTTATGGCCTGACAGACCCCAAACATCCAGATCCATCAATATCAGATGCAACAGACCTGTTTTTGAGAGGTCTCAATCTACCCCAGATATCTTCCCAAGAAAGTGACACCTTATTAGAGTCAGTTACTGAAAAAGAAGTGAAAAAGTTATTGTCCTCCATGCCAATGGGTAAAAGTCCTGGCCCAGATGGCTTCCCAGTGGGATACTACAAAAAATTCTCAGATATACTAATACCCCACCTGGTAACGTGGTGCAATGCACTCCTGAATGGTGAAACCCTTCATAAACAATCACTGGAGGCCACGGTAACCATCCTCCCCAAACCAGGGAAAGACCCTCTTCTTTGCGGTAGTTTTAGGCCAATCTCGTTACTTAACGTAGATATAAAAATATGGGCTAAACTTCTGGCGACACGTCTGGGTAAACTACTTCCTAAACTTATCCACCCTGACCAATCTGGTTTTGTTCCAGGGAGGGAAGGGAATCATAATTCCTGTAGATTGATTACGGCAATACAGTGGGCTAAAAAGAAAAACCTCCCCTTGGCGCTGCTCAGTGTGGATGCGGAGAAGGCCTTCGACCGGGTGAGCTGGGACTTTATGAAGAGGACTTTATTGAAGTTTGGAATCCCGACGAGATTTCAGGAGGCAGTCATGTCGTTGTACAAGGATCCGAGTGCTAGAATTAGGGTCAATGGCACATTGTCCCCATCCTTCCCTATTTGTAATGGGACGCGTCAGGGCTGCCCCCTATCTCCTGCCTTATACATATTGGTCATGGAGACCCTTCTTCAGGCCATTAGGGATCATGTAAATATACGTGGTGTGAAAACAGAAAATAACGCCATAGAATACATTAACGTGGCATATGCCGATGATCTACTGATCATGGTCTCTAACCCGGTCGAGGCCTTCCCGCATCTTTTGGCATTGTTCGAGGAGTATGGTAGGCTATCAAACTACAAAATGAATTATACCAAGTCAGAAGCTTTAAATATTAATGCGCCAGCGAGCTCCATTGCCATTTTGAAATTGAATACGCCATTTAAATGGCAGTCCTCCTGTGTCTCCTATTTAGGAGTTAAAATCCCTGCTTCCACGGAAGATTTATTCCGGCTTAATTACACTCCCCTATTGACAGAGGTACAAAACCTGCTCCAGTCGCTACGCCTCCCTTATTCTTCATGGATGGGAAGGAAGAACATCCTAAAAGCGTTCGTCCTCCCCAAAATCATGTATATACTACAGATGTTGCCAATATTTTTACCTAACTCATATTTCACCAAGATTCGCAGACTTTTTTCAACTTACCTATGGGGCGGTAAGAAGGCTAGGGCTTCACACCAGAGACTAATACTGGGGCGTGGTCACGGAGGTATAGCACTGCCGGACGTCCAGACATATTACAGGGCCATACACCTGAAAAGGTGGTTGCAGCTTCATTCCCCTGTCTATCGCACATTGGGAACAGATCTGGAACTAATGCAGCTCACCCAACCACAGAAAGCAGCCCTATGGGGTCAAGCAAATACGTCACTCCATTCACATGTCCTTCTAAAGGGTACTAGTCTAGTTATTAAGCAGCTCAACAAGGATTATGGGCTCCTACAGAACCCCCCTAGTTTAATGCCAGCAGACCTTCTGCCATACTCGATTCAATCTTCAGGATCTCATGTTTCTCAGATTTGGCACAGATTAAGAGGTTTTTCTACAGCTGAATTTATAAAAAAGATAAACAACACCTTGCCGGATCAACATCCCCTTAGCTTGGCCTGGGGTACGTTTAACTTCTTAGATCTAATATCCATAAAGTCTGCAGGGAAACAGCTAACCACTCAGAAGCCATGTGTAATGTCCGAGACATGGTTTGAAAAACTAGCAACCCCCCCTTCACCCCAACGCAAACTGATATCAACTATATATTTGGCCTTGATCACACCAATACGCCGTACGACCCCACAATATGTTCAAACCTGGGCTAATGACCTTAAAACCAACTTTTCGGAAACGGATATTCTCCGTATGCACGCAAACTCGCATGGCTTCTCACGATGTGTGAAGATCCAAGAACACTCCTATAAGGTCCTCACACAGTGGTACCTTACCCCTAAACAATTATTTCTCAGTGGTTTGAGCGATCATGATAAGTGTTGGAGGTGTGGAGAGGAGAGTGGCACTCTTCTGCACATCTTCTGGTCATGCTCCAGAATAAGAAGATATTGGGAGGACATCTCACAGGCCATTAACAAAATACTAAACACTAACCTGACATTAACCCCAATATTGGTTCTTTTATGGCTTCCAACAAAAGAATTGTCGCCAGCAAAGAACAAATTGGCCACACACTTGATTCAAGCTGCACGTCTACTTATTCCCCAAAAATGGCTGAGTAAGGATCCCCCCACCACCTCTCAGTGGTTATGCAAATTAGATCATGTGCACCGTATGGAAGAGCTTGCAGGTTGGGAACTCAGGGCACACGAGAAGCACAAGAAGTTATGGGCCCCCTGGATTGCATATAGACACGTGACCAATACACCAACACCTTAGTGATCTCTAATCGACAATCAAACTTGAAAATGTCCCTCAGATGGGACTGACCCATTAATGAGTATAGAAGGTGTTTAGCCTTATCTCTCCCTTTGGAGTCATCATAAGATATCCTAAATAACCTCCGATCGCATATGTCCAGTTCTAAGGACACATTCACCCCTCCCTCTCCTCACCCCACACCCCTTCCCCCCCCCTCCCTCCTTTTATGTTTGTTTGACCTAACTACCTCAGGTCTCATGTCAAAAGTTAAATCAACCAGTTCTAGATGACTGGGCCTTGAAGATCCGCACTATATATATGTCCTATGTAGCATATGCATTATAATGTCAATTATGCTCTGGACATGTCTGTACTCATTCATCCTGAATTGTGCATTATGTATGTCTACAATTTTTTTTTTTTTGACTTGCTGTTTAATAAAAAGAAATTTGACAAAGAATATAACTACTATAATACTGCTCCCATGTACAAGAATATAACTACTATAATACTGCTCCTATGTACAGGAATATAACTACTATAATACTGCTCCTATGTACAAGAATATAACTACTATAATACTGCCTCCTATGTACAAGAATATAACTACTATAATACTGCTCCTATGTACTAGAATATAACTACTATAATACTGCTCCTATGTACAAGAATATATCTACTATAATACTGCCTCCTATGTACAAGAATATAACTACTATAATACTGCTCCTCTATACAAGAATATAACTACTATAATACTGCCTCCTATGTACAAGAATATAACTACTATAATACTGCTCCTATGTACAAGAATATTACTACTATAATACTGCTCCTATGTACAAGGATATAACTACTATAATACTGCTCCTATGTACAAGAATATAACTACTATAATGCTGCTTCTATGTACAAGAATATAACTACTATAATACTGCTCCTATGTACAAGAATATAACTACTTTACACAACAATGCAATTGATGGACTTTGCAAGTTTCTTGTATTTATTTGTCTTTACTAAGTTTGATTATTTCCCTTTTATCTGTTTTTCTAACTTATAAATGATATGTTGTTTTACAGCAGACCAATTAACATCTTCTCGAACATCACATTCTCTAACGTCCTTCCTTGTCCATTGTCTTCCTCCTGAAGATACTTTGTTTACTCTTATGTCTTCTCACTCCTAGTTCCATGAGGCTACTTTCACACTGGGGTTTTTACTGGATCCAGCAGGGTTCAGCAAAAACACTTCTGTTACTGATAATAAAACCATCTTCATACGCTATGAACGGATCCGGTTGTATTATTTTTAACATAGCCAAGACGGATCCGTCCCCTTTGACTTGCATTGGGGGTCATGCTGGATCTGTCTTGCTCCGCATCCCAGGACGGAAACATGTTGCGGTTTGCAATCCGGTATGGGAACGCAACTAAACTGAAATGAATGCATTTTGGAGCGTTCCGTTCTGTTCAGTTCAGTTTTGTCCCCATTGACAATGAATGGCGACAAAACTGAAGCATTTTTTTTCCAGTATTCAGCCCCTATGACGGAACTCAATACCGGAAAACTTAAACGCTAGTGTGAAAGTAGCCCAAGTCTTAATACGTTCCAGTAGGTAGAAGACGTTCTTCTTGGTGAGTGATAATTTGTTACAATCAGTGGTTTCCTTGTGACTCCTTTGGTCCAGAGCTTCTATGGATTGAGATACTGGAGTAATTACACATCTGGGGGACAGTAATGGTTTTTGCTTTCACATCAGTTTTATTTTCCAGCCCTATCAAGGCAGAAGAATACAATTCAATCTCTATCTCATTGATGTGTGGGGGAGGGGAGATCCAAAATGAAACCTGATTAAAATGCTGATAGCCATTTGTTGAAGGTGAAACATCTTCTACAGTGATGAGAAATTACATTTAATCTGCAGATGAAGAGATTAATTTGCTCATAATGTGAGTGAGTGACAGGAGCGGCTTAAGCCGCCGTCTTGTGTTGCCAGATCGCCTTGCGCTGGATCCTATCTCTTCCACGATGAACATGATAATGAGTAAAATTCTTATCAGATCATCGGTCTCATGCTTTGTCGGGAAAAATGGCCCATTTTCTGAATGATCGATGTTTTCGCCTGAAGATTTTATTTAAAAAAATAAAAACACCATTTAAATGTCAGAAACAATAATTTTGAGCCTTGATATTTGGGCAGATTCAATGGTTTTAGATTCTTTAAATACAATTGCTAAGCCTAAGGGTGCGGACAAACATTCTGGGTTTTTTAAATGCAGTTTTTGAAGTCAAAACCAAGAGGAGTGTATTGAAAAAAGTGAAGTTGTATCTACCCTTAATACTTTCTCTCCTCTTAAGATTCTGGCTTCAAAAAGTGCATAAAAAATCCTGAATTTGTGTCAGCACCCTAAGGAATTCGCTCATAGGTGGAGGTGATAATATTATAGATTTTAGAAATAATTATATAATGAATGTTAATGCTCCCCAAGAAAACACCGTAACCCAAAGGAAAAAAACATACTTAGGTGTTGATGAAAGGAGTCAATGTTAGATTATAAATCCTGAATTCTTCTTTGATACAGATTAGATCCACAGCCAGGTTTACTATTTTGAATATGGACGGCCCATGAGGTTCTGGCCACACCCATGAGGACACTGTATACACTGATTGACGGTAGACTGCACCAAGCCCCTGAATTGGGTGGGAGTACAACTCAATGCAAAATTTTTATAAAAAACAAAAACCTGTAAATGCAAAGGCCATTTCCAAAGTACAAGGGTGTACCTACTATAGAGGTAGAACTGCTTAAGAGCCCCTTGGTTAGAGGGTGAACCAATACAAGTTGGTGCTATCTTATTTGCTACAAATTAGCAAGGACCTGTGCAGGAACTCCTTTGAAAATTACAATATTAGCCAAGTGTGTATGTGTGGCTTATGAAACCTAAGAGTCATGCAAAGGGGAATGGGGGGTGAAACCCCCCACTAATATCTTCTCTCTGGAAAACCTAGCAAAACAATAAGGGGACTATTCTGATCTTTGAGTCCCTTCTCCTCCAAGTACAGATCAAGGGACTATTAAGAAGTAACACAGCGGTTGTAAACCCAATGTGCAACTGAACAAATTTAACTTGGGGTTACTCCGTAGGATGTTGTCAAAGTGTCCCCTGGTATTAATCCTTTCACTGCAATAAAGGGATCTGGACTTTGCAGAAGGGGTTACTCACCAGGCCACTAACTCTTGGAGTCATCTCCATTTGGAGGCTTCTGACCAGAGTAAGTCACAAGACACCGAAGTGTAGCACCAAAGGGACAGGCAGAAGCAGGGCTGGTGCAAGGATTTTTGCCACCCTAGGCAAAAGCTAATTTTGCCGCCCCTTGACTCCGCCCATTGACAACACCCCTTTCCCCGCACCTTTTTCAGCCACCTATTGCATGCAACATTTAACTATGGTCGTGTACCCTGTGCCAGTCTATGGTCATGTACCCTGTGCCAGTCTGACTATGGTCGCGTACCCTGTGCCAGTCTGACTATGGTCATGTATATATAATATCCAGCCATTGTCTGCCACCTAGTACCATCCCAGTGATGCCAATCACTCTGCGCTGTTCAGCAGGTTGGCACACCAAACACGTGCAGTGCCACCTATTCACTGCCAGGCGCCATTCAGCCACTGTCTGAAATCCTGTGCCACCAGGGCAACATAAAACAGTATGCTGCCTTGTGCCCTCTGCCAGTCTGGCACTGTCCTGCACCCTGTACCATTCATAGCCCTTTAAACAGTCTGTGCCACCTATTAGGCTCCATGTGCCACTGCTGGGCACCCTGTGCCAGTCAGAATCTATGGCCCCTAGTCAAGCAGAAGGTGTGCCCTGACCCCTGTACACAAGTGTGTGCCACCCTGCTGCCAGTCACTGTCCTGCAGCCTCTGACACCCTAGTGCAGGTTGTCAGAGTGCGGTTGCCAGGGGTGCTCACCAGGTTCTGCTCCTCGCTGTGCTCCAGGTCCACATTGCCTTGGCTCTTGCCAAGATCATGTGTCTTTGGCGCGTGATCCCGCGAGACCCACCTCTGGAGGTCACTGGTCTCGCGGGATTCCACGCCCGAAGTCAGGGCCGGTGCAAGGATTTTTGCCAACAGAAGCAAATGTACATTTTGCCCCCCCCCCATCATTTCACATTTCTGCCCCTCATGATTCATGTCCATTTCTTGCCCCCCCCATCATTTCACATTTCTGCCCCTCATGATTCATGTCCATTTCTTGCCCCCCCCCATGTGCTAATATCATAGTGCCATCCTCTCCCCCTGCCCCCTAATGTGCCAGTATCAAATGCCTCTCTCCTCCCCCCTCCATGTGCCAGTATCATGGCGCCAATAGCACCCCCCCCCCCCCCCCCCCCCCCGTGGCAGTAAAGTAACAGTCCGGTATTTAAAAAAAAAAAAACTTTCAGAAAAGTTTCTCCTGGGAATTGAACTCACAATCTTTCACATCAGAGGCAAGGCATTTACCCACACAGCTATGAAAGCAGTGTAGCCAGTTAACTAAAAAAAAAAAGTTAAGTAGCAGTCCGGTATTTAAAAATAAAAAAAAATAAAAAACACTTTCAGAAAAGTTTCTCCTGGGATTCAAACTCACAACCTTTCACATCAGAGCCAAGGCATTTACCCTCACAGCTATGAGAGCTGTATAGACATTTACTTAAAAAAATATATATATATAAGACTTCTACTGTATATAACTTTGATACTTAGTGTACATCCATACACATGACAGCTGCCCCAGTACACTGTGTATGGATGTAGCAGAGCTGGGTGTGTTGGGGCAGCTGACAATGCCTTGCCTCTGATGTGAAGGGTCGTGAGTTCAAATACCAGGAGAAACTTTTCTGAAAAAAAGCCTAAATAAGATTTAAATACACCAGGGTCTCGTAGCTGTGTGTCAGCTGCGTGCCGCTCTCTCTGCCCAAAGTGAACAAACTCATGCTCGCACTCATCGCAGCGCATCCGGCTGGCAAGTACAGGAACAGAAGGAGATGATGTCAGATGGATGACAAGTAGGGGGTGGGGTGCAGGCGGCGGCTGGCGCCCCCAGGCAGAGTGCGCTCTACGTGGTTGCCTACTCTGCTTATGGGTGGCGCCGGCCCTGGGCAGAAGCATGGTCAGAGGGCAGACCAAGGTCAGGACAGGCAGAGTTCAGGCAATATGGGAAAACAGGCAATAGATCAGAGCAGTGATTCAGCTCTATATATATCACATGAGCTGGAGACCATCAGATAGATTACAAAGTCTTTTTCCCAACTCTACACAAATAGCAACACCCCTGTATATACATTTCATATTATGTCAACTATCAGTCAAATGATCCAACAGGAAGACCATTTTTACCACCGAAAGTCCACTCTTGGTCTGGTGGATGAAACAACTTGACTAATAAATAAAGGAAAACCTAATACTTCACAGCCAAGGTTGTTGTCACAGGTAATGGGGAGGGGATAACACCAAATAACACACAGAAGGAAAGGACCGGAGTCTAGGCCTCAAAGCTAAGGGAGAGGGATGGTGACCTCCTAGGAATCCCTACAACTCTCCCTGACTCCTGCCAGTATAAGTAGACCCTGAATGTGGAAATACTCATACACCGGAACCTAAGCCCTTGAGGCCCTGTAAGACCCTAGGAGTGGTGGCAGGGAATGAGACTACTGGTTCCTCCCCAGATGAAGGAACCAGCGTCTCCCTGAGGCGTAGACAACAACACAAACAAGCGAACAACTAAATGAAAAACAAAATGCACTTAGCTTAAAGAAGAATGGAGGAGCAGAAGATCTAAAGGAACAACACACCAGCTCAACCAACTCCAGCAGGAAATATTAACCGCATGGTGAGCAGTGTGAGTCAGAATTAAATAGAGCCTCAGTAATGACCACAAGCTGCACCTGACAAGAGGTGTGGTCATTACCAAACAACACTGCAAGGAGAAAACAGAGAGACTCAAATACCCTCACGTGCCGCCAGTCTCTCAGATCTTCTCACCTCTGTCATGGGAGGGACCGTGACAGTTCTGTATGCAAGGCTTGTGAAGCCACCACCTGCAAGCCTCATTGACAGGTCTTGCTAGATTTATTCTACCCTCACTCTCCACCATGAGACTTTTTCTTCCACTCGTTCTTAAAAAAACAAAAAATAAAAATTGCCAAAAGTAGCAAAATGCAGGAGAATAGAAATATCTACATGAATGTGGATGTATGGATGGACTTCTAATGACAGTATTTCTTTATCTCGCATCTTCATTACTGATTCCGATCTTGTAACCCGTCTTTTTGTTGTTTATTTCATTGTGTAACGGATCCGATATTGATGACAGTTTTCCCCTATTGATCAAAGCGTAGAGATGCCAAGAAGAAGGCATGTGAGTCTACTAAAAAAAAATGGACCTGTACAGGTGGAGCTATGAAGAAGAATTGTTTTTTACTTTTATCCTGACAGATCGCTATTTGATTTTTGGAGGAAATAATCACAGTTTTCTTATTATGGGGAAATAAACAGCAGCGGCATCGATGGGTGGGGGAGGGGGAGAAAAATTGTTTGTAAAATGTCCAATTTCGGCTCAATTATTCATGTGTAATCTTGGAGAGAGGGACACTTTATTAAGAGCGCTCTGACAGTTGCTGCTTTATTCTTCATACTTCTAAAGGCATTAATGTAATCGTTAGTAGTGCTGAACTTCTGTGACAACTCACTGCTAGGAAAAGGAACTTTTCTTTTTAAAGTCACGGTTCAGAAAACATTGAAAGATTACTAACTTTCCTCCAGTGACTGTGGTTCAGTGCATGTCCCAGAATCCTTCAGTCTTCTGGAATTTTTGACTTATGATTTCCAGAAAGGTTTATACTGTAAATCCTGTGTGTGTGGGGGGAGTCTTAGGAGTGGGTAGGGGCCAATCATTGATGGAGCTGACTGAGGACCTCATCTTCGTGAATTCACCACCATTAATAACTCTCCCCTGCCGAGAGACTAAAGATTAATGACCTGCAAGGATTGGGTTCTTGGGAGTGGGCAGAATCCAGTTCTTGGTTGAGCTGAAGTAGAGCCATCTCTTTGTGGGTCCCCATTCCTTAACTGTATGTCCTGCACAGACCCTAAAAAATAATTAAATGTGAGGTGGGGTCTAAGGAGTGGGTGGGAGCCTATCATTGGTGGAACTCATTGAGGACTTCCTCATTTTGGTATCCTCCCCCACTAGAGAATGATTACATGTGAGGAGGCCCAACCCCAATATCATCACTAATGTCTTATAGGTTCTGAATCAATGAAATATGATTACACGTGAGGAGGCCCAACCCCAATATCTTCAATAATGTCAAAATGTTTGAATCAACAAAATCGACCCTAGTGGAAAGTGATTATCTCCAAAGGAGTCCCAAATGGGTATTTTCCCCTGGACCTTTGGAGCACACTATTGCATCAAAGCCTGGTACCATCGGAGGATCTTCTCGCACTCTGGTAGAACAGTCCAACCCTGGATGCCTCTCATTGATGGAGTTCATGGAGGACCTCCTCATTTTATTACCCCCTCCTGTAGAGGGTGGGGTTTTAGGAGTGGCTAAGTGTCAATCATTGGTGGAGCTGATGCAGAACCTTCTCTTTATGGTTCCCCTTATTGTAATTGTACACCTCTGCGCAGAACCTACATATAGGAGTATATAGAACAGAAGGGACTCCAGAACGGGGAGATCTTTATTGTTGATGGTTCACGCCAAAGTTACACAGGGCTAGTCAAAAAAGTCACTGTGTCTGAAAGCAATTGTGAGAATACTTATGTATGTAAGTACTCTCTTGACTCTCTGCAGAGGCATCTACTTCTCAATCATCTTCACCAATGACTGACATCCAAACATCCTTAAAGCCTCAACTCTACCTTGGTTAATCCTTCGTGTAGTCCTTAGTAATACTGATCTTCTTTGACAAGTCTTTACTAGGAAAATGAACTTTTCTCGATTAGTACCCTCACTCCTGTACTTGTCTACATCCCAGAATTCTTTCATTTTGTGGAATTCTTTATGTACCCACTTGAAGTCATTGTGCCAGGGTGGCGCCATTTTTGTTTTGTCCCCCTTAAGTGAACGTTCCTACACAAAATCTATGGGTCAATTACATATGTCGGAGCTCCCACAAATTGAGGCTAATAAAGTCACAGCTGCAGCACCCCACACAGCGAACGCCACCTGCCCTCATAGGTGCAAATACAGTGCCAGCTGCATGAAACTCATATAGAGTACCAGCCGCATAGGCCCAGCAGGTGCCCCCCAAATGTTCCCCGTGCAGAGTGTGGTCACATATGCTCCCCATGTGCAGCCATATTCTCCAATATACAGTCCAGTAGAGTGTACGGTAGGTAGGCACCTATGGACTGCATGATGAATACTAGCCACCAGTTATTTTATTCCGTGGCGTTCAACTAAGTGGTTAGGACACCAAAGTACCAAGGTTCTCCATCAGTCCGCTCAAATGGACCCCATGTTGGTTTTGTGATCCAGTCATTATACAGGATTTTAAAATTGAAAATTTGCCTTTTGGACACCCAGATCATGGACCACAATGCAATGCAACCAGGGGCGTAGCTAAAGGCTCATTGACCCTGGTGCAAGAGTTCGCCTCGGGCCCCTATCCCTCAGTGCTTGGTGGCAAGTGGCAGGGGAGCACATAGACTTCCTTCTGCCTGAGGCAAAGATTTAAACGGCGGCCCTCCCCATGCCAAATTCTTGACCTACCACCTTGCCTCCAGCCAAAGGTGTAAGGGCCCATTCACACGTCCGTAGAATGGGTCCGCATCCGTTACGCAATTTTGTCGGCGAAATGCTGAGGGAAGGGGAAAGTGTCCCCCTCCTCCGCACCTCCATTCAGAATGGATCTGAACGGAGCAGGACCCTGAGCTGTGCGAACGCCGCTCTCCTGGAAGTGCAGGCCCCGCTCTGTGATATTATATAAATTCATAATGCCTACGTACGAGCCGCATTCTGATTCATGATGAAAGCCCCAGATGCTAAAATGTCGTCCTCCTTTGAGTCGCCATTAATTATTAATACAACTCTTTTCAAATCCTAAGATAAAGGGAACCGTCTGAACCGCGGCCGCCGTGGCCTTAATTAAGCCTGACTTCTTTCATAAGCCGGCACATGTAGGTTACCATGAACTGGACATGGGGGACAATGACAGGAAATCCGACCGCCCTGAATCCCAAAAAGCTCATCCAAAATGCCATGGTAATGAGACTCCTCTCGAGAGTTAAATAAGCTATTCCAGACTGCTGTCATGGACGAGGATCCCTATCAATTCTTACATTTATTAACATGAATGCATGGAATAAATAGGTATTGTTCTGGATTACAATTCTAAACCTAAAGTAAAGACTGACACAGGCAAAGTAGTTACCATTCTAAGACTTCCCTCTACGCCTCTAGTACTCAGAGGCTTGGTGGCTTCCTCAACGGGGTTAATCACTTGTAATCAGTGTACAATAAAAAGTTCTACAACTTTCTAATATATTCTTAGTTTCAGGATCTATGCTTGTTGTCAGTGAATGAGAACATTCTGGCTTACATTTACACGCAGTAAACCTTTACACAGCTATCAGTCTAGCCAGGAAGCTAGGAAGTCCCTGCAGGACACAAACTCTGTGATATGAACACATTGCTACAATGTATCAGTCTGGACAATGCTCTGTGATATTAATACATTATTACTACAATGTATCAGTCTGGACAATGCTCTGTGATATGAATACATTATTACTACAATGTATCAGTCTGGACAATGCTCTGTGATATAAATACATTATTACTACAATGTATCAGTCTGAACAATGCTCTGTGATATGAACACATTATTACTACAATGTATCTGTCTGGACAATGCTCTGTGATATAAATACATTATTACTACAATGTATCTGTCTGGACAATGCTCTGTGATATAAATACATTATTACTACAATGTATCAGTCTGGACAATGCTCTGTGATATAAATACATTATTACTACA
The DNA here is from genome assembly GCF_905171765.1 of Bufo bufo. Classification (NCBI taxonomy): domain Eukaryota; kingdom Metazoa; phylum Chordata; class Amphibia; order Anura; family Bufonidae; genus Bufo; species Bufo bufo. The sequence goes on from NC_053391.1 coordinate 10,683,796, forward strand.
ATGTATCAGTCTGGACAATGCTCTGTGATATTAATACATTATTACTACAATGTATCAGTCTGGACAATGCTCTGTGATATGAATACATTATTACTACAATGTATCAGTCTGGACAATGCTCTGTGATATAAATACATTATTACTACAATGTATCAGTCTGAACAATGCTCTGTGATATGAACACATTATTACTACAATGTATCAGTCTGGACAATGCTCTGTGATATTAATACATTATTACTACAATGTATCAGTCTGGACAATGCTCTGTGATATGAATACATTATTACTACAATGTATCAGTCTGGACAATGCTCTGTGATATAAATACATTATTACTACAATGTATCAGTCTGAACAATGCTCTGTGATATGAACACATTATTACTACAATGTATCTGTCTGGACAATGCTCTGTGATATAAATACATTATTACTACAATGTATCTGTCTGGACAATGCTCTGTGATATAAATACATTATTACTACAATGTATCTGTCTGGACAATGCTCTGTGATATTAATACATTATTACTACAATGTATCAGTCTGGACAATGCTCTGTGATATGAATACATTATTACTACAATGTATCAGTCTGGACAATGCTCTGTGATATAAATACATTATTACTACAATGTATCAGTCTGGACAATGCTCTGTGATATAAACACATTATTACTACAATGCATCAGTCTGGACAATGCTCTGTGATATAAACACATTATTACTACAATGTATCAGTCTGGACAATGCTCTGTGATATAAACACATTATTACTACAATGTATCAGTCTGGACAATGCTCTGTGATATAAACACATTATTACTACAATGTATCAGTCTGGACAATGCTCTGTGATATTAATACATTATTACTACAATGTATCAGTCTGGACAATGCTCTGTGATATGAATACATTATTACTACAATGTATCAGTCTGGACAATGCTCTGTGATATAAATACATTATTACTACAATGTATCAGTCTGGACAATGCTCTGTGATATAAACACATTATTACTACAATGTATCAGTCTGGACAATGCTCTGTGATATAAACACATTATTACTACAATGTATCAGTCTGGACAATGCTCTGTGATATAAATACATTATTACTACAATGTATCAGTCTGGAAAATGCTCAGTGATATGAACACATTATTACTACAATGTATCAGTCCGGACAATGCTCTGTGATATGAATACATTATTACTACAATGTATCAGTCTGGACAATGCTCTGTGATATAAATACATTATTACTACAATGTATCAGTCTGGACAATGCTCTGTGATATAAATACATTATTACTACAATGTATCAGTCTGGACAATGCTCTGTGATATGAACATATTACTACAATGTATCAGTCTGGACAATGTTCTGTGATATGAACACATTACTACAATGTATCAGTCTGGAGTCCAGGTTGTTTGGCTGACATTGGTCTGTGGCTAACCCCAGGGTGGGGAACTCTTGTCTCCCCCCCCCCCACCAAAAAATAAAATAAAAAAATAAGCTTAGACTTTTTAGCAGCTTCCGGTAGAAGGCGACGCTGGGGATATTGAAGGACTGATCACTAGGGGGTAGGTGTTACTGGTGCAGACTATAAGTGGTGCTCTCTCAATCCTCTCTGGCACAACGCTGTGTCAGGGTTCTTAGTTCCGCTGTGCAGATTGACACCATCGCTTTCTGCTTGTGTCTGCAGCGTCAGCAAGAAGCCGCACAGCAAACAACAATGGGGGCTCTGACCACTTGTCTATTCGTCCAGCGAAGATAAAAGGCAGCTCTCTACACTGAGAAGGTGATAAAAAACAGATAATGGCGGTAATGATGAGGATGATGGTGATGAAGATGAAAGGATGATAGTGGTGGTGGTAAGAGTATAAATGATGGGACATAAACAAGACTGACGATGATGATGATGGATATAATGGTGGTGGCTGTGAGAATGGTAATGACAATGATGTGATGATTGTGGTGGTAATGATGATGAAGATAATGAAAATGAGGGCAGATGTGATGTTGGTGATGGTGGTCTCAGGGGGAGTTTTTGGTAGAAATCATGGGATATGGTCAATGATCAGTGAAGACTGGCAGTATAGTCCCAGGGAGGCTGGTGGTAGAAATGAGGAGGCGATGGGTAATGATGAGTAAAGGATAACAGTATAGTCCCAGGGAGGCTGGTGGTAGAAGTGAAAACGTGACAATAATTATTGCAGACTGGTACTATAAAACTATGAAGGAGGCTGGTAGCAATGAGTAGGTGATGGACAATGATGAGTGAAGGTTAGCAGTATAGTCCCAGGGAGGCTGGTGGTAGAAATGAGGAGGCGATGGATAATGATGGGTGACAGCTAGAAGTATAGTCCTAGGGAGGCTAGTGGTAGAAATGAGAAGTCAATAAGTAATGATGAGTAAAGGCTAGCAGTATAGTCCCAGGGAGGCTGGTGGTAGAATTGGCCGGGTGATAGGTAATGCAGCTTGGACACTGGCAGTATAGTCCCAGGGAGGCTGGTGGAAGAATTGGCCAGGTGATAGGTAATGCAGACTGGACACTGGCAGTATAGTCCCAGGGAGGCTGGTGGAAGAATTGGCCAGGTGATAGGTAATGCAGCTTGGACACTGGCAGTATAGTCCCAGGGAGGCTGGTGGAAGAATTGGCCAGGTGATAGGTAATGCAGACTGGACACTGGCAGTATAGTCCCAGGCAGGCTGGCGGTAGAATTGGCCAGGTGATAGGTAATGCAGCTTGGACACTGGCAGTATAGTCCCAGGGAGGCTGGTGGAAGAATTGGCCAGGTGATAGGTAATGCAGCTTGGACACTGGCAGTATAGTCCCAGGGAGGCTGGTGGAAGAATTGGCCAGGTGATAGGTAATGCAGCTTGGACACTGGCAGTATAGTCCCAGGGAGGCTGGTGGAAGAATTGGCCAGGTGATAGGTAATGCAGACTGGACACTGGCAGTATAGTCCCAGGCAGGCTGGCGGTAGAATTGGCCAGGTGATAGGTAATGCAGACTGGACACTGGCAGTATAGTCCCAGGCAGGCTGGCGGTAGAATTGGCCAGGTGATAGGTAATGCAGACTGGACACTGGCAGTATAGTCCCAGGGAGGCTGGTGGTAGAATTGGCCAGGTGATAGGTAATAAAGACTGGACACTGGCAGTATAGTCCCAGGGAGGCTGGTGGTAGAATTGGCCGGGTGATAGGTAATGCAGCTTGGACACTGGCAGTATAGTCCCAGGGAGGCTGGTGGAAGAATTGGCCAGGTGATAGGTAATGCAGACTGGACACTGGCAGTATAGTCCCAGGCAGGCTGGCGGTAGAATTGGCCAGGTGATAGGTAATGCAGACTGGACACTGGCAGTATAGTCCCAGGCAGGCTGGCGGTAGAATTGGCCAGGTGATAGGTAATGCAGACTGGACACTGGCAGTATAGTCCCAGGGAGGCTGGTGGTAGAATTGGCCAGGTGATAGGTAATGAAGACTGGACACTGGCAGTATAGTCCCAGGGAGGCTGGTGGTAGCTATGGGCAATGATGAGTGGAGACTGTCGTATAGTAATGTATGAGGCTGCAATTTGATTACATATTGGCACGGAGAAGGTGCCAGACTCTGGTGGTGAATGGGTGAAGACAGGTGACGAATGGTAGGCTGTGGCTGGCAGGGAAGGAGGTAGCCTGGGTGCTGAATTGGGCACTGCCATTGTTAATATGGAAATGATGTTTCTCCCTCCGCAGGCAACGAGAGGCAATCACTCGCTGAAGAGGGGAACAAGCTGCTGTCTTCAGGTTATATAATCGTGTGCCGGAGGGGAATCCATTTTCCTCTGCATGGGAATTAGGGAAAGTGGATGGTAATTGCTGAGACCCAAGAAAAGAGAAGAATGTAAAATTCAGCTCAACCAGAAGCCGTTCCGAGCACCGGGTGTCCGGCAGCTCCATGATGAAGACCAAGGAAGGCAGCAGCGTCTCCCAGAGGAAGCTCTTCCCTGCACTGACACATTGTAACGCTCTGCTCTGAGAAGCAGGGCTAGGTCTGGGTGAACACAAGAGAGTGTCCCCATTCACTGCAAGCAGAGATCTTGAAAATGGCATGGAATTCAAATGCAAAATATATTAAAAAGTTCCAAAACTTTGAATTACACAATAATGATCCTTTATTGAGGTGCAGTTGACTGTAGGAGGAGCGTCACTGGCAAACGCTGTGATACGGTACAAAGGGTCAGATTCATGGAGCAGATGCGCAGCAGCCGCCATATGCTGGGAATTTCTGGACTAAACATTGATGGACTGTCCTTTGGACCCCCAGGACCTCCACGGAACAGCCATCTGCATCTAACAGATTCAGTCCTACTAAATGCAAAAAAAAAATCTTTGCTACATTTCACAAACTCAGTGCTACTATACCTGACAAACACAGCTTTGTTAAATCTGTTTGTTGAAGTCAGACAAACCTGACAAACATAGCTCTGCTGCAGGTAAAGTGGCTAAATCTTCAAGCTGTACATCTATCAAGACAGCTCTGCTACATATGATCTGGGTACATCTATCAAGACAGCTCTGCTACATATGATCTGGGTACATCTATCAAGACAGCTCTGCTACATATGATCTGGGTACATCTGGCGCTCAGCTCTGCTACATATGATCTGGGTACATCTGGCGCTCAGCTCTGCTACATATGATCTGGGTACATCTGGCGCTCAGCTCTGCTACATATGATCTGGGTACATCTGGCGCTCAGCTCTGCTACATATGATCTGGGTACATCTGGCGCTCAGCACTGCTACATATGATCTGGGTACATCTGGCGCTCAGCACTGCTACATATGATCTGGGTACATCTGGCGCTCAGCTCTGCTACATATGATCTGGGTACATCTGGCGCTCAGCTCTGCTACATATGATCTGGGTACATCTGGCGCTCAGCTCTGCTACATATGATCTGGGTACATCTGGCGCTCAGCTCTGCTACATATGATCTGGGTACATCTGGCGCTCAGCTCTGCTACATATGATCTGGGTACATCTGGCGCTCAGCACTGCTACATATGATCTGGGTACATCTGGCGCTCAGCTCTGCTACATATGATCTGGGTACATCTGGCGCTCAGCACTGCTACATATGATCTGGGTACATCTGGCGCTCAGCTCTGCTACATATGATCTGGGTACATCTGGCGCTCAGCTCTGCTACATATGATCTGGGTACATCTGGCGCTCAGCTCTGCTACATATGATCTGGGTACATCTGGCGCTCAGCTCTGCTACATATGATCTGGGTACATCTGGCGCTCAGCTCTGCTACATATGATCTGGGTACATCTGGCGCTCAGCTCTGCTACATATGATCTGGGTACATCTGGCGCTCAGCTCTGCTACATATGATCTGGGTACATCTGGCGCTCAGCTCTGCTACATATGATCTGGGTACATCTGGCGCTCAGCTCTGCTACATATGATCTGGGTACATCTGGCGCTCAACTCTGCTACATATGATCTGGGTACATCTGGCGCTCAGCTCTGCTACATATGATCTGGGTACATCTGGCGCTCAGCTCTGCTACATATGATCTGGGTACATCTGGCGCTCAGCACTGCTACATAAGATCTGGGTACATCTGGCGCTCAGCTCTGCTACATATGATCTGGGTACATCTGGCGCTCAGCTCTGCTACATATGATCTGGGTACATCTGGCGCTCAGCTCTGCTACATATGATCTGGGTACATCTGGCGCTCAGCTCTGCTACATATGATCTGGGTACATCTGGCGCTCAGCACTGCTACATATGATCTGGGTACATCTGGCGCTCAGCTCTGCTACATATGATCTGGGTACATCTGGCGCTCAGCACTGCTACATATGATCTGGGTACATCTGGCGCTCAGCACTGCTACATATGATCTGGGTACATCTGGCGCTCAGCTCTGCTACATATGATCTGGGTACATCTGGCGCTCAGCTCTGCTACATATGATCTGGGTACATCTGGCGCTCAGCTCTGCTACATATGATCTGGGTACATCTGGCGCTCAGCTCTGCTACATATGATCTGGGTACATCTGGCGCTCAGCTCTGCTACATATGATCTGGGTACATCTGGCGCTCAGCTCTGCTACATATGATCTGGGTACATCTGGCGCTCAACTCTGCTACATATGATCTGGGTACATCTGGCGCTCAGCTCTGCTACATATGATCTGGGTACATCTGGCGCTCAGCTCTGCTACATATGATCTGGGTACATCTGGCGCTCAGCACTGCTACATATGATCTGGGTACATCTGGCGCTCAGCTCTGCTACATATGATCTGGGTACATCTGGCGCTCAGCTCTGCTACATATGATCTGGGTACATCTGGCGCTCAGCTCTGCTACATATGATCTGGGTACATCTGGCGCTCAGCTCTGCTACATATGATCTGGGTACATCTGGCGCTCAGCTCTGCTACATTTAGTAAACTTACTCCTGCTTTATCTGGCACTCAAAGATCTGATACAAATGACGACATCTACAAAACCTAATCCTAAATGCATCTGAACAACTCATCTCTGCTACAGGAGGCTCATTGTAAGGGCTCATTCACACGAATGGATCCGCAATACACGGGCACCATTCCGTGTGCATTCCTCATCACGGATGCGGACCCATTCACTTCAATGGGTCCGCAAATCCGGAGGAGCGGAACGGAAGCACGGAACAGAACACTACGGAAGCTCTACAGAGTGCTTTCTGGGGTTCCGTTCCGTGCCTCCGCACCGCAAAAAGATAGAGCATGTTCTATCTTTTTTGCAGAACAGAAGATTCGTGGACCCATTCAAGTGAATGGGTCTGCGATCCCCATGCCGCTGGGCCACGGTCGATGTCCGTGCATTGCGGTCCACAGCACGGGCACGGGCTTCATACGGTCGTGGGAACGAGCCCTAACCCGGCAGCCCCCTCTTCCTCTTCACAGACAATAGCAGCGAATGTCTGACGCGGGGTCAGGCTGCACCTACTTGGCTGAAGATACAGGTGCTCAGCTGGAAGGACATTGTATCTAGGGACCAGCAGATTGCAGTCAGATGTTATTCTGGCAGACAGCGCCCCCTCTGGTGTCAGCACCACATTACATTTTGCTGCACAGCGGAGGCCGAGTCGCTGTTGCTCTTTCATTTCTTGAGCTAAATAATAACCTGCTCCATGTTCACAGAGAAGCGGGACCCCTATCATTGCACAGACTACTTCCCCTATCTGATGCAGATCTCTCTTCTGAAGACCCCCTTCTGCAGGAGCAGCGCAGCCTCCCCTCTGCTGTCTGCATGGCCTTTGCATTCAACCTTTCTCCACTGAAGCTCCTACTTCCAGCCCTGATAAGAAGCCTCCATATTCCCCTTTCCCCAGCTCTGTCCTCATCAGTGGCGTGCCTAGGGTGTTTGGCGGGCGGGTCCTTTCTCTAGCACCCCCCCAATACTTTTAAAAAAATTGTACCCCCTTACAGTAGTAAACATTGTATAACCTGCACAGTAGTTTTGTCCAGATACAGTATGTGCCCCCTCACAGCATTTATGCCCTCATTGAACAACTTTTACAGTAGTTATGCCCACATTGTGCCCCCTTAAAGTACTTATCCCTTTATTGTGCCCCATTCACAGTAGTTATGCCCACATTGTGCCCCCATCACAGTAGTTCTGCCCTCTCTGTGCCCCTTTCACAGTTGTAATGCCCTCTCTGTGCCCCATCAGAGTAGTTATGCCCTCACTGTGTCCCCATAACAGTAATAATGCCCTCTGTGCTCCTTCACAGTATTAATGTCCATTGTGCCCCCTTTACAGTAATAATGCCCAATCAGTGCCCCATAACAGTTATGCCCACCCCCTTCACAGGAGTAATGCTCTCTGTGCCCCCGTTATAGTAGTAATGCCCATTGTGCCTCTTCATAGTAATGCCCATTGTGCCCCCTCCACAGTAGTAATGCCCATTGTGCCCCCTTCATAGTAGTAATGCCCTCTGTGCCCCTTTTGTAGTAGTAATCCCTCTGTTCTCCCTTTGTAGTAGTAAGCCCTATGTGCCCCTTATGTAGTAGTATTGCCCTCTGTGCAGCTTTGTACTAGTAATGGTCTGTGTCCCTTCTATGGTAGAAATGCCCTCTGTGTCCCCTCCATTGTAGAAATGCCCTCTGTTCCTCCTTCATAGTAGAAATTCCCTCTGTACCCCTTTGTAGTAGTAAAGCCCTCTGTGCCCCCTTTGTAGTAGTATTGCCCTCTGTGCCCCTTTGTAGTAGTAATGTTCTGTGTCCCTTCCATTGTAGAAATTCCCTCTGTGCCCCCTCCATTGTAGAAATGCCCTCACGGTAGAAATGCCCTCTGCACCCCTTTGTAGTAGTATTGCCCTCTGTGCGCCCTTTGTAGTAGTAATGCCCTCTGTGCCCCTTTGTAGTGATAATGCCCTCTGTGCCCCTTTGTAGTAGTAATGTCCTGTGTCCCTTCCATGGTAGAAATGCCCTCTGTGCCCCCTCCATTGTAGCGATGCCCTCTGTGCCCCCTCTGTTAAAAAAAAAAAAAAAAAACTGTAACTACTCACCTTGCTGATCCCCGGTTCTAAGACTGAAGACACTCATGGTTGGCCGGACAGTCATGTGGCATGCCCCATGAAGAGCAGGAGGGGGCACTTATCTCAGGGCAGGGGCAGCCAATTTGCCTAAGATTTTAGGAACCGGTTGTATATTTCCATAGACTGCGGCAAAGGTGTGGATGTATTGGCTACCTACCTGTGTTGTGGGATCTGTCCAGCCCTGTTTTTGGGGATATAGTAGGATTATATGTGGTAAAATCTGACCTGTCTTCTCTTGAGGGACTATCCAAATTGGCATAAGATGGAAGTCAGCTGAATCATCTGATTTCTGACCCAACGAGTATCCTAACCCTCCCCATGTGTCAAAGGAGAGAAATTTCCCAGTGGGGACCTACCAAGCCCAACTCACAGCTCCTGGCCTGGTACATAATGGTCTGATGCTCTCAGGATGGAGATACAGATAAATAGTGTGGCGAGGGCCGTGTGCAGTGCATTGTGGTATTTGGTTCTGCTGGGGCGGTGCTTTGTGCTGCCCTGTGGTATTGCAGGCCCTGCCTACTTCTTTTATCCCTGCCTACTTTTGTCAGTTTGGACCCACCTACAACATGGGGTCACTCTTATTATTTTTTTTTCCTGGGCGACTTTAAGTTCCTAGTCCTCCCCTATACACTTAACCTGTTATTCTAGGACCATCTGATTATCCAGAATGTGAGTGTTGGTGAGTTAAATCAAGACGAAATGGCTCCTCTTCCTCAACCTTTTGACCACATATTACATTGCTCCACAGGGCATGGCAGCGAACAAGCGAAACTCTGTCCAAGAGTAAACAGAATACGAAATATGTTCTCTGCTGTGAGGCAGAATTTCTAACCTGAATAGAAGATACTTGGCCAAACCGATCCCTAGGATTGACTTGTGCACCGATCGGCGATAACATCTAGTGCAAAGGGAACTGTCCTCGAAAGGTGAAACTTTTGCTCAACCCAACTTTTCCAGATACACGTAAAACTTTCAAAAAGTCAAAATTCCCTTTGAAGGTTCAAGTCTCAAAAACAGGAAGGACCCTATGATGGAAGATGAAGTGTTGGGGGTTGGAGTCTTGAAAGGAGATGGAATTTACCAGACTAGCGATTTACTGGAAAATAAGAAGACGTCAGGAGGAATTGTCAGCGCTCCCCGCTGGAATAATGGTGTCTGAGGATGGGGCAGGGACAACCTGGGTGATAATTCCGGCAGAGGATTGATATTATCTCAGGAGTGAGGGAGAGAAGCGGCGAGGACTGAATTATTATTTGGGGAGCTGAGGAACGTTTGCTGTGTACCTTCCACTCCAACTGCATCCTGATTTATGGCGGCACTTGCCTGCTTTTAGTGTATATTATTAAACCGTCTGAGAAAGCAATCTCTCTGGCAGAAGGCAAGGAGAAGAAGCCATTAGGTTCACAAGGGCTCTCTCACTGCTAATCATTATCCTTACCTGGCCCGGGGCTGCCGGCCGAGTGCACAGCTATGATTGCATCTGGGCTACACAATGTCTTACACCGCCGTTTACTTTCTTCTGTTCTCCTTCCATTTCACAAGAATAAAATAAATTGTCGTCTGAGAACAATTGTACGGAGAGATATTTTACACAACCTTATTTAACCCCGACTTAGGGGGTGAGGGTAAAAGTTCACTCCTTCCAAAGATTTGTGGGGCTCTTCTGGAGTCTAAGTGTGATTTTTGGTCTGTGCTTGTTCCATACTGGTTAATAGGGTCCTCCTTCACTGTACTGGTTCACACCCTAACATAATATCTCTATTTCAAAATAAGACCCAGTACTTTTACTCCCACCCAAAGATATAAAAGGTTAGTACATGCACAATATAGTGCACTCCTTCCTCATACCAGGACCTGAAGGCCCAGTACTTGTCCAACCTCCTCATACTATGATATGAAGGTCCAGTATTTGTCTTATATCCCCATCCTAGGATGTGAAGGTCCAGTACTTGTGTCAAATCCCTATTCTAGGACATGAAGGTCCAGTACTTGTGTCATATCCGCATCCTAGGACATGAAGGTCCAGTATTTGTCTCATATTCCCATCCTAGGACGTCAAGGTCCAGTACTTGTGTCAGATGCACATCCTAGGACATAAAGGTCCAGTATTTGTCTCATATCCCCATCCTAGGATGTAAAGGTGCAGTACTTGTGTCATATCCGCATCCTAGGACGTGAAGGTCCAGTACTTGTGTCATATCCCCATCCTAGGACATGAAGGTCCAGTACTTGTGTCATATCCGCATCCTAGGACGTGAAGGTCCAGTACTTGTGTCATATCCCCATCCTAGGACATGAAGGTCCAGTACTTGTGTCATATCCACATCCTAGGACATAAAGGTCCAGTACTTGTGTCATATCCCCATCCTAGGACATGAAGGTCCAGTACTTGTGTCATATCCCCATCCTAGGACATGAAGGTCCAGTACTTGTGTCATATCTACATCCTAGGACGTGAAGGTCCAGTACTTGTGTTATATCCGCATTCTAGGACGTGAAGGTCCAGTACTTGTGTCATATCCCCATCCTAGGACGTGAAGGTCCAGTACTTGTGTCATATCTACATCCTAGGACGTGAAGATCCAGTACTTGTGTCATATCTACATCCTAGGACGTGAAGGTCCAGTACTTGTGTTATATCCACATTCTAGGACGTAAAGGTCCAGTACTTGTGTCATATCCCCATCCTAGGACATGAAGGTCCAGTACTTGTGTCATATCTACATCCTAGGACGTGAAGGTCCAGTACTTGTGTCATACCCCCATCCTAGGACATGAAGGTCCAGTACTTGTGTCATATCTACATCTAAGGACGTGAAGGTCCAGTACTTGTGTTATATCCGCATTCTAGGACATAAAGGTCCAGTACTTGTGTCATATCCCCATCCTAGGACATGAAGGTCCAGTACTTGTGTCATATCTACATCCTAGGACGTGAAGGTCCAGTACTTGTGTCATATCCCCATCCTAGGACGTGAAGGTCCAGTACTTGTGTCATATCCCCATCCTAGGACGTGAAGGTCCAGTACTTGTGTCATATCCCCATCCTAGGACGTGAAGGTCCAGTACTAGTGTCATATCCGCATCCTAGAACATGAAGGTCCAGTATTTGTCTCATATCTACATCCTAGGACAGTCATGGGGAACCTTTTAGAGACCAAATGCCCAAACTGCAACCCAAAACCCACTTATTTATCGCAAAGTGCCAACACGGCAATTTACCCTGAATACTTCAGTCCAGGATAGTATATCTTCCATGTACTTTGTCATTTAGCTATAATATCCTGCCTACATTCAATGCGCTGCTTGTGCCGTCCATAGTGTGCTCTGCGCTGATGAATAGCAGGAAAAGTCTAAGGCATATTTGTATACCATAGACATTTTCCAGGGTGCGGGTGCCCACAGAGAGGGCTCTGAGTGCTGCCTCTGGCACCCGTGCCATAGGTCGCCACCATTGTCCTAGGACATGAAGGTCCAGTACTTGTCTCTACTCACTATTCCAGGAAATTAAGATCTAGCACTTGTCCCCATTCTAGAACATGAAGTCCTAGTACTTGTTCCAACTTTCCATCCAAAGACATCAAAGGTCATTGCTTGGCTTAAAGGGAGCCAGTTACCTGGATTTTGGGTATAGAGCTGATGACATGGGCTGCTAGATGGCCACTAGCATATCCGCAATACCCAGTCCCCATAGCTCTGTGTGCTTTTATTGTGTCCAAAAAACGATTTTATATATATATATATATATGTAAATTAGGCAAGTAAGAAGCCCAAGGAGCTGTTACGTTTCCGGAGCCCATCCATGCCCACTGTGGAGCCCAGTATTTGGAGGATGCGGGGCGGTGCTGGGCTCCTTCACAGTGGACGTGGCTGGGCTCAGAGTCAGAGAACGCTGGACTCGTCTCTGAAGCATGGAGGAGACAGGACTCATCTAAGGTTAATTTACATATATATAAAATTGTTTTTTTTACACAATAAAAGCACACAGAGCTATGGGGACTGGGTATTGCGGATGTGCTAACGGCCATCTAGCAGCCCATGTCCTCAGCTCTATACCCAAAATCCAGGTGACAGGTTCCCTTTAACTCCTAATCTCAGGACATAAAGACCTAGAGGGTCATTTATCAAACCAGATACATCAGGTTTTTGGTCTAAATATGTTGCACGATGTGCTAATTGTGACTTTTTTTTGCAACAATTTGGAGCCACTCACTTCTCAATGTGATCTATGTTTAAAGGGGTTGTCTGAGTTATGTAAATATATATATATATAGCATTGTAAATCTGATGGTCAGCAATATACACCTTATACCTAAGCTAAGCAAGTTATAGGCAAATACACTCTAGTTCTGTTCTGGCCCCTTTGCTTGCATGCATAGATACTCTAGAGAGAGTTCAGAGAAGAGCTACTAAACTAGTACATGGATTGCAGGATAAAACTTACCAGGAAAGGTTAAAGGACCTTAACATGTAGAGCTTGGAAGAAAGAAGAGACAGAGGGGATATGATAGAAACTTTTAAATACATAAAGGGAATCAACTCGGTAAAGGAAGAGAGAATATTTAAAAGAAGAAAAACTACCACAAGAGGACACAGTTTTAAATTAGAGGGGCAAAGGTTTAAAAGTAATATAAGGAAGTATTACTTTACTGAGAGAGTAGTGGATGCATGGAATAGCCTTCCTGCAGAAGTGGTAGCTGCAAATACAGTGAAGGAGTTTAAGCATGCATGGGATAGGCACAAGGCCATCCTTCATATAAGATAGGGCCGGGGGCTATCCATAGTATTCAGTATATTGGGCAGACTAGATGGGCCAAATGGTTCTTATCTGCCGACACATTCTATGTTTCTATGTTTCTATGCAGTTGCAGAACTGTGGGGGCGTGTAGCAAGAATTTCTGAGGTTTTCTTCATGAATATTTGTAGGTGTCAATGAAGACTGCCTTTCCCCTCCCCCTGCTCTGCAAATGGAGTGAAAAAATTGCTGCCCTGTCTGCTGTCTAACTGCTGGAAGACTCATGTTGTATGTGTGGGACTACAAATCCCAGCTGAACAGTACAATGACATTGCTGATACACATCTTCCCCCTACCAGCAGAAGAGGACAGAGGAGAGAACTCCTCCAGCCTTGTCAGCTCTGTGTCTGCAGGGTGAGGAGAGAGGATCCTGGAGAAGAGGAAACCCTGTATCTGCTCAATACCCGAGGCCGAGGCCGAGCCTCCAACCTGCTTCTGTGCTGCTGATTAACCGCCTCACGTCCGCCCATAGGATATAAACGTCCTATGGGTGGACGTCTATTTCTGACAGCACGTTTTAAAACGTCCTGTCAGAAATAGCAGCTGCACGCTAATCGTGCAGCTGCTGATCGGGTTGCCCGCTGTCAGTGACAGCAGGGCAACCCTAAGACAAGGCAGGGACAGTGCCCAGGTGTCCCTGCCTTCACGATCGCTGCAGACACAGCGCTCACCGAGCACTGTGTCTGCAGAGCAGGAAGCGCTGTGCGCTTCCTGTTCCGGCCCGGCGGTCATGTGACCGCCGTGACCGGAGTGTGCAGGAGCTGTGTGAGGTCTCTCAGAGACCTCGATCAGCCCTGCACTGAGGCTGTACAGCGCAGGATTGCTGCTGTACAGCCTCTCTAGGGGTGTATTTGTCCTGTAACTGGGGCTACTATCTCAGCCCCAGTTACAGGAGAAATCAACTGTGAAAAAAAAAAGAAAAAGTGAAGTAAATGTCCCCCAGAGGTCTTGTATGACCTTATGGGGGACGAAAAGTGTAAAAAAAAATAAAAAAAATAAAGGGTTGAAAAAATAAAATAAAATAAAGTTTCACATGTAAAAAAAAAAAAAGTTCCCAAGTTAGGAATAAAAAAAAAAAAATTAAAATAGAAAAAATAAAGTAAAATAGACATATTTAGTATTGCCGCGTCCGTAAAAACCAGCTCTATAAAAATATCACATGACCTAACCCCTCGGATGAACACCGTAAAAAATAAATAAAAAAAACTGTGTCAAAACAAGCAATTTTTGTCACCTTGCATCACAAAAGGTGCAACACCAAGTGATCAAAAACGCGTATGTCCCACAAAATGGTACCAATAAAACCGTCACCTCATCCCGCAAAAAATGAGCCCCTACATAAGAAAATCTCTCAAAAAATAAAAAAACTATAGCTCTTAGAACATGGAGACACTAAAACATAATTTTTTTGGTTTCAAAAATGCTATTATTGTGTTAAAGTGAAACAAATAAAAAAAAGTATACATATTAGGTATTGCCGCGTCCGTAAAAACCAGCTCTATAAAAATATCACATGACCTAACCCCTCGGGTGAACACCGTAAAAAAAAAAAAAAAAAAAACTGTGTCAAAACAAGCAATTTTTGTCACCTTGCATCACAAAAGGTGCAACACCAAGTGATCAAAAATGCGTATGTCCCACAAAATGGTACCAATAAAACCGTCACCTCATCCCGCAAAAAATGAGCCCCTACATAAGAAAATCTCTCAAAAAATAAAAAAACTATAGCTCTCAGAACATGGACACATTAAAACATAATTTTTTGGTTTCAAAAATGCTATTATTGTGTAAAACTTTAATAAATGAGAAAAAGTATACATATTAGGTATCGCTACGTCCGTAACAATCTGCTCTATAAAAATGTCACTTGACTGAACCCCTAAGGTGAACGCTGTAAAAATAAATAAATAGAAACTGTGCTAAAACAACCAATTTTTTGGTCACCTTGCCCCATAAAGTGTTATATTGAATGATCAAAAAATCATATGTACCCAAAAATAGTACTAATAAAACTGGCACCTTATCCCCTAGTTTCCAAAATGGGGTCACTTCTTGGGAGTTTCTACTGTAAGGGTGCATCAGGGGGCTTCAAATGGGACATGGCATCTAAAAACCATGTGGAGTTCCTTTCCTTCTGCGCCCTGCCGTGTGCCCATACAGCAGTTTACGACCACATGTGGGGTGTTTCTGTAAACCGCAGAATCTGGGTAATAAATATTGAGTTTTGTTTGGCTGTTAACCATCGATGTGTTAGAGAAAAAAATTGATTAAAATGGAAAATCTGCCAAAAAAGTGAAATTTAAAAATTTGATCTCCATTTTCCTTTAATTCTTGTGGAACGCCTAAAGGGTTAACAAAGTTTGTAAAATCGGTTTTGAATACCTTGAGGGGTGTAGTTTCTACAATGGGGTCATTTATGGGGGTATCCACTATGTAGGCCCCACAAAGTGACTTCAGACCTGAACTGGTCCTTATAAAGTGGGTTTTGGCAATTTTCTTAAAAATTTGAAGAATTGCTTCTAAACTTCTAAGCCTTCTAACGTCCTAAAAAAATAAAATGACATTTCCAAAATGATGCCAACATAAAGTAGACATATGGGGAATGTTAAATAATAAATATTTTATGAGGTATCACTTTCTGTTTTAAAAGCAGAGAAATTGAAATTTAGAAAATTGCGATTTTTTTTACATTTTTGGGTAAATTTGGGATTTTTTCATAAATAAAGGTGAAATATTTTGACTCAAATTTATGACTATCATGAAGTACAATGTGTCACGAGAAAACAATCTCTGAATGACTTGGATAAATAAAGGCGTTCCAAAGTTATTACCACATAAAGTGAGATATGTCCGTTTTGCAAAATTTGGCCTGGTCAGGAAGGGGGCAAAGGGCCCAGATGGCAAGTGGTTAACTATGCTGAAGAATCCAGTGGGAGGGAGACAGAGCAGACAGCTCAACCAGCAGATCGGGCAGTGCAGGGGGGCGTGGCCAGTAGACTGGGCAGTGCAGGGGGCATGGCCAGTAGACTGGGCAGTGTAGGAAGTGTAGTCAGTAGACTGGACAGTGCAGGGGGCATGGCCAGTAGACTGGGAAGTGCAGGGGGCGTGGCCAGTAGACTGGGCAGTGTAGGAAGTGTAGTCAGTAGACTGGGCAGTGCAGGAAGTGTAGTCAGTAGACTGGGCAGTGCAGGAAGTGTAGTCAGTAGATTGGGCAGTACAGGGGGTGTATCCAGTAGATTGGGTAGTGCAGGGGCGTAGCCAGTAGATTGGGCAGTGCAGGGGCGTAGCCAGTAGATTGGGCAGTGCAGGGGCATAGCCAGTAGATTGGGCAGTGCAGGGGGTGTAGCCAGTAGATTGGGCAGTGCAGGGGCGTATCCAGTAGATTGGGCAGTACAGGGGCGTAGCCAGTAGATTGGGCAGTGCAGGGGCGTAGCCAGTAGATTGGGCAGTGCAGGGGTTGTAGCCAGTAGATTGGGCAGTGCAGGGGCATAGCCAGTAGATCGGGCAGTACAGGGGGTGCAGCCAGAAGATCAGGCAGTACAAGGGGGTGCAGCCAGAAGATCAGGCAGTACAAGGGGGTGCAGCCAGAAGATCAGGCAGTACAGGGGGTGCAGCCAGAAGATCAGGCAGTACAGGGGGTGCAGCCAGTAGATAGGGCAGTGCAGGGGGTGCAGCCAGAAGATCAGGCAGTACAAGGGATGTAGCCAGTAGATTGGGCAGTACAGGGGGCGTAGCCAGTAGATTGGGCAGTGCAGGGGCATAGCCAGTAGATTGGGCAGTGCAGGGGTGTAGCCAGTAGATTGGGCAGTGCAGGGGTGTAGCCAGTAGATCGGGCAGTGCAGGGGGTGCAGCCAGAAGATCAGGCAATGCAGGGGGTGCAGCCAGAAGATCAGGCAATGCAGGGGGTGCAGCCAGAAGATCAGGCAGTACAGGGGGTGTAGCCAGTAGATTGGGCAGTACAGGGGCGTAGCCAGTAGATTGGGCAGTACAGGGGCGTAGCCAGAAGATCAGGCAATGCAGGGGGTGCAGCCAGAAGATCAGGCAGTACAGGGGGTGTAGCCAGTAGATTGGGCAGTACAGGGGTGTAGCCAGTAGATTGGGCAGTGCAGGGGGTGCAGCGAGAAGATCAGGCAATGCAGGGGGTGCAGCGAGAAGATCAGGCAGTACAAGGGGGTGCAGCGAGAAGATCAGGCAGTACAAGGGGGTGCAGCGAGAAGATCAGGCAGTACAAGGGGGTGCAGCGAGAAGATCAGGCAGTACAAGGGGGTGCAGCGAGAAGATCAGGCAGTACAAGGGGGTGTGGTTTGTTGCTCCAACCAGCACAACCTTCACAGTGACATTCCGTGCACAGAGGTCGACTTGCATCTCCTACTCCCTCAGGTTTGTGCACGGAACATCATCAGAGCAGGGAAAGAAGCTGACATCACACAACACGAGACCCTCAGCTAACTAGGAGAACATGGCCGCTGTAGATGAAGTAAGTGAATTGAAAACTCACTATATTTGCTTAGTTAGGCCTCATGCACACAGCCCTTGCCTGGCCATGGCCATATTGAGGCTGCAAACAACAGGTCCGCAATGTACAGGCACCGGCCTGGGTGTAGATATGGTCCTGCACTCACACCCAGAAAGTATTGGCTTAGCAAAGTGAGCCCAACACCAGTAAGGAGATAAAGGGGGCATCCAAGTGCGCCCCCTATAGTCCAGCATTACCAAGGCACCTAACAGATTTTTTAGTGGATTTAATGTCAAGGTTCCCTTTAAATAATTAGATAGAAGATAAATGTTGTATTCCTGAGATTTGGGGTCCACAGAACCCCCATGTTAGACTCAGATAAAGTATCGGTAACATCCCGGCGTCTCCGTCCTCTTTGTACACAACTCTCTTGTTTTCCATACTCGGCAACAATCCCCCCCAAAAAAGCCAATTATTAAGAATGTAAAAAAAATGCAAATGCTATTCCTTTCATACTTGTTGAAGCAGCAGAATTGATTCATTAGCATATTTGCAAGGTTAATGTAGTATATTTAATATGATAAATACGGCTTGTTGTGCTAAGTCACCAAGACACATCCTGCTCGCTCTGCGCTCACGTCGCGCCCCTCGCCCGGATACTTTTAATATTAGAAAATAAGATGCTGAGATGTTGGGATTACTGGGTTTTAAGAGGAGCTCTAATGAATGTTCCGAGTCTTCCGATACTCGGGGCGCCTGATCAGGGTTGTGGTGACATTACCAGCCGCTGCAGATGAATTCTACGTTGATAAAATGAATTACAGAATGTTCTGCTGGTATTAAAAAATATAGAAGAAATGTGAATATTTCTGATTAGGAGATGCCAAGCTCCTGCAGTCACATACTAATTAAAATGGTTGTCATTTAGCAGCCAGATGTAGCAGTGCTGAACCAAACATTTAAAGGGGGTATCATCCGGAATAACGGATCTGGTATTTAGGGTATTTATTTAGCGCATGCGCAGACCAGAAAACTGGATGCGGCAATTTCCGGAACACTTGGTACCGGATCCGGCATTAATACATTTCAATGGAAATGCGGTAGTGTCCCGGGATTTGTCCAGGAAAAAATACCGGGTATTTTGTCCGGTCAAATACCGCACAAGGGACGGAATGGAAGACATCCTGATGCATACTGAACGGATTGCTCTCCATTCAGAATGCATTAGGGCAAGCTGATTTTTTTCTGGTATTGAGACCCAATACCGGAAAAGAATAACGCTAGTGTGAAAGTTCCCTTTCTAACAGACTGTGTTTCAATTCTTCAACATTTATAAGAACTCTGCCGGCTGTTAGTGAATGGTGACATCCAGAGACTGAAAACCTGGACTACTTCTCTGAATACAATTGTTTCCAGCACAGGCCTTTCTCCTGGGATAGCAGATTGTTACAATGTATCAGCCTGGAGTCCAGTCTGTTTACCTCACAGATACAATTGTAACAAACCTCAGCTATAAACACCTCTAGGGCTGTAGGGGATTTAACCTCTTAAAGTAAACAGGGGAAACCTTTCATCATTTTAGGGCACTTTCACACTTGCGTTTTTCTTTTCCGGCACTGAGTTCCGTCCTAGGGGCTCAATACCGGAAAATAACTGATCAGGCATATCCCAATGCATTCTGAATGGAGAGCAGTCCGATCAGGATGCACCAGGATGTCTTCAATTCGGTCCCTTTTTACGTTTTTTGGATGGAGAAAATACCGCTGCAGTTTTATCTCCGGCCAAAAATAATGAACACTCGCCCGAATACCGGATCCGACATTAAAAATACTGCAATGCCGGACCAGTCCTTGCGCAGACCGGTAAAAATGTGAAAAAAATATATAACGGATCCGTTTCTCAGTTCACAGTTGCAGAGATACAGTAATTTTAAGTCGAGTATCTTTTTTCAAACACCCTTTATTTGAAAAAAATGTCACCTTAAGGGAAACGGGCGACTCAAGGAGTTATAGGCATTTGGGCCGAAGGCTTAGCGCTCCCCCATCAGTGCCCTTGACTAGAGATGAGCGAATTTCCTCAAAATTACGTCATCACACCGGCCGGCGTGATTTAATCTCGCGTCGCACCGGTTTTTGGCCGAGATCTTCAAGCAAGATGGCGGCATCTGGACCGTCACGAGCAAATGGAGGCGGTAAATTTTAATTGTTTTTTTTTTTATATACTATTTCAAGATAAATCGATTCGCTGACACGAAGCACGAGAAAATTCGGCTTCGAGGCGAATCGAATTTATCCTGAAATACGGATGGAATTCCACTTTGTAGGATTCGATTCGCTCATCTCTGCCCCTGACTATAGCCCCTGTACAACCGACTCCCTTCTCCGCTGATTAAACATTCTGTTACTTTGTTTCTTTGCAGAGAAACTTTGCTCCGAGTTGATTTGTAGAGAAGTTGACAGAGTAAATTGAATTCTCCGTTCCTCCCAGGAATGATAAATGGAGGCGTCGAGGAGTTTACACAGGACTACGTGTTACACTGTATCCGCGCTGAGGGCGTCCCACACATTCAGAGAAAAAGGTAACACTAATTATTAAAGGGCTCCGCACATCTTATATCAATAAGGTTTTAAGATCATTTCCTAATAGACTTTTAAATTCTCACTGTTTTCAAGATCTCTGCTTTCTGTCGGGTCCTGCTCACACAGCTGAGAGTTTGTTACAATGTATCAGTGTGCACACACCTTCAGAGCCGCACTCACTTCCTGCTACCCCCACACCATGCCCATGGCACAACCATCTGCCAATGTTAAAGGGGTTTTGCTGCCCCACTGTGCTCCATGTCAGTGGTCCTACCCTCTTGGTGACCCAGGCTGGACAGTATCTTGTAGGGGATTTTAAAACATTTTGGGATGGCATTTATTTATAATTATTCATAGGTTAACTCTTTGTAGGCTTCTGGAGTGAGTTCATGTAGGTTTCCAAGATTGGAAAAAAATGTAACTATTTGGCTTATTCTGAAACCAGCGCCACCCCCCTCCCCTGGTTGTATCTGGTATTACAGCTCAGGTCAATCCACATGAATAAGGCTGAGTGGCAATGCCACACACAACCTGCGGACGGGGGAAGTGCTGTTTTTGGAATAAAGCTGCCACATTTTGCTAAACCTGACAAACCCCTTTAATTGAGAACCAGATTTAGTCTTTTTTTTTACTTTTTCTTTTCCCCTTTTATTTAGAAGTCACATTCATCAGGGGGATGATTTACCCCTTTCGTGGCCCCCAATAAATCTCTGTGCGCAAACCCTTTGGCTTGTCACCGCCGTGTCTGTGCGGCTCCTTGTCCTGACATCAGCACATCCACCCTGTGTCTAATTGCTCCTCGCAGTGATTTGCTTCGTTGGCAGAGCCGCGCTGAGATTTGTTTGCAGTTGACATGTTTTTTTGTTGATTTTTCAGCAGATTATGCTGCACATAAATCTGAATAAATAATGCACCGAGCGCTCGCCGCTCGTCCTGCACTGGTTCCCATGCAGATTGTGCTGATCACACAGATGAAGTAGATGGTGCAGTAGAGGGCCACAGCTCAGGGCTGGCAGAGCATGGGGCCAACGGGGTCCAAGAGGTCCAGGCCAGGGGTTGCCCCAGGTAGATTAAACCCTTCCTAAAACTTCAGGATCCACAATCAGTAGTAGAGGTGGTTGGGGACACAACCTTCCCTTGTCACCCAGGCAATAAGTTGGGCAGCTGCTGAGGGTTCACTCTTTTCACCTGCCTGGTAGGGGCACATACATTACATTACCTCCATGATATGGAAGGGACCATCAGATGCCAAGGTCACGTTGGGCTTTTTGGTGCCTTCACAATGTGGTTTGGTTTTTACAGGTTTTGCAAAACTAATTTTCCAGCAGCAAAATCCAACTTTTCCCACATTAGTTTTTACTTTGTACAAGGTTACAAAGTAACTAAAGTAGGAAAAGTTGGATTTTGTTTCTGGAAAATGAGTTTTGCAAATTGTTGAGACTCTAATGAACCTGAAGAGGAACCATGAAAATAGGATAAAGGTTGTAGACCCTGGGAGCAGAGGAACCCAACAGCCCCTCCGATAAAAATACTACAAATGCTCCTCAAGTACAAAGTTATTGCACTTTGACAAAACACATAATAGAAAGCCTCAGAACGCCCTCCTGGCATTAACAGCACTGGGTCCCCACATCTTGTGCCCAATCTATTAGCTTGAATGCCCAAAACTATGGTGACAGCCCTCAGTGTATGTCAAAACCAGTCATCAGATCAGCAACCAGTAACTAAGGATCCAGAGAAGAGGAGAGTGCGGGATGTAGCAGTGGCATGGTGCCCGAGGCTGAGGATCCAGAGAAGAGGGACTGCGGGATGTAGCAGTGGCACGGTGCCCGAGGCTGAGGATCCAGAGAAGAGGAGAGTGCGGGATGTAGAAGTGGCATGGAGCGCAAGGCTAAGGATCCAGAGAAGAGGAGAGTGTGGGATGTAGCAGTGGCATGGAGCGCAAGGCTAAGGATCCAGAGAAGAGGAAAGTGTGGGATGTAGCAGTGGCGCTGTGCCCGAGGCTGAGGATCCAGAGAAGAGGAGAGTGCGGGATGTAGCAGTGGCATGGAGCGCAAGGCTAAGGATCCAGAGAAGAGGAAAGTGTGGGATGTAGCAGTGGCGCTGTGCCCGAGGCTAAGGATCCAGAGAAGAGGAGAGTGCGGGATGTAGCAGTGACACTGTGCCCGAGGCTGAGGATCCAGAGAAGAGGAGAGTGAGAGATGTAGCAGTGGCACGGTGCACAAGGCTGAGGTTCCAGAGAAGAGGAGAGTGAGAGATGTAGCAGTGGCACGGTGCACAAGGCTGAGGATCCAGAGAAGAGCAGAGTGCGGGATGTAGCAGTGGCACGGTGCACAAGGCTGAGGATCCAGAGAAGAGGAGAGTGCGGGATGTAGCAGTGGCACGGTGCCCGAGGCTAAGGATCAAGAGAAGAGGAGAGTGCGGGATGTAGCAGTGGCACGGTGCCCGAGGCTAAGGATCCAGAGAAGAGGACAGTACAGGATGTAGCAGTGGCACGGTGCCCGAGGCTAAGGATCCAGAGAAGAGGACAGTACGGGATGTAGCAGTGGCTTGGAGCGCAATGTTAAGGATCCAGAGAAGGGGAGAGTGAGAGTTGTAGCAGTGGCATGGTGCACAAGGCTGAGGATCCAGAGAAGAGGAGAGTGTGGGATGTAGCAGTGGCGCTGTGCCCGAGGCTAAGGATCCAGAGAAGAGGAGAGTGAGAGATGTAGCAGTGGCACGGTGCACAAGGCTGAGGATCCAGAGAAGAGGAGAGTGCAGGATGTAGCAGTGGCATGGTGCCCGAGGCTGAGGATCCAGAGAAGCGGAGAGTGAGAGATGTAGCAGTGGCACGGTGCACAAGGCTGAGGTTCCAGAGAAGAGGAGAGTGAGAGATGTAGCAGTGGCATGGAGCGCAATGCTAAGGATCCAGAGAAGAGGAGAGTGCGGGATGTAGCAGTGGCACGGTGCGCAAGGCTGAGGATCCAGAGAAGAGGAGAGTGCGGGATGTAGCAGTGGCATGGAGCGCAAGGCTGAGGATCCAGAGAAGAGGAGAGTGCGGGATGTAGCAGTGGCGCTGTGCCCGAGGCTAAGGATCCAGAGAAGAGGAAAGTGTGGGATGTAGCAGTGGCGCTGTGCCCGAGGCTAAGGATCCAGAGAAGAGGAGAGTGCGGGATGTAGCAGTGACACTGTGCCCGAGGCTGAGGATCCAGAGAAGAGGAGAGTGAGAGATGTAGCAGTGGCACGGTGCACAAGGCTGAGGATCCAGAGAAGAGGAGAGTGCGGGATGTAGCAGTGGCATGGTGCCCGAGGCTAAGGATCCAGAGAAGAGGACAGTGCGGGATGTTGCAGTGGCACGGTGCACAAGGCTGAGGATCCAGAGAAGAGGAGAGTGCGGGATGTAGCAGTGGCACGGTGCACAAGGCTGAGGATCCAGAGAAGAGGAGAGTGCGGGATGTAGCAGTGGCACGGTGACCGCGGCTAAGGATCCAGAGAAGAGGACAGTGCGGGATGTAGCAGTGGCATGGTGCACAAGGCTGAGGATCCAGAGAAGAGGAAAGTGTGGGATGTATCAGTGGCACGGTGCCCGAGGCTAAGTATCCAGAGAAGAGGAAAGTGCGGGATGTAGCAGTGGCACGGTGCCCGAGGCTAAGTATCCAGAGAAGAGGAGAGTGCGGGATGTAGCAGTGGCGCCGACAGTAAAGTCGAGGTAGGTTATATCTTTAGAATATTTCTTTAATGACACTTGTATTACAGGTGATGTGTTTCAGGGACCGGTAAAACAAACTTCAATAAAGACATATTCAAAAGATATAACCTTTCTCGACTTACCTTGCTGCGCTGCTGCTACATCCCGCACCCTCTTCCAGCCTCACGCACCGCGCCTGGAGGGAGAAGCCGGGCAGCACCAGCATCCACGTATATTCTACAGGCCGGCATTGGGTGTTTCGCTCCCGGTGAGAAGCTACACTTGGTGGTTAACGCGTTAAGTAAAGAATGGCAAGAAAAAGTGAACTAACTTTTCAATGGATTTCAATGGCTTTTGCCACAAGATAACCGAGATAGCAAACTAAGCTGCAGAAACCAGTGTCAGGCAGCTGCTGCCAAGGCCAATAAGATAAAGGGGCATAGATGCGGTGATGAGAACATAGTCCTACCACTTTACAGATCCCTAGTCAGACCACACATGGAGTACTGTGTACAGTTCTGGGCTCCTGTGAACAAGGCAGACATAGCAGAGCTGGAGAGGGTCCAGAGGAGGGCAACTAAAGTAATAACTGGAATGGGGCAACTACAGTTCCCTGAAAGATTATCAGCATTAGGGTTATTCAATTTAGAAAAAAGATGACTGAGGGGAGATCTAATCACTATGTATAAATATATCAGGGGTCAGTACAGAGATCTCTCCCATCATCTATTTATCCCCAGGACTGTGACTGTGACGAGGGGACATCCTCTGCGTCTGGAGGAAAGAAGGTTTGTACACAAACATAGAAGAGGATTCTTTACGGTAAGAGCAGTGAGACTTGCAGGATAACCGGCCGAACCGGATGGACAGAGGGCTTTTTTCAGCCTTATAAACTATGTTACTATAACACTGTCCCATGTGTTATGAGAGGCAAGTTTAGCTCTGCTACATCTGTAGCTTCTGATGAAACTCCGCTCTCCTCTTCTTAACTAGTAACTAAAGGCAGGATGGCCAGAGGACAGCCGGAGAAAGTGTTTGGATTGCATAAGTATTGGCACCCCCCCCCCCCTGCATTCCAAATAATGGAACGCTATAAGTTTTACAGACTTAAACCAGCAGGATAAGCATCTTCATCTGCCTTGTAAATCGCCGATATCGGCCCCAGCGTGAGTCATAACACCGGTTAACATCAGCGGCCGGGCGCACCGGGATTGTGAAATATAGAACGGAGATTGATCCAGACAGTAAGAAATGAATGATCTTATCCCCGGGGAGAGGGCCGTGGAGTTTTGCCGGCGCAGATCAGATTGCCTGGTTACAATAACACTTGGTTTTTATCTCTCCGGTTATTTTTTCCCATACATTAGGGATAATGGATCGCGGGAGATCAGATAAATCCCGCTCTCACTTTCAGTTTATCCACCGATCCGCCTGTATCATGGTGAGGTTCTATCTGACCGCCATAGGACTAATAATGGGAATTGATAGGAGGCGGACTATGGAATGTTCCCCCAGGATCTGCTGGTTTTCTGACCAGAGGAGTCTTACATTTAGGTCGGCCTGGTGAGACTCCAGATTGCATTACAAATGCCGAAGTCCTAGATTAAAGGGATTTCACTTAAACATAGTATTAAAAAAAATGGCTGCTTTCTTTCAAGAATGGCGCCACTGCTATCCGCAGGTTGTATGTGGTATTACCGCTCAGCCCCGGCAGCTGCGACACCAGACACAGCCAAAGGACAGGTGACCATGTCAGGCCGTCCCTGGACACCTTCAGAAGAAGCCCATACACTGTAACAAAAATGTAACCATTGACAATGCTGAAAGAGGTCAGGTTGTTGCTTAGCAACAAACTGTAGAAGCTGCAGGTCACAACTTGGATCTTCCTGCGTCAGTATCGATATCTATGGAAGTGTCCCTCACACTGACTTGTAGGGGCCGGTCACACTGCCCCCACGGCTTTTTTTACTGTCTGAATATTATATGAACGTCGGTTCAACCTGCCGATTACGGCATACATGGGCGGACCACCTAATGTGTATTGGGGGCCAAATGACTTTCCCCGGATTGTGAATATCAGGGAAGATGAGGATCCGGGTGTTGTATTTAAACATGCCCGATCTTATTATTCTAAGGGAGATAATTGACCAATAGAGAAGACTGGGAAGGACAGAGGGGTCCTGAATGGCGGTATTATTTAAGCAGTATTATAGCAGTTCCATCCTTAAAGGGGTTATCCCATCTTAGACCTACAAGGAGAACGGAGCCGGGTAGAGTTGTGGCAGGAGGACGCTGGGTTTCCCGGGGTCCGTCCACCACCAGGCGCAGCTCCCCGCCACTCCCATTGAAGTGAATGGGAGCGCACCCATCGCTCCCATTCATTTCTATGGGGCCAACGGAAATAGCCGAGCCAGCGTTCACCTATTTTCAGCGGCTCCATAGAAATGAATGGAAGGCGGCTGCGCATGCGCAGTGCGCCCTCCTCAACTTTCTCCGTTCCGTTCTCCCAGAGGTGGGACTCGCAACTATCAGACAATGGGGGCATATCCCAGCGATATGCCCCCATTGTCTAAGATGGGAATACCCCTTTACCAAATATGGATGGCGCCCTCACACATAATGTGCTCGGGAACCTCTGCACTCGGCAAAAAAAAAGAGACATCTAATTTTTAGGGTGGAGCAGACGGTGGGCAGGTTTGAGGTGATGTGACATGTTATAGTAACTGTGTGAGACAAGTCTCGTTCCCAATAGAGCCTATGGAACACGACACGATGGGAGCATGGTGGCCCATTGCCCCTGGGGCCCCTGAGATTGGAGGCTGTAGTGCTCCGGTTCCCAGTTCCTGATAGACAAAGATCCCAGTATTCTCAGTAACTGTCCGTGTTCCGGCACTGTGATCCAGAAAATTTATATGTCGGCATTTGCAGGAATCGTCCGCGTTTCCTCTGAGAATTCTCCGCAGAGACGAAATTCAGCATCTTAGTGTTTGGTGCCTGAAAATGCAAATCTCTCATCTGTAATTGCTTATTTTCTTGTATCCTCATGCATTACATCCTGCAAATATCTCATTTCATCTCCTGTTTACGAAGAGGATGCGTTATCTACGTCTGATAATTCTGCCACTCACTGCTAGAAGGGGGCGTCAGAGAGATGGCGAATATCAGTCACCGGAGAAATCCTGAGATTTAGGGAAAAAGATGGAAAACAGGATAAAAGACGAAAGCAAAAACTAAACAAGGGCTTTGTCTGCAGAAGATAAAAAACAGAGCGAGCAAGGATGGAGAGCAGTAGTATCTGCTACATAGGAGGCAGTATTATAGTAGTTATATTCTTGTACATAGGAGCAGTATTATAGTAGTTATATTCTTGTACATAGGAGCAGTATTATAGTAGTTATATTCTTGTACATAGGAGGCAGTATTATAGTAGATATATTCTTGTACATAGGAGGCAGTATTATAGTAGTTATATTCTTGTACATAGGAGGCAGTATTATAGTAGTTATATTCTTGTACATAGGAGCAGTATTATAGCAGTTATATTCTTGTACATAGGAGAAGTATTATAGTAGTTATATTCTTGTACATAGGAGGCAGTATTATAGTAGTTATATTCTTGTACATAGGAGCAGTATTATAGTAGTTATATTCTTGTACATAGGAGCAGTATTATAGTAGTTATATTCTTGTACATAGGAGCAGTATTATAGTAGTTATATTCTTGTACATAGGAGCAGCATTATAGTAGTTATATACTTGTACATAGGAGCAGTATTATAGTAGTTATATTCTTGTACATAGGAGCAGTATTATAGTAGTTATATTCCTGTACATAGGAGCAGTATTATAGTAGTTATATTCTTGTACATAGGAGCAGTATTATAGTAGTTATATTCTTGTACATAGGAGGCAGTATTATAGTAGTTATATTCTTGTACATAGGAGGCAGTATTATAGTAGTTATATTCTTGTACATAGGAGCAGTATTATAGTAGTTATATTCTTGTACATAGGAGCAGTATTATAGTAGTTATATTCTTGTAATAGGAGCAGTATTATAGTAGTTATATTCTTGTACATAGGAGCAGTATTATAGTAGTTATATTCTTGTATATAGGGGCAGTATTATAGTAGTTATATTCTTGTACATAGGAGCAGAATTATAGTAGTTATATTGTTGTACATAGGAGGCAGTATTATAGTAGTTATATTCTTGTACATAGGAGCAGAATTATAGTAGTTATATTGTTGTACATAGGTTCAGTATTATAGTAGTTATATTGTTGTACATAGGAGGCAGTATTATAGTAGTTATATTCTTGTATATAGGAGCAGTATTATAGTAGTTATATTGTTGTACATAGAAGCAGTATTATAGTAGTTATATTCTTGTACATAGGAGGCAGTATTATAGTAGTTATATTCTTATACATAGGAGGCAGTATTATAGTAGTTATATTCTTGTACATAAGAGCAGTATTATAGTAGTTATATTCTTGTACATAGGAGCAGTATTATAGTAGTTATATTCTTGTACATAGGAGCAGTATTATAGTAGTTATATTGTTGTACATAGGAGCAGTATTATAGTAGTTATATTGTTGTACATAGGAGGCAGTATTATAGTAGTTATATTCTTGTACATAGGAGCAGTATTATAGTAGTTATATTCCTGTACATAGGAGCAGTATTATAGTAGTTGTATTCTTGTACATAGGGAGCAGTATTATAGTAGTTATATTGTTGTACATAAGAGCAGAATTATAGTATATTGTTGTACATAGGAGGCAGTATTATAGTAATTATATTCTTGTACATAGGAGGCAGTATTATAGTAGTTATATTGTTGTACATAGGAGGCAGTATTATAGTAGTTATATTCTTGTACATAGGAGGCAGTATTATAGTAGTCATATTCTAGTACATAGGAGGCAGTATTATAGTAGTTATATTGTTGTACATAGGAGCAGTATTATAGTAGTTGTATTCTTGTACATAGGAGCAGTATTATAGTAGTTATATTCTTGTATGTAGGAGCAGTATTATAGTAGTTATATTCTTGTACATAGGAGCAGTATTATAGTAGTTATACTCTTGTACATAAGAGCAGTATTATAGTTGTTATATTCTTGTACATAAGAGCAGTATTATAGTAGTTATATTCTTGTACATAGGAGCAGTATTATAGTAGTTATACTCTTGCACATAGGAGGCAGTATTATAGTAGTTATTTTCTTATACATAGGAGACAGTATTATAGTAGTTATATTCTTGTACATAGAAAGCAGTATTATAGTAGTTATATTCTTGTACATAGGAGCAGTATTATAGTAGTTATATTATTGTATATAGGAGCAGTATTATAGCAGTTATATTCTTGCACATAGGAGGCAGTATTATAGTAGTTATATTATTGTATATAGGAGCAGTATTATAGTAGTTATATTCGTGTACATAGGAGGCAGTATTATAGTAGTTATATTCTTGTACATAAGAGCAGTATTATAGTAGTTATATTATTGTACATAGGAGGCAGTATTATAGTAGTTATATTCTTGTACATAGGAGCAGTATTATAGTAGTTATATTCTTGTACATAGGAGGCAGTATTATAGTAGTTATATTCTTGTACATAGGAGCAGTATTATAGTAGTTATATTGTTGAACATGAAAGGCAGCATTATAGTAGTTATATTTTTGCAACTTTGTGGGCGATATTATAGTAGTTACAATGCAGCAGAGTTTTATTCAGTGTATTATAGTTATTCAATAATAGAAGCAAATACAAAGACACTGAGAATTTGACAATTTCATGGTGAAGAGATTGGAAGCTGCAATTTAGCAAAGCATGTCTGTCAGAGTATTATTGAGGTTTCTCTCCTGGTCAATGCCCAATATGATGTTACATTTGAGTGTAGAGTAAGATAACGGTGCGGTCAAGGAGCTCTGTAATGTAGTCGGAGACGCCCTTTACCAGGGCAGGTGCATTTGATAAGGCAGCTGTGCATTCATGGGATTATTAAACCACACCAGGTGTGCAGAGAAATGCTAACAAAATCACTGGAAAATGTCTTCCATTATGGTGCTGTCTACAACCCCAGGCTCGGAGCACCCTGGAGAAAGGCTAAGCATTGTGGAGATGGCAGCTCTTTGATATAAACAAACTTTCAGTCATGTCCATCCTTCTGTCACCCAGCATGTTGTGTTCAGAGCCCGGAGCCACCGAAAACAGCTGCTGGCCTTTAAGAAACCACTGTGCCATCTAATATGCCGGGATGAACAGATGGACCCTTATTAGGGGACGTTTGGATTTCTCTACGTGGCTGGGGCGAAGATTAAAATCGCTGACACATTTGCTGGTGTTGGGAAGAAACGCTCATTACGGAAATACAGATATTTCTGGCAGTTTTAGTCTGTTCAGTATTTTCTGCAATGTCCTCAAATAATCTGTGAGCTGGAAGAGAAGACTCCGCAGGGAGAGCAGGGATTCTGGGCTGGAGAGCCACCAGGAGAGCCCTCTATTGTCTCTCACCCGGGAAGGAAGAGGAGCTCAACCAGATTTATTGATATTAATGCAAATTATTTTAGACGCTCGTTAGCATTAAGAATTTTTGAAAATAACAAGTCAAGATTTTGTCTTATGAACATCAAGAACGGGAATGAGCTGAAAATTAAAATTTCAGGGCACTTTTACTAAACAGATTACCTGCAGGGCTTGTTTTTTTGGAAAATAAGACCTGAAATAGCTAAGAAGATCATTACCTATAATACCGCCATATAGTGCCAAGATAACCTTAGAATGTTCAGCTCACATAATACCGCCATATAGTGCCAAGATAACCTTAGAATGGTCGGCTCACATAATACCGCCCTATAGTGCCAAGATAACTTTAGAATTTTCAGCTCATATAATACCGCCCTATACTGTCAAGATAACCTTAGATATTTCAGCTCACATAATACCGCCATATAGTGCCAAGATAACCTTAGAATTTTCAGCTCACATAAGACCGCCATATAGTGTGACAAGACAACCTTAGAATTTTTAGCTCACATAATACCGCCATATAGTTGTAAGATTCAAAACAGAATCCAAAGTACACTGCCTGGTGACTCCAGCCCCCCTCACTTCCCTATATTCTGCCGTTATCACTGAGGAAGCCATCTTAGTGGATGGTCTTGTTTTGAATGTAGCCACCTGCACAATGTACAGACAGTAATGAAAGACTGGGTGTAATGGTTCCTCCTAAAAATTTTGTGAAGAACTAAGTCAGTGTTCTAGAAGAAATAAGACACAATCACTGGATAGGCCACACCCCCCGGACTCTTCCCTTTCGTCCTAACAGCAGCACAAGTGGGGTATTTGCCCCTGTGAATCTGGTCAGGACAGGCAGAATTTTTATTGAACAAAAGTATCCTAATTAGTAATTAACTAATTAAGCTGCTACCCCATATAACCCGTCCCCTAACTGGACGGGGTTGCTTTTTTATTGTCCTGTGGACTCCAGGACAGGCTAGACTCCTTACTGGAGTCTCCCATTTGTTATACTTGTAGTATTATAATATTATAATTTTAATTCTGCCTTCTCTTATCTTCTAGGTATCCGGAGCGGTGTCCTGCCCTCTCCTGCCTCTGGTGGGGGGGGCGCTGAGCGTGCCTCCGGTGGATTACTTATCTGGGCCCATCTACTCTTCCAGGCATCGCTGGATTATATTTCAGTCCTAGTGCCACGCTTTCCTTACCTCCGCTGTGTATCTTCGCAGAAGCAGTTCGCTTCCGCGCTCCTCCGTCGTCTCGCGAGAACCGGAAGTGCGTTCAGCGCTTCTTTTGCATAAAGTTTCGTAGGTCAGTGCCCTCAGGTAGGGCAGGGGCACCTAACTGGGGAACATGAAAAAATTATATTATTTTAATTAAGGTTGCGATTAAAAGTCTGGAGATCCACCTCCAGGGAGGGGGAGTGGCTATAGCTCCTCCCCCTTGCTCTATTTATGGCACCTACGCCCACTTCAGGAGGAGGTCTTAGCAGCTTGGAGTCGCAAGCCCAAAGACCTAGACAGAATGCACTCCCTGTCAGTAGAAGTCCGTTCTTCGCTCAAGTGGTGGAAGAACCTATTAGATGGGAGGTCTCTGGTTCAACCTCGTTGGATCACGTTGACCACGGACGCTTCCCTGCTGGGCTGGGGAGCCCATCTGGAGGACAACCCAGTACGAGGTACTTGGAATCCCCAGGAGAAAATCCTCTCATCCAACTGGGAAGAACAGGGGCCTGAAGGCCTCCAAACCCACTCTGAGCAGGTGGATTATAGAAGCAATCCGTCTGGCTTTTCTGTCCCAAGACTTGACGCCTCCTTCCTTTGTCTCCGCCCATTCCACCAGGGCTGTATCCACCTCTTATGCTGAAAAGAAACTGATCCCTTTAGACCAGATTTGTGCAGCCGCTTCTTGGAGTTCCCAGATCACCTTCATCTCACATTATCGTCTAGAGGCCAGACGTGCGGAGGGAATGGCCTTTGGACAATCCGTTTTAAGTGCCGCCCTCTCCTAAGAGGGGAGTAGGGAGCCCTCCCAATTTGGGTGAGGTTTCTTGCTACTTCCCCACTTGTGCTGCTGTTAGGACGAAAGGGAAGGGTCAATTTTGACGTAAGTTTGTTTTCCCTTAGTCCTAACAGCAGCACACAAATTTCCCTCCCTTTGTGTGATGTATTATCAGTTACTTGTTACAAAGCAACCCCGTCCAGTTAGGGGACGGGTTATATGGGGTAGCGGCTTAATTAGTTAATTACTAATTAGGATACTTAGGCAGAAATTTTTTGGTTCAATAAAAATTCTGCCTGTCCTGACCAGCTTCACAGGGGCAAATACCCCACTTGTGCTGCTGTTAGGACTAAGGGAAAACAAATTTACGTCAAAATTGACGCTTCCTGTTGATAAGGAGTCATAAAAGCAAAGGATTATGTACATATCCAATTTATGGAGATTGACATTATGATTGGCCTTCCTGGATACGAGAGGGAAACAAGACTGATCAACTCCTTACAAAAACCTCTTCCGGGTCAGACCCCATTATATTCCGATCAGATGCCTCATTCTTCAGTGTTCCATGAGGAATCGGAGCTTCAAGGACTTTTTCAAATTAGCCTTTGTTATGAATTTTCTGCTCAACTCCTTCTGTGCTCAGCGATTGTAGAATGAAAATGTGACAAAGACGTCAGAAACACAACAAAAACCATGTACAACTAAACCTGACCAGAGAAGGATAGCAGTTATAATGTTCAACCTAGAGGACAGTATTATAGTAGTTATATTCCTGTACATAGGAGGCAGTATTATATTAGTTATATTCTTGTACATAGGAGGCAGTATTATAGTAGTTATATTCTTGTACATAGGAGGCAGTATTATAGTAGTTATATTCTTGTACATAGGAGACAGTATTATAGTAGTTATATTCTTGTACATAGGAGGCAGTATTATAGTAGTTATATTCTTGTACATAGGAGGCAGTATTATAGTAGTTATATTCTTGTACATAGGAGGCAGTATTATAGTAGTTATATTCTTGTACATAGGAGGCAGTATTATAGTAGTTATATTCTTGTACATAGGAGGCAGTATTATAGTAGTTATATTCTTGTGCATAGGAGCAGTATTATAGTAGCTATATTCTTGTACATAGGAGCAGTATTATAGTAGTTAAATTCTTGTACATAGGAGCAGTATTATAGTAGTTATATTCTTGTACATAGGAGCAGTATTATAGTAGTTATATTCTTGTACATAGGAGCAGTATTATAGTAGGTATATTACTGTACATAGAAGCAGTATTATAGTAGTTATATTCTTGTACATAGGAGGAGTATTATAGTAGTTATATTCTTGTACATAGAAGGCAGTAATATAGTAGTTATATTCTTGTACATAGGAGCAGTATTATAGTAGTTATATTCTTGTACATAGGAGCAGTATTATAGTAGTTATATTCTTGTACATAGGAGCAGTATTATAGTAGTTATATTCTTGTACATAGGAGACAGTATTATATTAGTTATATTCTTGTACATAGGAGCAGTATTATAGTAGTTATATTCTTGTACATAGGAGGCAGTATTATAGTAGTTATATTCTTGTACATAGGAGGCAGTATTATAGTAGTTATATTCTTGTACATAGGAGGCAGTATTATAGTAGTTATATTCTTGTACATAGGAGGCAGTATTATAGTAGTTATATTCTTGTGCATAGGAGCAGTATTATAGTAGCTATATTCTTGTACATAGGAGCAGTATTATAGTAGTTAAATTCTTGTACATAGGAGCAGTATTATAGTAGTTATATTCTTGTACATAGGAGCAGTATTATAGTAGTTATATTCTTGTACATAGGAGCAGTATTATAGTAGGTATATTACTGTACATAGAAGCAGTATTATAGTAGTTATATTCTTGTACATAGGAGGAGTATTATAGTAGTTATATTCTTGTACATAGAAGGCAGTAATATAGTAGTTATATTCTTGTACATAGGAGCAGTATTATAGTAGTTATATTCTTGTACATAGGAGCAGTATTATAGTAGTTATATTCTTGTACATAGGAGCAGTATTATAGTAGTTATATTCTTGTACATAGGAGGAGTATTATAGTAGTTATATTCTTGTTCATAGAAGGCAGTATTATAGTAGTTATATTCTTGTACATAGGAGCAGTATTATAGTAGTTATATTCTTGTACATAGGAGCAGTATTATAGTAGTTATATTCTTGTACATAGGAGCAGTATTATAGAAGTTATATTCTTGTACATAGGAGCAGTATTATAGTAGTTATATTCTTGTACATAGGAGCAGTATTATAGTAGTTATATTCTTGTACATAGGAGCAGTATTATAGTAGTTATATTCTTGTACATAGGAGCAGTATTATAGTAGTTATATTCTTGTACATAGGAGGCAGTATTATAGTAGTTATATTCTTATACATAGGAGGCAGTATTATAGTAGTTATATTCTTGTACATAGGGGCAGTATTATAGTAGTTATATTGTTGTACATAGGAGGCAGTATTATAGTAGTTATATTGTTGTACATAAGAGCAGTATTATAATAGTTATATTCTTGTACATAGGGACAGTATTATAATAGTTATATTCTTGTAGAAAGGAACAGTATTATAGTAGTTATATTTGTGTACATAGGATGCAGTATTATAGTAGTTATATTCTTGTTCATAGAAAGCAGTATTATAGTAGTTATATTATTGTACATAGGAGGAAGTAATATGGTAGTTATATTCTTGTACATAGGAGCAGTATTATAGTAGTTATATTCTTGTACACAGGAGCAGTATTATAGTAGTTATATTCCTGTACATAGTAGCAGTATTATAGTAGTTATATTCTTGTACATAGGAGCAGTATTATAGTAGTTATATTCTTGTACATAGGAGGCAGTATTATAGTAGTTATATTCTTGTACATAGGAGGCAGTATTATAGTAGTTATATTCTTGTACATAGGAGCAGTATTATAGTAGATATATTCTTGTACATAGGAGCAGTATTATAGTAGTTATATTCTTGTACATAGGAGGCAGTATTATAGTAGTTATATTCTTGTACATAGGAGGCAGTATTCTAGTAGTTATAATCTTATACATAGGAGCAGTATTATAGTAGTTATATTCTTGTACATAGGAGGCAGTATTATAGTAGTTATATTCTTGTACACATGGGGTAGTAATATTGCAGCTTTATTATTGCATATTGGAGCAATACTGTTCCCTTTACATTTTGGATGCCATTTATTTAGACCTTGCACATTCTCATGTGGACAGAATTTCTACAGTAGTAGCCAAGTAATACCGTTAGGCGCACACACAAATTATTAACAAGCTCAGCGATCTGGTAAATTAGACTTCATTTAAGTCTCTCGTCCCGTACATCACTTGAGGGTTTCAAGGGAGGAAAGAAATCATAAAGCAATACATCCCGCATAGAAACACAAGTGTTAAAGGACCCAAGAGCAACACAGAGGATGAATGAAATATTAATTCTGTCTATTCACAGAAGGTTCCTGGAGGGCTGCCTGACCTCTCCTGAACCTGTCCAACCTCAGTGTCCTTGTGATCATGCAGCAAAGTGACATCTATGTGTCAAAATGTATCTGTATCCAGAGACAATGTGATTATATTGTGGTTTTATTTAGGTGCTAAAAACCTTTTATAGTTGATCCAACTTTTCGGCACGAACAACTAGGGCAGATCCTATAATGCAGTCTTGACTATAGGGAGCAGCCGCCATATCCTGCAGGGTTGCCCTAGGCAAGGGCCTAATGGGAAGTCTGAGCTAGGAAACATATGATAATTGATTAGTTGCTGTGCAGAATTAAGCATCGCTACAGAGTGTTTGTAGGTGGTTTAATAGTAGTCTATGTTATAAACATGGATAGAATGAGGGTTTAGAAGGAGAAGGGAGGGGAGGCTATGGGAAACGCAGGGCAGGATATACAGGCATAGTGGATGGGATATGGATGGTCAAACTGGAATATGAAATACAATATGGGCAGAGGGTGGGATGAGATATATACATATGGAGAGGTGGGCTATGGAGCAAGGGAACAGCGGGGGAGAATGATATATGCAGATAGGGGGCTGAAATGAAATAAGAAAAAAGGATAGGATATGGCGTTAGGGAATCGGGGGAGTATGCTATATGGGAGAAGGAGAAGGATTGATTAAAACTAGATTATTACAATAATTCACTTTAATAATGGATCTTATGACCCAATGATAGTTCTTACTGCTCAGACAAATGACTGCAGAAGGACCATATAGACCAGGAATGCTCAACCTGCAGCCTTCCGGCTGTTGTAAAAATACAACTCCCACCATGCCCTGCTGCAGGCTGATAGCAGTAGGCTGTCCAGGAATGATGGGAGTTGTAGATTTGCAACAGCTGGAGGGCCGCAGGTTGTGCATCCCTGGTATAGACCAACACAGTAACAATATAGCCAGATGGTAGACAAACTGAGAAAAGTCCCAGAGCTTATGACCAGGACCTGTCATGGTGCTCCCCTTTCAGGAATATTTGAAGGGTATATTTAGTGCAGCTCTGGATGTAACTCAGGATCAGTACAGGATAAGTAATGTATGTACACAGTGACTGCACCAGCAGAATAGTGAGTGCAGCTCTGGAGTATAATACAGGATGTAACTCAGGATCAGTACAGGATAAGTAATGTATGTACACAGTGACTGCACCAGCAGAATAGTGAGTGCAGCTCTGGAGTATAATACAGGATGTAACTCAGGATCAGTACAGGATAAGTAATGTATGTGCACAGTGACTGCACCAGCAGAATAGTGAGTGCAGCTCTGGAGTATAATACAGGATGTAACTCAGGATCAGTACAGGATAAGTAATGTATGTACACAGTGACTGCACCAGCAGAATAGTGAGTGCAGCTC
Organism: Bufo bufo; assembly: GCF_905171765.1. Lineage (NCBI taxonomy): Eukaryota > Metazoa > Chordata > Amphibia > Anura > Bufonidae > Bufo > Bufo bufo. The sequence continues at coordinate 10,721,363 of NC_053391.1, forward strand.
TGGAGTATAATACAGGATGTAACTCAGGATCAGTACAGGATAAGTAATGTAATGTATGTACACAGTGACTGCACCAGCAGAATAGTGAGTGCAGCTCTGGAGTATAATACAGGATGTAACTCAGGATCAGTACAGGATAAGTAATGTATGTACACAGTGACTGCACGAGCAGAATAGTGAGTGCAGCTCTGGAGTATAATACAGGATGTAACTCAGGATCAGTACAGGATAAGTAATGTATGTACACAGTGACTGCACCAGCAGAATAGTGAGTGCAGCTCTGGAGTATAATACAGGATGTAACTCAGGATCAGTACAGGATAAGTAATGTAATGTACACAGTGACTGCACCAGCAGAATAGTGAGTGCAGCTCTGGAGTATAATACAGGATGTAACTCAGGATCAGTACAGGATAAGTAATGTATGTGCACAGTGACTGCACCAGCAGAATAGTGAGTGCAGCTCTGGAGTATAATACAGGATGTAACTCAGGATCAGTACAAGATAAGTAATGTATGTACACAGTGACTGCACCAGCAGAATAGTGAGTGCAGCTCTGGAGTATAATACAGGATGTAACTAAGGATCAGTACAGGATAAGTAATGTATGTACACAGTGACTGCACCAGCAGAATAGTGAGTGCAGCTCTGGAGTATAATACAGGATGTAACTCAGGATCAGTACAGGATAAGTAATGTATGTACACTGTGACTGCACCAGCAGAATAGTGAGTGCAGCTCTGGAGTATAATTCAGGATGTAACTCAGGATCAGTACAGGATAAGTAATGTATGTACACAGTGACTGCACCAGCAGAATAGTGAGTGCAGCTCTGGAGTATAATACAGGGTGTAACTCAGGATCAGTACAGGATAAGTAATGTATGTACACAGTGACTGCACCAGCAGAATAGTGAGTGCAGCTCTGGAGTATAATACAGGATGTAACTCAGGATCAGTACAGGATAAGTCATGTATGTACACAGTGACTGCACCAGCAGAATAGTGAGTGCAGCTCTGGAGTATAATACAGGATGTAACTCAGGATCAGTACAGGATAAGTAATGTATGTACACAGTGACTGCACCAGCAGAATAGTGAGTGCAGCTCTGGAGTATAATACAGGATGTAACTCAGGATCAGTACAGGTTAAGTCATGTATGTACACAGTGACTGCACCAGCAGAATAGTGAGCACAGCTCTGGAGTATAATACAGGATGTAACTCAGGAGCAGTACAGGATAAGTAATGTATGTACACAGTGACGGCACCAGCAGAATAGTGAGTGCAGCTCTGGAGTAGAATACAAGATGTAACTCAGGATCAGTACAGGATAAGTAATGTATGTACACAGTGACTGCACCAGCAGAATAGTGAGTGCAGCTCTGGAGTATAATACAGGATGTAACCCAGGATCAGTACAGGATAAGTAATGTATGTACACAGTGACTGCACCAGCAGAATAGAGAGTGCAGCTCTGGAGCATAATACAGGATGTAACTCAGGATCAGTACAGGATAAGTAATGTATGTACAGTGACTGCACCAGCATAATAGTGAGTGCAGCTCTGGAGTATAATACAGGATGTAACTCAGGATCAGTACAGGATAAGTAATGTATGTACACAGTGACTGCACCAGCAGAATAGTGAGTGCAGCTCTGGAGTATAATACAGGATGTAACTCAGGATCAGTACAGGATAAGTAATGTATGTACACAGTGACTGCACCAGCAGAATAGTGAGTGCAGCTCTGGAGTATAATACAGGATGTAACTCAGGATGAACATAAGTAATGTAATATTAAGTTGGGGGGCACCAGGTGGACCCATATATCAGTACAATGTCATTGTACATCTATGAATCAGTGTTATACTTATTGATGGTCTGTTATATTCTGGTGGAATTCATTAGTGAAGATAGATTTCTTTTTTCACATTTTTTTTTTAAAGTTACAGTATTTGTTAAAAAAAGTGTCTAAAACCCATGGCCCTTCTGCCACATAAAAAAACGTATGCACATGACTGGTGTAAGTGAAGGGCGGGGGGGGGTTCGGATTTTTGAATTGGGTCCCTGGCGCTTTATTATGTATATACTCATTTCATAGATTCACAATTCTTGGAGAATGATACGATGCTTTCTACATCAGCTTGCCTGAGTCCCTGTGTGATGTACCCCTCCACATCCAGGACCACCTCCCAGCACAATCCATAGACCTTGCTTCAGTAAACAGACCCCTCAGTGTCACCCCCGGGCATTGGAGGTGAAGCAGCTGTCAATGTCAATGCACTTTCCTGTTGGCTGCTCTCGTGTAGCAGGACAACCCCAGGGGCTGTCGGTCATTGCCGCCCCTTCGGCACTGGAGAGACTCGCTTGGCTTCCCACTGTGTCGCTGAGAGCTCCCGTCGCTCCTGAAACCATCAGGCACCAGATATTCTTAGCCAATCCCTACGGGAAGAGCCACCTATAAATATCTGTCGTCCCATTATCTCTCAAATTGTCTCATCGCTACTTTAAAAGTAACCCTACGTTTTCGACAAGTCGGAAAATATATCAGCAAGCGCCTCTCTCCTCGATCATAAAGAGCTGACATGTCACCAGGACGGATGTGCATATTTTATTTAATACCAGGAATAGGCATTGATCTTTTATAGGCGGTAATAAAAAAAAAAATGTCACCTGTCGTAGGCACCGGCGCCGAGTGCCCGTATGCATAATGGATGGCAGTCAGTCAAGTAACTTTTTCCTAGGAAAAAGAGTTTTAATATTGAGGAGGCAGGAAATAAAATGTGTGGCAGACTTTACGCTGATTCTAACTACACCTGACATTGGACTACACATCTGGAGATTTAAAGGGTAACTCCGAGGCAGGAGCTGTAGATACATAGTATGACTAGTGAGATGTGACTGCGCAGAGTCCGTGATTTATTTTTGTTTGCCGCCACATGCAGAGCTCTGAGGTCTGTTTTAGACGGCGTGACTACCATGTGGAGGTCGTAGTGGTCGCTGAGCAGTAGACTGCCTCCACAGACTTGTTCTCAGCACCTCCCGCAGCATTGGCGTCTCTGTCCGTTATAAGTCAGTGGGGTCCATCGGGATTCAGCAAAGCAATGCGGTCACAGTGCGAACAGACAGAGATTCCAAAGCCCACTCACTTGGGGGCCCAATGGTGATATGCGTATAAATGTGCTATGTTTGTTGGAAGGGAGCCCATTCTGACTTCAAGGGCCCATATATTGTACACCCTAAACTGTCCAAAAAAAAAACGAATGTAGCTTCAGGGTGAAGACATGCAAGGGTTAAATGGTTGAGGAGCAACTATGTTACATAGTATTCTTCATTATGTGACAATGTGTCACAATTCATGGAAGGAAATCACACAAACACTATGGCTACTTTCACATCTGTGGCACGGAGATCCGGCAAAACAGCCAAGAATCGGCCGGACACCAACCACAGCAAGCAGTGGTCTGTATCCGTTCGGGCTTTTTTCTGGAGTTCGGCCGGATATCCACCGGAGCCCATTATATTTGGCCATTCCACTTGCATCCGGCAGTGCCAGATCCAGATGCAAACAGAAGGCAGATGTGAAAGTAGCCTAAGTTAGTGGGCTAAGTCCTTATAGGCAGTCAATTGGGAATTGTGTCTCAGGGGGCCGCTTGGATTTTTCTTTAGAGGGGTGTCATGGCCATGGGCTTTGTTATTGTGACCACAGAAGTATCTTTAGGCTAGAGCACATGAGGCCACACTCGAAACGCAATAAAATCTCTATTGCGACTCAATTTCGGTTGATTCCCAAAGCCCCTATTAGACTGCAAATTATAGAGAACGAGCAGAAGGACCCGACTTCGCCCGGGTATATTTCATCTATTTACTTTTATGTTTCCGTGTGTTGTAAAAAGATATCAACAGTATTCTCCATAACAGTCACCTCTACAGTACCCGCCCTTTTAACAGTGACCTCCACAGTGCCCGCCATTTTAACAGTGACCTCCACAGTGCCCGCCCTTTTAACAGTGACCTCCACAGTGCCCGCCATTTTAACAGTGACCTCCACAGTGCCCGCCCCCTTTAAGAGTGACCTCCACAGTGCCCTCCCCTTTAACAGTGACCTCCGCAGTGCCTGCCCCTTTAATAGTGACCTCCAGAGTGTTCACCCCTTTAACAGTGACCTCCACAGTGGCTGCCCCTTTAACAGTGACCTCCACATGGCCCTCCCCTTTAACAGTGACCTCAACAGTGCCTTCCCCTTTTACAGTGACCTCCACAGTACCTGTCCCTTTAACAGTGACCTCCATAGTGCCCGCCACTTTAACATTGTCCACCCCTTTAACAGTGACCTCCACAGTGCCCACCCCTTTAACATTGATCACCTCGTTAACAGTGACCTTCATAGTGGTCGCCCCTTTAACAGTGACCTCCACAGTGCCCGCCCCTTTAACATTGACCACCCTGTTAACAGTGAACTTTATAGTAGCCTCCCCTTTTAAAGGGACCTCCACAATGGCTGCCCCTTTTAACAGTGACCTCCGCAGTGCCTGCCCCTTTAACAGTGACCTCTACAGTGCCCGCCCCTTTAACAGTGACTTCCACAGTGCCCGCCCCTTTAACATTGACCACCCCTTTAACAGTGACCTTCATAGTGGCCGTCCCTTTAACAGTGACCTTCACAGTGGCCGCCCCTTTAACAGTGACCTCCACAGTACCCGCTTCTTTAACAGTAACCTCCACAGTGCCCGCCTTTTTTATAGGGACCTCCACAGTGTCCGCCCCTTTAACAGTGATCTCCACAATGCCTGCCCCTTTAACAGTGACCGCCCCTTTAACAGTGACCTCCATAGTGCCCGCCCCTTTAACAGTGACCTCCACATTGCCTGTCCCTTTAATAGTGCCTGCCCCTTTAACAGTGACCTGCACAGTGCCCGCCCCTTTAACAGTGACCTCCACATTGCCTGCCCCTTTAACAGTGACCTCCACAGTGGCTGCCCCTTTAATAGTGACCTCCACATGGCCCTCCCCTTTAACAGTGACCTCCACAGTGCCTGACCCTTTAACAGTTACCTCCACAGTACCTGCCCCTTTAACATTGACCACCCCTTTAACAGTGACCTCCACATTGCCTGTCCATTTAACATTGATCACCCCTTTAACAGTGACCTTTATAGTGGCTGCCCCTTTAACAGTGACCTCTACAATGCCCGCCCCTTTAACAGTGACCTCCACAGTGCCCGCCTCTTTAACAGTGACCGTCCCTTTAACAGTGACCTCCGCAGTGCCTGCCCCTTTAACAGTGACCTCTACAGTGCCCGCCCCTTTAACAGTGACCTCCATAGTGCCCATCCGTTTAATAGTGGCCCCTTCCCCCATGCATATAGCAGTGTAGTTGTGCCGTCATACGTCATATGACTGATTTAAGGACCTGCGAACTGCTAAAACCTGTGATCAGTTGTTATGGCAACCTGGAGTAGGAACTGCGAGCTTCTATTGGCTGATAAGGGACATGTGATCGTGTAAGTTCGGATTTAAGTGAAAGGCTTGCTGGCTTCGATTGGCTAATGCAGGTAATATTTTGGGACTATCTTAGGAACGGCAAGCCCTAGAGAGCTAAAACCCGGTCTAAAACCTTCCCGGACACCTGATGTACCTGTGTGCCAAATTTGGTAAAGATCAGTCCAGTCGTTTGGTCGTTCATAAAGAACGTCCAGACAGACAGACAGAAACTCATTTTTATATATATAAGAGAGAAGTGTTCATAGGAATGCTCATTTCTGATAACTTTCTCGTATAACTAAGTAGCCAATCAAACGCGCAATCATTGGCTGATGGGCATCTTTCATCAGAATGAATGAGTCCTCCTCACTTGTGGAGTCTCTGGCTGGAAACTGTAATCTGTCAGGTATGGTTGTAGTGTCCACTGCCAGATGCAGGTTTTTAGAGGCACAGCTGGCCAGGACGTGGTTAAGTGATGGGTGTCTTAAATGTAGTCCCTCACAAGCAGCATAGCTTGGTTAGCTGTAATCGTGGGTTACCTTGCTGACTCCTATGATTAACCATGTAGATTTTGAAATTTTGTCTTGTCTTCAGGCAGAAGCACAAGCAATAACGTTTACAGAGATTAGAACTCAGCCCTGGACCTCACATGGATCCACAGATCTCCTCATTCACTGCAGTTCAGGGGACGTGCATGTTCTAATCTGGTGCCATCATTGAGAAACTGCAACCACTAAGCCTGTTGCCTGTCCGACTGTTATAACCATAGCAAAGTCTCCTAGAGTGGGGGCCACACATACCGCTCAGGGCCAACAGATGCTTTTCTGTAAGTCCTGACCCCTTTCTAGGTGGTCAATGGTCCACACACTGTATTAGGACATACAAAAACGTTGTTAACAGGCCGACAAAGAAACACAAGAGTTCTACGTAAAATCAGCTCTGCTACATCTGAGGCGTAGTGGACCTGAAAATTGAGCCCTGTGACGATTAAACCAACATTTGTCTTTGTACACGGAGTCTGATGACAAGATACTGAATCACTCTGGGCCTGCAGTGACCGAAGCGCCAGCGAGCCGGACGTCATCTGTTCCCACGGTCTCTGTATGAGTAGAAGATACGACCCCGTGAACCGCGTTTCCAAGGGGACAGACACGGGCGGAGAATTAGAGAGATGATACCAAGCCACGGATATCACACCTTCAGGAATGTAATATTCTCTCTCTGTTATTTACCAGGCTACAAAGATACAACAAATATCTCCACCATGATGGATTCTGCCTCTGGAGAGGGGCCCGGGCCACAGACTACTGACCAGACAATGAACCCAACCACTCAGTGTCACAGTCCTGTACATAGGAGCAGTGTTATAGTAGTTATATTCTTGTACATAGGAGCAGTATTATAGTAGTTATATTCTTGTATATAGGAGCAGTATTATAGTAGTTATATTCTTGTATATAGGAGCAGTATTATAGTAGTTATATTCTTGTACATAGGAGCAGTATTATAGTAGTTATATTCTTGTACATAGGAGCAGTATTATAGTAGTTATATTCTTGCACATAGGAGCAGTATTATAGTAGTTATATTCTTGTACATAGGAGCAGTGTTATAGTAGTTATATTCTTGTACATAGGAGCAGTGTTATAGTAGTTATATTCTTGTACATAGGAGCAGTGTTATAGTAGTTATATTCTTGTACATAGGAGCAGTATTATAGTAGTTATATTCTTGTACATAGGAGGCAGTATTATAGTAATTATATTCTTGTACATAGGAGGCAGTATTATAGTAGTTATATTCTTGTACATAGGAGCAGTATTATAGTAGTTATATTCTTGTACATAGGAGCAGTATTATAGTAGTTATATCCTTGTACATACGAGCAGTATTATAGTAGTTATATTCTTGTACATAGGAGCAGTATTATAGTAGTTATATTCTTGTACATAGGAGCAGTGTTATAGTAGTTATATTATTGTATATAGGAGCAGTATTATAGTAGTTATATTCTTGTACATAGGAGGCAGTATTATAGTAGTTATATTCTTGTACATAGGAGCAGTATTATAGTAGTTATATTCTTGTACATAGTAGGCAGTATTATAGTAGTTATATTCTTGTATATAGGAGCAGTATTATAGTAGTTATATTCTTGTACATAGGAGCAGTATTATAGTAGTTATATTCTTGTACATAGGAGGCAGTATTATAGTAGTTATATTCTTGTACATAGGGGCAGTATTATAGTAGTTATATTCTTATACATAGGAGCAGTATTATAGTAGTTATATTCTTGTACATAGTAGTAGTATTATAGTAGTTATATTCTTGTACATAGGAGCAGTATTATAGTAGTTATATTCTTGTATATAGGAGCAGTATTATAGTAGTTATATTCTTGTACATAGGAGCAGTATTATAGTAGTTATATTCTTGTACATAGGGGCAGTATTATAGTAGTTATATTCTTGTACATAGGAACAGTATTATAGTAGATATATTCTTGTACATAGGAGCAGTATTATAGTAGTTATATTCTTGTATATAGGAGCAGTATTATAGTAGTTATATTCTTGTACATAGGAGGCAGTATTATAGTAGTTATATTCTTGTATATAGGGGCAGTATTATAGTAGTTATATTCTTGTACATAGGAGCAGTATTATACTAGTTATATTCTTGTACATAGGAGGCAGTATTATAGTAGTTATATTCTAGTACATAGGAGGCAGTATTATAGTAGTTATATTCTTGTACATAGGAGCAGTATTATAGTAGTTATATATTCTTGTACATAGGAGCAGTATTATAGTAGTTATATTCTTGTACATAGGAGCAGTATTATAGTAGTTATATCCTTGTACATAGGAGCAGTATTATAGTATTTATATTCTTGTACATAGGAGCAGTATTATAGTAGTTATATTCTTGTACATAGGAGGCAGTATTATAGTAGTTATATTCTTGTACATAGGAGGCAGTATTATAGTAGTTATATTCTTGTATATAGGGGCAGTATTATAGTAGTTATATTCTTGTACATAGGAGCAGTATTATACTAGTTATATTCTTGTACATAGGAGGCAGTATTATAGTAGTTATATTCTAGTACATAGGAGGCAGTATTATAGTAGTTATATTCTTGTACATAGGAGCAGTATTATAGTAGTTATATATTCTTGTACATAGGAGCAGTATTATAGTAGTTATATTCTTGTACATAGGAGCAGTATTATAGTAGTTATATCCTTGTACATAGGAGCAGTATTATAGTATTTATATTCTTGTACATAGGAGCAGTATTATAGTAGTTATATTCTTGTACATAGGAGGCAGTATTATAGTAGTTATATTCTTGTACATAGGAGGCAGTATTATAGTAGTTATATTCTTGTATATAGGAGGCAGTATTATAGTAGTTATATTCTTGTACATAGGAGCAGTATTATAGTAGTTATATTCTTGTATATAGGAGCAGTATTATAGTATTTATATTCTTGTACATAGGAGCAGTATTATAGTAGTTATATTCTTGTAAATAGGAGGCAGTATTATAGTAGTTATATTCTTGTACATAGGAGGCAGTATTATAGTAGTTATATTCTTGTATATAGGAGGCAGTATTATAGTAGTTATATTCTTGTACATAGGAGCAGAATTATAGTAGTTATATTCTTGTACATAGGAGCAGTATTATAGTAGTTATATTCTTGTACATAGGAGCAGTATTATAGTAGTTATATTCTTGTATATAGGAGCAGTATTATAGTAGTTATATTCTTGTATATAGGAGGCAGTATTATAGTAGTTATATTCTTGTATATAGGAGCAGTATTATAGTATTTATATTCTTGTACATAGGAGCAGTATTATAGTAGTTATATTCTTGTAAATAGGAGGCAGTATTATAGTAGTTATATTCTTGTACATAGGAGGCAGTATTATAGTAGTTATATTCTTGTATATAGGAGGCAGTATTATAGTAGTTATATTCTTGTACATAGGAGCAGTATTATAGTAGTTATATTCTTGTACATAGGAGCAGTATTATAGTAGTTATATTCTTGTACATAGGAGCAGTATTATAGTAGTTATATTCTTGTATATAGGAGCAGTATTATAGTAGTTATATTACTGTACATAGGAGCAGTATTATAGTAGTTATATTCTTGTACATAGGAGCAGTATTATAGTAGTTATATTCTTGTACATAGGAGCAGTATTATAGTAGTTATATTCTTGTATATAGAAGCAGTATTATAGTAGTTATATTCTTGTACATAGGAGGCAGTATTATAGTAGTTATATTCTTTATCAAATTTCTTTTTATTTAAGAAAAATATACAGTCATGTAGAGAGTCATACATTTTGTGTCCAGACGCAGCTGGACAAGTGCATAGATAGCCAACACAATATATTCAAGATAGTTGCATACACGACTTCAAATAATAAAGTGACAAATGTAAACAAATATCTAACGAGGGGGGGCTATGACAAGACAAAGGAAGGTGGGATAGGGGAGGGGGAGAGTTGGATGTCAATCACAATCTTAAATCAAGACATATCTAAGCCTAGAATTTGCGATATAGCTTCCAAGGAGACCATAGTTTTACAAAAACTGCTCTAGAGTGACTTTCTCAATGGGCTAATTCTTCAAACCGATATAGTTGGTCAATTTTTTCCGTCCACATCAAGAACGAGGGAGCTGATTCATTTTTCCACAATAGAGGGACCAGCAGTCTAGCTGCTGTAATAAGCATGGTTTGTAGATTGTACTTTGAGGGGGTTAGCGTGCCATTTGGACACCAGAGCAGCAGGAGTTTTGCGTCTAAGGTAATCTGGCTATTACATATCTTGTTGATAGTTGTTTGTACTTCAACCCAAAACGGTTTTATTTTCTCGCAGCTCCACCAAATATGAGATAAAGAACCAATATCTCCTCCACACCTCCAGCAACCGTTTGGGATAGCGGGATTGAGCTTGTGAAGGAACTCCGGTGTCTTATACCATCTTGTAAGTAATTTATAAGAGTTTGCCTGTATTCTAATACAACGGTTGAAACCATGTGAGTGTGTGAGGATGAACGCTTTTTCAGGTTCTGACAGGGACAGGGACAGCTCCTTCTCCCAGGCTGCAAGGAACCACAGATCTGGAGGTGCGGAGGAGAGTAGCTCCCTGTAGAATGTGGAGAGAGGTTTCTTGGGGCGAAGGGCGTTAGAGATTTTCCCCTCCAACCAAGAGGGATCTCCCGTAGGCCTGGGAAAAGATTTCAGAAGCGCCAGATCTTTCTTAAAAGCCATAAGCGCTAGGAAAGAGGCTTCCTGAACCCTAGGGATTTCATATATTTTACTCCAATTTAAGGCACCTGATACAGTTATGATGTCTTTCAGTTTAAAGTTAGATAGTAAAGCCCAAATTCCTGTTGCATCAGAGGTGGTAGGGTGAACATGTGCCTGCAGCAGCTCTAAGGGGAGACTCAAGCTTGGGAACCCAAGGGTCGAGGACCCATATAATTTGGTCCATTCCAGTAACAGACCCTTCCATAAGGGCGAGGTAAATTTATTATTAGCAGTACATTTGCGCACGCCCCATAGAACTAACTTGTCCCTATATGAAAGCAAATTACACTCCAGTCGGGAGACAAGGCCGAGAGGGCGCCAAGAGATGAGGCTCAGAGCTCTGTTCAGCATTGATGCTTTGTAATAAAGGTATATGTCGGGTAGGCCGAAGCCTCCCAACCTCTTCTCCCGAGTGAGAGTGGCATAAGCCAACCTAGGGGACTTGCCAGACCAAACAAAGGTTGAGATGACCCTGCGGACCTCCACAAAGAAGGAATGGGGTAGCCAGATAGGAAGTGTTTGGATGAGATAGAGCAGTCTGGGGACAATAAAAGCTTTAATGAAGTTTTTCCGCCCAATCCAAGAGATAAACGGGAGTTTTAGAGAGTGTAAGTGTGTTCTAATGGATTTCAGTAAAGGGACATAATTTAACTCGAAAAGATCTTCTAGTTTTGCTGAGATATGGGTACCTAGAAAAGGGATTGACTTAGTGGCCCACGAAAAAGCAGCGGAACCTTTAAGCGTGTCTACAGTAGCAGGTGGGCAAGAAATATTCAGGGCCTGTGACTTAGTATAGTTGATCTTAAAATTTGAGACCGCTCCATATTCTTCAAAAAGGGCTTGAAGTCTGGGGAAAGAGGTTAGAGGGTTGGACGTTATGACCAAAAGGTCATCTGCAAAAGCGGCCGTTAGATGGGTATGCGACCCCACGGTGATCCCCTTAATATCTGGGTCTTGCCTGATCCTGGCCAGCAGGGTCTCCATGACAATAACAAAGAGGGCAGGCGAGAGTGGGCATCCCTGCCTAGTCCCATTAGTAATGGGAAAAGCTGGAGAGAGTGTTCCATTAATCCGTATTCTGGCAGAGGGGAGCGAATAAAGTGAGAAAATGGATTGGATAAACTGGTCCGGAAGGCCAAACTTCGACAGTGCCCGAGACATGAATTGCCAGCTGATCCTGTCAAAGGCCTTTTCTGCATCTGTACTGAGAAGAGCTAAAGGTATTGAGTGCTGGCGAGCATGTGTGATCAATTGTATGACACGGACCGTATTTTCACTCCCCTGCCTGCCAGAGACGAACCCCACCTGCTCCTCGTTGATAATGCCAGGGAGAACCGACTGAATCCGTTGAGCCAAAATTTTGGCCCACCACTTCACATCAGTATTTAGAAGCGAGATAGGACGGTAACACCCGCAATTTAGGGGGTCCTTATTTTCCTTGTGGATTACCGTGATATGGGCTGAAAGCGATTGGGGAGGAAGGGAACCTCCTTGGAGTAAGTGGTTACATAAGGTATTAAAATGGGGAATTAGGGTCTGCTTAAAGGATTTGTAGTAAGAGATGGTAAAACCATCGGGGCCTGGACTTTTGCCCGAAGGTATGGAGGAGAGAACCTTACCAATTTCATCGTCTGTGACAGGAGATAAGAGCTGAGCTGACTGAGCGGGGGTAATGGTAGGTAACTGGAGGGAGGACAGAAACTTCTCAGTTGCCTCACCTAATTGAGCTGGTGACATATTATCTGGTGTTTTAAGGTTGTATAGGTCCCTATAGAAGGCACAAAAGGTCTTTGCTATATCTGGGGTACCTTTATGAAGGACTCCTCTGTCATCTTTAACTGCAGCAATAAAGGAGTCAGTTTTTTGTTTCTTCACTAAAGCGGACATTAGCCTATTCCCTTTGTCCCCGTGTGCATATGAGCGGAATTTGGCTCTAAGTAACAGCTTAGCTGACGTGACATTTAACAGGTTCTTGAGCTTAGTACGGGCTTCTGAGAGCTCCAAGGCACAGCTAAGGGCCTGGGAGGCTTTGTGCGTTAGCTCTAGAGTCTGAATCTGGGAGAGAAGTGTCGCCACAGCCTGATTCCGCTGTTTTTTAATATGTGCACCCAAGGCTATTAGTTCTCCCCTCAGGACAGCTTTGTGGGTTTCCCAAATAATGGAAGGGGAGGGAGCGTCAGGGCCTGAAGTATTAGTTGTGAAGAAATCAGTTATGATAGAAGATAATTTCGCAGCATGGGAGGGGTCTGAGATAATGGTCTCATTAATGCGCCAATTCCATTCCCTCTTTGGGAGGTCCAGCAGGGACACACTCAAAAATACTGGAGCGTGGTCAGACAGGGTGATGTTCCCTATGTGAGAATTTATAACTCTGTTAGCACAGGATTTGGATAAAAATAGATAATCTAATCTATGGTAAGATAGTTTAGCAGCTGAATAAAAGGAAAAATCCCTACCAGTAGGGTTTGTGGTGCGCCAGATATCTAGAACCCCTAACCTCTGTAGGGCCAATTTAAGGCGCCGCAACCGGGCATGTGTAATGGCAGACTTCCCATTTGAGGAATCTAATGTAGGATCAAGGGTAGCATTAAAATCACCTCCTAGAATAACCATTCCCTCCTTAAAGGAGGATAGTAGGCCTAGGGTCTGAACGAGCCAAGCAACCTGCCCTCTGTTGGGAGCATATACAGTTGCCAGGGTAACAGGAGTGTCAGCGATAGTGCCCTTAACAAACAGGTAACGACCCTCAGGATCTGCAGAAACGGCAGAGTGCTTGAAGGGGAGCTGCTTGCGGATCGCTATGCTGACACCCCTGCTAGCCGAACTATACGTGCTGTGGAACCACTGGGAAAATCTTTTGGGGGGCAATTTGGGGATCTTACCCTCTCGGAAGTGGGTTTCCTGGAAGAATGCTATAGACACTTTATCCCTCTGTAAAAGGGCCAGGATTTGGGACCGCTTGCAAGGCTCGTTCATTCCCCGGGCGTTAAATGAAGAAATCACAATAGACGACATTCTGAAATAAAAAATAGACAATCAGCATCTGAAAATGCAGTATATGACATCTGATGGAGGGGGGGGGGGGGGGGGGGGAAACACACGAGGAAAGGAGGGGAGACAAACAAATAAGCCACATAACAATGGTGCAAATACATTTTGCATAGGGAGCTCTACTGAGCACCTGACAGTACGACCCTTTCTCATCACGGCTACCAGCCGGGGTCTGTCAGGTGGGGGGTCCCGCAGAGCTATAGAGGGCCAAATACTGGCCATCTCACAAGGAAAAGGGGTGACCCAAAGGTGAAACCGGGTTAACCCCTGCAATTATCAAATGAGCAAGTAGCAGGCAAGGTCCAGAACTTTAAACAAACCAGTAAACAATCTGGAAACGGATCAGCCTCATTAGAACCCTGGAACAGCCTTCATCCACAACAGGCGGACAGGACAGGCCTGGAATAGGGCCCTGTGCCCTCAGAAAACGGTGAGGCACCAGGTAACTTCTCCAGGAGGCGCTCAGTCCCGGTCATTTCGGTCAGAGCTGGAAACAATGCAGAAATCTTCTGTAGAACTTCTTATATTCAGGTAGGAGGATAATCAGGCTTCTCAGCCCTAGCTTTGGGCGACTTTTTGTTGTAAACAGGGCGCCATTCAGCTGCTTGGGGTGGCGGGAGGGGAGGATCCTCCATGTCGGCCGGCATCCATGAGGGAATATCGATCGGGGGTAACCCCAACTGGGCCCAGCTGGCATGCAGATCCCTCGGCGAGCGGATGGTGATCTGGCGTCCGTTTTTGAGGACTGCGATTCCGAACGGGTAAAGCCACCGGAACGGGGTAGCTGCAGCTCTAAGGGCATCCAAGAGCGGCTTGAGGATGCGCCTTTTGGCTAAAGTGGACGGGGCCAGATCCTGGAAAAGCATGAGCGACGTACCTCCATACTGCAGCTGCTCCTTCTCTCTGCCGGCTCTCATGATTGCTGCTGTATCCACAAAACTTAGGAGGCCGCAGATGACATCGCGTGGGGGATCGGTATTCTTAGGCTTAGGCCTAAGCGCCCTGTGAATTCTTTCAATCACGATACGCTCTGCTCTCTCAGGCCCCAGCAGGTCAGTGAATATCTCGTGCGCCACCTTTTCCAGCGCTTCACTGGCGAACGATTCAGGGAGCCCGCGGATCCTCAGATTCCTCCTGCGGCTCCGATTCTCCTGGTCCTCGACCCTCAGGAGCGCTTCATTAAGCAGGTCAGTGTGGGAGCTGATCGCTTTGTACGTCTTCTCTTCCCTCCGGATTGCCGCCTCTTGCGCGCCTTCCAGGTCTGACACCCGGTGACCCATGTTCCGGAGGTCCTCTTTGATTTCCGAGAGGTCTCTTTTAATCGGTGCTAACGCTGAATTTAGCACCTCCAGGAGTGCCGCTTTAGTGAATGAGCCCCTCTGCCTCCTCGATTTGCAGGTGGAGGCATCCGAGACACTCCCGCCATCTGTGTCTTCCTCCATGTCGGATGCCTGGGCAGGAGCGGGCGCCATCTTGGGGGTCTGAGCCGACCGAAGCTTCGGTTGTTTATTAACAAATTGATCCATGTCAGGCTGTCTGGATCTAACATGGACTGGATCAGCCTGATCCTTGGGTCGATCCCTACCCGTTTTGCCCATCAGAGCTGTGCTGTTAGCTTAATATAGGGGTTAATTCGCCGGTATGGATGAGGAGCTCAGCAATCTGCAGCCATCAAGCTACACAGCCAGGCTCCGCCCCCATAGTAGTTATATTCTTGTACATAGGAGCAGTATTATAGTAGTTATATTCTTGTACATAGGAGGCAGTATTATAGTAGTTATATTCTTGTACATAGGAGCAGTATTATACTAGTTATATTCTTGTACATAGGAGGCAGTATTATAGTAGTTATATTCTAGTACATAGGAGGCAGTATTATAGTAGTTATATTCTTGTACATAGGAGCAGTATTATAGTAGTTATATATTCTTGTACATAGGAGCAGTATTATAGTAGTTATATTCTTGTACATAGGAGCAGTATTATAGTAGTTATATTCTTGTACATAGGAGGCAGTATTATAGTAGTTATATTCTTGTACATAGGAGCAGTATTATAGTATTTATATTCTTGTACATAGGAGCAGTATTATAGTAGTTATATTCTTGTACATAGGAGGCAGTATTATAGTAGTTATATTCTAGTACATAGGAGGCAGTATTATAGTAGTTATATTCTTGTACATAGGAGCAGTATTATAGTAGTTATATATTCTTGTACATAGGAGCAGTATTATAGTAGTTATATTCTTGTACATAGGAGCAGTATTATAGTAGTTATATTCTTGTACATAGGAGGCAGTATTATAGTAGTTATATTCTTGTACATAGGAGCAGTATTATAGTATTTATATTCTTGTACATAGGAGCAGTATTATAGTAGTTATATTCTTGTACATAGGAGGCAGTATTATAGTAGTTATATTCTTGTACATAGGAGCAGTATTATAGTAGTTATATTCTTGTATATAGGAGGCAGTATTATAGTAATTATATTCTTGTACATAGGAGCAGTATTATAGTAGTTATATTCTTGTACACAGGAGCAGTATTATAGTAGTTATATTCTTGTACATAGGAGCAGTATTATAGTAGTTATATTCTTGTACATAGGAGCAGTATTATAGTAGTTATAGTCTTGTATATAGGAGCAGTATTATAGCAGTTATATTCTTGTACATAGGAGCAGTATTATAGTAGTTATATTCTTGTACATAGGAGCAGTATTATAGTAGTTATATCCTTGTACATAGGAGCAGTATTATAGTAGTTATAATCTTGTACATAGGAGCAGTATTATAGTAGTTATATTCCTGTACATTGGAGCAGTATTAAAATAGTTATATTTTGAACACAGGGTGTAATATTTTAGTAACTATAGTATTTTACACTGTGATTTATTTCATTAGAGTTAATAGATATAAAATGTAAAAGCACATCAGTTTTATTGCCTACGTAGTGACTTCTTCATGGCAATGAAATATTTAACACCTTTTTGTGAAGTGATTAATTCTATCATCCACTGCTCTTTAATTAAGGTGTTTTGATGTAAACCTCCTCTGACCAGTCAATATTAAGAAAACAGTTTCTCTGAAAAAAGAAGAAATAAGAGATTCTCTGCCTCATTTAGTTACATGAGGAGTGATAAATTCTACTCTGAAATTACCAATTAAAACGGTTTCTGTGTAAGTCACTCTCTGCCTTCGTTTCTCAGATTGAGGAATCGTTTAATTACCTGCAAAATGAAAGGGACAAAAGATTCCCAATTTTGGTGTTTGCAGACGGAGAACATGAAAGTCGGATCTGTCTCCCCCACTGGTTTATGCCTTCACCTCAGCCTGGACCTACTGATGCCCTTTGAACCTATTCTGATGGTCTATTGCCATCTTTAGGTAAATAATGTGGAAAACTTTTCACCTTTGTTTTCATGTTTCACTTTTGATACAATGTTTCTTTTTACTTTTTTTCTCTTCTTTTTAGCATCTCCAGATAGTGGTATTGTCTTTATATATGTGTATTTTAATGCTTTTCATACAACTGGTTGAGATAGACCAACAATGCATGACCGGAGGAGGCCATGGCTGGATTTGGCGCATTTTGCTCCCCAACAGGATATCTATTTTGCAAAAGTGACGCGTGATTTTTCGAATCAGTTTAGAGAGTTCGGAGCAGGTTGCAGTTTAAAAAGCACAAGAGAAGACGGCAGGGAGAAATGGATGGAAAGTGAACTTCATTTCCGAGCTGTACACAATGAAACACCGCAGCAGATAAAACCTCTGATGCAAAAGATGAAACAGATACTTCTAGGACACAGAGCATCCCCTGCCTGGTCCTGATCTAGTCAGGATCACACAGATTGTGAAGGGGAGGAGGAGGAGGAGGTAATGACCTCTGTGCTTCATTAAAGCTGCACTCAGGTCCACTGTCCTGCGCAGTCGCTTAGACATTCACTTTGCAGGGAACCTGCTGTTTTACCTGTCCTGGCCTAATACATCGCATAGGTAAGGCTACTTTCACACCAGCCTTTTTGCTGGATCAGTCATGGATGAGCAAAAAAAAACCTGCTTCCGTTACTGATAATACAACCGTCTTCATCCGTTCTGAATGGATCCGGTTGGATTATCTCTAAAATAGCCAAGACGGTTCCGTCATGAACTCCATTGAAAGTCAATGGGGGACGGATCCGTTTTCTATTGAGAAAACGGATCCGTCCCCATTGACTTGCATTGTGGGGACGGATCCGCACCACATCGCGGACAGAAAAATGCTGCCCGCTGCGTTATTCTGTCTGCGATGGGGACGCAACCAAACGGAACGGAATGCATTCTGGTGCCCTCCGTTTCGTTGCGTTCAGCTTTGTCCCCATTGACAATGAATGGGGACAATACAGAAAGGGTTTTCTTTCGCTGTTGAGATCCTATGATGGAACTCAATAGCGCAAAGGGAAAGCGCAAGTGTGAAAGTAGCCTTAGAAGTGGATACAGTTGTATCCAATGCAGACAATACTCTGTGAGACAAAGCGCTTACACTGATACATTGTAACGACGTATCAGGACAGGATGGACTGGTCTGCTAGTTCTAGTTAGGAGAATTGTCTAAACTGGATACAGACTGCACTTGTATAACAATGGTGGAACTGACCCAGTCGGGGTCCAACCGTATAGGAGAGAGAAATCCACCACGGATTTCGCTGTAGATGTAATGAGAATCTGCAGCAGATTTCACCCTGCTACAATGAAATCCACGGGGAACATCTGCATCAGAAATGTACTTTCTGCGGGTCAGTGACTGAGACAGTGACTGAATTCCCTCATGAATGGTGTCAAGCCAAGTGTCCTCATGAATGGTACCTTGCATGGAGACCCTTTGATCAAAATTCCCCCATGAATAGTACTAAGCACAATGCCCCGATGAACTGCGCCAGCATGCCCTCACTAATTGTGCCTTGCAGGGAGCTCCTGCAGATGGTGACTAAATGCCCCCATGAATGATGCCAAGGAAGATGTCCTCATAAATGGTACCATGCAAGGTGATCCTTAGAACAGAACGTCCCTATGAACAGTGCCAGGATGCACAATTGATTATTGCCATGCGGGGAGCTCCTCTGGATAGTGACTGAATGCTCTTCTGAATGGTGCCAAGCAAAGTGACCTCATGAATGGTACCGTGCATGGAGATGCTCAGTGCCAAGTACAGTGCCCTTATGTACAGTGCCAGAATGCCCCAACAAATAGTGCCATGCAAGGAGCTCCTCTGGATAGTGAATGATACCAAGCAAGGTGCCCTCATGAATAGTGTCCTCCTGCTGGCAGGAGACTCCAGTAACATTTGGGTGGTTAAGAAGCTTGCTTTAGTGTTACCACCACGTCTGTACCAGCGATGCCAGCCTCTCATTGTCCTCCACATCACTGCAGTGCAACCCAGCTCCCTATTGTCACCTATAAGTGAATGCACGGCCTCCAGCTTCCCAGGCAGCCTTGTGGCTTTTCTGACCCTGAACGCACCCAGATTACTGCATTTCGCTCATTGTGTCCTACACAAGTAGAACAGAAAAGATGCGCAAAATCACACAAGGTCATGAAACCCAGAACAGACAAAGAAAAAGCAAAACTCAAAAAAAACAAAAAAAAAACGTATACACTGCCCATAGTCTTGCATTATGACGGAAGCCTTTAAAAGGCATTTTTGGTCTTAATAGAAGTCTACGGGAATCCTAACGGATTTGTCCCGTTTCCGTTATGCAGACGGAGGACTTTGTTTTCCGTCTTGCATAACGGGAACCAGACGGATCCGTTATGGTTCCCATAGACTTCCTATGAAGACGGATCAAAACGGAATGGCTCTTCAAGGCTTCCGTTTTGACTTCCGTCTTATGGTTTCCAATCCAGAACGCAGATGTGAACCCGCCCCAATAGAGAAGCCGCAGAGGTGAAATAATACAGATCTCAAGCAAATAGATGCGGAGAGTAAAAGGTTTTCGTTTTCTCCGCAGCCTCATTCTTTACCCTAAAATAAGAGTTTCATCTTTTCGCGATGAGCCAGTACAATGGGCGGGAGGCAGCAGCGGGTTAAAATGTAATTTCTCCGGCCAGCAAAGAAAAATGAAATAGATTTTTATTTTGCAGCCTGCGAGTCACTCTCTATCTATCGCTTTCTCGAGGTCTAATAGTTTTGTGGTAATTCTTCTGTGACCCCGCTGGAGCGCCGCTGACTGTATCGTCGCACATTATTATACTATTACAGCCGCTCGGCACACAGCATCACGGGAACAGCGGGAGCCTCGCGCCGTAATAATGTTGCAATGCGTGTTCCATTCAGCTTGACACAATGTATCCAAGTGGGATTCATCCACGGGTCTTTATTCTTTAATATCGTATTTTGCCGTAACAGTGTGGACATGGGCTTGGACACGGTTTGCATAACTGAGGCTCTGTGTTTGGTGCCGGCGACGTTGTGCAGAAGAACCTGGGTTTAGGAGGCTCACTGGATAGTGAAAATTAAACAATTTTGAAGCTATTTAAAGGCCCTATTTTTGGCTGGTTTCGTGGCCAGACAGACCCACTGAAATAAATTGGACCGTTTTTACCAGCTGTTTAGACTGGAGTGGACCTAGCTAACTGCTGTTAGAAACAGGTGCACCCAAAGCCATTCAGGGGTTAAAAAAAAATACTCACCTCATCCGCTTGCAGATGCGGGGGCCACTCGCTCCTCACTGCGGGCTTTAGGACCTGACGCTCCAAGTGTGGTAATGTCACATGATGTGATGTCATCATGCTGGGAACGCAGGTCCTACTCCCTCCAGTGAGGAGCACGTGTCCCTGCGTGTGCAAGTGGATGAGATATATTTATTTTTTAGTTTATTTTTTTATAATGGATCTGTCGACACTACCAGGGCTGGATGGGGAGTGGGGGCATTATATATACTGGGGGCACAATGGGGCATAAATATACAATGAGCAGCACTAAGGCCCAATACTGATACTGAGGGTGCTCTAAGTGGGCAATTATACAACCTGGCGGCACTAAGGGGACAATATTAATACTGGGGGGGGGGGACACTATTGGGGCTCTATCATTTCCAGGGGGGATGAAAAAAGGCAATGAACTACATTCGTTCAATAAAAACTGATGTGAAATGCATGTAAAACGGCCATTAGAAATGGATACGCAAACTGTTGCAAAATAGGCATGGTCCACCAGATGAAGGTTTTGCCGAAACGAGCGTTGGGGTGTGCGGTTCTCCCGAGGTGATCTTTTATCTATGTATTGTTTACCTTCGAGGGAGTAGCTGATAGATTAGATATAACTGGAATGTGCCCCAGCAATTGTTATTGACTTACAATATTAGGCAATGCAATGCTTATGATATATTGGGCGAATCAGTACCTACTCTGTATAGCCCCCCCCCCCCCCCCCATGGTGATTGTACTGTTATATCATCCCTCAGGTGAAACTGCTCCTTATATCGATGTTTTTCATCTATCCTTTTTATGTTATGTATATTTATTCAATAATGATTATTATATATACTTTTTGAGCTATGGAGACTCTGCTGTCTTTATGTAGGTTTTTCTATTTACTATAAGAGCAGTGAGACTATGGACTCTTTAATGTAAGAGCAGTGAGACTATGGACTCTTTACTGTAAGAGCAGTGAGACTATGGACTCTTTACTGTAAGAGCAGTGAGGCTATGGACTCTTTACTGTAAGATCAGTGAGACTATGGACTCTTTACTGTAAGAGCAGTGAGACTATGGACTCGTTACTGTAAGAGCAGTGAGACTATGGACTCTTTACTGTAAGAGCAGTGAGACTATGGACTCTATACTGTAAGAGCAGTGAGACTATGGACTCTATACTGTAAGAGCAGTGAGACTATGGACTCTACTGTGAGAGCAGTGAGACTATGGACTCTATACTGTAAGAGCAGTGAGACTATGGACTCTATACTGTAAGAGCAGTGAGACTATGGACTCTATACTGTAAGAGCAGTGAGACTATGGACTCTATACTGTAAGAGCAGTGAGACTATGGACTCTATACTGTAAGAGCAGTGAGACTATGGACTCTATACTGTAAGAGCAGTGAGACTATGGACTCTTTACTGTAAGAGCAGTGAGACTATGGACTCTTTACTGTAAGAGCAGTGAGACTATGGACTCTATACTGTAAGAGCAGTGAGACTATGGACTCTATACTGTAAGAGCAGTGGGACTATGGACTCTATACTGTAAGAGCAGTGAGACTATGGACTCTATACTGTAAGAGCAGTGAGACTATGTACTCTTTACTGTAAGAGCAGTGAGACTATGGACTCTTTACTGTAAGAGCAGTGAGACTATGGACTCTATACTGTAAGAGCAGTGAGACTATGGACTCTACTGTAAGAGCAGTGAGACTATGGACTCTATACTGTAAGAGCAGTGAGACTATGGACTCTATACTGTAAGAGCAGTGAGACTATGGACTCTATACTGTAAGAGCAGTGAGACTATGGACTCTTTACTGTAAGAGCAGTGAGACTATGGACTCTTTACTGTAGGAGCAGTGAGACTATGGACTCTACTGTAAGAGCAGTGACACTATGGACTCTTTACTGTAAGAGCAGTGAGACTATGGACTCTTTACTGTAAGAGCAGTGAGACTATGGACTCTTTACTGTAAGAGCAGTGAGACTATGGACTCTTTACTGTAAGAGCAGTGAGACTATGGACTCTATACTGTAAGAGCAGTGAGACTATGGACTCTTTACTGTAAGAGCAGTGAGACTATGGACTCTTTACTGTAAGAGCAGTGAGACTATGGACTCTTTACTGTAAGAGCAGTGAGACTATGGACTCTTTACTGTAAGAGCAGTGAGACTATGGACTCTTTACTGTAGGAGCAGCGAGACTATGGGCTCTTTACTGTAAGAGCAGTGAGACTATGGGCTCCTTACTGTAAGAGCAGTGAGACTATGGACTCTTTACTGTAGGAGCAGCGAGACTATGGACCCTTTACTGTAAGAGCAGTGAGACTATGGACTCTTTACTGTAAGAGCAGTGAGACTATGGACTCTTTACTGTAAGAGCAGTGAGACTATGGACTCTTTACTATAAGGTGCAGTGAGACTATGGACTCTTTAATGTAAGAGCAGTGAGACTATGGACTCTATACTGTAAGAGCAGTGAGACTATGGACTCTTTACTATAAGGTGCAGTGAGACTATGGACTCTTTAATGTAAGAGCAGTGAGACTATTGACTCTTTACTGTAAGAGCAGTGAGACTATGGACTCTTTACTGTAAGAGCAGTGAGACTATGGACTCTTTACGGTAAGAGCAGTGAGACTATGGACTGTTTACTGTAAGAGCAGTGAGACTATGGACTCTTTACTGTAGGAGCAGTGAGACTATGGACTATTTACTGTAAGAGCAGTGAGACTATGGACTCTTTACTGTAAGAGCAGTGAGACTATGGACTCTTTACTATAAGGTGCAGTGAGACTATGGACTCTTTACTGTAAGAGCAGTGAGACTATGGACTCTTTACTATAAGGTGCAGTGAGACTATGGACTCTTTAATGTAAGAGCAGTGAGACTATGGACTCTTTACTGTAAGAGCAGTGAGACTATGGACTCTTTACTGTAAGAGCAGTGAGACTATGGACTCTTTACGGTAAGAGCAGTGAGACTATGGACTGTTTACTGTAAGAGCAGTGAGACTATGGACTCTTTACTGTAGGAGCAGTGAGACTATGGACTGTTTACTGTAAGAGCAGTGAGACTATGGACTCTTTACTGTAAGAGCAGTGAGACTATGGACTCTTTACTATAAGGTGCAGTGAGACTATGGACTCTTTAATGTAAGAGCAGTGAGACTATGGACTCTATACTGTAAGAGCAGTGAGACTATGGACTCTTTACTATAAGGTGCAGTGAGACTATGGACTCTTTAATGTAAGAGCAGTGAGACTATTGACTCTTTACTGTAAGAGCAGTGAGACTATGGACTCTTTACTGTAAGAGCAGTGAGACTATGGACTCTTTACGGTAAGAGCAGTGAGACTATGGACTGTTTACTGTAAGAGCAGTGAGACTATGGACTCTTTACTGTAGGAGCAGTGAGACTATGGACTATTTACTGTAAGAGCAGTGAGACTATGGACTCTTTACTGTAAGAGCAGTGAGACTATGGACTCTTTACTATAAGGTGCAGTGAGACTATGGACTCTTTACTGTAAGAGCAGTGAGACTATGGACTCTTTACTATAAGGTGCAGTGAGACTATGGACTCTTTAATGTAAGAGCAGTGAGACTATGGACTCTTTACTGTAAGAGCAGTGAGACTATGGACTCTTTACGGTAAGAGCAGTGAGACTTTGGACTGTTTACTGTAAGAGCAGTGAGACTATGGACTCTTTACTGTAGGAGCAGTGAGACTATGGACTGTTTACTGTAAGAGCAGTGAGACTATGGACTCTTTACTGTAGGAGCAGTGAGACTATGGACTATTTACTGTAAGAGCAGTGAGACTATGGACTCTATACTGTAAGAGCAGTGAGACTATGGACTCTATACTGTAAGAGCAGTGAGACTATGGACTCTATACTGTAAGAGCAGTGAGACTATGGACTCTATACTGTAAGAGCAGTGAGACTATGGACTCTATACTGTAAGAGCAGTGAGACTATGGACTCTTTACTGTAAGAGCAGTGAGACTATGGACTCTTTACTGTAAGAGCAGTGAGACTATGGACTCTTTACAGTAGGAGCAGTGAGACTAAGGACTCTTTACTGTAAGAGCAGTGAGACTATGGACTCTTTACTGTAAGAGCAGTGAGACTATGGACTCTTTACTGTAAGAGCAGTGAGACTATGGACTCTTTACTGTAGGAGCAGTGAGACTATGGACTCTCTGCCTGAGGAGTGGTGTGATGGTGGACTCAATAAACGACCTGGACGTATTCCTGGAGTATAATAATATTACAGGTTATAGTTATTAGATTTGTAAAGGGTTGTTGATCCAGGGTTTTTTCTGATGCCTGATTGGAGTCGAGAAGGATTTTTTTCCCCAAGAATGAGGAAAATTAGCTTCTACCTCACAGTTTTTGCCTTCCTCTGGATCAACTTGCAGGATAACAGGCCGAACTGGATGGACAGATTTATTTTTCAGCCAAACTATGCTACTATGTTACCTAACACTTCTCACTGCTGAGGGTTTGATACATTTGCATCCAGTCTGCACAAGGCTCCATGACCTAAATAACGTGGACTCCAGTCCAGACTGATACCTTCTTCTGACTGAAAAAAGGTAATTTTGGTGTTTTACAGAAGCTATGATGCCAGTGTAAACAGTGCTACCTGCAGTGATACATTGAGACAAACTGCAAGGACAGGAGCGAGTATGTAGCTCACAGTGTATAGCTTAGGCTGGATACAATTGTAACAAACTCTCAGCAGTGACAAGCACGAGGTCTGCACAGGTTTTAAGATTATGGCTGTGAGCTCTTTGAGTTTGAAACATCAGCAATGCAAATCTCTGATTAATATACTTGACCATTAATATCTATGAATCCATCTTTCTGGATCTCAGATCGTATATATAGCGAGATGGTTGTGTTGATGTATGAAGCTAATTGGGAAATGGACAGTTGTAAAGGTCAGTGGTTCATTAACCCCCAAGAAGAAGGATCAATAACATTAGTCAAATCAGTAATCAATAGGTTATCAGTTGTACTACAATTAGTTCTGCCTATAGAGGTGTACTGCTAGGAGGGGGCTCATTAGGCGGTGCCTCATTCGGAGGGGGGGGGGGGGGGGGAAACAGGGGTGCCCAAGGTTGGACAAGTATGTTTTGGTTTCTCTTAATATCAGAATAACCTTGGTGCGTTGGTGAGAATATGTGATGCTCTTCATATCCATATAATATGAGTGGCTTCTTGTATGCAGAAACGAAGACCAGATGGGAGTCTTCTAAACCAACAAAGCTGCATCTTAGGTGGTTAAGACTGTGACCTGATGTTTTGGAGAGTGGCTCCATGGGATTCAATCTAACCTGCTGACCACGTACTTGAAGTGTATTTAAATTAAGTTTTCTTTGGCAAACTCCATTGCTACAGACATAGAGGAGACCCAACGGCATGATCAAAATGGGACCTCCAATTGGTGCTGGAGAGTTGATTCTTCATCAACATCTTTCCTATCCCATGTGAAACAGAAGATCCACATGACCCTTGGTTGCTTTCCCTGACCATTAGTTTTGTAATATTACAAAAGGTGATGTGGTTTGTCTTAAAATTAGTACAAACATAGAGGCCTAATGGTAGAGAAGGTCCTCTTTACCTCTAGTTGCTTTTCCCACATTAGGTCTGGTAATGAAATGCAGTTTCTTGCTGGTGCTGGTTCATGCTTCATCATCATCCTTCCTAACCCATGTGAAACAGAAGATCCTCATGACCCTTGGTTTGTTTCCCCAGCCATTAGTTTTGTAATATTACAAAGCTGATGTGGCTTGTCTCAAAGTACAGACATAGAGGGGAGGAGACCCTTCTGGCATGATCAAAATGGGGCCTCCAACTGGTGGTAGCTCTTGCCATTCCAGTAAAATCTTCCTTACTCCACATGGGAGAGAAGGTCCTTCTGACCTTTAGTTGCTTTCCCCACTTTAGGTCTTGCAATATAATGGGGCATTTTGTTGTTGCTGGTACTTGCCAGGAGAGCTCATGCTTAATCAACATCCTTCCAATCCCATGAGAAGGTCCTCACGACCCTTGGTTGCTTTCCCTGACCATTGATTTTGTAATATTACAAGGCCAATATTGACCCACTGTGTCACTTAAACAGATTTAACTTGGGGCTACTGCTAAGGGTGTTATCTACGTGACCCTCCTGGTCTTCAGTCTTCAACCTCTGTATAGGGACTTGGACTCTGCTGCAGGAGAACCATCAGGTCACTACCCTTTGGAGTAGTCTCTGAGTGCTGACTCTTGGGTGTCAAGAGAACCAAGGGATCAGGCAAAGCTGTAGTCTGAGAAAAGCCGACATCAGGACAGGCAATCCAATAAAAATTTGGAGGGGTCAGTATAGGTTTCAGATGGAGGTCACCTCAGGCAGCGAAGGGTCAAATCCGAATTTAGGTACACGGGAGAGCAAAACCAGATAATAGTTCACCTGTGCAGGACATTAGAGAACTAGAACCTATCTGATCATAGGGGAGGGTGCTTTAAGTACCACAGGATGGTCAGCCACAGACGGCCATCCTGAACCATTAAGAGGGCACACATGCATGCCCTATGGGCAGTGAGATGCAGAGCCGGCAAAAGCAGTCCTCAGCCTGTGAATGAACGACATGCATTGCTATCTCAGTGGTCCTGCCTGCCAAGAAGGAGCAGAGGAATGCCGGTGAACACTGGCCAGCAGGGAGCTAGGTTAGTGCTCCAGCGGTCATGCCCAAGACAGAAATGCCACCAGACATCGGTGGCAAGCTCCGCATATAACTAAATTATACCTCCTTTTAGTACTGGTTTATGCCCCACTTCAATAACATAAGGACCAAAGAAGAGGAAGAGAAGGTCCTTGTGACCCTTGGTTGCTTTCGTCCACCCCTGGTTTGGTCATACTGTGGGTCTTGAATTCTTTTGAAGGCTCACAGTACCCATGAGAAGAAACAAGCTGGACTGATCCTCCACAGGGCACATGATGGCCACATATCACTGTTTCCATAGGTATGTAATGCCCCTGGGTAAATAACTATACAAAGTAGAAAGCAATGACTCAGTCCGCCCACGATCTGTTCAACAGTAGACACATAGGGCGATTTGTTTCACCAAATAATGAGCTAATTAATTCACCCCTGGTATTCTATGGGCTGGTACACTGACACATTAGGCCAACTGCTTATCTGTAATGAGAGCTATAAGAATACTCTTCGATATTGTGCAGTAAAATAAAGAAAAACAACCACGTATTGTTGACCCAGAGGTTAGTGGAGCCTTTAAAAGCCCTGACCTCATGTGCTCCTACAGAAGCAACAGCAATTTATGAGATGGTTGCTAAATTCTCGTTACCAATCCTATTATATTTTGCTATTTACTGTCATCTGATATAATGATATCAATTGCAAAACCATAAAAAAAAAAAAAAAAGTTGTTATGTTCTGGAAAAGCAAGTACAAATACAAATATTCATAGTCCCTTAGGTAAGGTATGCACCATAATCAGCACTTGATGATCAGAAAAGTAATTTAAAAGTCCATGGTGGTGTAGGGTAGTGAAAGGGTAAACGGTGGAGTACCTGGTGGTCTAGGGTATTGAAAGGGTAAATTGTAAATTCCTAGTTGGTTTTACAGTAATGAAAGGGTAAACTGTAAATTCTTGGGTGTTCTAGGGAAGTGAAAGGATAAATTGTAAATTCTCTGATGGTGGCCTAGGGTAGTGAAAGGGTAAGTACATTCTCTGGTGATTTAGGCTTGTAAAGGGTAATTTATAAATTCTTTCGTCATCCAAGGTAATGAAAAACTACACTGTAAATCCCCTGGTGGTCTAGGGCAGTGAAGGGCAAATAATAAATAGAAAGGATAAATTGTAAATTCCCTGATGGTCTAGGGTATTCAAACGGTAAATTGTAAATTCCTAATTAGTTTCACAGTAATGAAAGGGTAAACTGTAAATTCTTTAGTGTTCTAGGGTAGTGAAATGATAAATTGTAAATTCCCTGATGGTGGCCTAGGGTAGTGAAAGGATAAGTACATTCTCTGGTGATTTAGACTTGTAAAGGGTAATTTATAAATTCTTTGGTCATCCAAGGTAATGAAAAAATACACTGTAAATCCCCTGGTGGTCTAGGGCAGTGAAGGGCAAATAGTAAATAGAAAGGATAAATTGTAAATTCCCTGATGGTCTAGGGCAGTGAAGGGCAAATAGTAAATAGAAAGGATAAATTGTAAATTCCCTGATGGTCTAGCATAGTGAAAGGGTAAATTGTAAAGTCCCTGGTGGTCTAGGGTATTCAAACGGTAAATTGTAAATTCCTAATTAGTTTCACAGTAATGAAAGGGTGAGGCTACTTTCACACTAGCGTTCAGAGCGGATCCGTCTGGGGTCTGCCCAGACAGATCCGCTCCTATAATGCAGACGTTGGATCCATTCAGAACGGACCCGTCTGCATTATAGTTTAGAAAAAATTAAGTGTGAAAGTAGTTCAGACGGATCCGTCCAGACTTTACATTGAAAGTCAATGGGGGACGGATCCGTTTGATAATTGAGCCATATTGTGTCATCTTCAAACGGATCCGTCCCCTTTGACTTACATTGTAAGTCTGGACGGATCCGTTTGCCTCCGCACGGCCAGACGGACACCAAAGCGCTGCAAGCAGCGTTCGGGTGTCCGCTTGCTGAGCGGAGCGGAGGCTAAACGCTGGCAGACTGATGCATTCTGAGCGGATCCGCATCCACTCAGAATGCATTAGGGCAGTACGGATGCGTTCGGGGCCGCTTGTGAGCCCCTTCAAACGGAGCTCACAAGCGGAGCCCCGAACGCTAGTGTGAAAGTAGCCTAAACTGTAAATTCTCTAGTGTTCTAGGGTAGTGAAATGATAAATTGTAAATTCCCTGATGGTGGCCTAGGGTAGTGAAAGGGTAAGTACATTCTCTGGTGATTTAGACTTGTAAAGGGTAATTTATAAATTCTTTGGTCATCCAAGGTAATGAAAAAATACACTGTAAATCCCCTGGTGGTCTAGGGCAGTGAAGGGCAAATAGTAAATAGAAAGGTTAAATTGTAAATTCCCTGGTGGTCTAGAATAGTGAAAGGGTAAATTGTAAAGTCCCTGGTGGTCTAGGGTAGTGAAAGGGAAAACTCTAGTGGGCTACGTTAGTAAAGGGCAAATGGCATATTCACTAGTGGTCTAGGGTACTAACAGAGTTCACTTTACAGGGTAGAGTTGAGTGGAGTTCAATGGAAAGTTTGGGCTGGTCCCCCTAAAACCTGCCCTGAAGTGCCCAAAAATCTCACAGACCCTTCAGCAAATTTGTTCTCTACATTTTGGGGCATTTTTTTTTAATTTTCTGGTAGCCTTCATTATTATTATACATATTTAAAGCTGCATCACTGCATCCACATGCCTGGCAGTCCTGGGTATATGGAGAGCGGTCTATCTCATGCCAGGACCACCTTAGGAGAAGGCTACTTGGAGACAAGGCTCATGGTGTCATCTCTCATCATCCTATACCCATCATGCTCGTACTGAGAGGGGGGGGGGGGGGGGTCTGTCTGCTGTCGGCAGGCTAACAGATGTTCTCCAAATTGCTTAGCAAGGGAATCTGATAGCTAATAAAGTATTGGTGTCAGAGCCTGGGTCTTAGTTACCGGTTCGTCAGGTAAAAGTACAGCCCTCATTACCGCAGCCTGATAAACATGCATTAACACCTCAAGGTTCATTTACATTTCTGTAACTTGCTCCAAACTATTTTTGCAAGGTCTCGACTTCCTCTGTAATAACACAGGGATTATGGAGTAAAGTTTCAGGCAAATGTTATTATTAATGCACTTGTGACTTCCCTGTCCGATGATTTATGCGCCATCATTTTTCTTCTATTTTGCTGCCTATTTATAAAATGAGTTAATCTGCATCTTTACAACGGGGACTGTTTAAAGGAACACAATGTAGAACATGCAAAAAAATGTAACGTGTTCCTCCTTTAACGCCTTCCTCAACTTTCATCCTCTTTGGGCTCAAATTGTAATGAAAACTGGAAGAAATATAGGAAGAACTCTTTAGGGATATCAGCCAACCTGCGTCTTATTTCATTCTTTAAAGGGGTTATCCGGTGTCAGGGGGGGAGCAGCTAAAAGCAGGACGCGACGTGATGCTAGGGAGGCTCGTCCCCGTCACCACCTGCTATTGGCTGCCCAATAGCATTAGATATAAACTGTACTTATCTGTAAGGCAACCGGCTGCAGCAGTAGCTCTCCCCCATTGGTCTGCCTACAGTAGGAGCGGATCACTTAACCACAACCTGACCTTGTGAAACTTCAAGCCAATTATAGTCTTTTCGTGAGCTCACCTCCAAAAGGGGAGTAGACTACCGACTGTGATGTTCTCCCACACTCAAAAGCACTGCACCCTCAGCCTAAAATTCAGAGTCTGGTTCCTCTGCCTTGTGATCACTGTCCTGGGTGAGCTCTACTGATCTATCTGTAAAGAATAAATCAAGGCAACTGGACTTACTGTAGATTTATTGAAAACGTTTTACTTGCTCTTCCAATGAGCTTTCTCAATTCTGAGTGACTGTACAGGAATTCTCTGGGAATAAATATGTAACTGAATCAACATAAAGGTGGGGGGGGGGGTTAGACATCTATTGTCTGCCACATACAATGCTGTCTTGACACTTTTTTCTGGGAAGTCTTTATCGCCTACTGACTCCAATTAGGATAATGGAATCAACACCTTTGACCCCATGCTGGGTATAATGACCTCTGACCCCATGCTGAGTATAATTACCAGATGTTGATTCAGTTACATATTTATTCCCAGAGAATCCTTGCACAGTCACTCAGAATTGAGAAAGCTCGTTGTAAGAACGAGTGAAATGTTTTCAAGAAATCTACAGTAAGTCCAGTTGCCTTGATTTATTCTTTACAGATATACCATGACCTGGATAAATGAGAACCTTCTCAAACACTCCACTGATCTACTCAAATAAGCTCTCGTGTGGAAAACAATGAAGCTTTGTAGAGGCGATTATCCAAAACTACATTGAAAAATGGTCTTCTTAGAGGGGTGGTCCAAGAAATTGGCAGTGTAACAAGGATCTGTTCAATGAAAGGACTAGGCGTGCGCGCACCCTCACCCACCTCCGCTCCTCCAGATCCTCGTATAGTCTCCCTGCTCTGTTTGAGAGTGAGAAGATCCTTCCACTTTTTTCTTAATGGGGGCAGAGATTCTGAGCATTTAAAGAATGTCATAGTGATGCTCCCTGCCCCCTGCCATCACACTATCCCGGGCGGGCACGGGTGCCACATCACTGACCTAGCTTATACCCGGGGCCAGCCACCAAACTCCCATGTCCCAATCTGTAGTTGTCTAGGTTTCTCTAACTTGCTAGTCACTGCAAATGAGCTATAATCCATTTGGCTGCCCATGTACAGACTTCTGCCTTATTCCTGGACCCTGACTCTCTCTGCTTCCTGACCTGACCATTGTCTGTTCACTGTACTGACCCTTTGCTTCCTGCCCTGACCTCTAGACTGTTTAATGGATTCACACATACTCTGTCTTCCCTGACCTCTGCCTGTTTCCTGACTATGTGTATTGCTTTACCACTCGATGCTTCACACCGGAATCTCTAACCTCTATTGGTCAGCTACCAATCACAGCAGTGCTATTCCAAGAGATAGTAGCCCGGTGGCTCCTCTGTAGGGGTTAAAGAGCTAAACCAGGGGACTGCCAGGATAACATGCTCATGACTAGCCCAAAGTCAAACCGGTTGGTTGGCACAGAACCGTAACACAAAATAGTCAGTTATAGAGGGAAGAACCTTTTGATCGTGTACACGGCGGGGCATGGAGCCTTCACTATTAAATAGCAATTAAGGCATAATGACGAGCACGGATTTCCAGCAGGGTGGCCCTTGTTTCCTGATACATTGTTATTTTTGCAGTTATATTAGAAGTAACATTAGTTATATTCCCAGAAGTGCAGAAAAAGGTGGAAGATGAATGAATCCTTCAATATCTCCAGTCTGGACACTAAGTTCTGAGTTTCCAGCAATTCCTATCACGTATGGGAGCAACTAAAACACGAAAAAACACTGCACAATCCCCCCCACCTTCTAATGATTCCCCCATACAAGATGGAAGACATTGTGATACAGCCGCACACTGACCCTGGAGGCTGTAATGACATCCAGGGAGGATACATGATGGGGGATGTGGTACTCTGGGGATGTCCTAGACTTTATAATGAAAAACTACCCCTCAGCAGAGTGTATGACACATGATAGGTTTAGATACACTGGCTTCCTAGGCAGTATCGCACATCAGCAGTTTAGATATATTGGATGAGCAGACAGTATCATGCAATTAAGGCTTAGATACACTAATACAACAGACAGTATCACACAGCAGTCAGACCCACTGGCTTAGCAAAAAACATCACACACCATAGGCTTAGATACTCTGTCTCAACAGACTGTATCGCACACCATAGGCTTAGATACTCCGCCTCATCAGACTGTATCACACACCATAGGCTTAGATACTGCAGCTCATCAGACTGTATTACATACCATAGGCTTAGATACTCCGCCTCATCAGACTGTATCGCACACCATAGGCTTAGATACTCCGCCTCATCAGACTGTATCACACACCATAGGCTTAGATACTGCAGCTCATCAGACCATAGGCTTAGATACTCCGCCTCATCAGACTGTATTACACACCATAGGCTTAGGTACTCCGCCTCATCAGACTGTATCACACACCATAGGCTTAGATACTGCAGCTCATCAGACCATAGGCTTAGATACTCCGCCTCATCAGACTGTATCACACACCATAGGCTTAGATACTGCAGCTCATCAGACCATAGGCTTAGATACTCCGCCTCATCAGACTGTATCACACACCATAGGCTTAGATACTCCGCCTCATCAGACTGTATCGCACACCATAGGCTTAGATACTCCGCCTCATCAGACTGTATCACACACCATAGGCTTAGATACTGCAGCTCATCAGACCATAGGCTTAGATACTCCGCCTCATCAGACTGTATCACACACCATAGGCTTAGATACTGCAGCTCATCAGACCATAGGCTTAGATACTCCGCCTCATCAGACTGTATCACACACCATAGGCTTAGATACTCCGCCTCATCAGACTGTATCACACACCATAGGCTTAGATACTGCAGCTCATCAGACCATAGGCTTAGATACTCCACCTCATCAGACTGTATCGCACACCATAGGCTTAGATACTCCGCCTCATCAGACTGTATGCTTTGGTTGATTTGTGTTTTAGGTTCAGGAGGCTGAAGTTGATGAATTCTGAGTTTTCCACAAGTTTCCCGGAGACGATCAGAAGAGTGACTTGACTTTCTTCGGCTGGCAGGTGCAGACATTGAAGTTGTCGGTTGTCACATCTCTCTTCTTCACCTCGCGGGCTGAATCGCGCACTCTCATTGGTCGCTCCCTGACACTTTTCAAGCAATCCGTTCTCCATCTCTGTAAATGCAGATTGCATTCAACCCGGAGTCACCCATCTGTCAGAAGCGCCTGAATCTTGTGCTGTTCCTCCAGTGTCTGGGGACTCGTCCGGCATCTTCTCCTAGATATTCAATTACTCCTCAACTTCTGCTCTGACACCAAGAAAATAAAAGTAAATGGGGACGGAGGCCGGTGGACACATCAAACCTCCCTCCCTGATCTGTAACGCCTGAAGAGACAGCACAAGTTTTACTTGTAAGAAAAGTCTCCACCGACACAGTGTGAGGCAAAACTACCTCGGCACAAAGCGCGTCAGCACCAATGGCTATGAATGTAGAAAGCTACACAATCAACGGCTGGTCATCTGTAGCTGGCACTCTGGGGGCATCTGTAGCTGGCACCAGGGGCGTAGGCTCATGGGTCCTGGTGCGAGAGTTCAGCTTGGGCCCCCCTTTCCCTCGGTGCTTTGCGGCCAGGGGCAGGGAAGAACACAGCCTTCGTGCTGCCTGATGCAAAAATTTAAATGGCACCCCCCATCCATGCTAAATTCTTGACCTAACCCCTTCCCTCCAGCCAGCATGCACCTTCTATAATACTGGTGTCTTCTTATGCGGAACAAGGGTCTTTGGGCCCCTCAGCCTCCTGGGCTCGGTAGCCACTGCTAACTTTGCATCTCCTATAGCTACGCCTCTGGCTGGCACTCTGGGGTCATCTGTTACTGGTACTATGGGGAGTATGTGCAGCTGGCACTTTGAGGACATCTATAGCTGGCACCCTGGGGGTATCTGTAGCTGGCACCCTGGTTTCATCTTTGGCTGGAACTCTGGGGGGCATCTACAGCCAACACTCCAGCACTTATGTCTAGTACTCTGGGAGACATCTGTGCCTGGCACTCGGGAGTAGCTATAGCTAGTATTCTGGTTTCATCTTGGCTTTTACTGAGGGCATGTGTAGCTGGCACTCTGGTGGGCATCCATAACTAGTATTCTGGTTTACTCTCTGGCTGGCACTCAAGCTCTCCGAGAGGCATCTATGACTGGCACTTTAGTGGCATCTCTTGTTGACACCCTGGTTTCATCTTTGGCTAGTATTCTAGGGCATCTATAACTAGCACTCTGGCTGACTCTGGGGACATCTGTAGCTGGCACTCTGTCAAGCACCTGTGGCTGTCACTCTCGGGGGCATGTGTGACTGATGCTTTGTTAGCATCCATTGTTGGCACTCTAATTTCATCTTTGGCTGGCACTCTAGGGACATGTGTAACTAGTACTTTTGCTTCCTTTTTGGCTGACACTCCGTGGCTCCCACTCTGGTGGCATCTATTGTTGGCATTCTGGGGTATCTGCAGCTTGCACCGACTGTAACTATGGCTGCAATTCTGGAAGTTATTGGCACTCCAGGTTGAACTTGTGGCTTGGAGTCAGATGGGCACCTGTGACTTGCATTGTGTGGACCAACTTTTGCTCATCCTCTGCAGACACCAAAAGCGGGCACTCTGAGGGGCATAGATGGCTGGCATTTTTTAACTACCTCTACAATAATAATGACTATTGCTTTGAGGATCCCCAATAGTGCAAGCTACAGAGTGCATGCAGCGGGAGCCCCCATAGTACCAGTCTCTCTGGCCAATACTTTGCAGGCACTCTGAGTGGCACCTGGTACTTATGGGAGCATCTGTGTCTTCAGAGAGATACATTGTATCTGCACTGATACAGTGTAACAAACTTCTCCAGGAGAGGAGAACAATTGGTGCTGTTGCTGTGTTTTGCTCACAGAGGATGGTCTTGTTTGGCTACAATTGTAGCAAAGCCTCAGTTGGGAGAATTATTAGGTCTATACAGACGTTTAGCCACTGGATATTACCAGAAATGTTTCCATTTGCTGACAGCAAGCAGGTGTATGTTAGAAAATTGTGAAAGGTGTCCTGGACAAGAAACATCCATTTAAATAGATGAACACCAGGATTTTCTCACTGAGATACCGTATAGAGATGAGAGAATCGAATCCAACGAAGTGGAATTCGATCCGAATTTCAGGATAAATTTGATTCGCCGCGAAGCCGAATTTCCCTTATGCTTCGTGGTAGCGAATTGATTTAACCTAAAATAGTGTAAAAAATAAATGAATATCATATTTACCTCCTCTATTTGCTCACAACAGGCCGGGCGCCACCATCTTGATTGAACATCTCAGCTGAAATCCCGTGACAACGGTCATCTTAGGCCGCACAAGATTTCGCACAAGATCTTCAACCAAGATGGCAGCGGCCGGCCCGTCGCGAGGCGGTAAGTTTGATTTAAATTCTTTTTTTACACTGTTTTTACTCTCAGATGCCGCAATCATGTATGAACACGACATCTGTGGGGTACAATAATGGGGGCAGCGCTATCACAGCTCCCTGTCATTGCACCCGCTAAAGTAATTCGTCACGAAGCAAATTTTTTTGTAAAATTCGTTGAAGAAGCCGAATCAAATTTTCTAAAACTTTGCTCATCACTAATACCATATATTGAGGACATCATCATGAGAATATTTGGAGTCCGATCTGTTCTGGGGATGGGGGGCTCATTGTAATATGTCTTCTACAGTAAACAAATGAAACCTTGCTTTCAGCCCGGGGCGAGGGCGGCCGCCCGCAAGGTCACATTATCATCCATCACTTTCCAGCAGGTGATTAGGTGATAACATTAAGGTTACTTGGTTAATTGGCCTCGTCCCCAGGTGACATTTCTGCTTCCCTCCTCCAATAAACACGCAGCGTTTACTAATTTACTTCAATGGTTTCTATGGGAGCCGATATTATAGCGAAAATGATTCACTGCAGCAAGAAAGAATGAGACGACCGAGGAACAACACTGCATCAACCACGAAGCCGGATCTGTATATACTCTGTATAGATGATACAATGGCTCGACGACTAAAATTACTGATTATCTAATACAGCACAGGTCCAGGAAAATCATAAAAAGTCTCACTGTAGTCAATCTCTATCCTTCCTCCTCCACTCAGGGCAAACTCCAGTCCAGGAAGCTGAGATTTGGCTGCTGTATGTAGGCAGAGAGCTTACATGAAGCTCCTGAGCCCCAAAATGAAACATATATCAACAACCCTGAAACATCAGGTGCCATTTCCAGCAATGGTGTCCTTCTACGGTCAATGTGGGACCTTAGGGGAGACTGCGACATCCGCACCTGCCATAGTGTGCACGCTGGATACCTGCCTGTGCAGAGGTGGGGTAGTCACTGGTCTTCACTGGGAATCTTTTTTCACTTTAGGCTTATGGGGTCTAGCTTGGAAACAAATCTGTATTAATTAACTGCAGGAATCCTGGTCCCCCCCCCCCCCCATTGTGCCATTCAGTTCAGGCTGCTAATACCAGAAGATGGGGCAGAGCCACCCCATGCAGCTACAGAAAACGATAATACCAAGGCCATCTCAGTTGTATCTGGATGTAGCAGAGCTGAGTCCACTGTGGATAACAAGTCATCTAGTTTTTATCAATATTGACAAAACTGCAACATTTTGTTTATTGTCTCCTAGAATGTGTTCCTGCTTGTAGAGTGGGTGGGCGGGGGGGCTTTTTCTATAAGTAGGTGATGGAAGCAGGACTTACATGCTTTCTTCAGGAGTGGGCAGGGAAAGTAGGACTCACAAGCTTTCTCTATGTGTAGGCAGGGGAGGCAGGACTCACACTATTTATCTGTGGGTAGGGGAAGAAGGACTCAGAGACTCTCTGGGTAGGCAGGGGAGGATGACTCATTGTCTTTCTTTAGGAGTGAGTAGGGAAAGTAGGACTCATAAGATTTCTCTATGTGTAGGCAGGGGAGGCAAGACTCACACTATCTGTGGGCAGGGGAAGAAGGACTCACAGGCTTTCTTTAGGACTGGGTAAGGGAAGCAGGACTCATAGGCTTTCTTTAGGAGTGGGCAGGGAAAGTAGGACTCACAAGCTTTCTCTATGTGTAGGCAGGGGAGGCAGGACTCACACTATTTATCTGTGGATAGGGGTAGAAGGACTCAGAGACTCTCTGGGTAGGCAGGGGAGGAGGACTCATAGGCTTTATTTAGGAATGAGCAGGGAAAGTAGGACTCATAAGATTTCTCTATGTGTAGGCAGGGGAGGCAAGACTCACACTATCTGTGGGCAGGGGAAGAAGTAATCAGAGACTCTCTCTGGGTAAGCAGAGGAGGAGGACTCATAGGCTTTATTTAGGAGTGGGCAGGGGAAGTAGGACTCACAGGCTTTATTTAGGAGAGGGCAGGGGAAGCAGGACTCACAGGCTTTCTTTAGGAAAGGGCAGGGGAAGCAGGACTCACAGGCTTTCTTTAGGAGAGGGCAGGGGAAGCAGGACTCACATGCTTTCTTTAGGAGTGAGCAGGGGAAGCAGGGCTCACAGGCTTTCTTTAGGAGTGAGCAAGGAAAGCAGGACTCACAGGCTATCTTTAGGAGTGAGCAGGGAAAGCAGGACTCACTGGCTTTCTTTAGAAGTGAGCAGGGGAAGCAGGACTCACGGGCTTTCTTTAAAAGTGAGTAGGGGAAGCAGGACTCACAGGCTTTCTATAGGAGTGGGCAGGGGAAGCAGGACTCACAGACTTTCTTTAGGAGTGGGCAGGGAAAGCAGTACTCACAGGCTTTCTTTAGGAGTGGGCAGGGAAAGCAGGACTCACAGGCTTTCTTTAGGAGTGGGCAGGGAATGCAGGACTCACAGGCTTTCTTTAGAAGTGGGCAGGGAAAGCAGGACTCACAGGCTTTCTTTAGGAGTGGGCAGGGTAAGCAGGACTCACAGGCTTTCTTTTGGAGTGGGCAAGGAAAGCAGGATTTACAGGCTTTCTTTAGGAGTGGGCAGGGTAAGCAGGACTCACAGGCTTTCTCTAGGAGTGGACAGGGGAAGCAGGACTCACAGGCTTTCTTTAGGAGTTGGCAGGGGAAGCAGGACTCACAGGCTTTCTTTAGGAGTGGGCAGGGGAAGCAGGACTCACAGGCTTTCTTTAGGAGTTGGCAGGGGAAGCAGGACTCACAGACTTTCTTTAGGAGTGGGCAGGGGAAGCAGGACTCACAGGCTTTCTTTAGGAGTGAGCAGGGGAAGCAGGACTAACAGGCTTTCTTTAGGAGTGAGCAGGGGAAGCAGGACTCACAGGCTTTCTTTAGGAGTGGGCAGGGGAAGCAGGACTCACAGACTTTCTTTAGGAGTGGGCAGGGGAAGCAGGACTCACAAACTTTCTTTAGGAGTGGGCAGGGGAAGCAGGACTCACAGGCTTTCTTTAGGAGTGGGCAGGGGAAGCAGGACTCAGACGCTTTCTTAAGGAGTGGGCGGAGACAAATGATTTCTCTATAGTATGTGTGTGTCCTTACATATAGAAGCATAGGAGGCCTGACAGAACAGCACACTAGTACTTGTAGTATCCTTATTAGCAGAAAAGCCACACTTTATCTACCTCTAACCAAACACCTCATACGTCCACGTTCTAAATCACTAGCCCCATAAATCCAGATGCGATTATGGTCTCGCACTTACAGTCAGGCTTTGTGGGCTCTGGCAGATGGATGAACGCTGATTTATGTTTATTTTTGTATAAATATATTGATATAAGCAGAACAAAGTACAATTTACTGCCGCTCCGGTAGCATCTATATAAATGTCAGCGCAGAGGGAGTGACGGATACGTTCCATCCCGGATAACATATGGCGAGCCGGGTGCACTGCTCGCTGCGCATTGTACCTTCCGAATCCTAACTGGTCACAGTTCTGGCTGAGCAGCTTTATGCCGTTATAAATCTCTTATTTACTTGGACGAGCTGTTAGTATTTGGGAGCCTGGCCGGTTATTCATGACGCATTCTGCGCCTATAGATCCTAGATCTGGACTGGAAGCAGAGATACTGCTGGTGGGTCCCGGAGATGGGGGCACATTTTAGGGTTTTTCTCACAGATCTACGACTGCAATATGCATAATATATAATAACCATAAGAATTATTGGGGGAGGGGCATAGTGAGTGAGAAGAGACACAGTGATTTACCCGATTGTGGGTGTCTAATAAATTCTTCAATTCTCTAGGGGGTGCAGTTGGACTCATTTAAAGGGCACGGAATTTATAACTGGAGGCTACAGTGCCCGGAGAAATGGGTGCTAATCTGAGCACCCCTCATGCTGATTGGATGAAAGGAATCACATGGTACGCTGCGCGCCATCTTTACTGATCTTACCCACCAAAATCGATGGAGAAGACTAATATCCTAATGTGCTGCACTCGCTGTTCTCCAGGCTTCAAAGTTAAAACCTCCCAGCATTTCCTGCTTGTTCAGGGTCTGTACAAAGCTTGGTCTGGTATTTAGCATTTTGGAAAGGTTGATTTCTAAACTGTGCTCTGTGCAGCCTGTATTATACTGGTATTAGGCCTTGTTCACACTTCAGTTATTTGATCAGTTATTTTCATCAGTTATTGGGAGCCAAAACCAGGTGCTCCAAGTATTCCCTGCTAGTTCAGTTTCTGCACAGAACCTATTAAGGTGATTTGCATTTTGGGCAGGTGAGAGTTTATAAAGCCTGTATTATACTATTATACCACAGCCACACTCACTATTTTGCAAGTTTCAGAACTTAGGTCTTCCGAGCATTGCCTGCTTGTTCAGTGTCTGTGCAGAGCTTGGTCTGGTTATTTCACTTCTGGAAAGATCAGTTTTAACCACTTTCTGTCTAGCCTGCATCATACTACAGTATTATATCAGGCTGCACTCAATATTATGCAAGCTTGAGAACTACAAATCTCCCAGCATTTCCTGCTTGTTCAGCATCTGTACAGATCTTGTTCTCATGTTATGGCATTTGGAAAGATTAGTTTTTAAACTATACTCTGTATAGTTATATGATGTAAGAAAAAAAAAACAATTGTTCATCCTCCATTAAAGAAGCTAAGCCCAATGACCTATGACACAAACTGCAACAGAGACTTTACAGAAGCTGTAAATTAACATCAGTACCAGATAAGCAATGCAATAAATCTGCAGGTAGATAATCAGCATTTCTGACCATTAGAAGCATTTCATATTTCTCTGCCTTTGTGTCAGTCTTCACTGTCTTTCTGGCATTCTACTCAAAAGCCCAGGATAAAGAAAGTAAACAACAAATTCAGTCTGTTCCATCTACATACACAGAACTTATCTTTCTATAGTTCAGGTTCTCTTTGTCACCTTTTTAGAATATGGGATATTACTCCGGGTCCTGTTTTACTCCATCCACATATTTATAGCATCTTCTAATTGCAAGGAGCTAAATGTAGAATTCCTATTAGAGCCCGCGGCACAGTGTAAGCTGCAGGGGACTGTCTGCGGCTCGAAGAGAATTCACACTGGCAGTTCACAAGTCTAAAAAGAGATAATTATAAAGCCCCTTGTACAACAGAAGCCGGAGAAGAATATGAAGTCCGAGACATCCTGTGGTTTAAAGGGGTCGCACATGTCCGCTACACCTGTCCGATTGAAAAGAATAGAGCTGAGCTGCAATACCACTCACAACCTGCGTACTGACGTGGTGCTGTTCAAACAGCAAAGCCATGAAAATATTGGGTAAATTCTAAGCATTATTATACTCCTATCAGCAACCTCAGGAACTCCAGCTGTTCTGAAACTACAACTCCCACAATCCTCTTTTCACTTCTATGGGAGGTACATAAACAGAGGAGTAAGTGTGCATGCTGGAAGTTGTAGTTTCACAGCAGCTGGAGCTGCTAATCCCTGTGATGGCTGATGGTGTAAGGGAGGGTGTGGATGCCCCTTAAGACACCAGTTTCTCTGAAGGTGCTGGTTCTCCTTGAAGAGAGGTAGGATGTTCTCTAGTCCTGGGAATAAGGATGTGCCGCTACCAGATATTAGTCCATGTGCAACACTTTCACAGATCTTGCAACATAATAAATGTATCTGTATCTGTATCTGATTGACCATAGTTTGCTATCCTGAAAGATTACAAAAATATATCTCCATAGTAATGATTGGACGCTGTGGAAAATGCTCTGAGACTACTTAGCTCTTTCCACCACTCCCAATCAGAAAGTCCAGTCCCTGGAGGACCCCGTCTAGTTCCTGGCTAAGTCCTATGGTGTTTGTTGGTGGCGTTAGAACATATCGGATCCAATCTAATGTATCCTAAGATAAGGTGCATCAGATCTGTATGAGGAACATGCCTGTTTCTGGAGGACCCACTAATCATAGCTATTGCCCAACCGTTCAGGAGGAAGTTGCAGAGAACAAAGTGTCCTTTTCATCACCTCCTTCTGTTTCCATGCACAATGGCATTGATTGCACAAAGATACTAGAAATCTCTAAAGATATACCATTCAATACCCCAAAAAGGCCAACGATCCCCACCCCAAATGTTCCACAGAATGCTCTCCCC
The DNA here is from genome assembly GCF_905171765.1 of Bufo bufo. NCBI lineage: Eukaryota > Metazoa > Chordata > Amphibia > Anura > Bufonidae > Bufo > Bufo bufo. The sequence continues at coordinate 10,763,830 of NC_053391.1, forward strand.
CTGCAGGATCTGAGATGCTGAATCCAGAAGAAGCTCCGGGGACACCAACGTCTTTAGAATAGCCTCTTCTTGGCTGCAATGATATGCTGATCAGATGCAAATACATCTCATAAATAGGAGGAATCAAACACAATGAAGTCCTACGAGAGCTCGACGCGTTTCTTGAGTTACTCAGGGTGGACAAGATCCTGCAAATGGAATTCAGTCACAAGATGCGAAAAAAGAATAAACCCCAGTGGAGATGTCTGCAGGATGGTTTGTGGGGAGCAGAAGACTCCTGCGGAGCGTGCACTGAACGTGTCAGAATGGAGCACACAGTAATACTTCTTCTACAATGTAACCGAGTAATGAAAGGGCAGGAATGCGTCACCAGAAAATACATTTCTCAAAGATTCTGATTTCCTGCAAATTTCTAGTATAACTGTGTCCTAACAATGATACTGATGGAACCTAAATTGTGAATCCTCAAAGCTGAGAAGCTTCCAAGTACTCACTAATAGAACATACCTAATAATACCCAGGTTATATCTGACAACATCTCGTAAGCGTCATCTACTAAAAGTGTAGTTTAACTGAGGAAGAAAACATGTATATGTTCAGCTGGTATAAGTTATACATCTTCTTGTATATAGTGATATGGAGCATGCTGGTATAACCTGGGTATCACCTGTATATAATTATATATGTACAGCTGGTATAAGTTATACATCTTCTTGTATACAGTGATATGGACCATGCCTGTATAACCTGGGCATCTCCTGTATATAATTATATATGTACAGCTGGTATAAGTTATACATCTTCTTGTATATAGTGATATGGAGCATGCTGGTATAACCTGGGTATCTCCTGTATATAATTATATATGTACAGCTGGTATAACCTGTGTATCTCGTGTATATAATGATATATGTACAGCTGGTATAACCTGGGTATCTCCTGTATATAATTATATATGTACAGCTGGTATAAGTTATACATCTTCTTGTATGTAGTGATATGGACCATGCTGGTATAACCTGGGCATCTCCTGTATATAATTGTATATGTACAGCTGGTATTAGTTATACATCTTCTTGTATACAGTGATATGGAGCATGCTGGTATAACCTGGGTATCTCCTGTATATAATTATATATGTACAGCTGGTATTAGTTATACATCTTCTTGTATATAGTGATATGGACCATGCTGGTATAACCTGGGTATCTCCTGTATATAATTATATATGTACAGCTGGTATAAGTTATACATCCTCTTTATATAGTGATATGGATGATGCTGGTATAACCTGGGAATCTTCAGGTATAAGATAAGCTCTTGTAAGTGTACAATTACTTATGATTCTTGTCTGCCATACATTATACAACAGGTTTGGATTAATACTCTTCGATTCATTGTCCATGATTTAGAGACGGCCATGGATTTTCTCATTTATTTTCTGGTGTGGTCATTGCTATTTGGCATTTGTAGCTGATAAGTTACAAGTAATGATCCATACAGACACCTGTTCACACTATGTAGACATCATGTAACTTCTCTGATTTGTCTTCCTTTGATGACGCTGAAAACTCTGACTGTTCTCCACAGTTTACGGTCTAATTCTGAACTTGTGATACAAGAAATAAAACTACCCTTGAGAGATTTCCAGGCGCTCGGCTTCACGTAGAGCAATCCATCTTCCTAACCTACATTCACATTAGAAGAAATTTCTTAAAATTAATTGAGCTGCAATTTTTACCAATGACAATTAATCTTCAGATTATGGAGTAGTGATTATATGTAGTCTGCAAATGCCAATATGAATCCAGAGACTCAGGAAGCAGAGGAGCGCGGTGTATTCAGTGTACTGTGAAATCTAAAGAGTCATGAAATATTAATAATAATATTCATACGGCAAACACAAGGAAGTAAAGATCAAATGCCCAGATATCTAGTACTAGATGTTCTATGTACTGGATACTCAGGTCCATGAAAATCTCTATAGGAGGGAAGAGCAATAATAGAAATATTCTTTCATCTAAAATCAGTATTATAGTAGTTATATTCTTGTACATAAAAGCAGTATTATAGTAGTTATATTCTTGTACATAGGAGCAGTATTATAGTAGTTATATTCTTGTACATAGGAGCAGTATTATAGTAGTTATATTCTTGTACATAGGAGGCAGTATTATAGTAGTTATATTCTTGTACATAGGAGCAGTATTATAGTAGTAATATTCTTGTACATAGGGGGCAGTATTATAGTAGTTATATTCTTGTACATAGGAGCAGTATTATAGTAGTTATTTTCTTGTACATAGGAGGCAGTATTATAGTAGTTATATTCTTGTACATAGGAGCAGTATTATAGTAGTTATTTTCTTGTACATAGGAGGCAGTATTATAGTAGTTATATTCTTGTACATAGGAGCAGTATTATAGTAGTTATTTTCTTGTACATAGGAGGCAGTATTATAATAGTTATATTCTTGTACATAGGAGCAGTATTATAGTAGTTATTTTCTTGTACATAGGAGGCAGTATTATAATAGTTATATTCTTGTACATAGGAGCAGTATTATAGTAGTTATTTTCTTGTACATAGGAGGCAGTATTATAATAGTTATATTCTTTTACATAGGAGCAGTATTATAGTAGTTATATTCTTGTACATAGGAGCAGTATTATAGTAGTTATATTCTTGTACATAGGAGGCAGTATTATAGTAGTTATATTCTTGTACATAGGAGGCAGTATTATAGTAGTTATTTTCTTGTACATAGGAGGCAGTATTATAATAGTTATATTCTTGTACATAGGAGCAGTATTATAGTAGTTATATTCTTGTACATAGGAGGCAGTATTATAGTAGTTATATTCTTGTACATAGGAGCAGTATTATAGTAGTAATATTCTTGTACATAGGGGGCAGTATTATAGTAGTTATATTCTTGTACATAGGAGCAGTATTATAGTAGTTATTTTCTTGTACATAGGAGGCAGTATTATAGTAGTTATATTCTTGTACATAGGAGCAGTATTATAGTAGTTATTTTCTTGTACATAGGAGGCAGTATTATAGTAGTTATATTCTTGTACATAGGAGCAGTATTATAGTAGTTATTTTCTTGTACATAGGAGGCAGTATTATAATAGTTATATTCTTGTACATAGGAGCAGTATTATAGTAGTTATTTTCTTGTACATAGGAGGCAGTATTATAATAGTTATATTCTTGTACATAGGAGCAGTATTATAGTAGTTATTTTCTTGTACATAGGAGGCAGTATTATAATAGTTATATTCTTTTACATAGGAGCAGTATTATAGTAGTTATATTCTTGTACATAGGAGCAGTATTATAGTAGTTATATTCTTGTACATAGGAGGCAGTATTATAGTAGTTATATTCTTGTACATAGGAGGCAGTATTATAGTAGTTATATTCTTGTACATAGGAGCAGTATTATAGTAGATATATTCTTGTACATAGGAGCAGTATTATAGTAGTTATATTCTTGTACATAGGAGCAGTATTATAGTAGTTATATTCTTGTACATAGGAGCAGTATTATAGTAGTAATATTCTTGTACATAGGAGCAGTATTATAGTAGTTATATTCTTTTACATAGGAGCAGTATTATAGTAGTTATATTCTTGTACATAGGAGGCAGTATTATAATAGTTATATTCTTTTACATAGGCAGCAGTATTATATAAATTATATTCTTGTACATAGCAGTATTATAGCAGATATATTCTTGTAGATAGGAGCAGTATTAGTGTAGTAATATTGTTGTATATCGGGGCAGTATTATAATTGACATTTTCTAGTAGATAGGGAATGGTGTCATGTTTATTCTAATAGAAACTTGATAAATTGTATTGCTATTTATTTATTTTTTCATCCAGTGTTTCTTCGTTTTCAGTCCTCACTGTCTCTAATATTTTGCTTATTCCTTCGGGCACAGTCTTTTTTTGCTGCCGGCTTTCCTGGACCCTTGTTCCCCTTAAATCCTATAATGAGAATATTTTAGGACATTTATAGTAAAGCAGCTGTATTGTTTAAGGATCCTAAAGCTTTTATCATTTTCTGTCTTTGCCGAGGCGAGTGTGTTAATAAAACATAGTGACAGCACATAAAGATGCCAGTCATGCCGCCATGATATAACTGATGTCTCTGCATCCTCACTCCGCTAATTAGTAGCACTTATTTATGCCACTTTCATCAACTTAATACAGCTGTTCTGTAATCTGCCAGGAGAAGGGGCTCCAAGCGAGATTCATCTCAAAACTGTAAAACCAAATGACCGGAGAACCTTTTATTACACCCAGTCCCATTGTTACATGTTTCAGCAAAACTCTTAGAAAAGTTTTATTCAAGTCCATTTATTTTCAGTGACTTTGTAATATGCTCTCTGTCTACCAGTAGTATCACCTCTGCTTATTGTCAGGAATAGAAACACTCCTTTACATCCACAGGCCTTGTAGTTCTCACAGCTGATGGTTTGTTACAGCTGTTTCCAGTCCAATCAAGGTAATCGACAACAAGGGTGTATAATATATACTATTATTTTGTGAATGCTATGGGTTTGTCCTTTATGTATGCCACTGATCAGTGCAATATACTCTTCACTGCTGACTGTTGGCCCATTTGCTACAATGTATCAATGTATATAAATGTATCAGTCTAGAGTTGTTTGTTTATATTGCACATTTTGTAACAAAACCCTATGAGATTTATTAGGCCAGGGATGCCGAACCTGTGGCCCTCCAACTAGGATGCCTAATTCATTGACAGCAAACCTGATAATGAATAAACTCATAGAGAAAAGTTTACCATGAATGGATTTTTTTTGCATCTTTAACATACAGTAACACTCTCGCCTTGAGATGTTAAACCAGTATTTTACACCACCCCTTCCAGCAGTGAGATTGCACCTTTTTTAAAAAATTTTAAAAAGTCGCCATTGACAAATCTGGACTGCAGCTAATAAACGTAGCTGACCACCCTCATTATTCCATCCACTATTCAAAGGTGTTAAAAGCCATGTTATATCGCAAAGGGTCACAAATTTCGGTGCAAAAAGGATGCGTGACAAAATTAGCATTTATTTTTTTCCAGCAGAATTCTAGTACAAAGGGAGCGATAAATTGTGCCAACAATATATTAGAAATTGCATTTTTTCGCAGATGGGCATTAATAGAGTTAGCAGAGGTCACTGTCATAAATGGGCCCTAGAGCCCAAGTGGTCCCAAAGAACCCTGTAACTACCATCAATCAACAGAATGAAGGGTCCGTTCTCTGCCCCATCTTGTATTTGACTCTCCTATATGTGTAGTGCATATGGCTGCTCAAGAGTAATAATGGGCACATTGGCATGCATCCATAAGGGCTCATGCCCATGAACGTAAGGGGCAATTGGACCATTTTTTACACTGCTTCATTTGATATATGTTGTTCCTTTAGAGGGTAGAGTCTTGACCAAGTTTTCACCTCCAGTAGAAGTGGAGATGATCCCAACTAAGACTGGGCCCCCTATTGCCCTGGGCCCCATAGCACTTGCATAGACTTCCACTACGGTAGTTACACCGCTGGACATGTTCTATCTTTGGCCGGACCTTGCGGATCTCACATGGCCGGGCATGAAGCCCTGACGTTCATGGGCACGAGCGCGGTCATCTTGCTGAATATTATGGATTGCCCTTCTTCTCACAGAATACTGAGGTCCTGAATATGATTTTCTGGGAAGAAGATCAGTAGGGGGTGCACGGGCCGCTCTTCTATCATCCATGTGGACCCTTTTCCATATGAGCTTGGTGTCTTATTGATTTTTAATTCAGGACCAGTATGGATTTCCTACAGGTTATGGTGCATTCACATCACTGTGACGGACTGAACCGTCACTGGGGCTGCTGGAGAAGCCTGAGGGCCAGCCTCCTTCCTAGCGACTACAGACCTAGGATTTTGGAGATCCCCTTTGTTTGGTTGAACCAGGTGTCTGGGGCACATGGACGGCTGTTTCAGTGGAGCCTGTCCCTACAGCCGTTCACTTTCACAATCTAATACCGGCCTGGGAAACACAATGCGAATGCCGATGGTCTATCTCGCCAAACAGAACTGGAAGGGTGACTAACATGGACATCCCCAAGTGGACCCGTAGAGGGTCTCACTGGGTCTGCCATCCTTTAACTTGGGGGAGCTATGTGACGACATGGTCATCAGTTTGAGTTAAATGTGTATTGGTGGGGGGGCGGAGCTAACCAATGGCCGGGTAAGACGTGCTTTACCTCGGCTCCCGACCGACTCCAACTTTAAAGCCTGACAGGACACCATCCGCCTCGCTGACCACATGACAGGTCGCAGGAGAAGACCCTCATCGACGCCCGCTCCGACACGCCGCAAAACGGGAGCGATTTCCCGCTTCTTCGTCCCCTCCAGCCAGACAGACGCTGACCGAGGGGAAGACAACTCTCCCAAGATGGCGGCGAGACAGGTCAGAGCGGCGTCCCCCACGCGCCATGAAGATGCAGGCCCACAAGCCCCAGAGTCACCACAACAGCTGAGGGGTACACCTACCGGTTCGCCGGTATCCTATGCTGCGGCAGCAAGCTCCGGCTCGTCGGCGGCTTCATCCCCGCCATACACAGGGTCGTTCTCAGCAGCACCTCAGGGACATTCTTCTAGAGGCCGCTGCTCCCAGACCTCGATCTTGGAGTCAGGGGCATCCATAACCCCACAGAGAGAGGATGAGGACTGGGACTGGAAGGTTCACCTCAAATCCCTCCCCACCAGGCATGAAATAGATGCCTTATTTTCCAGGCTGGAAACTTCTCATAAAAGAGATATGGAGGCCTTGCAGCATGACTTAAAGCAGGTGGGTCAGAGGGTAGAGGAGGCAGAATCCATGCAGGAGCAAGTACTGGGGGTCCTGGAGTCACACCAACAAGTCATCCAGACACACTCTGCGCAGATCCAAGATATCATCACACATTTAGACGATATTGAAAATAGAAATAGGAGGAATAACCTACGCATTAGGGGCCTTCCTGAAGATATTTTACCACAAGATCTTGAGAAATGGGCCACTTCCTTCTTCAATACATTGATGTCCAGAGAACCAGGACAATCTCTTGAAATAGATCGTATCCACAGAGCCCTTGGTCCTAAACTAAGCGATCCTAATCGCCCCAGAGATGTCATATGCCGTATACATTTCTTTAAAGATAAAGAGGCCATCCTGAAAGCTGCCAGATCTGCAAGCAAAATCATGCATGCTGACAAAGAAGTCATCATTCTACAGGATCTAGCCAGGCGTACCCTGCAGCTACGCAAAGCACTGAAACCGTTACTGACAGCACTCAAAGCCAAGGACATTCCTTACAGATGGGGATATCCATTTCAATTGTCCGCTACTAAAGAAGGGAGGTCAGCTGTATTCAGATCCCTTGATGACCTCGCCAACCTCTGTGCAGCGTTTGATATCCCGCTGCTGGAGTTGCCGGATTGGCCTAGTCCGAAGCAACCCATTCCCATCCCACAGAGGGAAAGATGGCAGACGACCTCACCTAAGCAAAAGAGGACCTCTAGACGTGAGCCTAACCCTAACGACTGACTGTTGGGACATTCTCGCTCACCCACCTGAGGGGATCTACACCCTCCTGTTGCCTTTATTGTTCTATACTGTTATAGAAATTATGTGCATATCATTTTCTTATGTATAGGTCTCCTAGACCTATACACACACCTGTCCTGTTATATATTCAGCAAATGTTATTTCTGCGTTATTATAAGTTGGAGTCCAGTAAGGAGACGGTTGGTCCTTGCTTTCTCCCCACCCCACTTAGGGACCGCAGCACACACCGCTGCGAAAGACCTCAGTTGTCACCTAGCACCCTTGGAACCGACGATGTTGGTTCTTCCAAATAAGATTTATTTGCTTTATATGTGCACTGCTCTGTGTTTAATTGTTCCCCTTGTTGTCTTCCCTCCCTCATGTGTCCTTCCCCATACTCCTACTACATCTCAGATAGTACTGGCAGAATATGGGAGATTATGCTTCCCTCTCACTAATATTCCTCAAAATGGCACCCATATCGTTTTGCACTTTTAATGTCAGGGGTTTCAATAAACCCGAGAAACGGAGTCAGATCCTATACAACCTCCATAAGAAGAGAGTTATGATTGCTATGATACAGGAGACTCACTTTAAAGCAGGCGCCGTGCCCAAATATGCCAACCGTTATTATCAGAATTGGTTTCATGGTCCTAATCCCACTAGCAGATCAGGGGGAGTCTCTATAGGACTCCACAAATCATTCAGCTATACAGTTTTATCCTCTGAGATAGACCTAAAGGGCAGGTTTGTTTTCATTAAGCTCTCTGTGGATCAGTCTGTCATAACTATAGCTAATGTCTATTTTCCTAACCAGGGACAAACAACTTTTGGATCCAAGATCCTGAAAAAACTATCCAAATTTGCAGATGGATCCCCAATCATACTTGGAGGCGATTTCAACCTGGTGATGGACCCACTGCTGGATTCCTCATCTGGTAAGTCCTCGATCTCCCCGAGTTCTCTGCGCAGTTTTAAATCCGAGCTCATGGCACTTCGCCTGGTGGACCTATGGCGCATTTTGCATCCAGGTGTCAGGGATTATAGCTTCCACTCTCCAATCCATAATAGCTATGGTAGACTCGATCACATATTTATATCTCAACAGCTGCTGGACTCTGGGCCTAAATGCTCTATTGACACTCGCCTGTGGTCTGATCATGCACCGGTGTGTGGCATTATTTCCTCCCAACCTTCTTACACCCGGCCCTTCTCATGGAGACTGAATGATAACCTGCTATCAGATGTAGCCTGCCTAGCAGACATTAGGAAAGCTATTACCAACTTTACTAATGATCATCTAACGGATTTGACCGCCCCCCCTATTAAATGGGAGGCCCTCAAATGCGTGCTTAGAGGGGTGTTTATTTCACATGGATCCAGACTGAAGAAGGAACGGTCCCACAAATTGAAATCTCTTATATCTGACCTTGCCATAAAAGAAAACCTAAACAAAAATTCCCCTACTGACAACCTAAAATCAGACATTTCTCTAGTTCAACACCAAATATTGCAGATCCTAGACCAAAAATCATTATGTTTTAGAGATAAAATTAGACACGGGTTCTTTGAGTATGGTAATAAATGTGGAAGCTGGCTAGCTAGGGCCTTACATCCCCGAACTGCTCTGACTCACGTGCCATCAATTAATACAGGTACTGGAAGCTCTGTACACAACCCAGTAGATATCACAGCGGAATTTCAATCCTATTATGCATCCTTATATAATTTACCAGCATCCGCTCTCTCACGAGAACCCCTTAGTGATGAAACTCGTGAATACATAACCCAATTTGGCCCTACACCTATATCTGACGAGGATACAACCACGTTGGAAGATGATTTCACCCTCCCTGAGCTAGAGTCAGTGATCAAGAACCTGAAGAATGGGAAATCCCCAGGCCCTGATGGATTGACCTCACGGTTCTATAATATTCTCCGAGAAGACCTTACACCCCTATTGGTTGAAACCTTTAATTCCATCGCACCAGATTGTCCATTTACACGACAGGCACTCCAGGCACATATCACAGTCATCCCCAAACCAGGCAGGGACCCAGCGTCATGCTCTAATTACAGGCCTATCTCCTTGCTCAATGTGGATCTCAAAATGTATGCCAAGCTTTTGGCTCTGAGGCTCCATCCCCACATTCCAGGTTGCATACACAAAGAGCAAGTAGGATTTGTACCTAGACGAGAAGCCCGAGATAATACACTTAAAACGCTAGGGTTAATAGCGAGAGCACAACAAACCAAAATTCCACTATGCCTTCTCGCTGTAGACGCTGAGAAGGCGTTTGATAGGGTGAGCTGGCGGTTCTTAGAGGAGACCCTACGCCACGTTGGCCTAGGAGACAAAATGATCTATAGGATATTAGCTCTTTATTCCTCCCCTTCAGCCTGTGTTCGTGTTAATGGACTTCTTTCTGCCCCTTTTGAGATCCGGAATGGAACACGTCAAGGGTGCCCCTTGTCGCCCTTTTTATACACCCTTGTGATGGAATCCCTGGCTAATGCTCTTCGGGCAAATCCCTCCATCGCGGGTCTCAAGCTGGGCAATAAAGAGCACAAACTGTCCCTGTTCGCAGATGACCTGCTTATTTACTTAACCTCTCCCAGGATTAGCCTGCCCTCGATTCTTCGCGAATTTGATCTTTTTGGGCGCCTTAGTAACTTCAAAGTCAATGTGCAGAAATCAGAGATTTTGAACATAAACATGCCCCAACGGGAAGCAGATTCCTTAAGGGACTCTTTCTCCTTTAAGTGGACCTCCCAACATATTAAATATCTAGGAGTACATATCCCAGCCAACTTGACACATGTTTTTAAACTTAACTATCTACCTTTGCTTAGAGCTATTGAATCCAGTTTCCATAAATGGACTTCACTCCAGATTTCTTGGTTTGGGAGGATTAATGTGGTGAAAATGGACATTTTACCGCGTCTTCTATACTTGTTTCAGACGATCCCATGCAAAATCCCTTTAACCTATTTTGCTAAGATCAGGAGAATGGTATCGGTTTTTGTATGGAAAGCACCCAGAGCTAGACTAAGTTATAGCTTAATATCTCGTTCTAAAGCCCGGGGGGGTACGGGACTACCAAATTTTAGCTCATACTATAAAGCGACAATCATGAATTGTGTGCTTGATCTATGTCACAACCGCTCTACTAAACTATGGGTAGAAATTGAGCATGAAATGGCTCCACATTTAGCCACTGGAATCTTTTGGTTGTCCCCTACCTCCTTGAATTCATTATCTAATTCGCAATCCCCGATGCTTCTATATTCCTTGGCTAGGTCCTGGGCTAAATTTGCGGGTAAACTTGGCCTTATACATTCTCCTGGTCCTCTCACGACACTCACGGGTCATACAGATCTCCCCACAGGCTTGAGTCAACTCCCAGCTTTAGGAGACCATAATAGACATCCAATCAAATTAATAGACATATATAAACAGAATGGTCTACTCCCTTTGGAGGATCTTTCCCACATTATTCCTGCAAGCCCTGGGCGTTGGCTCCTCTACTTTCAGTTGCGAAGCTTCATTAAATCCCTGATACCTGGATCGCGGTCATGTCCCCCCTTAACTGAATTTGAAAAGATGTGCACAGCGAGGTCAGCTCCTGATCATGCTATATCTCATTTATATGCCATGTTGAACTCTGGGGAGAAAGAGGACTCTTCCACAGATACCCAGGGAACTAAACTCAAATTCATGTCTGATTGGGAATCGGAACTGGGAGCCACCTTCTCTGTAGACCAATGGTCCAGATCTCTCCTCTTCACTCACAAATTAACGGTGTCTTGTAATTTACAGGAACTCAACTATAAAATCCTTAGCAGATGGTATAGGACCCCAGTGCGATTACACCAATTTTATCCTCAGGTATCTGATGCATGTTGGAGATGTCTTAATGCAAGGGGATCCATGACTCATATTTGGTGGGACTGCCAGGGTGTAGCCCCACTGTGGCAGGAGATCTTTGACTTATATAATTTCTTATACAAAGCTACTATTACACCCTCACCTGCGTTAGCTCTTCTATCCATGTTCTCAGGGCGGATCTCACAGATTAAGAAGGGAGCCCTCCGATTATTTATCCTAGCTATGAGACAGATAATTCCCCGTCAATGGAGGTCTACAGAGAGTCTTTTGAGAGTGACCTGGTCTAACGCCCTGGACTCACTAGTTCATATGGAAGAATTAAGCGCTAGGGATTTAGGATCTGCTACAGCCTTTAGGGGGACTTGGGACCCATGGAATCAATTTCGTACCTCCACATCTTTCCATGATTGGTTGACAACAGGTATTGTACCCGGTAATAGCTCCTAAATACTAAACTAAGTAGAATCTCCTATCCTGTCCTATACACCTCTCCCCCTCCCCTTCCCTTGTGTATATGTCTTGGTTTTGGTCTGTCATGTCTTGTGATGTCTTCCCGGTCTTATGTGGTTATTAGTCTGGAAGTTAGAGAATAAATGCCGTGTATGCTCTTAGATTCATTTATGGAAGCCCCAACGGCACTAATACTTGAAATTTTGTTCCATAAGACTAATTATTGAATGTAATACTACCTCAGACTTATTGGTATGTTCAGTTTTTGACCTTGTACTTTACTGTTTTGTATACTCATTGGATGTATTTATACATTATTCAATTATACGATTTAATAAAATAATGATTGAACCGTAAATGTGTATTGGTGTTGGATATGTGTAATTATGTTATACTGTGTACCTTGTTATCAAAAGACTGTCAGAACCCCCCCCCTTCATTATCTCCCATTGTACTCTGAAAGAGCTCAGGACAATGACATTTTGGCCAGGCTCCTGCTAGGGCTGTCCGGAGCTATTTTAGCAGGTGGACCCCTGTGGTGTGGTGCAGACAGAATGTCTGGGGAGGAGAAGGGGGATGTGATGGGATTACAGTTTCATCTGATCACTTTCTGCATATAAGTTTGTGCAGTTGCTCAATAAAGCAGACCTAATTTCACCTACATGGAGTCTCGACCAGCGACTGGGGAAAACTGGGAGCTAAAGACCAGCGGTTTGCAATACCTCCTGGGTAAGGAAGAATACAGAGGCGGCATACTCTTCCTGAGTACTGGTGGTCCGTCACATTGGTGCCAAGCAGTGGGATGCTCTTTCTTGCCTAAGGAGACATTTAAACCACCACCGGGACCAAGTTTTCTGCTGACATAGGAGAAGAGCCACAGTTGCCTACAGCCATGAAAGCGCTGGCCCAGCTCCAGAATCCTGGTTCTGCCCAGGACATGCTAAGAAGGAGAGATGCTTTGCTCAGGGACATCTGGAGGGAGACTCTTTAATTGCAGCAGCACTATTGCGGCAAGGTCCTCCCTACATCTGAGGAATGATACTAGCAACAATGGGACTTTCCTGGAAGAGCATCCCCAGTAGGAATGGCTGTCGGAGATTGATGACCTGCTCCAGACGGAACTGATGCTGGATGATGGGTATCGGGCGCTGCAGTGTTATGTCACCCAATTGTATCCATGGCTGGAGAACAATGATCCCATAGAGGGCTATGACTTTGGCGGCCCAGGACTTATATTTGAGGTACTCCAAGAGGATCCACAATTTGGGAGTGCACAGGAGTGGAGAAAGGAGGACATAATTATGTTTAGGTAGTTGGAACTCACCAGTGAGCTCGGCTTGAGGACTGATTTGGACTTTTTAGTTATATAGGAATGAGAGCTGGAACAGACATACCAAAGACTGTTCAACATTGCTCAACAGCATGCCCCAGCAACCACAGATGTCATGGAACTAGTAGTCCCAGTTGAAGAGCTGGCATCAGGGCAGGGCACTGCTAACCTCTGCCCAGCACCAAATGCACCTCTGAAACTTCAGGGAGCCAGTGCAGGCAGCCCCTCTCCCCGACCTCAGGCAGCCCCTCTCCCGACCGCAGGCAGCCCCAGCTGAAGAGTTGTCATCAGGGCAAAGCTCCACAGGCCTCTGACTACAACAATCAGTGACCCTGGAGGCTCTCTGCGAGGCCACCAAACTGACAGTTTACTTTCCAGCAGAAGAGCTGGCACCCATAGACCCCTGAAGCTTCTGGGAAAGATGGCGGCCAACCCCATTCCCTTGTTACTAGCTACAGAGGTGGGGGACCTGTAGGGGACGGGTGCTGGGGGGGATCTCCATATGGCAGGAGGAGATGAGACCGAGGTCTCCCCACCGGCCCTACAGGGATGCTAGGCAGTCGGCCCAGATCCCCAACGGCAGCCGGAGGTTCAGGGAGAAGGGACAGTCGGTCCTGCTCCCCAGAGGCAGTATGTTTTGCAGGGAGAGGAGACAACCGGTCTCTATCCCCAGCCACAGGGGGCAGCACACCTAACTCCGATGGTGCGGATGGGACCGCGGTCTCTGCACCAGACCTATAGGCATGCTGGACGGCGGGTACAAATCCCCAACCAACCCCGCAGGAATGCCAGGAGGAGGAGGTAAGCGATCCTTCCTCTCCACAGCAGACCCGCAACCAGGTCCCGGGGGAAGGATTCCCTGACCACATCCCAGCGAAAGAGCTGGCATCTGGGCAGAGCACCACTGGCCTCTGCCCTACCTGCCCATTTGCTACAGGGCAGGACTGCTCACCAGTTTGCCCAGCTGAAGCGCTGGCACCAGGGCAGAGTACCGCTGATCTCTGCCCACAAAGCAACCTCCACTCCCAGCCAGAGAGCAACACGGAGACCCAGGGAGAAGAGGTAGCCGACCTCCATTCCCAGCGGAATATGGAGACCAAGGGAAAAGAGGTAGCCATCATCTCCCCCCAGTGGCAGAGGGTTTTCCCAGGAGAAGAGGTAGCCGACCTCTCCCCCCAGCGGCAGATGGAGACCAAGGGAGAAGAGGTAGCCGACATCTCAGTTATTTTTAATGCAAACTGATGCTAAATAACGACAACTGGTGCTCAAAATAACAGATCAGTTTTTGTTTTTTCTATTCTTCAGACGGATCACAAACGGTGATGTGTGGACTTGGATTGAAAATACGTGACCTATGGATCCATGTACCCCAAAATATGTGTGTCACAGGAAGGAAAGGGTTAAATAATGCCATCCCTTATCATGTGCATTGTAAAGTATTTCTGTCCAGTGCACTTAACACAGAGTCGCCGCTCGTCAATCTCTCCAGCAGATGTCTATTAACAGCATCGAACGTGTCTGATTGTAATAGGGCTTCATGGTCGTCCTACTAAGTGAGAGAAATCATTCATGATAAAGGGGATCTGTCCGGCCCCGCGACTCCTCTGCAAATCCACAATTATCCCCAGAGAGGCGCCAGTAATTGAAGGCATGTGTGATCAATGCTCCGGACATTTCCAGGCTGCTCTTATCTACAAGAAAACATGTGTTTGTTTCCAATGGATATTGGAGAAAGTCGATTGGGCCACGGTGTCTGGCCTCCGATGAATGGTCATCCCGCTAAGAGATAGGAAGAGGCTCTAACATAGGGAACAATGCAGATCAGAGAGGAGGCGACTCGTGTGGACCGGGAACAGCGGAATCTGAATTCTACTCATCGCTAATGTCATGTAGTATTAGAATAATGTGACAGAAAATCCATAATATATGTAGAGGAACGAGATGAGTGTGGTACTTGCTCAGGTCACATAAGAGGCAGTATTATAGTAGTTATATTCTAGTACATAGGAGCAGTATTATAGTAGTTATATTCTAGTACATAGGAGCAGTATTATAGTAGTTATATTCTTGTACATAAGAGGCAGTATTATAGTAGTTATATTCTTGTATATAGGAGCAGTATTATAGTAGATATATTCTTGTACATAGGAGCAGTATTATAGTAGTTATATTCTTGTACATAGGAGCAGTATTATAGTAGTTATATTCTTGTACATAGGAGCAGTATTATAGTAGTTATATTCTTGTACATAGGAGCAGTATTATAGTAGTTATATTCTTGTACATAGGAGGCAGTATTATAGTAGTTATATTCTTGTACATAGGAGCAGTATTATAGTAGTTATATTCTTGTACATAGGAGGCAGTATTATAGTAGTTATATTCTTGTATATAGGAGGCAGTATTATAGTAGTTATATTCTTGTACATAGGAGGCAGTATTATAGTAGTTATATTATTGTACATAGGAGCAGTATTATAGTAGTTATATTCTTGTACATAGGAGCAGTATTATTGTAGTTATATTCTTGTACATAGGAGCAGTATTATAGTAGTTACATTCATGTACATAGGAGCAGTATTATAGTAGTTATATTCTTGTACATAGGATCAGTATTATAGTAGTTATATTCTTGTATATAGGAGGCAGTATTATAGTAGTTATATTCTTGTACATAGGAGCAGTATTATAGTAGTTATATTCTTGTACATAGGAGCAGTATTATAGTAGTTATATTCTTGTACATAGGAGCAGTATTATAGTAATTATATTCTTGTACATAGAAGCAGTATTATAGTAGTTATATTCTTGTACATAGGAGCAGTATTATATTAGTTATATTCTTGTACATAGGAGCAGTATTATAGTAGCTATATTCTTGTACATAGGAGGCAGTATTATAGTAGTTATATTCTTGTACATAGGAGCAGTATTATAGCAGTTATATTCTTGTATATAGGAACAGTATTATAGTAGTTATATTCTTGTACATAGGAGGCAGTATTATAGTAGTTATATTCTTGTACATAGGAGCAGTATTATAGTAGTTATATTCTTGTACATAGGAGGCAGTATTATAGTAGTTATATTCTTGTACATAGGAGCAGTATTATAGTAGTTATATTCTTGTACATAGGAGGCAGTATTATAGTAGTTATATTCTTGTACATAGGGGGCAGTATTATAGTAGTTATATTCTTGTAAATAGGGGGCAGTATTATAGTAGTTATATTCTTGTACATAGGAGACAGTATTATAGTAGTTATATTCTTGTACATAGGAGCAGTATTATAGTAGTTATATTCTTGTACATAGGAGCAGTATTGAAGTAGTTATTTTCTTGTACATAGGAGCAGTATTATAGTAGTTATATTCTTGTACATAGGAGCAGTATTATAGTAGTTATATTCTTGTACATAGGAGCAGTATTATAGTAGTTATATTCTTGTGCATAGGAGCAGTATTATAGTAGTTATATTCTTGTACATAGGAGCAGTATTATAGTAGTTATATTCTTGTATATAGGAGCAGTATTATAGTAGTTATTTTCTTGTACATAGGAGCAGTATTATAGTAGTTATATTATTGTACATAGGAGCAGTATTATAGTAGTTATATTCTTGTACATAGGAGCAGTATTATTGTAGTTATATTCTTGTACATAGGAGCAGTATTATAGTAGTTACATTCATGTACATAGGAGCAGTATTATAGTAGTTATATTCTTGTACATAGGATCAGTATTATAGTAGTTATATTCTTGTATATAGGAGGCAGTATTATAGTAGTTATATTCTTGTACATAGGAGCAGTATTATAGTAGTTATATTCTTGTACATAGGAGCAGTATTATAGTAGTTATATTCTTGTACATAGGAGCAGTATTATAGTAATTATATTCTTGTACATAGAAGCAGTATTATAGTAGTTATATTCTTGTACATAGGAGCAGTATTATATTAGTTATATTCTTGTACATAGGAGCAGTATTATAGTAGCTATATTCTTGTACATAGGAGGCAGTATTATAGTAGTTATATTCTTGTACATAGGAGCAGTATTATAGCAGTTATATTCTTGTATATAGGAACAGTATTATAGTAGTTATATTCTTGTACATAGGAGGCAGTATTATAGTAGTTATATTCTTGTACATAGGAGCAGTATTATAGTAGTTATATTCTTGTACATAGGAGGCAGTATTATAGTAGTTATATTCTTGTACATAGGAGCAGTATTATAGTAGTTATATTCTTGTACATAGGAGGCAGTATTATAGTAGTTATATTCTTGTACATAGGGGGCAGTATTATAGTAGTTATATTCTTGTAAATAGGG
Source organism: Bufo bufo (assembly GCF_905171765.1). Classification (NCBI taxonomy): domain Eukaryota; kingdom Metazoa; phylum Chordata; class Amphibia; order Anura; family Bufonidae; genus Bufo; species Bufo bufo. The sequence continues at coordinate 10,781,439 of NC_053391.1, forward strand.
GGCAGTATTATAGTAGTTATATTCTTGTACATAGGAGACAGTATTATAGTAGTTATATTCTTGTACATAGGAGCAGTATTATAGTAGTTATATTCTTGTACATAGGAGCAGTATTGAAGTAGTTATTTTCTTGTACATAGGAGCAGTATTATAGTAGTTATATTCTTGTACATAGGAGCAGTATTATAGTAGTTATATTCTTGTACATAGGAGCAGTATTATAGTAGTTATATTCTTGTGCATAGGAGCAGTATTATAGTAGTTATATTCTTGTACATAGGAGCAGTATTATAGTAGTTATATTCTTGTATATAGGAGCAGTATTATAGTAGTTATTTTCTTGTACATAGGAGCAGTATTATAGTAGTTATATTCTTGTACATAGGAAGCAGTATTATAGTAGTTATATTCTTGTACATAGGGGCAGTATTATAGCAGTAATACTCTTGTACATAGGAGGCAGTATTATAGCATTTATATTCTTGTACATAGGAAGCTGGATTATAATAGTTATATTCTTGTACATAGGAGCAGTATTATAGTAGTTATATACTTGTACATAGGAGGCAGTATTATAGTAGTTATATTTTTGTACATAGGAGCAGTATTATAGTAGTTATATTCTTGTACATAGGAGCAGTATTATAGTAGTTATTCTCTTGTACATAGGAGCAGTATTATAGTAGTTATATTATTGTACATAGGAGCAGTATTATAGTAGTTATATTATTGTACATAGGAGGCAGTATTATAGTAGTTATATTCTTGTACATAGGGGGCAGTATTATAGTAGTTATATTCTTGTACATAGGAAACAGTATTATAGTAGTTATATTCTTGTACATAGGAGCAGTATTATAGTAGTTATATTCTTGTACATAGGAGCAGTATTGAAGTAGTTATTTTCTTGTACATAGGAGCAGTATTATAGTAGTTATATTCTTGTACATAGGAGCAGTATTATAGTAGTTATATTCTTGTACATAGGAGCAGTATTATAGTAGTTATATTCTTGTGCATAGGAGCAGTATTATAGTAGTTATATTCTTGTACATAGGAGCAGTATTATAGTAGTTATATTCTTGTATATAGGAGCAGTATTATAGTAGTTATTTTCTTGTACATAGGAGCAGTATTATAGTAGTTATATTCTTGTACATAGGAAGCAGTATTATAGTAGTTATATTCTTGTACATAGGGGCAGTATTATAGCAGTAATATTCTTGTACATAGGAGGCAGTATTATAGCATTTATATTCTTGTACATAGGAAGCTGGATTATAATAGTTATATTCTTGTACATAGGAGCAGTATTATAGTAGTTCTTTACTTGTACATAGGAGGCAGTATTATAGTAGTTATATTTTTGTACATAGGAGCAGTATTATAGTAGTTATATTCTTGTACATAGGAGCAGTATTATAGTAGTTATTCTCTTGTACATAGGAGCAGTAATATAGTAGTTATATTATTGTACATAGGAGCAGTATTATAGTAGTTATATTATTGTACATAGAAGCAGTATTATAGTAGTTATATTCCTGTACATAGGAGCAGTATTATAGTAGTTATATTCCTGTACATAGGAGCAGTATTATAGTAGTTATATTATTGTACATAGGAGCAGTATTATAGTAGTTATATTCTTGTACATAGGAGCAGTATTATAGTAGTTATATTATTGTACATAGGGGCAGTATTATAGTAGATATATACTTGTACATAGGAGGCAGTATTATAGTAGTTATATTCTTGTACATAGGAGGCAGTATTATAGTAGTTATATTCTTGTACATAGGAGCAGTATTATAGTAGTTATATTCTTGTACATAGGAGCAGTATTATAGTAGTTATATTCTTGTACATAGGAGCAGTATTATAGTAGTTATATTCTTGTACATAGGAGCAGTATTATAGTAGTTATATTCTTGTACATAGGAGACAGTATTATAGTAGTTATATTATTGTACACAGGAGCAGTATTATAGTAGTTATATTCTTGTACATAGGAGCAGTATTATAGTAGTTATATTCTTGTACATAGGAGGCAGTATTATAGTAGTTATATTCTTGTACATAGGAGCAGTATTATAGTAGTTATATTCTTGTACATAGGAGACAGTATTATAGTAGTTATATTATTGTACACAGGAGCAGTATTATAGTAGTTATATTCATGTACATAGGAGCAGTATTATAGTAGTTATATTCTTGTACATAGGAGGCAGTATTATAGTAGTTATATTCTTGTACATTGGAGGCAGTATTATAGTAGTTATATTCTTGTACTAGGAGCAGTTTTATAGTAGTTATATTCTTGTACATAGGAGGCAGTATTCTAGTAGTTATATTTTTGTACATAGGAGGCAGTATTATAGTAGTTATATTCTTGTACATAGGAGCAGTATTATAGTAGTTATATTCCTGTACATAGGAGCAGTATTATAGTAGTTATATTCTTGTACATAGGAGCAGTATTATAGTACTTATATTCTTGTACATAGGAGACAGTATTATAGTAGTAATATTATTGTACACAGGAGCAGTATTATAGTAGTTATATTCTTGTACATAGAAGGCAGTATTATAGTAGTTATATTCTTGTACATAGGAGCAGTATTATAGTAGTTATATTCTTGTACATAGGAGCAGTATTATAGTAGTTATATTTGTATACATAGGAGGCAGTATTATAGTAGTTATAGTCTTGTACATAGGAGCAGTATTATAGTAGTTATATTCTTGTACATAGGAGCAGTATTATAGTAGTTATAGTCTTGTACATATGAGCAGTATTATAGTAGTTATATTTGTATACATAGGAGGCAGTATTATAGTAGTTATATTCTTGTACATAGGAGCAGTATTATAGTAGTTATATTCTTGTACATAGGAGGCAGTATTATAGTAGTTATATTCTTGTACATAGGAGCAGTATTATAGTAGTTATATTCTTGTACATAGGAGGCAGTATTATAGTAGTTATATTCTTGTACATAGGAGCAGTATTATAGTAGTTATATTCTTGTACATAGAAGGCAGTATTATAGTAGTTATATTTGTATACATAGGAGGCAGTATTATAGTAGTTATAGTCTTGTACATAGGAGCAGTATTATAGTAGTTATATTCTTGTACATAGGAGCAGTATTATAGTAGTTATAGTCTTGTACATATGAGCAGTATTATAGTAGTTATATTTGTATACATAGGAGGCAGTATTATAGTAGTTATATTCTTGTACATAGGAGCAGTATTATAGTAGTTATATTCTTGTACATAGGAGGCAGTATTATAGTAGTTATATTCTTGTACATAGGAGCAGTATTATAGTAGTTATATTCTTGTACATAGGAGGCAGTATTATAGTAGTTATATTCTTGTACATAGGAGCAGTATTATAGTAGTTATATTCTTGTACATAGGAGGCAGTATTATAGTAGTTATATTCTTGTACATAGGAGCAGTATTATATTAGTTATATTCTTGTACATAGGAGACAGTTTTATAGAAGTTATATTATTGTACATAGGAGCAGTATTATAGTAGTTATATTCTTGTACATAGGAGGCAGTTTTATAGTAGTTATATTCTTGTACATAGGAGCAGTATTATAGTAGTTATATTCTTGTACATAGAAGCAGTATTATAGCAGTTATATTCTTGTACATAGGAGGCAGTATTATAGTAGTTATATTCTTGTACATAGGAGCAGTATTATAGTAGTTATATTCTTGTACATAGGAGGCAGTATTATAGTAGTTATATTCTTGTACATAGGAGCAGTATTATAGTAGTTATATTCTTGTACATAGGAGGCAGTATTATAGTAGTTATATTCTTGTACATAGGAGCAGTATTATATTAGTTATATTCTTGTACATAGGAGACAGTTTTATAGAAGTTATATTATTGTACATAGGAGCAGTATTATAGTAGTTATGTACAAGAATATAACTAATATAATACTGCTCCTATGTACAAGAATATAACTACTATGATACTGCTCCTATGTACAAGAATATAACTACTATAATAGGAGCAGTATTATATTAGTTATATTCTTGTACATAGGAGGTAGTATTATAGTAATAATAGTATATTTGTATTAATGGAGACAATATCATACTTGTTATAATCTTATCCTTACAGCAGTTATCATTACACTTGGTTGGGTAAGCAGAATACAGCAGGAGTCATAAATAAGCAAATGGAGAAAGTTGTGAAAGAGGATTTGAGCTCTAAGGCCTAGGGGTTAACCCTTTTATCAGATATGGCTGTATGTGTCACCTTGCCTGATTGCATTATAATTTCAGACCTGATACTTTGCTTTAGTATCTTTAAATTGTATTAAATGTACATTGATATAATATTTACAGAGTTAAATCAGGAACATGTAGAAAACTGTGTCAGACTGCATTCATACACATCCCCTACGGTTCCTTTATCCTGTTATTACAGCATTACCTGCCTGCACCTCCCTTGTTATGGGCACCGCACAGCAGTCGTAATGAGAATAAAACAAATGATCGGTATAAAGCAGCGGGGCAGCAGTGGAATTTAATTTGGACCATATGATAACAAGTGAAGCTCCTACAGTGAAGGTAATTACACAGATAGGATACTTTATATATCGGCTTGATATTCTTGAGCTTTAATAAACCAGTTTTCCCTATTCTGCTGCATGAAGTGACGCCTTCTTTGTATGATAAGAGTGGGCAGCACCAGAGATCCATCCACATTGTACCATCCTCCCTGGTGCTCGCCTCATGTCCACCTCTTGGTCCCCGTTATCTTCTGCCTCCTCTCTGGTGCCTACAACCTGCCAAAAACATTTGTGTCTAATTTTGATTCTATGGAATGGAGTTATTCATCTCTAATAGATACATAAAATAGGAAGAATACTTAGATCATTCCGCAAGTGTTTACATTTCTTTTCATCCAGCCCCATTTAAACGGTATCAGTATTTCCCTCTGGTCATGGTGATTTGTTATGTTCTCGGGGTGTGAACTGATCTGCTATCTGTGTATTATTCTATCTCTTATTATATCTAATATAATATCTATTATTTGTATTATTGTATCAGTTATTATATTTATTATATCTATTATTTTATTTATTATTTTATCAATTATTATATCTATTTTTGTATCTATTTATTGTATTTATTATTGTATCTGTTATTTTATCCATTCGTTCTACTCCACTTTGTATCCAAAAATAACAAACACAAATTATTTTCTGTTCTGGAAGGAAAGCAGGGAAACGGTGCTGAATATGATGAATACGCAGCACAGGATTTATTGCAGGCGATATAATCACTTCCCTCCAGGCCTCCTGGAGAAATTAACACTTTGTCCAATCCTATTAGGCATAAATCACATTGAGGAGGAACAATTAAAGGGGCACTCCACCTTGAAGTAACATTTTACACGTTACTTAAAATAACCAGTGCATCTTCTTGTTGTTTTAATTCATTTTAGGTGTTTTTTTTTTTTTTTGCTTGTTTACATTGAAAACCATAAGATGCTGTTGACAGATCTGATTCTTAACCAGGTAGTTCTGTTAACTGGTTTCAGTGTCTAATGAGGCCTGCATTTTTTCTTTTATAACCCCTGGCTTTTTTTTTTTTTTTTAATCTTATTAACTCATTAACCCCCTGTTAGTCCAGATCATTAGTGCTTAGATACACGATGAGAGTATTAGTTATAGGTCAAATGTACTTTTTAGCTATTCTTGCTTTAATGAACTTCAGGAATTCATGTGTAAATGAATCAAATTTTCGAAGGCATTGACACAAATGACAGCGCCTCTAGAATGAACATGTAACCCTCATCAGATCCATCAGCACTAGATAACCTGCTTGTTGATGGTTTCCATGCAATTTCAACTTTTGTTTTTCACATTTAAAATAAGAATCAGTTACAAAAGGATTAAGATTATGCAGAGCTTAAAGAACTATTGAAGTTACAGTAATGTTCATCCTGAGCTTGCTGGTTCACGAATATAATGCCAGAACTGCAAAACTGTCAACTGTCAGTTAGAAGGAAAGGAAAGGGGAAGCTCCGGCAGGGAGGGTTATAACTTTCTGCACATGTAATATGTCAACCAGGCTCTGCAGAAAATAGAGCCACAAGTTGTACGTTAGGGGCCACCGGTGGTGGTTGATGAATAAAATGCCGGAGCAGTAGACCAACATAAATGTGTGACTACAGGGGTCTGCGGAAAGAGGAGTCAAACTCTATAGCGCAATAAAAAAGGTGCGAATACAATTCCAGAACTATGAAAAGACTGACACAAAGGTAAAGTGACTGGAGTGACGTTGCAGTAACAGAGTATGAATACCTATGTCTGCCATTTAGGGTCTGCAGAAATCCGAGTGACAACCGTACGTACGATATTTGACTGACATTAGTGGTTGTCTATCTCATCCCTGTTTATCTATCTGTGTATATATATACTAACACTAGAGCTGGAGTCTATGTATCCAGAATCTCCTGATCTATATGACGGCTCGCACTCTCTTACTGTAGGGCACTTGCCGAGTCTTGTATCCAGTACGGATAGTTCTTTGTGCTCCCTCACCAGCAGTGACTGGCAGGACGGGCCCTTATAGTCACTTCATGCCGCTGCACGATCTGTGCTTGTAATGAATGATATTCACGATACTCGAGAGCAATGAATGATGAGTTATCTGGTGGCTCTTGAAGCATCCGGCAGCAGAACATTTCTGAGTAAATGGAAGACATTTCCTCATATAATGCAGGGACTTGTTAATGAATCACCGTGTCAGTGGAACAGCGCACTGCATTACTCAATAAAGACAAATAGAATCATCCTGGAATGTAAATTTCATACTGCGCCATTACTGCAGGTAGTTACTATACAGCCCTCAGGTCACATACCTGTACAATGCTGAAGTGGTGGCTGTATATATCTGTATGTAGTAATCTCCTGAGCTCCCTCTAGTGGTGGCTGTATATATCTGTATGCAGTAATCTCCTGAGCTCCCTCTAGTGGTGGCTGTATATATCTGTATGTAGTAATCTCCTGAGCTCCCTCTAGTGGTGGCTGTATATATCTGTATGTAGTAATCTCCTGAGCTCCCTCTAGTGGTGGCTGTATATATCTGTATGTAGTAATCTCCTGAGCTCCCTCTAGTGGTGGCTGTATATATCTGTATGCAGTAATCTCCTGAGCTCCCTCTAGTGGTGGCTGTATATATCTGTATGTAGTAATCTCCTGAGCTCCCTCTAGTGGTGGCTGTATATATCTGTATGTAGTAATCTCCTGAGCTCCCTCTAGTGGTGGCTGTATATATCTGTATGTAGTAATCTCCTGAGCTCCCTCTAGTAGTGGCTGTATATATCTGTATGTAGTAATCTCCTGAGCTCCCTCTAGTGGTGGCTGTATATAGCTGTATGCAGTAATCTCCTGAGCTCCCTCTAGTGCTGGCTGCATATATCTGTATGCAGTAATCTCCTGACCTCCCTCTAGTGTTGATTGTATATATCTGTAAAATCTCCTGAGCTCCCTCTAGTGTTAGCTGTATATATCTGTATGTAGTAATCTCCTGAGCTCCCTCTAGTGGTGGCTGTATATATCTGTATGTAGTAATCTCCTGAGCTCCCTCTAGTGGTGGCTGTATATATCTGTATGTAGTAATATCCTGAGCTCCCTCTAGTGGTGACTGTATATCTCTGTATGTAGTAATCTCCTGAGCTCCCTCTAGTGGTGGCTGTATATATCTGTATGTAGTAATCTCCTGAGCTCCCTCTAGTGGTGGCTGTATATATCTGTATGTAGTAATCTACTGAGCTCCCTCTAGTGGTGGCTGTATATATCTGTATGTAGTAATCTCCTGAGCTGCCTCTAGTGGTGGCTGTATATATCTGTATGTAGTAATCTCCTGAGCTCCCTCTAGTGGTGGCTGTATATATCTGTATGTAGTAATCTCCTGAGCTCCCTCTAGTGGTGGCTGTATATATCTGTATGCAGTAATCTCCTGAGCTCCCTCTAGTGGTGGCTGTATATCTCTGTATGTAGTAATCTCCTGAGCTCCCTCTAGTGGTGGCTGTATATATCTGTATGTAGTAATCTCCTGAGCTCCACCTAGTGGTGGCTGTATATGTCTGTATGTAGTAATCTCCTGAGCTCCCTCTAGTGGTGGCTGTATATATCTGTATGTAGTAATCTTCTGAGCTCCCTCTAGTGGTGGCTGTATATATCTGTATGCAGTAATCTCCTGAGCTCCCTCTAGTGGTGGCTGTATATATCTGTATGCATTAATCTCCTGAGCTCCACCTAGTGGTGGCTGTATATATCTGCATGTAGTAATCTTCTGAGCTCCCTCTAGTGGTGGCTGTATATATCTGTATGTAGTAATCTCCTGAGCTCCACCTAGTGGTGGCTGTATATATCTGTATGTAGTAATCTCTTGAGGTCCCTCTAGTTTTGGCTGTATATATCTGTATGTAGTAATCTTCTGAGCTCCCTCTAGTGGTGGCTGTATATATCTGTATGTAGTAATCTCCTGAGCTCCCTCTAGTGGTAGCTCTATATATATGTATGCAGTAATCTCCTGAGCTCCATCTAATGGTGGCTGTATATATCTGTATATAGTAATCTCCTGAGCTCCCTCTAGTGGTGGCTGTATATATCAGCATGTAGTTATCTCCGGAGCTCCCTCTACTGGTGGCTGTATATATCTGTATGTAGTAATCCCCTGAGCTCCCTCTAGTGGGGGCTGTATATATCTGTACACAGTAATCTCCTGAGCTCCCTCTAGTGGTGGCTGTATATATCTGTATGCAGTAATCTCCTGAGCTCCCTCTAGTGGTGGCTGTATATATCTGTATGTAGTAATCTCCTGAGCTCCCTCTAGTGGTGGCTGTATATATCTGTATGCAGTAATCTCCTGAGCTCCCTCTAGTGGTGGCTGTATATATCTGTATATAGTAATCTCCTGAGCTCCCTCTAGTGGTGGCTGTATATATCAGCATGTAGTTATCTCCTGTGCTCCCTCTACTGGTGGCTGTATATATCTACAGTAAGCTCCTGATCTAGTGGTGTCTGAAGGAAGACATCTTTTTTATGCAACTTTAGCTTTGCAGGGTAAATGTAAAAGAAATAAAGAAATCAGTAACAAAATTAAAGGCCAAAATGTAGTTGAAGTATACACATTCTCGGGGGTGGGGTTTCCTTTCTTATCATGCTTACATAAAGGATAATGATTCCTAGGAGTGGAAGGGTTAACTGCCTGCTTTTCGAGGGAGCTGTAGCTTTAGTTTTAATGCATGTAAATTATTTACATAATGAATGAACTATTAATTTCTCAGCCTATTATTGAGCCGCCATGTACAATGCAATGTCACATCCGCTCACAGCCCGCTTCACTGCACACACGTGTGGAGCGTGCCCACCCAGCCCGCCTCATGTCCCCTGTGCCCCTCTGTCAGAGCTGCCAGCTCTATGAGAGCACGGGCAAAAAAACACTGGCAGTGCACTGATCATAGCTGGTTTCTAATGGATCAAGGCTGCAGTATAAAGCAAGGATAGAATAGCAGTTTGAGCTTTGGATGAGAAAGAAGTGGAATATTGCTACAGAAATAGCAGCTAAAATACAATCTCTGGAACATGCCCGCCCCATTTTCAAGATATCTGCTTACTGTCAGTGAATAAGAACATTCTGGTTGCCATTCAGAGGCAGGACAACCATCCACAGCTCGTCCTGCTCTCAGTTTAGAAGTGGATACAATTGTATCAGTGTAGACAATGAGCCTGGACTCCAGACTGATACATTGTAGCAGCTGCTGCTGATGGGCTCAGCTCATAGAGAATTGTCTGGACAGGATACAGTTGTTTCCACTGAGAACAGGACCTGCAACACCTCTGCTACTGCTTCTGAATAGAAACAGAAGTGTTCCCATTTACTAAAAGTAAGCAGATATCTTGAAAATGGGGAAGAAATAAAAAATACAGTCTAGAAAGTAGTAGAACCTTGTACATTGATTGACTTTCTGGAGTCTTCGGCCTCCTGGGGGGGTTAAACGGAAAATGTGGATGGAAATTTTCAAAGGGAACGCTGGCAAATGCGAATGAGTGGAGAAGACAGATAGTTTAGCTAATCTGGGGCCAGTACTGTACGCCATGGCACGGCGCCACCCTATCAGCGAGCAGCACTTGGTACAAAATAGCTACTTACTAACACATGATCACATTCCAAAAACAAACACAAAAATATCCACCCCCTCCCCGAGCCCCCTGTGCCCACCACCACCTCCGTCACAAACAAATCAAATGCCTTTCATTCGTGTCCAGAAGACTTGGAGCCGGCGGGCACTTGAAATGACACAAATCTGCCAGATACATATTTCCCAAGGATGGCAGAAAAATGGCCTTTTCAATAACGCGCGAGTGGCGGTCCAGGAGCGGGTGCCAGCAAAATGCAGCGCCTTCATCAAAAGCCCTCGAAATCAATTATAGCGGAAAGCAACGCTGATTGTTCTTGTCAAAAGGCCCCTCAGGACGGAGCGATAACCTCTCACAACGAGAGCTGCATCCACACCAAGTGCAATGATGCTGCAGAGAGGGTGCAGCTGCTCCGCAGAGCGCACAGGAGACGCCTCGCTGCAGCTTTGTGCGGTTCTAGTGACCATTTCTTCCGTCTGAGTGAGACCTATAGACAAGTAATGGCAGCTTTGGGATAATTCTATGTGATTCTATGGATAATATGTCAGCTGGTCGCAGTTTGCAGCACTGGAGGTGAATGGAGTATGAAAGAAGGACTGTAGAACATGCAGCATGCAGGGCATTATGGGGTCGAGTATTGCTGGGGTGTTTGTTAGCACTGTGCTGAGGAATTACATGGGCATGCCAGGGAAATTGAAAAGGCAGCTCTGGATGCGACTGGAGTATGATAAAAAATATGTATGAAAAGAAAAGTGCAGAGCATGGGTCAGCTAGAAGAATTGCAAATGCAGCTCTGGATGTGACTGGAGTGTGAGAAAAATATGTATGAAAAAGAATAGCGTGGCAAATGGGTCAGGTAAAAGAATTGTGAATGCAGCTCTGGATCTGACTAGAGTATGAGTAAAATATGTATGAAAAAGAAAAGCATGGCGAATGGGTCAGCTAGAAGAATTGAAAATGCAGCTCTGGATGTGAATGTAGTAAAAGAATTATAGGGATGAAATCCAAGGCTTCGTTTGTCTCAGCAATGTGCTAATGGGTTAAAACTTAGAAGTGGAAGCCAGGAGATTTGTAAGTGCAGCTCTGGATGTGACTGGTGTATAAAAACTAAAATTATTTTTATACAGTTTTGATGGCTTCACACATAGCAGCATTAGGCCTCACGCACACGGCCGTTGTTTTGGTCCGCATCCGAGCCGCATTTTTTGCGACTCGGGCACGGACCCATTCACTTCAATGTTCTGTCCGCATCCGTTGCTTGGCACAGCAAGAATAAAATATAACCTTTCCTATTCTTGTCAGTGCTTTGCGGACAAGAATAGACAGTTATATTAAAGGCTGTCCGCGCCGTTCCGCAAATTGCGTAACGCGCACTGACGCCACCCGTGTTTTGCGCATCCACGATTTGCGAAACACACAACGATCATGTGCATGTAGCCTTAGGCCTCTTTCACACGACCGCATGTCTTTTTCAGTGTTTTGCGGTACTTTTTTCCCAGATTCGTTGTTCCGTTTTTTGTTTCCGTTGTGTTTCCGTTTCCGGTGCGTTTTTCCGTTCCCTTTTTCAGTATGGCATATACAGTATACAGTAATTACATAGAAAAAATTGGGCTGGGCATAACATTTTCAATGGATGGCAGAAAATACATGTTAAAAATGTATTAATAAAAATCCAAAACTGTAAAATCTACTATTCCTAACTACAAATCTATCCGCCATAGGTTTCAATTTCTGGTGCCACTGTGGCGCATCTCACTCCAACATATGAAATGTCATAGTAAATATCTAACTTTGTGTTTCAATTCCTCACCATTTTCAAAATCTCTGTTTGCTGTCAGTGAATAACAGCAGGTTGATTTTCATTCAGAGGCAGTGATCTCATATACAGCTGGTGGATACAAATGTATCAGCCTGGAAAATACTCTGTGATATAAACATCCTGGACTCCAGACTGATACATTGTAGCAAACTGGTAGAGAGATGAGTGCAGCTGCTGCTGATAGGTTTGGTTCACAGAGCATTGTGTAGACTGGATACAGTTGTAACAACCCCTCAGCTGAGAGCAGGACTGTGTATGAGTTTGCAGCTTGTGAGTCTAAATAATGGTTCAGGGACAGCAAGCAGAGATCTTGACCACTGACACAGCTCAGTATTCCTGGTGTACAGGTATTTCTTCTGTCCGTTTCCATCTTGCATCAAATAGCAAGTCCAAGAGATAAAAAAAAAATCCAAAAAGTTTTTTCCCCCTAAAAATGTTTTGAAAATGTGTCATGTTATGGCTTCTTATGTGAGACAAATGATAATATGCCCTCAGCTATTACAGAGAGCTCTACACGATAGGCCTTGTGTACACTGCCATACTAGAGAGCGCTATGTGATGGACCTTGTGTACACTGCCATACAGGAGAGCGCTATGTGATGGACCTTGTGTACACTGCCATACAGGAGAGCGCTATGTGATGGGCCTTGTGTTCACTGCCATACAGGAGAGTGCTATGTGACGGGCCTTGTGTACACTGCCATACAGGAGAGCGCTATGTGATGGGCCTTGTGTACACTGCCATACAGGAGAGCGCTATGTGATGGGCCTTGTGTTCACTGCCATACAGGAGAGCGCTATGTGACGGGCCTTGTGTACACTGCCATACAGGAGAGCGCTATGTGATGGGCCTTGTGTACACTGCCATACAGGAGAGCGCTATGTGATGGGCCTTGTGTTCACTGCCATACAGGAGAGTGCTATGTGACGGGCCTTGTGTACACTGCCATACAGGAGAGCGCTATGTGATGGGCCTTGTGTTCACTGCCATACAGGAGAGCGCTATGTGATGGGCCTTGTGTTCACTGCCATACAGGAGAGTGCTATGTGACGGGCCTTGTGTACACTGCCATACAGGAGAGCGCTATGTGATGGGCCTTGTGTTCCCTGCCATATAGGAGAGCGCTATGTGACGGGCCTTGTGTACACTGCCATACAGGAGAGTGCTATGTGATGGTCCTTGTGTACACTGCCATGGTAGAGAGCGCTATGTGATGGGCCGTGTGTACACTGCCATACAGGAGAGCGCTATGTGATGGGCCTTGTGTTCACTGCCATACAGGAGAGTGCTATGTGATGGTCCTTGTGTACACTGCCATACAGGAGAGCGCTATGTGATGGTCCTTGTGTACACTGCCATACAGGAGAGCGCTATGTGATGGGCCTTGTGTTCACTGCCATACAGGAGAGCGCTATGTGATGGGCCTTGTGTTCACTGCCATACAGGAGAGCGCTATGTGACGGGCCTGGTGTACACTGCCATACAGGAGAGCGCTATGTGATGGGCCTTGTGTACACTGCCATACAGGAGAGCGCTATGTGATGGTCCTTGTGTTCACTGCCATACAGGAGAGCGCTATGTGACGGGCCTTGTGTACACTGCCATACAGGAGAGTGCTATGTGATGGGCCTTGTGTACACTGCAATGGTAGAGAGCGCTATGTGATGGGCCTTGTGTACACTGCCATACAGGAGAGCGCTATGTGACGGGCCTTGTGTACACTGCCATACAGGAGAGTGCTATGTGATGGTCCTTGTGTACACTGCCATACAGGAGAGCGCTATGTGATGGGCCTTGTGTTCACTGCCATACAGGAGAGCGCTATGTGATGGGCCTTGTGTTCACTGCCATACAGGAGAGCGCTATGTGACGGGCCTGGTGTACACTGCCATACAGGAGAGCGCTATGTGATGGGCCTTGTGTACACTGCCATACAGGAGAGCGCTATGTGATGGTCCTTGTGTTCACTGCCATACAGGAGAGCGCTATGTGACGGGCCTTGTGTACACTGCCATACAGGAGAGTGCTATGTGATGGGCCTTGTGTACACTGCAATGGTAGAGAGCGCTATGTGACGGGCCTTGTGTACACTGCCATACAGGAGAGCGCTATGTGACGGGCCTTGTGTACACTGCCATACAGGAGAGCACTATGTGATGGGCCTTGTGTACACTGCCATACAGGAGAGCGCTATGTGATGGGCCTTGTGTTCACTGCCATACAGGAGAGCGCTATGTGATGGACCTTGTGTACACTGCCATACAGGAGAGCGCTATGTGATGGGCCTTGTGTTCACTGCCATACAGGAGAGCGCTATGTGATGGGCCTTGTGTTCACTGCCATACAGGAGAGCGCTATGTGACGGGCCTTGTGTACACTGCCATACAGGAGAGTGCTATGTGATGGGCCTTGTGTACACTGCCATGGTAGAGAGCGCTATGTGATGGGCCTTGTGTACACTGCCATACTAGAGAGCGCTATGTGATGGGCCTTGTGTACACTGCCATGGTAGAGATCGCTATGTGATGGGCCTTGTGTACACTACCATGGAGTGCTATGTGATGGGCCTTGTGTACACTGCCATAGTATAGAGCTCTGTATGATGGGCCTTGTGTACACTGCCATGATAGAGAGCGCTATGTGATGGGCCTTGTGTACACTGCCATACTAGAGAGCTCTATTTGATGGGCCTTGTGTACACTGCCATAGTAGAGAGCGCTATGTGATGGGCCTTGTGTACACTACCTTGGTAGAGAGCGCTATGTGACGGGACTTGTGTACACTGCCATACTAGAGAGCGCTATGTGATGGGCCTTGTGTACACTGCCATGATAGAGAGCGCTATGTGATGGGCCTTGTGTACACTACCTTGGTAGAGAGCGCTATGTGACGGGACTTGTGTACACTGCCATACTAGAGAGCGCTATGTGATGGGCCTTGTGTACACTACCTTGGTAGAGAGCGCTATGTGACGGGACTTGTGTACACTGCCATACTAGAGAGCGCTATATGATGGGCCTTGTGTACACTGCCATGATAGAGAGCGCTATGTGATGGGCCTTGTGTACACTGCCATACAGGAGAGCGCTATGTGATAGGCCTTGTGTACACTGCCATGATAGAGAGCGCTATGTGATGGGCCTTGTGTACACTGCCATGGTAGAGAGCGCTATGTGATGGGCCTTGTGTACACTGCCATGGTAGAGAGCGCTATGTGATGGGCCTTGTGTACACTGCCATGATAGAGAGCGCTATGTGATGGGCCTTGTGTACACTGCCATGGTAGAGAGCGCTATGTGATGGGCCTTGTGTACACTGCCATGGTAGAGAGCGCTATGTGATGGGCCTTGTGTACACTGCCATGATAGAGAGCGCTATGTGATGGGCCTTGTGTACACTGCCATGGTAGAGAGCGCTATGTGATGGGCCTTGTGTACACTGCCATACATGAGAGTGCTATGTGATGGGCCTTGTGTACACTGCCATACAGGAGAGCGCTATGTGATAGGCCTTGTGTACACTGCCATGGTAGAGAGCGCTATGTGATGGGCCTTGTGTACACTGCCATACAGGAGATTGCTATGTGATGGGCCTTGTGTACACTGCCATACTAGAGAGCGCTATGTGATGGGCCTTGTGTACACTGCCATGGTAGAGAGCGCTATGTAATGGGCCTTGTGTACGCTGCCATACTAGAGAGCGCTATGTGATGGGCCTTGTGTACACTGCCATGATAGAGAGCGCTATGTGATGGTCCTTGTGTACACTGCCATACTAGAGAGCGCTATGTGATGGGCCTTGTGTACACTGCCATGGTAGAGAGCGCTATGTGATGGGCCTTGTGTACACTGCCATGATAGAGAGCGCTATGTGATGGTCCTTGTGTACACTGCCATACTAGAGAGCGCTATGTGATGGGCCTTGTGTACACTGCCATACTAGAGAGCGCTATGTGATGGGCCTTGTGTACACTGCCATGATAGAGAGCGCTATGTGATGGTCCTTGTGTACACTGCCATACTAGAGAGCGCTATGTGATGGGCCTTGTGTACACTGCCATACAGGAGAGCGCTATGTGATTGGCCTTGTGTACACTGCCATACAGGAGAGCGCTATGTGAAGGGCCTTGTGTACACTGCCATACAGGAGAGCGCTATGTGATGGGCCTTGTGTTCACTGCCATACAGGAGAGCGCTATGTGATGGGCCTTGTGTACACTGCCATACAGGAGAGCACTATGTGATGGGCCTTGTGTACACTGCCATGGTAGAGAGCGCTATGTGATGGGCCTTGTGTACACTGCCATGGTAGAGAGTGCTATGTGATGGGCCTTGTGTACACTGCCATGATAGAGAGCGCTATGTGATGGGCCTTGTGTACACTGCCATGGTAGAGAGCGCTATGTGATGGGCCTTGTGTACACTGCCATGGTAGAGAACACTATATGATGGGCCTTGTGTACACTGCCATAGTAGAGAGCTCTGTATGATGGGCCTTGTGTACACTGCCATGGTAGAGAGCGCTATGTGATGGGCCTTGTGTACACTGCCATGGTAGAGAGCGCCATATGGCACGTGTATATTAAGCATCTAGCAAAGGGCCTGACATTTCTGTGATAAATCGACTTAGCTTTTCCAGCCTTGCTGCACACCAAGCTGGAGGACAGAATGAGGTCCCCCCCTCTGTGGTTACCCAATCAGATTGGCCCCGCTAAGGTGCGAGGTGTCCTACTTTCAAAGTTCAGCGCCTCAGTCAGGGGCACGATAATTACGACTGACTCGGATGAGCAGCATCTGCCGCGAGACGCCCATAAATTATTCACGTCGGCCTCATAGATTTCTCACTTGTGATAACAGTCGTGGCCGCCACGATTGATACTGTTTTGCTCTATTTCACAGCTAGAAAAAAAATTACGTAAAAAAACAATATGTTTTTGTAGAACGTAAAGATGATTTTGGAGCTTGGTCAAAAAGAAGCGATTCTTCTCGCCCCAGGAAGCCTCCATTGCTAAGGAAACGCGATGTTCTCCTAATATCCAGCCATTTTCAGAAGTGTCAAAACTGTCAATCAATTATTGGGGAAAGAAAACATATTGATTTTTTTTATTTTTTTTATTTTCTTGATCTTTTTTTCTTGCCAGTTGTTTTCAGTTTGTCTGTGGAGAAGGAGGAAGAAACTTGAGAAAGTATGGAAAATCAATGGACAACACCTCCTTCCGGGCATACGGTCCTGATCAGCTTCCTGGGGTTTGATGTGGATTTTGGCGCGGATTCTGCATTAAGTCCATTGACGTGAATGGAGTATCTGCCACCCTGTTCACACCTTATGGAGAATGTTCACACCTTTTTTTTAGTTGGCATGGAAATAAGTAGCGTGTTTCACATATTGTGCGCAAAAAAGATGAGGATTAGGCCAAGCGCTTGTGGAGCTGTTTCAAACTGCACATCTGCGGCCGAAATAAGTCACAGTGTCCATGCAGAAAATGGGGAAAAAAACAGTATTTTCAGGTAACCGCCAGTAGGCAGAACTTGGGTGCAAAGAGATTTTCACAGCTTCCATTGCAGTTTATGGTAACTATAAATTCCTATACACTGAGCTCCCCCTAGTGTTGGCTTCAGGCAGACAGCAATATAATATACTGTGTAAGGGCCCATTCCGACAGCCGTACGAACGGGTCCGCATTTTGCAGAACGGGTGCGGACCCATTACTTTCAATGGAAACGCAAAAGATGCGGACAGCACATGCGGATTCATGCGGATTTCTTCGCAGACTTCATGCCGACACGTGACACATGTGAATGGATCCTTACTTTTTTTTTTAAATGTCAGACTATAAGACGTGATGTGGACATATCCTTGGAAGGAAGTTTTATACATTGGCGGGGCAGGAGGGGAATTTTTAACACCCTGCGTTCCAGAAGTCCAGCGTTAAAAATTCACACAAAAAATAAATAAATAAATAAAAAATGAAAATCTTTTTCTGCATTTTTACAGCACCCAGTCCAGCTTTGAAAAGGGGTCATGGTCTCCAGAGACGTGTCGGATCGTGCGTCATTTCATTCATTTGGCACAAATTACGGCCGCCCAGGCTCCTGCAAAACAGACTTTAAAAATCCCCCTCATGATGAATCTCCCCTACTGAGAAAGAAGATATAAACTGAATAGATGCTCATATTGTTACTATGTTCAGAAGGTTGCCTAGCAACGACTTGTCTTCATACCCTAGTGCACAACATGTGATACAAATGTAGCTACATGTATAGAAAGAGTCACATGAAATTCTGTCTTCAATACAATAGACTGGCCCTTCAATACAATAGACTGGCCCTTCAATACAATAGACTGGCCCTTCAATACAATAGACTGGCCCTTCAATACAATAGACTGGCCCTTCCATACAATAGACTGGCCCTTCAATACAATAGACTGGCCCTTCCATACAATAGACTGGCCCTTCCATACAATAGACTGGCCCTTCCATACAATAGACTGGCCCTTCAATACAATAGACTGGCCCTTCAATACAATAGACTGGCCCTTCCATACAATAGACTGGCCCTTCCATACAATAGACTGGCCCTTCAATACAATAGACTGGCCCTTCCATACAATAGACTGGCCCTTCCATACAATAGACTGGCCCTTCAATACAATAGACTGGCCCTTCCATACAATAGACTGGCCCTTCCATACAATAGACTGGCCCTTCCATACAATAGACTGGCCCTTCCATACAATAGACTGGCCCTTCCATACAATAGACTGGCCCTTCCATACAATAGACTGGCCGTTCAATACAATAGACTGGCCCTTCAATACAATAGACTGGCCCTTCAATACAATAGACTGGCCCTTCCATACAATAGACTGGCCCTTCCATACAATAGACTGGCCGTTCAATACAATAGACTGGCCCTTCAATACAATAGACTGGCCCTTCCATACATTAGACTGGCCCTTCAATACAATAGACTGGCCCTTCAATACAATAGACTGGCCCTTCAATACAATAGACTGGCCCTTCAATACAATAGACTGGCCCTTCCATACAATAGACTGGCCCTTCAATACAATAGACTGGCCCTTCAATACAATAGACTGGTCCTTCAATAAAATAGACTGGCCCTTCAATACAATAGACTGGCCCTTCCATACAATAGACTGGCCCTTCAATACAATAGACTGGCCCTTCCATACAATAGACTGGCCCTTCCATACAATAGACTGGCCCTTCCATACAATAGACTGGCCCTTCAATACAATAGACTGGCCATTCCATACAATAGACTGGCCCTTCCATACAATAGACTGGCCCTTCAATACAATAGACTGGCCCTTCCATACAATAGACTGGCCCTTCAATACAATAGACTGGCCCTTCCATACAATAGACTGGCCCTTCCATACAATAGACTGGCCCTTCAATACAATAGACTGGCCCTTTCATACAATAGACTGGCCCTTCAATACAATAGACTGGCCCTTCAATACAATAGACTGGCCCTTCAATACAATAGACTGGCCCTTCCATACAGAAGACTGGCCCTTCAATACAATAGACTGGCCCTTCAATACAATAGACTGGCCCTTCCATACAATAGACTGGCCCTTCCATACAATAGACTGGCCCTTCCAAACAATAGACTGGCCCTTCCATACAATAGACTGGCCCTTCCATACAATAGACTGGCCCTTCAATACAATAGACTGGCCATTCCATACAATAGACTGGCCCTTCCATACAATAGACTGGCCCTTCAATACAATAGACTGGCCCTTCCATACAATAGACTGGCCCTTCAATACAATAGACTGGCCCTTCCATACAATAGACTGGCCCTTCCATACAATAGACTGGCCCTTCAATACAATAGACTGGCCCTTTCATACAATAGACTGGCCCTTCAATACAATAGACTGGCCCTTCAATACAATAGACTGGCCCTTCAATACAATAGACTGGCCCTTCCATACAGAAGACTGGCCCTTCAATACAATAGACTGGCCCTTCAATACAATAGACTGGCCCTTCCATACAATAGACTGGCCCTTCCATACAATAGACTGGCCCTTCCAAACAATAGACTGGCCCTTCCATTCAATAGACTGGCCCTTCAATACAATAGACTGGCCCTTTCATACAATAGACTGGCCCTTCAATACAATAGACTGGCCCTTCAATACTTCAGACTGGCCCTTCCATACAATAGACTGGCCCTTCAATACAATAGACTGGCCCTTCAATACAATAGACTGGCCCTTCACCCTTCAGGTCTCTTCTGCTCGGGCAACAAGAGATAGGTGTGAATTGTATCAAGAAGCCTGAGCTCCTGGGCCCCCATGCAAATTCTGCAACAGGGCCCCCAATTACCTTGTGAAGATTAGAATACTGGTGATGGTGACGTGATATGTGCCAAAGGGGGCTTTGGACTCCTCGGGCTGTGCCCCTTTACTTGGGGTGAAGAAGACCCAATGCTCTTCCCAAACTACGTGAGTCAAATGATGGTGGTTCTTGGTTCTTCTTGGCAATCTCATTACTGGCTGCTGTCACATTCTCCTTTTGGTGGGGCATAGAAGAAGGGAAACATGAAGACGGCCCTCACTCCCCTCCTATTCTGGTCCCATCCCCCTGCCTATGGTGATACAAGGAAGGAAGAGCAAGAACAAGGGCCACACTCCCCTCCTCTTCTGGTGCCAGCTACCATAATGCAAGGAAGTTCGGAAGGTGGACTGATGGTCAAGCTCCAGTTCTCACCAGATGAAATGATTCTCTGCGACCATTCATTATATCATATAAAGTCTAATAAGTTTTGAATCAAAGAAATAGACCCTAGAGACAAGTGATTAGCTCCAAAAGTCCCATGTTCCTTTGGGGCCCACTACAGGGTCAGAGTCTGGGCCCAACAGTCTGACCATGACGGGGATGGTGGTGGGAACAAGAGGGGTGCAGATTGCTAAGGGCACCTCTCTCCTCTACATACGCCCCTCCATGCGGATTATGTCCCTTATGGATACATATGACATATACACCAAGTGGGGACCTCCTCCACCTCATGTATCAGCAGTGACAATACATACAGCACGGCGAGTGTACTCTGGAGACGAGCGGCGCCCTGCCACTAATGACGCTGTCCATTTACAGCTGTCACTCATCCTGCTCTGTAAAAAGCCGCCACATAATGACTCTATTCTCAGGTAATAAGAGGGAGGGATAGCGGAGGAAAGAGCACCTGCAGAATAGCAATTACACCCCAGTCACATTACATCCAGATGTAGCAGAGCTCAAATCGCTGTTTCATCTCTTCATTTTGTGCCAAGTGTTAACCGACTGAATACAGATAATCAGACAATTACCGGAGTCCAAGGAAGAAGCCGCATAAGCAGTGAAAATGACAAAGTCTTATCTGCGGCATCTGAAGAGGAGTCAAAAGTCAAAAATCGCCCTGATGTCTGTAAAATTATCTGTCTGTCTATCTATCTATCTATCTATCTATCTATCTATCTATCTATCTATCTATCTCATATCTATCTATCTATCTATCTATCTATCTATCTATCTATCTATCTCTCTATCTATCTATTATCTATCTATCTCATATCTATCTATCTATCTATCTATCTATCTCATATCTATCTATCTATTATCTATCTATTATCTATCTCATATCTATCTATTATCTATCTCATATCTATCTCATCTATCTATCTTATCTATCTATCTATCTATCTATTATCTATCTATCGATCTATCTATCTATCTATCTATCTATCTTCTATCTATCTATCTATCTATCTATCTATCTATCTATCTCATATCTATCTATCTATCTATCTATCTATCTATCTATCTCCTATCTATCTATCTATCTATCTATCTATCTCATATCTATCTATCTATCTATCTATCTATTATCTATCTATCGATCTATCTATCTATCTATCTATCTATCTTCTATCTATCTATCTATCTCCTATCTATCTATCTATCTATCTATCTATCTCATATCTATCTATCTATCTATCTTATATCTATCTATCTATCTATCTATCTCATATCTATCTATCTATCTATCTATCTATCTATCTATCTATCTCATATCTATCTATCTATCTATTATCTATCATCTATCTATCTATCTATCTATCTATCTATCTATCTATCTATTATCTATCTCATATCTATCTATCTATCTATCTATTATCTATCTATCTCATATCTATCTATCTATCTATCTATCTATCTATCTATCTATCTATCTATCTATCTATCTATCTATCTATTATCTATCTATCTATCTATCTATCTCATATCTATCTATCTATTATCTATCTCATATCTATCTATCTATCTATCATCTATCTTCTATCTATCTATCTATCTATCTATCTATCTATCTATCTATCTATCTATCTATCTATCTATCTATCTATCTCATATCTATCTATCTATCTCTCTATCTCATATCTATCTATCTATCTATCTATCTATCTATCTATCTATCTATCTCATATCTATCTATCTACCTATCTATCTACCTACCTCCTCTCATACATCACTGCAGGGGTCTCTCGCGGTCTCATTGTACAGACGTCCCCCCTGCTCCTCTATAATATTCCGTTCATAGCCGGCTGTCAGTTTATGATTCATTGCAGAATTACGGCTTCCATTAGTGTAATTCCCCCTCTGTTTACTGGGACATGTTGAGGACAAACACCTTGAACCATAAATTCCTCACTTCCATCCCACGAATTGATAACTATATAATACTCTCATTTCTATGACGGATAATAAATCAGGCTGATTCCTCGTCGTGGGCAGGGATTTACAAATTAAGAAATATTATATCCCAATTATCCAGAGATGTTTCATATTTGCCGGTATAGAACGCCTGATGCAGCGACTCTGTCCGTGCAGTCGGTGACGCATCCTTCTGTAGACTCAATGGATATTTCTACCCCCCCCCCAGCGTATCCTGTATGGAGGATGATTAGTTGTTGTGCTCTTTGGATGATGTCTACGTTTCCTGGAGAGATCACAGGAAGGTATAAGGTGCCATACAATAGACTGCCTCTCCATACCGCACAGACTTGTTTCACATCTGTCCCAATCAAATGACAGGAAGAGGTCGGACACCTTCAGGATGCAGAAATAAATGGGACGTCTCGGTGTAATTAGAGGACGGCACCAGGACATGTTTGACAGTGCAGGATCAACATTTACGAGTCAGAAGAAATGGAACAAACTGACCGGAATGGTGACCATGCTGCAGTTTTTGGGGGGTAATGGCAGACATGTCACCTCCGTGATAAGGGGAGACAATGTTTTGCACAAAAAAATTCTGTGAGCCCACAGGTTTCTTATTATACCAAATCTGAGATTCTGTGCTGATAAATATTACATTATCCATGTAACATATACAGTGGTCTATATCTCCTGCACAGATATAGTTCTTTCTGATAAAATATTTCCTACTTACAGCCACCATTAGGGGGAGCCCAGGAGCCTACTGCATATTGTTTATACATTCAACTATGCAGTAAGCTCCGGAGCTCCCCCTCCTAGTGGTGGCTGTATTTATATGTATATATTAAGCTCCTGAGCTCCTCTAGTGGTGGCTGTATATATCTGTATGCAGTAATCTCCTGAGCTCCCTCTAGTGGTGCTGTATATATTTGTATGTAGTAATCTCCTGAGCTCCTCTAGTAATGGCTGTATATATCTGTATGCAGTAATCTCCTGAGCTCCCTCTAGTGGTGGCTGTATATATCTGTATGCAGTAATCTCCTGAACTCCCTCTAGTGGTGGCTGTATATATTTGTATGTAGTAATCTCCTGAGTTCCCTCTAGTGATGGCTGTATATATCTGTATGTAGTAATCTCCTGAGCTCCCTCTAGTGGTGGCTGTATATATCTGTATGTAGTAATCTCCTGAGGTCCTCCTAGTGGTGACTGTATATATTCGTATGTAGTAATGTCCTGAGCTCCCTATAGTGGTGGCTGTATATAACTGCATGTAGTAATCTCCTCAGCTCCCGCTAGTGGTGGCTGTATATACTTGTATGTAGTAATCTCCTGAGCTCCCTCTAGTAATGGCTGTATATATCTGTATGTAGTAATCTCCTGAGTTCCCTCTAGTGGTGGCTGTATATATCTGTATTTAGTAACCTCCGGAGCTCCCTCTAGTGGTGGCTGTATATATCTGTATATAGTAATCTCCTGAGCTCCCTCTAGTGGTGGCTGTATATATTTGTATGTAGTAATCTCCTGAGCGCCCTCTAGTGGAAAATGTATATATCTGTATGTAGTAATCTCCTGAGGTTCTCCTAGTGGTGACTGTATATATCTGTATGCATTAATCTTCTGAGCTCCCTATAGTGTAGGCTGTATATATCTGTATATAATATTCTCCTAAACTCCCTCTAGTGGTGGCTGTATATATCTGTATGCAGTAATCTCCTGAGCTCCCTCTAGTGGTGGCTGTATATATCTGTATGCAGTAATCTCCTGAGCTCCCTCTAGTGGTGGCTGTATATATCTGTATGTAGTAATCTCCCGAGCTCCCTCTAGTGGTGGCTGTATATATCTGTATGTAGTAATCTCCTGAGCTCCCTCTAGTGGTGGCTGTATATACAGTGGGGGAAATAATTATTTGACCCCTCACTGATTTTGTAAGTTTGTCCAATGACAAAGAAATGAAAAGTCTCAGAACAGTATCATTTCAATGGTAGGTTTATTGTAACAGTGGCAGATAGCACATCAAAAGGAAAATCGAAAAAATAACTTTAAATAAAAGATAGCAACTGATTTGCATTTCATTGAGTGAAATAAGTATTTGAACCCTCTAACAAAAAAAGACTTAATACTTGGTGGAAAAACCCTTGTTTGCAAGCACAGAGGTCAAACGTTTCTTGTAATTGATGACCAAGTTTGCGCACATTTTAGGAGGAATGTTGGTCCACTCCTCTTTGCAGATCATCTCTAAATCCCTAAGGTTTCGAGGCTGTCTCTGTGCAACTCTGAGCTTGAGCTCCCTCCATAGGTTTTCGATTGGATTAAGGTCCGGAGACTGACTAGGCCACTCCATGACCTTAATGTGCTTCTTCTTGAGCCACTCCTTTGTTGCCTTTGCTGTATGTTTTGGGTCATTGTCGTGCTGGAACACCCATCCACGACCCATTTTCAGTTTCCTGGCAGAGGGAAGGAGGTTGTCGCTCAGGATTTCACGATACATGGCTCCGTCCATTTTCCCGTTTATGCGAATAAGTTGTCCTGTGCCCTTAGCAGAAAAACACCCCCAAAGCAAAATGTTTCCACCCCCATGCTTGACGGTGGGGACGGTGTTTTGGGGGTCATAGGCAGCATTTTTCTTCCTCCAAACACAGCGAGTTGAGTTAATGCCAAAGAGCTCTATTTTGGTCTCATCAGACCACAGCACCTTCTCCCAGTCACTCTCTGAATCATTCAGGTGTTCATTGGCAAACTTCAGACGGGCCTGCACATGTGCCTTCCTGAGCAGGGGGACCTTGCGAGCCCTGCAGGATTTTAATCCATTGCGGTGTAATGTGTCTCCAATGGTTTTCTTGGTGACTGTGGTCCCTGCTAATTTGAGGTCATTAACTAACTCCTCCCGTGTAGTTCTAGGATGCTTTTTCACCTTTCTCAGAACCATTGACACCCCACGAGGTGAGATCTTGCGTGGAGCCCCAGAGCGAGGTCGATTGATGGTCATTTTGTGCTCCTTCCATTTTCGAACAATCGCACCAACAGTTGTCACCTTCTCTCCCAGCTTCTTGCTAATGGTTTTGTAGCCCATTCCAGCCTTGTGCAGGTCTACAATTTTGTCTCTGACATCCTTGGACAGCTCTTTGGTCTTTCCCATGTTGGAGAGTTTGGAGTCTGCTTGATTGATTGATTCTGTGGACAGGTGTCTTTTATACAGGTGACTAGTTAAGACAGGTGTCCTTAATGAGGGTGACTAATTGAGTAGAAGTGTCTAACCACTCTGTGGGAGCCAGAACTCTTAATGGTTGGTAGGGGTTCAAATACTTATTTCACTCAATGAAATGCAAATCAGTTGCTATCTTTTATTTAAAGTTATTTTTTCGATTTTCCTTTTGATGTGCTATCTGCCACTGTTGCAATAAACCTACCATTGAAATGATACTGTTCTGAGACTTTTCATTTCTTTGTCATTGGACAAACTTACAAAATCAGTGAGGGGTCAAATAATTATTTCCCCCACTGTATCTGCATGTAGTAATTTCCTGAGCTCCCTCTAGTGGTGGCTGTATATATATATATAGAAGCGATGAAAAGAGGGCAGCACTCCGGTCTTGTGATGAAAATAAGGTGAAATTTATTACACCCAAAAGCAATGCAGCATTTCAGCTCTCTCAATGGACCTCTAGTGGTGGCTGTATATATCTGTATGTAGTAATCTCCTGAGCTACCTCTAGTGGTGGCTGTATATATTTGTATGTACCAATCTCCTGTATATATCTACAGTCAGGTCCATAAATTATGGGATATCGACACAATTCTAACATTCTTGGCTCTATACACCACCACAATGGATTTGAAATGAAACAAACAAGATTTGCTTTACCTGCAGACTGTCAGCTTTTATTTGAGGGTATTTACATCCAAATCAGGTGAACGATGTAGGAATTACAACAGTTTGCATATGTGCCTCCCACTTGTTAAGGGACCAAAAGTAATGGGACAGAATAATAATCATAAATCAAACTTTCACTTTTTAATGCTTGGTTGCAAATTACAGCCTGAAGTCTGGAACGCATAGACTTCACCAGACGCTGGGTTTCATCCCTGGTGATGCTCTGCCAGGCCTCTACTGCAACTGTCTTAAGTTCCTGCTTGTTCTTGGGGCATTTTCCCTTCAGTTTTGTCTTGAGCAGATGAGCAGATAATATTGTCCGAAACACTTCAGAATTCATCCTGCTGCTTTTGTCAGCAGTCACATCATCAATAAATACAAGAGAAGCAGTTCCATTGGCAGCCATACATGCCCACGCCATGACACTACCACCACCATGCTTCACTGATGAGGTGGTATGCTTAGGATCATGAGCAGTTCCTTTCCTACTCCATACTCTTCTCTTCCCATCACTCTGGTACAAGTTGATCTTGGTCTCATCTGTCCATAGGATGTTGTTCCAGAACTGTGAAGGCTTTTTTAGCTGTCGTTTGGCAAACTCTAATCTGGCCTTCCTGTTTTTGAGGCTCACCAATGGTTTACATCTTGTGGTGAACCCTCTGTATTCACTCTGGTGAAGTCTTCTCCTGATTGCTGACTTTGACACACATACACATACCTCCTGGAGAGTGTTCTTGATCTGGCCAACTGTTGTGAAGGGTGTTTTCTTCACCAGGGAAATAATTCTTTGGTCATCCACCACAGTTGTTTTCCGTGGTCTTCCGGGTCTTTTGGTGTTGCTGAGCTCACCGGTTCTTTCCAAGAATGTTCCAAACAGTTGTTTTGGCCGCGCCTAATGTTTTTTCTATCTCTCTGATGGGTTTGTTGTGTTTTTTCAGCCTAATGATGGCTTCACTGATAGTGACAGCTCTTTGGATCTCATCTTGAGAGTTGACAGCAACAGATTTCAAATGCAAATAGCAGACTGGAAATGACCTCTGGACCTTTTATCTGCTCATTGTAATTGGGATAATGAGGGAATAACACACACCTGACCATGGACCAGCGGAGAAGCCAATTGTCCCATTACTTTTGGTCTCTTAACAAGTGGGAGGCACATATGCAAACTGTTGTATTTCCTGCACCGTTCACCTGATTTGGATCTAAATACCCTCAAATTAAAGCTGACAGTCTGCAGGTAAAGCACATCTTGTTCGTTTTATTTCAAATCCATTGTGGTGGTGTATAGAGCCAAAAATGTTAGAACTGTGTCCATGTCCCAATATTTTGGACCTGACTGTATATGTAGTAATCTCCTGAGCTTCCTCTAGTGGTGGCTGTATATATCTGTATGCAGTAATCTCCTGAGCTCCCTCTAGTGGTGGCTGTATATATCTGTATGTAGTAATCTCCTGAGCTCCCTCTAGTGGTGGCTGTATATATCTCTATGCAGTAATCTCCTGAGCTCCCTCTAGTGGTGGCTGTATATATCTGCATGTAGTAATCTCCTGAGCTCCCTCTAGTGGTGGCTGTATATATCTGTATACAGTAATCTCCTGAGCTCCCTCTAGTGGTGGCTGTATATATCTGTATGTAGTAATCTCCTGAGCTCCCTCTAGTGGTGGCTGTATATATCTATATGCAGTAGTCTCCTGAGCTCCCTCTAGTGGTGGCTGTATATATCTATATGCAGTAATCTCCTGAGCTCCCTCTAGTGGTGGCTGTATATATCTGTATGTAGTAATCTCCTGAGCTCCCTCTAGTGGTGGCTGTATATATCAGTATGTAGTAATCTCCGGAGCTCCCTCTAGTGGTGGCTGTATATATCTATATGCTGTAATCTCCTGAGCTCCCTCTAGTGGTGGCTGTATATATCTGTATGTAGTAATCTCCTGAGCTCCCTCTAGTGGTGGCTGTATATTTCTGTATGTAGTAATCTCCTGAGCTCCCTCTAGTGGTGGCTGTATATATCTGTATGTAGTAATCTCCTGAGCTCCTTCTAGTGGTGGCTGCAGATAACCAAAATGTTATATATTGTCTATGCAGAGTATTTGGAACAATGTACCTGAAGACCAAAACTCTAACCCCTGTTAGAAGATATCATGCCATGAATCCACACAGATTTATTAATACTTTTAGAGTAAACATTGCTTTCAGTCATATAATAATTCAAATGAGCTGTAAAGCTGACCATTGATATTTGTCCACCAGAAATTCTGAGCACCAGAAATGTGTTCAGAGCTGATATTTTACAAGCGAGGACCAAAAAAATGAATGCTGATAATATCATGAAGTGCATTAGTGCTCATCACCGGTTTATGTCATTATCAATGGTAGAAATGACGTGCAGGAATAATAATGGTGAGGATCCCATGAAGTGCACTTGTCACTTACTGGGAGATTCACTTCAGTCATTTTCTTGGACGCTTTTAAGAATCTGCTTCAGAAACAGCGAGTGGTTCTTAATGGAACTCTTCAGGAAAAGTGAATACACTGAGGGGTGCCTTGTGGGGGCAGAGCAAGACACAAGAACACCAAAGACAGAATTCTTGTGTTATGCCCCGCCTCCTCAGGTCCAGGAAAAAACAGGTCAATTCTGATCTTTATACTGGACACAACTATTACTACAGAGCTTTTCCATGTCATGTGCAAGGGCAACAATGCAATACCAACATTTTGCAAAGTGATTCAGTTAAGTCATGCAATAGGTAACTCTTCCATGAAGAGTCCTTGAAGGGGTAGATAAACCTTGAATGAAAGGTTGTGGAATGAAAGGTCATGCAACATTCAGGCATATTGCTCACCATTTTCAAGATCTCTGCTTGATTTCAGTGGACAGAAATATTCTTGTTTATATGCTGAAAATCCTTTATGACCTGATGCTTCTCGAAGAGAGTTTGTCACAATTGCATCTATTGTGGACAATCCTCTGTGATGTGGGTGGCCCAGGCTACACTGATACATTGTAACAAATGAGAGATATTTATACTGCTGATGTTTATATCTCAAAAAGGATTGTTAGGACCATCGTTTTTCAACCTTAGTCTCGTGTACCCCATGCCATGTCTCCAGGGTTAAGGTATGGTCACAAGCTTGAGGGTATATAATCTGTTTTGAGTATGGGGTATATTGCTTAAAAAATTGAGAAACTTAGGTCTACACTGCATACAACTGTGCCTCTACAGGTTTCATCCTTTGCAAATAAGCATAGATGTTTCCATTCACTGACAGCCTACAGAGCTCTTGGAAATGGCGATGAATTGCAACATTGGAAAGTTGCAGGACATTTTTCTCTACATTGATTAAGCTTTATTTACCCCTACTCCTTGGCCTCTCCATGTTGGAGAGAAGTTTATACCCCCCTTCCCCAGTATTTTAGAATGTGTCCACCTGTTGGGTTCAGATGCCTCCAAGTGATGATTGGATCTGGGCGTCCATTAGCGATGCACACCAGAGTCACGTTGCTTCCTTCGTTCACAGTGATGTCCGCGGAGATGTTGGAGATCTTTGGTGGAACTGGCAAAGAAAAGAACAATATAAATATTTCAGTAAATCATACACATCACATTTGATACATTGTTTCAGACTTTACACTACTCTATAAAACAGGTGGAGGGAATCCTCCTGCTCAAGCTTTGTATGGAGTCATAATGCAACACCCATAGAAGTATAAGAGCAGTCATTGAATATCCATATGCCTCCAATTCCATATAACTTCTGTTGGACTCGCAAAACCGTTGGCATTGTATGTTCATTGCTTCTAATGGAGAACAATGCAGTTCGGTCTGGAAGCACCATGCAGCAGCTTCTGGAGCCTCTACGCTACCACAGTATGGAGCAGTTGGAACGTCCTGTGCTTGTTGCTCATCTCTCTGCCACATGAATGGAGTCTTACACTCTGTTCACACATCATTGGTTTAGGATGCACTTATCTTCAAAAACAAGAGTGAAGCCAGTAATCTGGAAAAGTGCCATCAAAATTAAACTCTTTGAGGTTTTGGATGAAGAAAAATGCTAAAAGGCTACTTGTGATGGAGACAATGACTTTAATTAGCTGGCGTCCTCTCCATTAACTGCCATTGGACTTCTGAAATCGGCTATTTTTGGAATTCCCATAACAGTGAATAGAAAGGACACCACATAAGCAAGGCCACTCACACTTCCATTCCCCACTATGGACCCTCAGAGCATAGCTGAGCCAGGGCATGGCTTGTTTCAGAAGGCCAATAGCATGAATGGAGAAAATGATGTGCAGCTTGACCTCTGTTCACACTGGGGCTCCGTTCTTGGGACAGGAGCAGGTCCCAAAGGTCGAAATGCCCCATCAGACATTTATGTCATATCCTAACAATTTACCATAAATGTCCAGATGGGGATACCCTGTTAATCCTCTCACTGAGGTTTCCCAAATGTAAGTTTCTGAGCCTGTCTGTATATTAAAAAGGTCAGGAGAAGTAGTCAAGATGATGCCACCTTCTCTGACATCACTTCCTGCTCTGCAGCTACTGCCTGACAGACTTCCTGTTCTGCCAGCCCCCTGTCTGCACTTTGGTCATACTGAGAGGTCTTCTGCTTCCTGCTGTATCTGCACCAGAAGGCAGAGTAAATCACCCAGTACTAGTGGTATTATGTATGTTATTTACAAGGAAGGGGGCAGGCAGAGCAGGAGGTCAGTGAGAAGCAGTCTCAGCCAATAGCTGCAGAGCAGGAGGTCAGTGAGGAGCAGTCTCAGCCAATAGCTGAAAAGCAGGAGGTCTGTGAGGAGCAGTCTCAGCCAATAGCTGCAGAGCAGGAGGTCTGTGAGAAGCAGTCTCAGCCAATAGCTGCAGAGCAGGAGGTCAGTGAGGAGCAGTCTCAGCCAATAGCTGCAGAGCAGGAGGTCAGTGAGGAGCAGTCTCAGACAATAGCTGCAGAGCAGAAGGTCTGTGAGGAGCAGTCTCTGCCAATAGCTGCAGAGCAGGAGGTCTGTGAGAAGCAGTCTCAGCCAATAGCTGCAGAGCAGGAGGTCTGTGAGAAGCAATCTCAGCCAATAGCTCCAGAGCAGGAGGTCTGTGAGGAGCAGTCTCAGCCAATAGCTGCAGAGCAGGAGGTCTGTGAGGAGCAGTCTCAGCCAATAGCTGCAGAGCAGGAGGTCTGTGAGGAGCAGTCTCAGCCAATAGCTGCAGAGCAGGAGGTCTGTGAGGAGCAGTCTCAGCCAATAGCTGCAGAGCAAGAGGTCTGTGAGGAGCAGTCTCAGCCACTAGCTGCAGAGCATGTGGTCTGTGAGGAGCGGTCTCAGCCAATAGCTGAAAAGCAGGAGGTCTGTGAGGAGCAGTCTCAGCCAATAGCTGAAAAGCAGGAGGTCTGTGAGGAGCAGTCTTAGCCAATAGCTGCAGAGCAGGAGGTCTGTGAGGAGCAGTCTCAGCCAATAGCTGCAGAGCAGGAGGTATGTGAGGAGCAGTCTCAGCCAATAGCTGCAGAGCAGGAGGTCTGTGAGGAGCAGTCTCAGCCAATAGCTGAAAAGCAGGAGGTCTGTGAGGAGCAGTCTCAGCCAATAGCTGCAGAGCAGGAGGTCCATGAGGATCACCCTCAGCCAATAGCTGCAGAGCAGGAAGTCCGTCAGGAGCAGCCTGAGCCAATAACTGCAGAGCAAGAAGTCTTTGAGGAGCAGATTCAGCCAATTGCTGCAGAGTAGGAGGTCCATGAGGATCACCCTCAGCCAATAGCTGCAGAGCAGTATCTCTGTGAGGAATAACCTCAGGCAATAGCTACAAAGCAAGGATTTTTTATGAGCCACCTCAGCCAATAGCTAAAGAGCAGAAAGTCTATGAAGAACATCCTCAGCCAATAGCTGCAGAGCAATGTCTCTGAGGAGCAGCTTTAGACAATACATTCCTACCAAGGGGGATTGGGGAGATTACAAAGAATAGAAAGTGCAGTGCTCCAAGACTTATGCCACACTCATTTATAAAGGACACTGCCCAAACCTACATCATTTGAATTAAAAGTAATAAATTTAACCCCCTTCTGTAGACCCTAGACCAGGCCCTTTGTATACAGACCCCAGACAAGACTTTTTCAAAGATCTGAATATGCACCACACCACTCCCGCTTCTGCACTCTTCACTCCGCGACGTTACCGCAGTCAACTACCTAACTGAGGTCAATCTCGGGATGTTATCTGTGGCATCACCCCGGAGGGAAAAGAAGTGCAGGAAAGGGGTGAGGAGAGTGTTATTTGGAGATTATGGGTCTTTTAGAAGTCCCCCTTTTCTGGGAGTCTCCGGGAGACGTGGCAAATAAGAGTCAATATCTGCAGAGCAGGAGCTAATTACAGAGAAGGGGGTGCGATTTTTCAAATTCCTTCTCCCACAAATGGGTATTCATCTGTCGGAAAGTATGCCTCCTCAACAGCGCCGCCCTAGAGTCCTGTTATGGTAATGCAGCCTTAATTCTATTTATTACTAGCCTATACACACCTAAGTCATTAAGATCCCAGCGGCAAATTCCTCCCAGCCGGCAGGTAAGCAGGCACAAGGATGAATACGAGTGATTGAGCAGCTCTGACAAGGTTATGTATTATATATGCTGGATATTAAAAGAAAACAGAGAAGATGTCGGCCAATAAATCACAGCTGGCAGGCTGCAGCACTCGCTTTCCAGGCATTAAGGAGGCAGCGTCTTCTGCTGCAAATGCAGGATATCAAGATTTGCAGGCAGGTGCAGACCTTTAAGCCACTGATAATATTTCACATAGACTTTATAGGCGACTGGAGAGATTTTCATTCCCGTCTGCTGCAGATTGTAGACATTTCAGTGCAGGAAAGTTCATCTTTTAACATTTTACAGTGTAAATCTGCATATAATGTTCAGAAATGGACAACAGGAAAGTATTATTTATCATTTACCAATCTGGAGTCAAATCCTCCAGAGCTGGAATCATAATACTGCTGGTTTTCTGTTACCAGAGAGCTGTGCGTTGTGGGATCTAAGTGTAGGTAATGTATGAGGATATATCTTTTTTTTTTTAAGTGACTGGAGTATATATCATAGTTTACAAGGTTTTCAATAATTCTTGTTAAAGGGAAGCGACTGTATTCTACAAATACTGTAATCAGTTGAGAAAATCCCCTATGTACAGTGTAGAGTATACAGCTCCTATGCAGATCTATGTCTCTCTGTGTGCAGTCTGATCCTCAGTAGTGCTGGAACATTCCACACTACTAGAGATGCTGGGGTCGCTGTCACTATTAGGGGTATTGGAAGCACCATCATTATAAGGGGTATTGGAAGCCCCATCATTATTAGGGGTAGTGAAAGCCCCATCATTATTAGGGGTATTGGAAGCCCCATCATTATTAGGGGTATTGTAAACCCCATCATTATTAGGGGTATTGGAAGCCCCATCATTATTAGGGGTGTTGGAAGCCCCATCATTATTAGGGGTATTGGAAGCCCATTCATTATTAGGGGTATTGGAAGCCCCATCATTATAAGGGGTTTTGAACACCCATCATTATTAGGGGTATTGGAAACCCCATCATTATTATTAGGGGTATTGGAAGCCCCATCATTATTAGGGGTATTGTAAACCCCATCATTATTAGGGGTATTGGAAGTCCCATCATTATTAGGGGTATTGGAAGCCCCATCATTATTGGGGATATTGGAAGCCCCATCATTATTAGGGGTATTGAACACCCTTCATTATTAGGTGTATTGGAAACCCCATTATTATTAGGTGTATTATAAACACCATCATTATTAGGGGTATTGTAAACCCCATCATTATTAGGGGTATTGGAAGCCCCATCATTATTAGGAGTATTGGAAGCCACATCATTATTAGGGGTATTGGAAGCCCCATCATTATTAGGGGCATTGGAAGCCCCATCATTATAAAGGGTTTTGAACACCCATCATTATTAGGGGTATTGGAAACCCCATCATTATTATTAGGGGTATTGGAAGCCCCATCATTATTGGGAGTATTGGAAGCCACATCATCATTAGGGGTATTGTAAACCCCATCATTATTAGGGGTATTGTAAACTCCATCATTATTAGGGGTATTGGAAGTCCCATCATTATTAGATGTATTGGAAGCCCCATCATTATTGGGGGTATTGGAAACCCCATTATTATTAGGTGTATTATAAACACCATCATTATTAGGGATATTGAAAGCCCCATTATTATTAGGGGTATTTTAAACCCCATCAATATTAGGGGTATAGGAAGTCCCATCATTATTGGGGGTACTTAAAGCCCCATCATTATTGGGGGTATTGGAAGCCCCATCATTATTGGGAGTATTGGAAGCCACATCATCATTAGGGGTATTGTAAACCCCATCATTATTAGGGGTATTGTAAACCCCATCATTATTAGGGGTATTGGAAGTCCCATCATTATTAGGAGTATTGGAAACCCCATCATTATAAGGGGTATTGGAAACCCCATCATTATTAGGTGTATTATAAACACCATCATTATTAGGGATATTGAAAGCCCCATTATTATTAGGGGTATTTTAAACCCCATCAATATTAGGGGTATAGGAAGTCCCATCATTATTGGGGGTACTTAAAGCCCCATCATTATTGGGGGTATTGGAAGCCCCATCATTATTAGGGGTATTGTAAAATCCATCATTATTAGGGGTATTGGAAGCTCCATCATTATTAGGGGTATTGGAAGCCCCATCATTATTAGGGGTATTGGAAGCCCCATCATTATTAGGGGTATTGGAAGCCCCATTACTATTAGGGGTATTGTAAACGCCATCATTATTAGGGGTATTGGAAGCCCCATCATTATTAGGGGTATTGAAAGCCCCATCATTATTAGGGGTATTGGAAGCCCCATCATTGTTAGGGGTATTGGAAGTCCCATCATTATTATGGGTATTGTAAACCCCATCATTATTAGGGGTATTGGAAGCCCCATCATTATTAGAGGCATTGAACACCCATCATTATTAGGGGTTTTGAACACCCATCATTATTAGGGGTATTGGAAGCCCCATCATTATTAGGGGTATTGGAAGCCCTATCATTATAAGGGGTTTTGAACACCCATCATTATTAGGGGTATTGGAAACCCCATCATTATTATTAGGGGTATTGGAAGCCCCATCATTATTGGGAGTATTGGAAGCCACATCATCATTAGGGGTATTGTAAACCCCATCATTATTAGGGGTATTGTAAACCCCATCATTATTAGGGGTATTGGAAGTCCCATCATTATTAGGGGTATTGGAAGCCCCATCATTATTGGGGGTATTGGAAGCCACATCATTATTACTGGTATTGGAAGCCCCATCATTATTAGGAGTATTGAACACCCATCATTATTAGGAGTATTGGAAACCCCATTATTATTAGGTGTATTTTAAACACCATCATTATTAGGGATATTGAAAGCCCCATTATTATTAGGGGTATTTTAAACCCCATCAATATTAGGGGTATAGGAAGTCCCATCATTATTAGGGGTATTGGAAGCCCCATCATTATTGGGGTTATTGGAAGCCCCATCATTATTAGGGGTATTGGAAGCCCCATCATTATTAGGGGTATTGGAAGCCCCATTATTATTAGGGGTATTTTAAACCCCATCAATATTAGGGGTATTGGAAGTCCCATCATTATTGGGGGTACTGAAAGCCCCATCATTATTGGGGGTATTGGAAGCCCCATCATTATTAGGTGTATTGTAAAGTCCATCATTATTAGGGGTATTGGAAGCTCCATCATTATTAGGGGTATTGGAAGCCCCATCATTATTAGGGGTATTTTAAACCCCATCATTATTAGGGGTATTGGAAGCCCCATCATTATTAGGGGTATTGGAAGCCCCATCATTATTAGGGGTATTGTAAAATCCATCATTATTAGGGGTATTGGAAGCTCCATCATTATTAGGGGTATTGGAAGCCCCATCATTATTAGTGGTATTGGAAGCCCCATCATTATTAGGGGTATTGGAAGCCCCATCATTATTAGGGGTATTGGAAGCCCCATTACTATTAGGGGTATTGTAAACGCCATCATTATTAGGGGTATTGGAAGCCCCATCATTATTAGGGGTATTGAAAGCCCCATCATTATTAGGGGTATTGGAAGCCCCATCATTGTTAGGGGTATTGGAAGTACCATAATTATTATGGGTATTGTAAACCCCATCATTATTAGGGATATTGGAAGCCCCATCATTATTAGGGGTATTGGAAGCTCCATCATTATTAGGGGTATTGGAAGCCCCATCCTTATTAGGGGTATTGGAAGTCGCATCATTATTAGGGGTATTGGAAGCCCCATCATTATTAGGTGTATTGTAACCCCCATCTTTATTAGGGGTATTGTAAACACCATCATTATTAGGGGTATTGTAAACCCCATCATTATTAGGGGTATTGTAAACTCCATCATTATTAGGGGTATTGGAAGTCCCATCATTATTAGATGTATTGGAAGCCCCATCATTATTGGGGGTATTGGAAACCCCATTATTATTAGGTGTATTATAAACACCATCATTATTAGGGATATTGAAAGCCCCATTATTATTAGGGGTATTTTAAACCCCATCAATATTAGGGGTATAGGAAGTCCCATCATTATTGGGGGTACTTAAAGCCCCATCATTATTGGGGGTATTGGAAGCCCCATCATTATTGGGAGTATTGGAAGCCACATCATCATTAGGGGTATTGTAAACCCCATCATTATTAGGGGTATTGTAAACCCCATCATTATTAGGGGTATTGGAAGTCCCATCATTATTAGGAGTATTGGAAACCCCATCATTATAAGGGGTATTGGAAACCCCATCATTATTAGGTGTATTATAAACACCATCATTATTAGGGATATTGAAAGCCCCATTATTATTAGGGGTATTTTAAACCCCATCAATATTAGGGGTATAGGAAGTCCCATCATTATTGGGGGTACTTAAAGCCCCATCATTATTGGGGGTATTGGAAGCCCCATCATTATTAGGGGTATTGTAAAATCCATCATTATTAGGGGTATTGGAAGCTCCATCATTATTAGGGGTATTGGAAGCCCCATCATTATTAGGGGTATTGGAAGCCCCATCATTATTAGGGGTATTGGAAGCCCCATTACTATTAGGGGTATTGTAAACGCCATCATTATTAGGGGTATTGGAAGCCCCATCATTATTAGGGGTATTGAAAGCCCCATCATTATTAGGGGTATTGGAAGCCCCATCATTGTTAGGGGTATTGGAAGTCCCATCATTATTATGGGTATTGTAAACCCCATCATTATTAGGGGTATTGGAAGCCCCATCATTATTAGAGGCATTGAACACCCATCATTATTAGGGGTTTTGAACACCCATCATTATTAGGGGTATTGGAAGCCCCATCATTATTAGGGGTATTGGAAGCCCTATCATTATAAGGGGTTTTGAACACCCATCATTATTAGGGGTATTGGAAACCCCATCATTATTATTAGGGGTATTGGAAGCCCCATCATTATTGGGAGTATTGGAAGCCACATCATCATTAGGGGTATTGTAAACCCCATCATTATTAGGGGTATTGTAAACCCCATCATTATTAGGGGTATTGGAAGTCCCATCATTATTAGGGGTATTGGAAGCCCCATCATTATTGGGGGTATTGGAAGCCACATCATTATTACTGGTATTGGAAGCCCCATCATTATTAGGAGTATTGAACACCCATCATTATTAGGAGTATTGGAAACCCCATTATTATTAGGTGTATTTTAAACACCATCATTATTAGGGATATTGAAAGCCCCATTATTATTAGGGGTATTTTAAACCCCATCAATATTAGGGGTATAGGAAGTCCCATCATTATTAGGGGTATTGGAAGCCCCATCATTATTGGGGTTATTGGAAGCCCCATCATTATTAGGGGTATTGGAAGCCCCATCATTATTAGGGGTATTGGAAGCCCCATTATTATTAGGGGTATTTTAAACCCCATCAATATTAGGGGTATTGGAAGTCCCATCATTATTGGGGGTACTGAAAGCCCCATCATTATTGGGGGTATTGGAAGCCCCATCATTATTAGGTGTATTGTAAAGTCCATCATTATTAGGGGTATTGGAAGCTCCATCATTATTAGGGGTATTGGAAGCCCCATCATTATTAGGGGTATTTTAAACCCCATCATTATTAGGGGTATTGGAAGCCCCATCATTATTAGGGGTATTGGAAGCCCCATCATTATTAGGGGTATTGTAAAATCCATCATTATTAGGGGTATTGGAAGCTCCATCATTATTAGGGGTATTGGAAGCCCCATCATTATTAGTGGTATTGGAAGCCCCATCATTATTAGGGGTATTGGAAGCCCCATCATTATTAGGGGTATTGGAAGCCCCATTACTATTAGGGGTATTGTAAACGCCATCATTATTAGGGGTATTGGAAGCCCCATCATTATTAGGGGTATTGAAAGCCCCATCATTATTAGGGGTATTGGAAGCCCCATCATTGTTAGGGGTATTGGAAGTACCATAATTATTATGGGTATTGTAAACCCCATCATTATTAGGGATATTGGAAGCCCCATCATTATTAGGGGTATTGGAAGCTCCATCATTATTAGGGGTATTGGAAGCCCCATCCTTATTAGGGGTATTGGAAGTCGCATCATTATTAGGGGTATTGGAAGCCCCATCATTATTAGGTG
Source organism: Bufo bufo (assembly GCF_905171765.1). Lineage (NCBI taxonomy): Eukaryota > Metazoa > Chordata > Amphibia > Anura > Bufonidae > Bufo > Bufo bufo. The sequence continues at coordinate 10,820,796 of NC_053391.1, forward strand.
TATTGTAACCCCCATCTTTATTAGGGGTATTGTAAACACCATCATTATTAGGGGTATTGGAAGCCCCATAATTATTAGGGGTATTGGAAGTCTTGTCACTTCTAGGGGTATTGGAAGCCCCATCATTATTAGGGGTATTGTAAACATCATCATTATTAGGGGTATTGGAAGCCTCATTATTATTAGGAGTATTGGAAGCCCCATCATTATTACGGTTTTAGAAGCCCCATCATTATTTGGGGGTATTAGAAGCCCCACCATTATTAGGGGAATTGTAAACCCCATAATTATTAGGGGTATTGGAAGCACCATCATTATTAGGGGTATTGGAAGCCCCATCATTATTAGGGGTATTGTAATTCCCATCTTTATTAGGGGTATTGGAAGCCCCATCATTATTAGGGGTATTGGAAGCCCCTTTATTATTAGGGGTATTGGAAGCCCCATCATTATTAGGGGTATTGTAACCCCCATCATTATTAGGGGTATTGGAAGCCCCTTCATTATTAGGAGTATTGGAAGCCCCATCATTTTTAGGGGTATTGGAAGCCCCATCATTATTAGGGGTATTGGAAGCCCCATCATTATTAGGGGTATTGGAAGCCCTGTCACTTCTAGGGGTATTGGAAGCCCCATCATTATTAGGGGTATTGTAACTCCCATCTTTATTAGGGGTATTGTAACTCCCATCCTTATTAGGGGTATTGGAAGCCCCTTTATTATTAGGGGTATTGAAAGCCCCATCATTATTAGGGGTATTGTAACCCCCATCATTATTAGGGGTATTGGAAGCCCCTTCATTATTAGGAATATTTCTAAGCCCCATCATTTTTAGGGGTATTGGAAGCCCCATCATTATTAGGGGTATTGGAAGCCCCATCATTATTAGGGGTATTGGAAGCCCTGTCACTTCTAGGGGTATTGGAAGCCCCATCATTATTAGGGGTATTGGAAGCCCTGTCAATTCTAGGGGTATTGGAAGCCCCATCATTATTAGGGGTATTGTAACCCCCATCATTATTAGGGGTATTGGAAGCCCCTTCATTATTAGGAGTATTGGAAGCCCCATCATTTTTAGGGGTATTGGAAGCCCCATCATTATTAGGGGTATTGGAAGCCCCATCATTATTAGGGGTATTGGAAGCCCTGTCACTTCTAGGGGTATTGGAAGCCCCATCATTATTAGGGGTATTGGAAGCCCTGTCAATTCTAGGGGTATTGGAAGCCCCATCATTATTAGGGGTATTGGAAGCCCTGTCACTTCTAGGGGTATTGAGAGCTACATCACTATTATGGACGTTGGAGAATCATTACTATCAGGTTTATTAGGAGCACCGTAACTACTAGGGGTATTGGAAGCACTATCAATTCAACGAGTATTGGAGCACAATGGCTACTAAGGTATTGGAGTAGGGTTGGGCGATATCAAAAATATTCACACAATAACGATATTAAGAAATTTATTGCGATAAATGCCCATTTAGAATATTAAAAAAAGCTGCGTGCATTCTGCATTTTATGGAAGGTCCGGCCCATAATAGAACAGTCCTATCCTATTTTTGAGGGGAAAAGGTGACCAAATAAAATGGCGAACTGTGTTTTTTTTTTTACATTTTTGTTTTGTTACGGCGTTCCCTAATAGAAGATATTTTTCAATACTTTAGTAGTTTGTACTTTTTTAGACATGGCAATACATAATATTTTTTTTTTATTGTTTACATATTTTTATATGTCAAATTGGGAAAGGGGAAGACTTAAAATTGTAATACTTTTTTTTTTTTTTTTTTTTTTTTTTTTAGGGTGAATTGGACTTTACACTCTCCCTACTCCCTGGGCTTTGTGCACAAGGCAGCAGGGAGATTACCATGGAGGGCTTCATTAGCGTCCTGGCTGCCATGGTAATGGATCGGAGCTCGAGGATTACACTGCTGGGGCTCCGATCAGAACTGCCACTGCCACCAATGAGGAGGAGGAGAGGGGACCGTGTGGCCACTGCCACCAATGAATATAACAATTAGGCGGGGGGCGTCTGTGGCCACTGTGTCACCAATGATTCTAATACTGGGGGGTTGGGGGGCGCACTGCGCCACCAATGATTATAATTTATAATATTGGGGTGCGCACTGCGCTACCAATGAATTTAATGAACCCCTTATAACAAATATAGACTGCGGGTGCCGGCTGTATCACATACCCAGCACCCGGTCTCAATGACAGGACGCTTCCTATTATTGAGACTGGGTGCTGGGTATGTGATACGGCCGGCACCAGCAGTCTATATTTGTATTGAGGGTAATTCTCATTGGTGTTGCAGCGGTCACAGCCCTTCCACCTCCTTCTCACTATTATCTTCTCATTGGTGGTGCAGCGGTAGCCGGATCACGGTGGGGAGGGACTCTCTTCTTCTCCACTCTGCCGGCTGTAATGTGCCCCGAACGTTTTAGAGGCAGTCAGCACTGTGACGTGCGACTGCCCCTATAATGTCACTAAAATACCACGGTAATTAAGAAACATCGATATCGCCGGTTTTTAATACCGCGGTATAACGTGAACACCGGTTTATCGCCCAACCCTATATTGGAGCACAATCACAACTAGGGGTATTGGAAGCCCCGTCATTACCTTAGGGGTAATGGGAGCACTATCAATACAAGCAGTATTGGAGCACCATGACTACTGAGGTATTGAAAGCACAATCACTACTAGGGGTATTGGGAGCACTATTGCTACTATGGGTATTGGGAGTACTGTCTCCATGAAGACTGCTAGGAGCACTATCACTTCTAGGGGTATTGAAGGACCTTGACTGCTAGGTTATTTGGAGCACAATCACAACTGAGGTATTGGGGGGCTCTGTCACTACTAGGGTTATTGGGAGTTGTGTCACTACTCAGTGCCGTTTCTAGGGGCGGGCGGGACGGGCGGCCACCCGGGGCGCTGTCAGAAGAGGGGCGCCAGCAGGGGCGCCCTCTTGTCGTTTCTCTGCCGTGCGCCCTGCCTCCCTCCCTCTGACATCTCGCCTGCCCTGCGCCCGAGTGCCGGCCCGAGTCCTCTCACTCTTCAGACAGTGCGGGTGGCACTTACTGACGTCACGCGCCTGCTCCTCCCACTAGGCGGCGCAGACGCGTGACGTACAGTGAGTGAGTGAGCGCCGCACTGCCTGCCTGTTACCGCCCGCCCTGAGCCCCTGAGCAGTGCTGATGCCTGCTGTGAGGTGAGTGATGGTCTGGGGGGGGGGGGAGTGCATTAATTACAATGGGGGGGGCATTAACTACAATGGGGGGACATTAATTACAATGGGGGGGCATTAATTACAATGGGGGGGCCACTGTGGGAGACATGAAAATGGGGGCCACTGTCACTGTGGGGGACATTAAGTTTAATAAGGATCACTATGGACATTATTTAGAATGGAGGCTGCTGTTGGTGTCATTACTCATTATAACTATAATGTCTGAGAGGCCTAGTACTGAGCTGAGTTATATCACCCTGCCCATGCCCTGTATAATAATGTACCCATCCCTGATACCCCTTAGTTATATTACCCCGCTGGAGTAATATAACTAAGGGGTATCAGGGTACATTATTATACAGGGCAGGGTAATATAACTCAGGACTAGGCCTATAAGACATTATACAGTTATAATGACACCCACAGCAGCCTCCATTCTAAATAATGTCCATAGTGATCCTTATTAAAAATAATGTCCCCCCACAGGCAGGCAGTGCGGGCGGCGGCGCTCACTCACTGTACGTCAAGCGCCGCGTGACGTACAGTAGTGAGGTGAGCACCGCCGCCCGCAGAGCCTGCCTGTTACCGCCCGCCCGGAGCAGTGCTGAGAAAGAAGCCTGCTGTGAGTGAGAGCCTGAGTCTGTGGGACAGTGGGTCACTGGGTGCGTCACTGTGACCGTCCGTGCAATGTGGTTACACATTTTTTACTATGGGGAGACACTTATTTCATCGAGCAGTTTTGAGGGGGGGGAGTTTTTTTGACACTCGCCCTGAGAGAAATTTTACCTAGAAACTGCACTGTCACTACTAAACCTATTGAGAGCATTATTACTACTAGGGATATTAGGAGCACCATTACTACTTGTGTTATTGGGAACACCATTGCTATTAGGGGTATTGGGAGTACTGTCTGTGTTAGGGATGCTGGAGAGAGCTATCACTAATAGGGGTATTGGGTGCACCATCACTACTAAGGGTATTGGGAGCACCATCACTACTAGGGGTATTAAGAGCACCATAACTACTAGGGGTATTAGGAGCACCATCACTACTAGGGGTATTAAGAGCACCATCATTACTAGGTGTATTGGGAGCACCATCACTACTAGGGGTATTAAGAGGACCATCACTACTAGGGGTATTAAGAACACCATCACTACTTGGGGTATTGGGATTACCATCACTACTAGGGGTATTAAGAGGACCATCACTACTAGGGGTATTAAGAGCACCATCACTAGTGTTGATCGCGAATATTCTAATCGAGAATTTTTATCGCAAATTTTGCGAATATCTAGAATATAGTGCTAGAATATTCTAGATTTTTTTTTCATCAGTACCGTTGATCCCTCACTGCTTCTTGCTTGTAGGCCAATTAGAAGGCTGCAGTTTCTTTGACTTTAGGGTATCGCAAAATTTTCCAATTGCCGATTTTCGCAATCAAGAAAATAATGACTGGAGATCACGAATTCTCGAATTCGTGAATATGTGATGAATAATCGCCCAAATATTCGCAAAATATTGCGAATTTGAATATTGCCCCTGCCGCTCATCACTGACCATCACTACTAGGGGTATTGGGAGCACCATCACTATTTGGGGTATTGAGAGCACCATCACTACTGGGGGTATTGGGTGCACCATCACTACTAAGGGTATTGGTAGCACCATCACTACTAGGGGAATTAAGAGCACCATAACTACTAGGGGTATTAAGAGCACCATCACTACTAGGGGTATTGTAAGTACCATCACTACTTGGGTGGGGTATTGGGAACATCATCCTTACTAAGGGTATTGGGAACACCATCACTACTAAGGGTATTGGGTGCTCCATCAATACTAGGGGTGTTGGGTGCACCATCACTACTAGGGGTATTAAGAGCACCATCACTACTAAGGGTATTGGAAGCACCATCACTACTTGGGGTATTGGGGGCACCATCACTATTAGGGGTACAGTGATCCCACAAGATACATCAGCCTCAGGATACAATAATTTCAACATACAATGGTCTTTTCTGACCCATCGTAAGTTGAAACCAGACTCAACATACAATCTCTCAGACTCGGATCCAACCAATCAAGGCCACTTCTCTGGTAAGATAGCTGGATTAGTTACTAGTTAGCAGCTCTTCCTGACTGTTACATGTAAGGACTTGTTTTATCTGTCTTAGTTATCTGCTTAAAAATCTTCATTTTCTCTTATCTTGGATGACATTTTGGGGCTTTGGAACCGATTACTCAACTTACAATGGTTTCAAAATACAATGGTCGTCCTGGAACCAATTAATATTGTAACTTGAGGGACCACTGTTTTGTGAGAGCTGTCACTACTTGGGGTATTGGAAGCACCATCACTACTAAGGGCATTGTGAGCACAGTTACTACTAGAAATGAAGAAAAAAGCAGTCACTACCAAGATCACCGTTCCTACTAAGTGATGCTTAGGATATCACCATCGCTACAGAGAATATTGGGAGCGCTATCGCCATCTCTAATATCAATCCAACTCAAGCTTTTGACACCCATAAGCACGGTCATGTCCCTGCTCTTCTCATCATCTCTTTTCTAGATGGCTTGTGTTTGTACAGTCGTGGCTCGGTCTCCTCTCCTGGGTCTCAGACGAAATAATTTCTTTCATTTTGTGTCTCTCATTTTCAGTTTCTCGGTTCAGGATTCGTGTGTAGTCAGGAATGAAACAAAATCATTTTCTGCTTTACTTGCTGCAGAGTAAACAGAGAAGCTGCTACCTGCCTGGTGCTTTTTAATGACTCCGGTATGTTTTTTAAGAAGCTCCGCAGTATACATAAAATTATAGTAAAGACCCAGACGAAAAATATTCTTATATCACATCCAGGGAGAATTCGACTAAAACGGTGGAAGCAAAGAACTGAGGTTTATAGTCCTTAACATGAACAGTAGTTAACATGCTAATTCAAGTCAATTTCTGGCCTGGTGACAGACTTAAAGGATTGGTTGAAGGTCACTGGTACCATTGGGAAAAGGATGGAGTTATGTAGTTGTTGTGTGGCCATGTGTTGCCCGTTCATGGGCTCATGGTGCCTCCAATTCACATGAATCACATCTCTATTCTCAATGGATAAGGTGACCCTGCTTAGTGCTCCTGGTCTACAAAGAGGGTAGTGTAGAACAAGTCAGATGGGCCTGGAATGTAGAAGCTCCAGGGGGGTTCCCCAATATGATTTTTTATATTGTCCTCAAATTTTATATGTAGACATCCCGCTTTGCTACTCCATATACAAGAAATATCTAGTTGTTGTGAGAGCACTTCAATGAAATCCAGACTGCCAAGAGACACCAAGTCAAGTAGCCGATGGATGGCCTATCATTAATGGATCTCCACATTACTACTCTTCAGTCATGCTTCCAATTTTTTTGTTCTACCACAAGTCCCAGAACTGGTGAGAGGGAGATGCCAAATGAACTCCATGGTCTTCACAGGTGGTATTTTCTACCCTTACATAGCACAAGTCAGTGCCATTATACCGACTGGAATCCAAATCCCAACAATTGTTGCACTGATGCATGTTAGCTTGGCGTACAACCACGACAATATCTACAAGGAACATCTGTTCTGACACATTGTTGACTGGAGCAGAAAACTGAGACACAGCTCTGAGTGTTGACCTTGAGAAGAACGTGCAGACATTACAGTCACTCCACATGTAGACTGGGCTACCAGTTAATCAATATGCCCAATTAGATTCCTGCCACTGGGTTCCAGGGTTGAGTAGTCAGTGAGTGAGACCTCTCGAAAAGAAGGGCGCCAATCCTGGAAGAACTTGAGGTCATCTACTGGCTCCCGTATCTATGTACCCCTACAGAGTGGTTTGATTTCAATACAAGAGACATCTAACATCATAGGCTGCTGAGTTTTCAACGTGACCCTGAATGTGTCTCATCTCACAAGGACCCCAACACCACCCAAAAAAGATACCCAATAAATCTGCTTATAGTAAGATAAACTTTGCCAAACTCAACACAGAAAAAAAAAAGGAGCCTTACATTTCCATTATGCGCTCTGCAATGCCCTGCTGAGTTCTGCAATATAAAGGACACTTTTTCCCTTTCCCTAAGGAATTTCAATTATATACAGATACCAAGCATAATTACATTGTTCTCTATGCTCACCGCCCGGGGGTAAAACTGGTATAAAATGTTCTGAATTATTCAAAATATTAACATTACTTTATATTTCCATCTCACATCATTTTCTTATGTGCCTATTCCCACTTTCATAGCCATATTCGATTAGCAATTTTTTTTTGTTCCTGGCATGAAGCTAACAGGAATAATTACTGACAAGTCTAAAGGAAGCTGTGACTCAGCTCAGACAGAAGACCCGGTGGGGCGATGTGGGTCAGCCTAGGCTATGCACATGATGGAAATGCTGTATGATCTTTCATCTACCCAACATGGACATGGACAAATATCGCATTGCATTTCCAATAATATGTCTCCTGAATATCAGAGTGGTGGGAACCGTACTGGGGTTAGACCATTCCCCTGGCTTGGCAAGTCTAGGGTTCTACCTAAACCCTGATATCCTAGGAAAGAAAAACAGCATATTGACGTGTTGGACAGCACATTTCCTCTAACTGGGTTTCCCGAAAACTAGTTAAACATTTGAGAACACAAAATCGGGGGCAGCAGTATTACTCAATGTCACAAGGGTCCTCCACAGACAACCAATTCAAATCCAAAATAGACCATGTCCAATCATGAAATCAAAACATTCAGATCTGAAGGAAAATTGTATTCATGACTTGAAGACAAAGTGTTTTATGGTGACTCATGTTTTGGTAGGGTAATGGCTCTACTTAAAGAAACTGTCCCTGTATAGAGATTTACCGGAAGTGCTCCATGGTATGGAGATTTATTGGGTATGCCCTATGGGAAAACAATAAACAAAGCGGTATCTCGTTTCTTGGAAGATACCTTTTGGCATATGGTGACATATGGAAATAAATGGTTCATCAATTGATTTATATGGACCCAATAAGGCTGATTCAGGCCATCCATAAGACCCATGGCATGATTAGTGACCATGGGCACCATAGCAAAGGTTGAAAGAGGGCCCCACCCTACATTACTGTGGGGGTTGTCTCTTTAATGGGCTTTCAGTGCCCTGTTTCAATCTACAGTATACTACCTTCTCACTTACTTATAAGACTCATGCCCTACCTCAGCTACTCTCCCTGCTAATGTTATAGTTATACTCATGCCTTCAACTTCACATGTACTACAAAGACGACATACGGTTGTATAGCATCTGGTGTCTGTCATCTCACCAGAATCTAGCAATGACCCATACATGGTGGTGCTTAGACTGAATATGATATGCTTTTATTCTAAGCTTGACCATAAATCTGGATCCGGTAACTTTACAATATTTGTCACAATTGGAATTTACTGAATTTTTTGTAAATTTGTATTTTTGCTTTACTGATCTTAGGCCACATTTCTTCTGATGGCTCCATTCTACACAAGTTTGTTTTAAGGTGGCCATACACATTCTAGAACTGTTGGCTGGATGATCTTTTGACCAAAATGTCTCCCAGCCCCCCGAATTCCTCCATACACCTATGCATTTGGTTCAGCTGAAGGTGTAATCTATGTGGAAAGAGAGGAGAAGATTTCTGCCCAACACTTTTGGTGGCGGTTTACTTCCTGGGAGAACAAAAAGATTGGGCGAAAGGATTCTGTTCACCTGATCTTTCTCTTCCGAGACATCATCTGTTGGGCGAGAGTCAGGAGCTACACATACACATTAGGTTTTTGGCTGAACCCACTATTCTTGGTGGGTTGGGTTGACAATACAATAATGTGTATGGTGGCCTTAAAGCTCACCTGGTCCATACAAAAGAAAACAAGAATGCTGAAGAAAGCTGCAGTTTCAGGACAAAAATATGCAAGACAAGACAAAAGGGAGGACCAGGGCCAGTCTCATCTTTTTACATTGTGTAACAAAGAGCCATTAGATTATATTTAAGCATTCAATTAGAATTAAGCACATTCTTTAAAAAGAATGCAAGGGGTGTATCATGAGGGTGTCACAACCTATCGCTGACCCTGTTGTGCCTGGGGTCAAAAGGTCGCAGCGGGTGGCTACTCGTTTGGTTTCAAGGGATAGCTCCATGTCCTAGTGGTGGGAATGGATGGTGGAGTTGGAGTTGCCGTGATGCTGTTGGATCTCTGGTTCACTCCTGTTGTTGTCTCCCTTTGGGGATTGTTTGTTGTTTGTCCTTTCCCTGTTGTTCCGCTAGGTGTCAATGGTGAGGACTACTGCTCCCATCGCCCTACTCACTACCTAGGGCTTCTTTCAGGGTTAGCTAGGGACGAGGCACGTGATCAGCGTAAGGGTGAGCAGCCCATCTAGGGATGTCAGGGCAGCCAGGTGCCAGTCGTGATAGTGTGGGGGTTGGTGGGGGGGGGGGGGGGGGGTTGTTCAAGATCATTAATGAAATGGAGCAAAAAGTGGCTGCAAATGACAATTCTGACTCTGGAGGACATCTATAAATCCATTGATTTTCATAGTGTAATTCCTTTTTTCTCCTGTGGAGGCACTGCAGGGGGAATAAGCAGGTCCCACCCCCACCTTAACATGTGATTAAGTTATTTCTGTAGACCCTTTCAATAGAAAGGGAATGCAAAAAGTAGACAACCCTTTTGAAGGTGTTGTATGAGATTATAAAAAGGCAGATTTTTTAATTTTTTTATTTAGAAACTTTCCATTTTTGGCCATTTGTTTATGGAGTTCAAGACATCTATTAAATATCAAAGTGAATCTCTGGAGGACCCAGCACGTCCATGCATGGACATCCCACAGATATCAAAGGGAGCAATGTAATGCTTCTTCTCCCCTGTGGCGGCGCTGCAGGAAATTTGAACACTTGCTGCCAGTGCCCACCACATACTGCAGCTCTGGGGATTCTAGCAATGGGTCAACTTCTGATCAGCTTAGTTTGGGGGACCCTACAAAACCAAAAGTATTTGTAAGAAGCAGACACTGAAGAAAACATCATGAAAAGTCAATGAAACGCGTCAGTATTCAAGCTCCACTGAAAAAGCTTTTTGGAATAGTCCTTCCCTAAACTCTCTAAATGTGCTGATTTTTGCCAGACTTTGCAGCCGAAGTGAAGTGTGAATTGACGTCAGCGTCTCCATTAACACTTTACTCTCTACGGGAAAATCAAACTTGGTGGAAACTCGCATACTGCTGAGCGATACGCACCGGCTGACCACATCAATGGAGGAACATCTGGGGCTTCTCTTCTCATGAAATCCCAGCCGGTGGATCAAATCTGCTTAGTTTCTTAGCAGATCTAGAAAGGAAAATGTGTTCTAATCTTCGAAGGCCACCTGAGAAAACGTTGGTTTCGTTTCTCATTTTTAATGTATTTTTTTTTTAGTTATATAGTTATATTTCTCATATTGATTTTTTTATGGTAGGAGAACATTTTCCTTAACCTCTTGAGGACATCTGACATATATGTCTGGAGCAGAACGTTCAGCATGGCCTCCGGATGCCTGTGTCACACAGCAGACACTCAGGGCTAACATTTGCAATAATGCCAATAGCAGACATTTAACCCCTCAGATGCCGTGGTCAAATGGCAGAACGCCATAGAAAAAGACTGAATTCCTCATAATCTGTTGTGTAAAATCACAGCAGAATAGGAGCAATTCAATCTCAAAAATGTTCAAAATGTTTGGGGGGTGTTAAATTAAAAATAAAAACATTTTTAAGAAGTTCTCAAAAATATAAAAGACATACAAATTCTAATCATCCCTCTTTCCCCAAAATAAGAGAATACTGTATATAAACAATAAAAAAAATCATAATAGACATCACTGCATCCTAAAACACCGGTACTATTAAAATATAAAAATATTTATCCAATGCGGTGAACGGGGAAAAATCAAGATGGCGGATTCACCCTTTTCTCATTGCTTCACCGACCCCCAAAAAATTGATCAAAAAGTCATAAACACCCCAATAAGGTACAGATTGCCCCACAAAAAATGCACCCTCACACAGCTTAGTAAACGTAAAAATAAAAGTTATCAGGGTCAGAAAATGGCAGTTTTCATTGCATTAAGTATTAAAACACAAGAAAAACTGTATAAATGTGGTATCATTGTAATTGCACTGACCTGAAGAAATAAGAGCATGAAATAGATTTTTCGCATACGGAACATGTTTTTTTTTTTCACACTCAACTTGGATTTTTTTTTTACAGCTTCCTACTACATTGTATGCAACAGTAAACAGCGCCATCAGAAAGTACAACATGTTCCAGAAAAAAACAAGCCCCCAACAGCTATGTGAATGGAAAAATAAAAAAGTTATGGCGCCAGGAAGGCCAGGAGGGAAAAATGAAAAGGCAAGAACAGAATTTCCCATTGTCCTCAAGGGGTTAAAGGGGCTTCGCCATGGACAATTTCTTTACATATTCTAAGGGAACCTCTATTGCCCCTTACCAGAACCGAAAATCCAAAGTCATCTGAGGCACCGGCAGGAGACTTCTATGAGAGGTCTATTGATCAAATTCAGCCTGCCTGAACTGTGAAAAAATTTCTGAAAATGTAAGGCTACTTTCACATTAGCGGCAGCCTTCTCCAGCAGGCTATTCACCCGCCGGATCCGTTCTGCCGCTAGTGCACGTGTGCTGCCGGAAGTCCGCTCCGGCCCCATTCACTATAATGGGGGCGGGCCGGAGGCTACATGTCGTAGTTTTATTCCGGCCGCCTCTCGGCATGTTTGCCGTACTGCGGCTGGGCCTTCCATTACAGTGAATGGGGCCGGAGCAGACTTCCACGTGCACTAGCGGCAGCACGGATCCAGCAGGCTGTTCACCCACGGGACAGCCTGCCAGAAAAGGCTGCCGCTAATGTGAAAGTAGCCGTTTAGCTTTCCGTTCTTCTGATCCGTCAGAAGAGAGAGAGGAAAAAAAAACAGGATCCAGTAAAAAAACGGATCATGTTGCATCAGTTGTCATCCGTTTGAGCCATTTCCATCTGAGATCCGTTTTTGGAAACAAAAGTACTGCATGCAGGACTTTTTTTCCCTGTCTAAAAAAACGGGGGCGTTTCAGACACGCAGGCAGCAAGCGTCTGCTCACCATAAGCTGCAGCAAGCTGCGTACACAGTGTTTCCTGGTAGTATTGTAATTTGTCCTCCCTTTCTGCCAGAGGGTAAACATTCCCCCATTTTGCCTTGGCAGCGAGGGTCTAAAAGCATGGCTATCCAGTATCAACCGACTGCTTGAGGTCAATGATCCAACTGCCGGTGCACTGAAGACCTCAATGCATGAAGAATAAAAGTCATTTTTCTCAGAAACGACACAACTGATTTTAACAAGACAGGTATCATTTTAAGTAGCAGAACCAACCCCACAAGGCAGAATGCATGGTGCAATAGGGTTGATCCTTCGGACAAATGCTCTTTAAGGAAAGAATGATTGTTTATGCTTCCTTGTGTGTTCTAGATCACGTAGTGCAGTGCAACACTTTCTATTACCAAATGTTATAATAACATGTGACCTGTTTCTGTTCTAGATTATAAGAGAACAAGAGGGCATCCTATATGTCTAGAGGAAAACAGGTTTCACCATTAGGTAAGGAACCTGGCTCTGTTAATCAAGAAGAAGAGGTTGGGGCTGGCAGAGGAACAAGGAGGAGCGAGGGTGCACAGAGCGGCTTGGAACCTGCCCTTGGGGCACCTAACTGCTCTTTACATTTTCTCCAGAATGATGGATTACTCAATAAAAGGTATCATTACATTCAGTTGAGCTAGAACTAAATGACAAGGTGCCTGGCTGGGGTAACAGGGATTAGTTTTTTTTTTTAATATAGGGGAACTGGTATCTTACTCATAGGGTTTATTTTTGCTGTCTTCTGGATCAACACAGTAGGATCATAGGTTGGACTTGATGGACCTCAGATCTTTTCTACCTTTACCAACTATGTAACTATATGTAGCAAACAGAGAACTAGAATATGTTACATTGTAGAACATTATCACAAGGCTGTCATTATACCGCTCTGTGATGTGGCGGAATGTATCATTTACTGTTCTAGAAGAAGTCATCCAGAGTGGTATTGTACAGAACAAGAAATCATCTGATGGCGTCCTGGCCATAGTCATTGTTAGAATGCGCATTGCAGGAATGAAATGTGTGCATGCTATATTTCTGTAATACATGTACATGCAGTACCTTGCAAAAGTATTCAATCCCCTAGAAAGTAAATAAATACACCTGCGTTATCCCGATTATTGCAGCCAGTATTCAGGCAAATCGTTTGGCTTATGGAGGAGGGGGGACATTTGCAGGTACTGCATATAAAATGTATATCAGTTATTCATTATTCTAAGTCTAAATTGACCCCTATAACAGAGCAGCGGATATTAAGAGCCCTCTCTGCCTTGGAGTCTACGGGGCACATTTACCTCCTTTGCCTGCCAAGTACAATGCGGGCGGCTTGTAGTAAATAATTCAATTATAAGGCAAAACGCACTTTAATTTCGCATTGCCAGAATTTACTATCACGGAGGAGCTTTGTCAGCTTTAATTAAATAATCTCCCCTCCGCTCTGCCTGCAAACAATCCTATTTCCCGGCCTCTTTTCATCTCGCTGGCTCGGGAGGTACCTGGTGTTTTTGAGTATTTCACCCTCTGGGACTGCGATGTTAATGTGGTGCTGCACCCACAGCGCTGGAGATCAGGAGATTAGCATGTGGCACAAAGGGGACACTTCCCAGGAATGCTAATTAATACAATATTGGCCACATGGGTCGGGGATTAATGCCAGGAAATTAATTCCTCTTATGTCATTTTACACTTGAAATGTTCTGCATTTAGACAGATACAGTATGTCAAGCGGTAAGTGGCCTCATCTATGTGACCACATTGAACTGGAATTTGGCTCAATTTCTCAAGAAAACAATTCAATACAATATAACAACATGCAAGCAAAACCTTTGGCTGCAGTTCACATTACAACCATTGGGTGGCAGCACAGACACATATAGGATAGACATCTCATGACAGAGCATCGCAAAATTATGTTTATTGTTTTTGTTTGTTTTTTAAAGCTGCTCATCTCAGGATATGTTGAGCCAAGAGGTAAGGTAAAGAAGGTGGGGGGTGCTCATCCACTGCTATCTAGACTCATCCACTGCTATCTAGACTTAAGAACCATATTCAGTCCATTACCCAATAGAAAAGTGAACAAAACATGATCAACCATGTTTAGAAATCTATTGATGGGATGTAGTACTGGTTACAGGAGTAAATGAGATTGAAAATGAGATTGATCTCAGTCCATTGAGCTCTACGCGGTTCTCAACTAGACCACAGTAGATGTCATCTATTCAAAAAACTTGTAGGAGAACTCCAAAAAGGCTGCCATTCACTGGCATCTAGACCAATAGACCAGTGAAAAGAGCTTGTCAACCATTTCCAAAAATCTTTTGATGGAATGTAGTACTGGATACAGAAGTAAATGAGATTGATCTCAGTCCATGAAGTTCTACATCTCCTTAAAGTTCACGACCAGACCATGGTAGATGTCATCTATTCAGAAAACATGTAGGAGAACCCCAATGGGGCTGACCATCTTCTTGTATCTAGACCCAAGAACCAGATACAGTCCAATATCCAACAGACCAGTGAATACAGCTTGGTCGACCATGCCCAGAAAACTATTGATGGGATGCAGAACTAGATACAGGAGTAAATGAGATTGATCTCAGCCCATGAAGCTCTACATCACGGTAGATGTCATGACCAGCATGTGAATGGCGGAGTACAATGGAGTGGTTTCAAGCAGCTTTTTCCAATTCTTGGCTGGAGATACACTTTGAGAGTAAGGATATCTGAGAAACAAGGCATCTGACGTTGACAATGACGTTTTAGAAAGGGTCATATTAAAGGGGCTCTTCACTTTGGGCAATCCCTACTTCTTAGAACAATAAGACAATAAGCTGATCACAAAATATCCTTCTGCTGGGACCTTCATCGATCAGCTGTAAACTGTGAGGAAAAATTTGCACTAAGGGTTCAATTTCCCTGCAGCACAAATAATGACATAGTGTCCATTTACATAAGAAGAACTGGAGTCCACAAGCAAAATGTTGGTCTACACATCCTGAAATATAGGTGCACAGAAGCCTCTACATAAATATCATCCCTTTATGAAGACCGTCCTCTTATCTAGAGCAGATGCTCTTGGTTCCATGATATTCTATGGCCATCTTCTCTGAAAGAACATCTCCTGATTTCTGTGCTAAAACAAAACAATAGCTGATCTTAGGGAGACCAGCTACAGAAAACACTGTGGAGCCTCATTTAAGAGTCTCGACACAGCAATCCAAAGTGCAAAGCTCCCTGGGAAACAGTGATATGCAAAATAACCGTGGAGCCCCAGTTATGGGTCTTCAACACAGTGAAAGCCAGATATCCCTCAAAGGAAGGAAAACCGAGCAAAGGGGTGTCCCCATTACAGAGATCACCAAATCCACCATATTAAGTGGCCCCTATATCAAGATCCCGCTCTTTTACAAGCTTTAAGGATGTGACGGGGAAGACCTAAGCCAGTTATCCATCCACAGACAGCTGTTTCGGGGTGTTGCCCCTCATCAGTGTGGAGTAGGATTCTGGCTAACCGGGAGCAATGCCTTGGAGGGATATCTGGCTTTCACTTTGTTGAAGACCCATAACTGGGGCTCCACGGTTATTTTGCATATCACTGGTTTTTGTGCTAACTCACTTTAAGGGGGTGTCTAATGAAGATTGCTACCTTCTTGTATATACCTTTTAGGACACTTGGATGTCATATAGCAGTATCAGTCTGCTCAGGACTATTCCCCCTCCTTGAGCCAGAGCCTATATCCAAATTTTAGGATGCTGAAATATGAGGTGTTGGGTCTGTGTTGAGCTGGTGAAACAATTGACACCAATCATAATATACTGCAAGACTTGTAAGAGAAAATGTCTGAAGTGGGGATGTTAGGAAGCAAAACAGAGGATGATAAATGTCCCTCTAGATGTCTGCTTCTGAAGCAAGCAGTCTTGTAGAAATCTTACAGAGAATACAGTTGTTAATTGCATTTAGGTTGAAAGGGATTGACCACCATTTGGAGAGGTTTTGGCAAACCCCTCCCTCCGGCCCAGATCTGCAAAAGGGAAGCATACTTACCTGCTTCCCACCTCTGGGTCCAGGCTTTATTGCTCCCCATCTTCGAGTGCCTTGCTCAGGTTCCCCGCTGTCAATACCTGCTTTGACATCATTGCGGCCAATTACTGGACGCAGTGGTGACCTGCCCGCCTTAAGTCACATGACCAATAGACTTAATGCAAAGGGAGCAGGTCACCGCTGCAGCCAGAAATTGGTTTGTAGTGTTGACAGCGAGGGACCAGAGTGAGGCATCTGAGGACTAGGGGTGAAGAAGCCAAGACACAGCAGCAGGAAGTAGGCAAGTATGCTTTGCTTTTGCAGGTCTAGCCAGTTAGGGGGTTTGCCAAAACACCGTCCAAGAGGTGGCCAACCCCTTTAACCCATTCCTGTTTCCTTTTGTAGACAAAGCAGCGGAGAAGGGCTTCTTATGAAGGTGCCTTTCAGCCAGACACATTCCTTGTGTATTGAGGAACATGAACATGACTGATCTCTTGGGGTACATTTTTGATATTTTGCACAATTTACATAGAAAATAAAGACTCAGTGGGATTAAAGGAGAGGCAAAGATGGTGAGAAGGAATTCTGGAATTTTTTGTACTTTTTATGTATTTGCTACATTTAGCATTGCTACAGTATAAGTCAAACAAGTACCTAGTACCTGACGGCCCCCCAACAATTATTTTTCCCTGTAAGCACCATATCACATGACCATTAATTGGGTATAATTTCCAATTCCTCCAATATCCGATGGGCTTTTGTCTCGGTGGTTGTGGGTATCGGAACGATGGATTATAAATAGCAGACTGTTCATGTAATTGACAATATCCAACAATTGCTTTTGCAACCGAGGATTTGTCTTGCTAATGTTTCCTTCTCTAGACTTCTATAGAAGGAAGATATCACTATTATGTTTCTCAGGAGACTTGCTGACTAGAACAATCACAGTTTGGTCCCTGGAGAAGTTCAGGACCATGGATAGCGACACCTGTACTGCCACATCTGAACAAAGCAAGCAGAGTGCTAGCTGGAATCTCTCACATCTGGTATATTACTTGCAGTCTCTCTGGAGATTACAATAAAAATAAATTTCCCGTCACTTTGCACTTGAGTCTGGGACTTGCCAGGTCCGTATCTCTCTACTTTGGAGATGTTTGTGATGATGTGACAAGACGGACCCAGCCAAGCTTCCTTTGCTCTCAACGATCGCAGTTGGATAGGAATAGAGTGCCTTTGCTTGGATGTGACTGCTGCTAATGGCAAAGTTTAGCAAAGACCTAAAAGAGCGGTGAAGTGTAAAGAGAAGGAGGCTGATGCTTCAGGACTACAGCTCATAATGATATAAGCTTACTCTTTCTCCTTGTAAAGTTCTAGCTTGATCGGTCTGCAATGATCGGTCAAGAAAGAAGCCAATTGGGTTCTCTATATTTTTTCCAGGATATTCGGAAGACAAAATTCTGTATAACCCTTGAGCGTCAATCAAAGCAAGGTATCCATATCTCAAAGGCTTCCATAGCTCTAGAAGGGAAGTCCTACAGGTAACATAGAGTCTTCGACGTGAGATGTCTGAAGCTGTCAACGAATGCCTACTGAGGTGCTGTCCAAGATTACAAAAATGTGTCTGCTTCCTTCCAGAAACAGCACCATCTCTGTCCACAGGTTGTATTGTGGCGCCTTTTGACTTCAACGGAGCTGAGCAGCAATAGCAGACACCACCTGTGGCCAGGTGTCTTTCTGCTGCTGAAAGAACACAAACGTTTTTCTAATTCTGGAAGGCCCCTTTTATATAGGAAGTGCCATATATGTTATACAGAGTGGATACAAAGATGTCCACTGAGCCTGTCACTGAGGATACTTTATCAACTGACTGGAACAAGTCACATTTAGGACCCCCCTTTTAGCAAAGCTGCGATTTGGGTTGAGGGAATCAGTTGGCCCCAGGATTTTGGTGTTCTAAACTGGTCTAGAGTCTGATTCCCTGTATAATGGAGGCAGAACCAGAGTAAATGGCAATGGCCTGAAGATACATAAATGTCAGGAGATACTAGTGAAAGTAGAATGATGAGTGGGGGATATCAGTGGGTAGTCGAACAGGTCAAAGTTATAGTGGAGGTCAAGGAGAACCATGCTGAGGTTCTGCAGAACAGATATAAGTATAGCTGAATAAGTCAAGGGTCAGGTAAACGAGGTGAAACGGCACTAGAAGGTGGTACAGGTCAAAACCATGTTGGATCAATAGTATCAAACCAATTCAGAGTAGAGTAGAATTCTTGGAAATTGTGTTTAGTAACCCCCTACTACCTTTCTTTACAGTAGATCATGCAGTGTGCAGACACTGAACCAGCAGGGAGCCACAGAAAGATGTGATTCTTTCTTGTACGTTTGCACAAGACTTATTGTAAGAGTGATTTGTCAAATGAATGTTCCCAACTTGGATAACATGTAGTAGAAATGTTTCTCAGTCAACTGCAACGACACCCTACTTCAAAATGAAAATGCCATTAAACTAAGGAAGAGGAACTTGAAGTGGAAGGCAAATGAGAATGTGAAGAACATGGGCCAAAGAGTAGAGGAATGATAGGGGATAAAATAATGGTTAGAGATGAGCGAATTTCTAAAAAATTTGATTCGGCTGGTTCGCCAAATTTTTCGAAAACTATTCGGTTCAATCCGAATTTATTTCCAGCGAATCGTGTATATAAATGGCTATTTCCTGGCGTGTAGAACACTGTACCTTGCAGTAACACGCATAGGGAGTCTGCTGTGGTAGTAAAACAATACTGTGAGTCCGTATGACATGCAGATGACAGGCGTCGCTCCTAGAATCACTGCACACTTCACTTATTTGGGCAGTCACCGGGCCAAAACTGACCAAATAACTCAAGTGTGAACTCAGCCATACAGGTGGATGTTAGCGTCAAGAAGAAGCGCACTCCTTTTACACCGTCGTCAGCTGATTCCACATAGATGTCTACAGAACCTGTTCTATTAAAGGCTTATACAAGTAGAGCCCCCCGACAGAGTGGAGAGGGGGTCAGCAGTAAGTTTGTGTTGACGTCACTGATTATTTTGCCCTTCCTCTGATCCATCAGGACAATAACCCACAAAAAACGGATCCTGTCTGTGGAGCATCCGCCTTCACTCTGTCAGCATTTGGTCAGTAATCCATCAGTATTGCTAATGCAAAAAAAACAGGAGTGGATCCAAAACAGAGATGACAAGTGAATGGAATATTTGCATGTCTTCTGTGTTTTGTACCCCCTCCTGCTTTTGTGGGATCTGTTGTGCGTCTCATTTTTCCTTCCTTCTGACAGATCAGAAGAAGGGTCAAATAAATGATGATGTCAGCCAGGCCGAAAGGCAAAATAGTGGCCCAGTCATGAAGTGGGGAGGGTGGGAACAGCATGAGAAGTACACAGAGTGGACCTATGACATAGTGGTGAGGTGGAAGCAGAATGAGGAGACCATAGAATGGCCCAATGACAGAGTGTGGAGGTGACGGCAGCATCAGGAGTCCACAGAGTGGCACAATGACAGTGAGGAGGTGGCGGTAGCATCAGGAGGCCACAGAGCGGCACAATGACAGAGTGTGGAGGTGGCAGCAGCATCAGGAGGCCACAGAGTGGCACAATGACAGTGTGGAGGTGTCGGCAGCATCAGGAGGCCACAGAGCGGCACAATAACAGAGTGTGGAGGTGGCAACAGCATCAGGAGGCCACAGAGTGGCATAATGACAGTGTGGAGGTGGCAACAGCAGCATCAGGAGGCCACAGAGCAGCAATGTGACATAGTGTAGAGGTGACAGCAGCATCAGGAGACCACAGAGGTTCAAGGTGACATAGTGTGGAGGTGGCAGCAGCATCAGGAGACCACAGAGTGACCCAGTGACAGAGTGGGGAGGTGGGTGGCAATACGAGTACCAGCTGAAGATGGTGGGTGAAAGAAGGAGCACTTGGTATCAGATATGTGTCATTAGGTGGGTGGCAGCATCAGAAAAGTAGCTGAGGCAGGTAGCCAGAAGAAACCGGTCTCTTTTGTCAAAGTGTTGGTGTGGCACCAAGGATGATCTAGTCTGATGCAATTGGCATTGGTGGATGGAACTATGGCCCCCGCTGCACTAAACACCCACTCTGATGCCACACTACTGGCCGGGCAGGACAGCTTTTCCAGGGCAAACTCTGCTAGTTGCGGCAACAAATCAAGTTTTGCTGCCCAGTAGTCCAGCGGATCTTCAATGTGTGGTAGCAAGGTGCTGTCCAAGTATGCCACCACCTGCTGGTTCAGGTTCTGCTCCAGGTCGCACTGCTGCTGGTGAGTACTTTCTTTACTATGCGGGTGAAGAAATCTGCTCATCAGCGACTGTAGACTCAAGTTGCTGCTGATGGAGCTCAAAACTGCTCCTATTCCCCCCCCCACCCTGCCACAGCAGCCATGGAAGAGGAACGTGAGCGCAGAGGGCCCCCCGGTCAGACCCGCAAGAGGATGGACAATGGCGCAGATAGGCAGCGGCCAACTGACTACATAGGATGTCTCTATAGTAGTTCAGTTTGTCCTCCCTCTCAGAGGGTGTAAAAAAAATCCCCCATTTTGGACCGGTAGCGAGGGTCCAACAAGGTGGAAAGCCAGAAGTCATCCCTCTGCCGAATGGTGACAATTCGGCTGTCACTACGCAAGCAAGTGAGCATGCATCGGGCCATTTGTGCAAGTGACTCAGAGGTATTTCCTGCCTCCATCTCTACTGCATACTGCCACGGTGTGTCTGGGTCATCTGCCTCTTATTCTTCATCTCCCCCTTGATCAGCTAGATTTACCAACATCTGTTCCAAGACATGAAGCAGTGGAATGACATTGTTCATCCCGTAGTCCTGGCGACTGACAAATAACGTGGCCTCATCAAAGGGCCTAAGCAAACGGCAGGTGTCACACATGAGCTGCCACTGGCTGACATAGAAGTTACACAGGGGAGTACTGCTGTTCGCTTGGATCATCAAGAAATCATTGTTCGTATAGTCGATCCAACATATGGAGGGTGGAATTCCAACGGGTGGAAACGTCGCATATCAGCCTATGTTGGGGGATGCTGTTCTGCCGCTGCAGCTCAAGGAGGGTGTGCTTTGCTGTGTACGAGTGCCTGAAGTGCATGCAAAGTTTCCTGGCCATTTTTAGAATGTCTTGCAGATGGGTGGAAGACTTCAGTAACCGCTTGACATCCAGATTAAACACGTGTGCTATGCAGTGTACATGACTCAGCCCTCCTTGATGCAACACTGACACCACGGTCTTCCCGTTGTCAGTCACCTCGGATCCGATTTTGAGTTGTCGCAGAGAAAACCAGGATTCGATTTCTTGCTGAAGGACACGGAGCAGTTCCTCCCCTGTGTGACTTCGTTCGCCCAGGCAAACGATGTGCAGAACAGCGTGACACTGCCGAGCCCTGCACATCTGGTATGCTGGAGGGGCGCTGTAAATTGTCCCTGCAGTGGAGGTTGAGAACACGGTGGAGTATAAGGATGTAGAAGCGGACATTATCGCAGGACCAACGACGTGAGAACGTGGAGGCCAAAGCGGCGTCACCTGGCCAAGTTGCTGGTGTGGCTGTGCAGGAACCACATTCACCCAGGGGGCCGAAAAGGACATATTGTCCTTGACCATAGTTACAGCTACCGACCAATTTTCCCAAAAAAGCCTGTATCACAAACAAATTACACCACTGAATGGCTCATCGACGTAATTCGGTTCATACAGAAGAAAGTCTACAGTCACCCATCAATTTTCCCGTATTTTTTTTCCTATTAATACACCCCCCAAAAAAAAAATATAACAATCACAATTCACCACAGAACGGCTAATAGGACGTACGTATCTATCCTATTAATACACCCTGTAAATGGCGGTAGTACATTGGAACTTCACCGGTGAATGGCAATTATTTTTTTTTTGCCACTAATACATACCAAAAAGGGCTGTAATTTTCTCACTTCACCACACAACGGCTAATAAGCCCTTTTTTCTACTAATACAAGCCAAAAAATGCTTTAGAGCATATAACTGCACAAGGGCAAATAAGACATAGAAATATTTCCTTGTAATAATCCCTGTTAATGGCTGCATCACACAGCACTTGCATCCCAATAACAAGAAGGGTTGGCTGGAATTACAGAGCTGTATAATGGCAATTTGGATCCGCAGTCAGTTCAGCAAGGTGTAATAGGATTGTTCCTATTCCCCAGGCTGTAACCTTCCCGACTGAACCCTGTTCTACATAAATGCTGTGGAATGATTCCCCCCTTTCCTTTCCCTACACCCTGAATAATCTTTCCCTAAACTTGTACATCGTTTTTTCAGCACAATGAAGTCTTTCCTAGCACTGTCCCTAGCGCCTGCTGACGTCTCTCCCTGCACTAAGTACACTGGAAAATGGCAGAATCCAAGATGGCTGAGGGCTGGCTGACTGCTGATTGGCTGCATGCATGGCATTATGGGTGATCCCGCCTTCCCGGAGTTCCTTGCTCCATATCCTCACACGTGCAGCAGCCATTTTAGGAAAAAATGCGATTTGTTACCATGAAGCGTGAGGAAATTCGGATCTAATTCCACTTCGTCAACTTCGATTCACTCATCTCTAATAATGATGTAATGAAGAGGAAACTAAATGATGAGAAGATAAGGATCAATGAGAATGAAAAGGAAGAGGTAGAACGTAAATAAATAGAAGAATGAGAATGGAAAGAAGATGGAGGAAAAGATGCAGTAGAAGAATAGATAAGAGGAAGAAGATTGATGAGAAGATGAAAAGAAAGAAAAACATCCAGAATGTAAATAAGTAAAAAAAAGGAGAAAGAAAATGAGGAAAAGATGCAAAAGAATAGATAGGAGGAAAAAGAATGATAAGAATATGAAGCTCAAGGAGAATGAAAAGAGAAATATGAAGTAGAACATAAATAATTAGAAGAATGAGAAAGGAAAGAAGATAGGAAAAAAGATACAGAGGAAGAACAGATAGAAGGAAGAGGAATGATGAGAAGAAGGACAACGAGAATGAAAATGAAGAAAAACATCTAGATTGTAAATAAGTAAAAGAATGAGAAAGGAAACAAGATGGGAGAAAAGATGCAGAAGAAGTATTGATAATCAGAAGGATAATGATGAGTAGTAGAAGAAGAATGACTGGGGGTTCAGAAAGTGCAGAAGTGGAACAGGAAGTGAAAGGAAGTAATAAAAAGAAGAAGCAGAAACAAGAAGTGGAAGAAGGAGCTGAACTTGAAGGAGAAGAATACATTGTAAGAAATAAATCTAAGAGTAAAAAGAAGAGGGTCAAAAGAAGGAGAAAAGCAAAACAGATGAACAGGAGGCGGAAGGCAAATAATACGAGTAAGGAAGGAAAGAAACAAAAAGACTACAAGAAGGAGAAAGAAGTAGAAGGAAAAGGAGAAGAAAAAATAGGAAGATGAACAATGATAGGAAAGTTTATAATGAATAATAAGAAAAAGGTGGACGAGAAGAAAGAGGATTGTAATAAGCATAGAAAAGATAAAACATAGAATGACTGTAGGAAAAGAAAAAAAAAGAGGAAAGAAACTATACAAAGTAAAATAACTATAGGCAAGAAAAAGGAAGAACCAATAGGAAGATAGGAATAGGAAGAAAAACAGGAAGAAGGAGGAGGAAGAGGAGAAGGAAGAAGGGTGATGAAGAGAAAAAAGGAGAGAAGGCAGAAGAAGAAAAGAATAATGATGACAGAGAAGAAGAGAATAATAAGAAAGGAGCTGGACACTGGTTTCCCAGGTGGACTCTTTTCACAGGTGTCAGGACTACGTTTCTTATCTTGCTTCGCTTTTCTTGCTGCTGCCAGCTCTGAATATATTTCTCTTATTCCAGTGATTGCTGGAGAAAGAGTTAAGATACACTGAAAGTTGTGTTTGGTGAAGCATGAAGGAGAGACAGTGTGGGTGAGACTATTAAGAGAGTAGACACATGCTTTTTTTATGTCTGTTGTGAAAATTGAAGTGTGGTTAAGAGAAGGATGAAGACAATAACACACTGTGGTCCATTGTGTCTTCAAGTGCTTCATAAATCTGCAGTCCGCTCACCACCAGCATACCCTCCACCACAAACTGCTCTCTCTTCACTTCTTAAAATCCCACCTGGAACAAATGCAAATTCTGAAGCCGTTCCCTCTGTATGGTCAGTTAATCTTCTGTAATTATACTTCTCAAAGATGAAACAGGAGGCCCGTCCTCTCCCGCCTCCGGCCCATGACTGGCAGGTTGATTTCCTAAGAGCAACATTAGGCATAGAGATGGCCTTGCGATTTGCCGAATATGCAAACATATGGCGATGTCCGCTGGCGCCATATTCTTTTACATTGTGAAGAACTTTGACCCATGACACATCCATCAGGTGGTACAGGACAGCCAATTGAGACGTTTCAGCACATGGACACCCCCTACCCTATAACATAACCTGATCTGGCCGCCATTTTACATTCAGTCTTTTGCCAGTGTAGGGAGAGGTTGCCGTGTGGAGCAGGGACAGACTGTTAGGGACACCAAATTAATAGGGCCACAAAAGTACTTTTAAGGACTGGTATAGGTGTGCTATTGATAGGTGTGATACAGAGGGGTGTGATGTACTTTTTTTTTGCTGCATGCCTGGGTGGCAAAAATCCGCTACTCTGTTTCACAGAAAAGGAAGTTTTATTCCATATGCAATATAGAGCATAACAGCAACAATGGATGGGGCCTGGCCCCACAGTGCACCTCACTTCCTCTGCATTCACTGTACCTCCTCTGCGCCCCACAATGCACCTCAACACAGTCATGATGGCATGTTGTCATGACAACCATGATAAACAAAGATAAATAGAACATTCCATTTGTGGCTCCTTAAACAGGATCCAAGTGAATTCCTGGTTTTTCATCGTTTCTGAAAAAAGTAACAATATTTCAATGAGTTCCCTATGACATCTATAGAAACGACTCAATTCAAAGTCGAGGTTCAGATCAATAGGATCCAGGGTCTGGAGAATAAGGATCCAGAAAGCCTCTTGCTTCTTTAACAGTAAAATCTCCTCCTCTACTTGGCCGAGGAACATGTTTTCGAGCTAGAGCCGAAAGACGTCACGTGTTTGATGCAATGTGACAAGTTTTGGCAAAATAAAGTGAGTGGCGGTCTCCTCTTGCTGTTGCCGTCCCTACACGCGAGCACCAAGTGCCGACAGAATCGTTACACTTTTGGTGGATTATAGTGGAATTAAAGGATAGAAGTGTAAAAAAATACCATTTTAACTTTTTCCACGATGCATTCTGTTCAGTTGTCAAAATGTCCCCAATGTGTGGCCAGAGATGGGGAGCAAATATTATGGGGAGGGGCCACAAGCTGTTACAATGTATCAGCAAACTGTAACATTGACAATGCCTCGACGATCACACCGGCTCTTCAGAGCTTCTCATGGGCTGCTAATGATTTACTCCAAGTATATGTTTTATGATTAATCTCCTTGGCAGGCGTCAGCGTGCGGCAGGGCTGCCAGAGTATTCAGGACGCCTCCTGTCCCTATTTTGCTGTGACAACAAATGTATAAATGTGGAACCATCGACAATCTGTGCCAGTGACGACTGGACGGCCGTCAGGACTGTGTGCCTAGCTGTGCTTGGCTCCGGCTGTAACACATTGCCTACTGATCCAGAGAACAGTTTGCTATTGTTCCCTGGCACTGACACGTGGTCGCCGCTGCGCCTCCCGCTGAAACCATTCCACGTCTATCCTCCGCTCTCTCGCTACAGGAGACGGGGTCAAAAATAAAATCACTTTTATAAAGTTTTAGTAATTCTCCACAATTTGGATCTCGACTGTCCATGCAGAAAAAACACAAACTGTACGGAACCTCCAGACATACTGTATGTAGTGTCAGGAGGGTAAAGATACTAGACTAAATCTAGTGATATGGAGCATGCTGGTATAACCTGGGCATCTCCTGTATATAATTATATATGTACAGCTGGTATAAGTTATACATCTTCTGTATATAGTGATATGGACCATGCTGGTATAACCTGGGCATCTCCTGTATATAATTATATATGTACAGCTGGTATAAGTTATACATCTTCTTGTATATAGTGATATGGACCATGCTGGTATAACCTGGGCATCTCCTGTATATAATTATATATGAACAGCTGGTATAAGTTATACATCTTCTTGTATATAGTGATATGGACCATGCTGGTATAACCTGGGCATCTCCTGTATATAATTATATATGAACAGCTGGTATAAGTTATACATCTTCTTGTATATAGTGATATGGACCATGCTGGTATAACCTGGATATCTCCTGTATATTATTATATATGTACAGCTGGTATAACCTGGGCATCCCCTGTATATAATTATATATGTACAGCTGGTATAAGTTATACATCTTCTTGTATATAGTGATATGGAGCATGCTGGTATAACCTGGGTATCATCTGGTGTATAATCCCTGTATAATACCTGGTCTGGATATCCTCTACAACATAGTCTCGTTACTCTATTTTATTTCTGACTTTTTGCATTTATTCATAATTACTTTCATCGCTCTCTATAATGCATCTTAAATATGATCTTCGCCGTCCTCTTCCTTTTTTAACAGCAGGTATTTGTCTTTCTTTCTTTCATGGCACAGGTAGTCTTCTCTTGGAGAAGTCATTACCCTGTGATGAAAGAGCTGTGAAGATGTCAGATCTGCCGTCACGGGCAGATTTGTGCCACTATCCGGTAATTGGCCTGCCACACCAATTTAACAGCTTGGACAATATATGAGCCGGGGAAGGAAACATGGTCCAGAGCAAAGAAGAGTGATTTCCCTTTAGAGCATTTTCCTCGCCATCAGACGCTATAATGTTTTGACTCTGAATATCTTGTCATGCAGACAGGCCGCGAGTATCGGCATCAGTAAACGCACCTTATTTGTGAGTCATGTAGCAATTACTGGGAACACAGAACAATACGTCTTTTCTACAAAGCTACTCTATCTTTTTGTGGAAATGTTCAATGGTACAAACTTCGTGATCATGGACATTGCCATAATGAATGTTACATTCACCAAAGGCACAGGAACCTTATTAATGATAACTTTGTGTGTTTTGAGAGTCTAAATGTAGACGTTCACCTATTATGTACCTTTTATTTCTCGATGGTAGTAGTCACTACAGTCAAATGTATTAAAATAAGATATGAAAAAAGCCAATGCAATCACTGATGGCTGTATGAGCACTAACTACTATAATACTGCTCCTATGTACAAGAATATAACTACTATAATACTGCTCCTATGTACAAGAATATAACTACTATAATACTGTAACTTGGCTGAAAAGTTCTGCCAAAGGCAATTTCCCTTGTGGTTCATGCATTATATGCAAATTTATCACTAAGGGAGACTCGTTTATCAGTACCACTAGTGGAATACTAGTGCCCTCTATATACAAGAATATAACTACTATAATACTGCTCCTATGTACAAGAATATAACTACTATAATACTGCCTCCTATGTACAAGAATATAACTACTATAATACTGCTCCTATGTACAAGAATATAACTACTATAATACTGCTCCTATGTACAAGAATATAACTGCTATAAAACTGCCTCCTATGTACAAGAATATAACTGCTATAACACTGCCTCCTATGTACAAGAATATAACTACTATAATACTGCCTCCTATGTACAAGAATATAACTACTATAATACTGCTCCTATGTACAAGAATATAACTACTATAATACTGCTCCTATGTACAAGAATATAACTACTATAATACTGCTCCTATAGTAGTTATAACTACTATAATACTGCTCCTATATACAAGAATATAACTACTATAATACTGCTCCTATATACAAGAATATAACTACTATAATACTGCTCCTATGTACAAGAATATAACTACTATAATAATACTCCTATGTACAAGAATATAACTACTATAATACTGCCCTCTATATACAAGAATATAACTACTATAATACTGCTCCTATGTACAAGAATATAACTACTATAATACTGCTCCTATGTACAAGAATATAACTACTATAATACTGCTCCTATGTACAAGAATATAACTACTATAATACTGCTCCTATGTACAAGAATATAACTACTATAATACTGCCTCCTATGTACAAGAATATAACTACTATAATACTGCTCCTATGTACAAGAATATATCTACTATAATACTGCCTTCTATGTACAAGAAAATAACTACTATAATACTGCTCCTACGTACAAGAATATAACTACTATAATACTGCTCCTATGTACAAGAATATAACTACTATAATACTGCTCCTATGTACAAGAATATAACTACTATAATACTGCCTCCTATGTGCAAGAATATAACTACTATAATACTGCTCCTATGTACAAGAATATAACTACTATAATACTGCTCCTATGTACAAGAATATAACTACTATAATACTGTAACTTGGCTGAAAAGTTCTGCCAAAGGCAATTTCCCTTGTGGTTCAAGCATTATATGCAAATTTATCACTAAGGGAGACTCGTTTATCAGTACCACTAGTGGAATAAGATATGAGATTCGGTCTTTCATTAGATGTACCTCAGTGGGTCTAATATATCTTATTACCTGTAATTGTGGCCTGCAGTACGTGGGAAAGACAAAGCGTACTAGTACAAGAGTATAACTACTATAATACTGCTCCTATGTACAAGAATATAACTACTATAATACTGCTCCTATGTACAAGAATATAACTACTATAATACTGCCTCCTATGTGCAAGAATATAACTACTATAATACTGCTCCTATGTACAAGAATATAACTACTATAATACTGCCTCTTATGTACAAGAATATAACTACTATAATACTGCTCCTATGTACAAGAATATATCTACTATAATACTGCCTCCTATGTACAAGAATATAACTTCTATAATACTGCCTCCTATGTACAAGAATATAACTACTATAATACTGTTCCTATGTACAAGAATATAACTACTATAATACTGCCTCCTATGTACAAGAATATAACTACTATAATACTGCTCCTATGTACAAGAATATATCTACTATAATACTGCCTCCTATGTACAAGAATATAACTTCTATAATACTGCCTCCTATGTACAAGAATATAACTACTGTAATACTGCTTCTATGTACAAGAATATAACTACTATAATACTGCTCCTATGTACAAGAATATAACTACTATAATACTGCTCCTATGTACAAGAATATAACTACTATAATACTGCCTCCTATGTACAAGAATATAACTACTATAATACTGCTCCTATGTACAAGAATATAACTACTATAATACTGCCTCCTATGTACAAGAATATAACTACTATAATACTGCTCCTATGTACAAGAATATAACTACTATAATACTGCCTCCTATGTACAAGAATATTACTGCTATAATACTGCTCCTATGTACAAGAATATAACTACTATAATACTGCTCCTATGTACAAGAATATAACTACTATAATACTGCTCCTATGTACAAGAATATAACTACTATAATACTGCTCCTATGTACAAGAATATAACTACTATAATACTGCCTCCTATGTACAAGAATATAACTACTATAATACTGCTCCTATGTACAAGAATATAACTACTATAATACTGCCTCCTATGTACAAGAATATAACTACTATAATACTGCTCCTATGTACAAGAATATAACTACTATAATACTGCCTCCTATGTACAAGAATATTACTGCTATAATACTGCCCTTGTAGATGTCATCACTTTCATATGATGATTACTTACAGGATTGCTTTCATCTTGTGCTGAGCTCATTGTTGTTTATAACAATCTCCTTTTGTATTTGGGTGACAATGTACCAACATTCTGGGAGAAAGAGATAATTTATTTAAAAACTGTACAATTTTGACACATTTATGGATCTCAGGACAGGAACAATTTGTAAATATCTGAACTTGTAGACAAAGGACTCCTGAGTGATGGGTCTTAGACAAAGAAGGGTTCCATCTTCTGTGTAGGGATCTTCAAGGCTAATGCTGGAGCGTACAGGTCTGAATAGTCTCCACTTTAAGCCAACGTTCAGTTATTGTATCTGATTTACGGCGAGTTATGAGAGCGTGGGATTCTGAGAATGAGTAATGTTCCCTAACGCGCTAAACATGTTTAAGTAGAAGCGGAAAATCCTGACTCAGGGTGTTATATAGGCTGAAATAAAATTAATAGCCAATTTTCTGCTAAGCCACCACTGTGCTTCTCTAAAGCGTAAATATCAATTTATCCCCTCGAAAAGATGAAATGAGCCAGAATAATGCAGAAAATTAGCATCTGATCTGACCACATGCTTGGAGTCATAGTCTCTTGATATAGATGTAGAATGACCAGGTCTGTGGTCCTCACATACCACCATCCTCTGACAGGAGGACTCACCAGTCGTTGACTTCTCTCCCCTACTTCTCACCTTTGTGGGAGAGATCGATAACATAATCCTTCACCCCTTTATCACGTAGTGGGATACAGGCAAAAGCTGTAGCGGATTAGACCGCAGGTAGGACACTGAGTGATCACTTCTATGTACTTTTTTTCTTGCGTTCATATCATAAGCTACCATCTTCAATAGTATGGAATTGCAACACTCAGATTGTTCATTTGCACTTATTGGCACGTTTTGGCCCTCGCGGACCTTCTTCAGCGGTCAATTTGTCTGTCTTGGTGGTGAGGATTATAGAGGGACTGGATCCTGTTCAGGAGTTATAGTGCTGTTCAGGAGGCTGGTTTGCAAGTGATAAATGTTTAGTATAGATCACTCCCGGTACGTCCGAACGGTTAGGCTGGGAGGCAGTCCACTCTGCCGAAATAAGAAGTTGTACTGTGTTGTAGCTCTTGCTATTTCACTGCTTTTAGTACATTGCCATTAGAAGATATCCAAACGCGTTTCGGAGCTTAGTGCTCCTTCAGTGGCTAGCAGTGACTAGTTTGATGCGGCCTCTTAAAGGGTGTTTTTTTTACTAGGGGGAGGTGTCATTCCAAAATCCAAGTGGCAAAAAAAGAAGGACTGGACTTGTTTCTTATATTAATGGGCATCATCATAGTAATGCTCTTACGCATATTATATATGCAGCCAGTTACACCTATTCCCCACATTTACCACTTATATACCTTAAAGCATTTTTTTTTAAATAATACTGCCAATGAGGACTAAATCCCATTATTTTTTTTAGATATTCCCATTATAAATGTATTTGCGAACAATTGATAGAAGGGGACATACATAAATCGCATCCTAAGTTTGCTTTGTTTCTGTTATCTTATATCTATTGGATATTTATTACTCTTTTCTTCCTTCCTTCCAAATAATAGTAATCACGTAGCCAAAAAATAAATAAATCTATATATATATACAAATGTTATAATAGGAGATATATGTCGTAATAAAAAGACAATATAATAAAGAGACAATATATTATAGAAAATTATGAAAGAGAGGCACCACCCGCGTTTGTGGTGCATTTCTGTTGCGTTTTTTACTTAAAGTTCTAATCCTGACTTTATACCCAATGTATGTTCCCAGTGTTTCCTGTTTCTTTTGTTCTTTTTGTTCTTTATTTTAAATTTTTTAGTTTTTTTACTTTTTTGTTTTTCCATTTTTATTTTATTCTTGTTCTTCTTTTTGTATTTCTCTATTCCTTTTTCATTTTCTTTTTCAGGTTGGAATCGCATAATGTGTGAAGAAAGAAAGATGAGTGGAAAAAAGGGGATGGGGGCCTACCCAGGAGGGGAGATCGAGGTGCTGGTAAACAGCTGGACCTCGATGTCCCGTCCTGGATTGGCACCCAACCCATATCTAGAGGAAACCGAACAGTTCCATTTCTGCATTGAGGCCTGCCGGGATTAAGGTATTGAATTCAAAAATCCTTTTTGATTCTACTCTGGACATGTGGGCTATATGATTGCCACCTCTCCATGGCACATATACTGTCACACCGGTGACAGGTTTGAGAAGATCTGAAAGATTATCTGCTCATTAGTGATCTGACAGCATCTTTTTGGTTTCACTTTGTCTGTGTGTTGCTTGTATGTCCACACCTCCTGTTCAGGTGTGGATCATGTGACCTTTACCTTCCCCTATTTAGTTGGACTCCACCCATCACTCCTTGCTCTGGATAGCTTCATTTGGTGTTGGAAGAGCTGGAGTGTGGTTCTAGTTGAAGTCCTGATCATCCATCATCCTCAGAAGTTAAGTGTTCTGCTGTGAAAGAATGTTTTTCTTCGGCCCCTATTCTGGTGCAACCGGACATGTCTCAGCCATTTATTGTTGAGGTTGACACGTCAGAGGTTGGGGTAGGAGCAATCTTGTCGCAAGGTCCTTCACCTAGTTAATGGTGTGCATGTGCATTTTTCTCTAAAAACCTCTCTACTGCTGAAAGGAATTATGATGTGGGGAATAGGGAATTGCTGGCCATTAAGTTGGCGTTCGAGGAATGGCGGCATTGGTTGGAAGGAGCAATTCATCCTATTACAGTAAATACGGATCACAAGAATCTGGCCTACCTGGAGTCAGCTAAGCGACTGAACCCAAGGCAGGCCAGATGGTCATTGTTTTTCACCAGATTTAACTTCATCGTCACTTACCGCCCTGGGGTTAAGAACGTCAAGGCGGATGCTTTGTCACTTAGCTTTCCTGGGGGGGGGGGGGGGGGGTCTAATGACCCTAGTCCCATTTTATCTGAAGGGGTAGTTATTTCCGCCCTTTATCCTGATTTCGAGGCCAGGGTGTTGGAGGCACAGGAGGATGCTCCGGACTCTTGTCCTCAGGGGAAATTGCTTGTTCCCCTCAAATTACGTCACAAGGTGTTCGAGGAACATCACTGTACGGTGCTTGCTGGGCACCCTGGGAGCAGATCGACTGTCGATCTCATCTCTCGCAGATTCTGGTTGCCGGGGTTGCGTAAGTGTATTGAGGACTATGTGTCAGCCTGTGGTACCTGTGCACGTGCTAAGGTGACACATACTCGGCCTTCCGGATCTCTGCTTCCATTGCCCATCCCGTCCAGACCTTCGACCCATTTGTCCATGGATTTTATCACGGATTTACCGAATTCTTCAGGAAAGACCGTGATTCTAGTGGTTGTCGATCGTTTTAGTAAAATGGCACACTTTATTGCATTACCTAGTCTACCCAATGCTAAAACTCTTGCGCAGGGGTTTGTCGACAACATCGTGAAACTACATGGCATTCCCTCTGATGTGGTGTCCAATAGAGGGACTCAGTTTGTTTCCAGATTCTGGAGAGCGTTCTGTACTCGTCTGGGTGTACAATTGTCCTTCTCTTCGGCTTTTCATCCTCAGTCGAACGGCCAGACGGAGCGCACTAATCAGAATCTGGAGACTTACTTGAGATGTTTTGTTTCAGAGAATCAGGAAGAGTGGTCTTCATTTTTTTCGTTAGCTGAGTTTGCTATAAATAACCGTAGACAGGAATCCACTGATAAGTAGCCGTTTTTTGGGGCATATGGGTTCCATCCACAGTTTGGTACATTTTCTGGTGCTCATAATTCCGGCATTCCTGAGGAGGAACGATTTTCCTCTTCTTTGTCTTCTATTTGGCGGAATATCCAAAATAACCTGGAAAAGATGGGCAACAGGTATAAGCGTGCGGCTGACAGGAGACGTATGAGTGGTCCGGACCTGAGAGTGGGTGATTCTGTGTGGCTGTCTACAAGAAACATTAAACTTAAGGTACCTTCTTGGAAGTTGGGACCAAGATTTATTGGTCCATATAAGATCACTGCCATTGTTAATCCTGTAGCCTTCCGTCTTGAACAGCATTAAAAATCCATAACGTATTTCATAAATCATTGTTAAAGAAATGTGTTGAACCTGTTGAGTCGTCCTCCTTGCCTCCCGCTCCTGTCATGGTGGACGGCAATTTGGAATTTCAGATCAGAAGGATTATGGACTCCCGAGTTCTCCGGAGATCCCTCCAGTATCTCATTCATTGGAGAGGGTACGAACCAGAGGAGAGGATGTGGGTTACAGCGACCGATGTTAATGCTAGTCGTCTGGTGAGAGCATTCCACAGAGCTCATCCTGATAAGGTCGGTCCTGGGTGCCCGGAGGTCACCCGTAGAAGGGGGGATACTGTCACACCGGTGACAGGTTTGAGAAGATCTGAAAGATTATCTGCTCATTAGTGATCTGACACCATCTTTTGGTTTCACTTTGTCTGTGTGTTGCTTGTATGTCCACCCCTCCTGTTCAGGTGTGGATCATGTGACCTTTACCTCCCCCTATTTAGTTGGACTCCACCCATCACTCCTTGCTCCGGATAGCTTCATTTGGTGTTGGAAGAGCTGGAGTGTGGTTCTAGTTGAAGTCCTGATCATCCATCATCCTTAGAAGTTAAGTGTTCGGCTTGTTGTGTTTTGTATTCCCCCCCCCCCTCTGTTGTTTACTAGGCATCAGTAAGACGCTGGTTCCTTCACCAAGGAAGGAGCGGGTTGTCTCTGCCCTGTCATAAGTCTAGGGCATCTGAGGGCCACCAGGGTTTTCTAGGTCCCTGTGTATGAGCATCTCTACCATCGAGAGGTGCCCATACGGATAGGAGTTAGGGCCAGGAGCAGGGTTTCATAGGTGGTGACCCTTTTCCTTCCCTAGCGGTGAGGCCTAGTGTCTTTTCCCTTCCGTCTTGTTGTCTTATGGTGTTCTCCCCTACTACATCCGTGACATATATATATTAATCTCATCACATGCCACCATCCTCGAACAGGAGGACCTAACACTTTGACTTCTCTTACCTCTTCCCCATCCTTTGAAAAGGACAAAAAATAACATAACCCTGTACCCTTTTACCATTTAGTGGGACACAGGCCCGAGCTGTATCAAATTAGACCATAGGTAGGATGTTCAGTGACCATTGACCAACTCTTTGTACATGTGTGTTTCTACCTTTATATGCCACCATCTTGGAGCTGGAGGTTTCACCCGTTTTGGACTTCTCCTACCTGTTTCCCAATTCCCATCCTTTGCACAAGAGATTTATCTGCTGCCCATTTACCACCCAGTGGGGCACAGGCCAGAGTTGGCTTCAACAAGGCCACAGCTAGAATGTTGAGTGAACAGTTGTACATACATACCATGTTCATACTATCACATGCCACCATCTTGGAGCAGGAGCTCTCACAAATTTTTGACCTTTTTTACCTCTTTCACATCCCTTGCAGGAAAGAATAAGTACATCGTCGATTGTGCATTTTCTACACATTGGGACACAGGTTGGAGATAGACCGAATGAGGACACAGGTAGAGTAACCAGGTTTAGGTACATGCATTTTCCTGCCGTTACATGCCACCATCCTTGGGCAGGAAGACTCAAGACTTGTTGACCTCTCCAGCAAAATTCTCAAACTTTGCATGACAAAATAATGCATAGTCTTCTGCCCATTTTCTATCCACTTGGACACATGCCTGGGCTGGGTCAAGTAGGTCATTAGTAGGAGGTTAAGTTAACAGGTACTGTATGTGTACAGTACGTGCAGGTCCATTCCATCACATGCTTCCATCCTGGGGCAGCAAGGCTCACCACATTTTGACCTCTCCAATCCCTTGCATGAAAGAATGAGTGTATTGTCAGCTACCCATTTACTACCTACTGGGACAAAGGCCAGAGAAAGATCAAGTTAGGCCATAGGTTGGACAATGAGTGACCAGGTTCATGTGCATGTTGGTTCATGCCATCATGAGCCACCATTTCGAAGCACTCATCTCTTTTTGACCTCTTTCATCTCTCTTCTATCGCTTGCAAAAGAAAACAAGTCCATTTAGGACCCATTGGGACACTGGCCAAGGAAAGTCCTGAACAGGTAGTAGGAACTGTAGGGACAACTTAAGAGGATCCATATGCATCGCTCTTCTTTACCCACTTCACCTCTGCTACATCTACACTTTGCATTGGAGCAATACTGAAGTGATGTAAGGGTTTTCGCTCGCAATGCTGCCTTTCGCCTCAGACTCTCCTCCTTAAGCTTCCAGGTAAACAGCATAAGAGTGAAGAATGGTGGCATTGAAAAGTGACAACGTGTCTGAAGAGCAGCGGATCGATATACACAAAGCAGCAGTCTTCTTACACCTTCCCTTTCGAGCGCAGTGAAGCAGCAAGTCTGGCTCTGCATTAAGTCACCGTCGGACCCCCACACACACCCCTACAACTCAGCAGCAGAAAATTACATATTCTGCACAATTTCCAGATTTGTTTTTCCTTGTGATTTGCTTTAATGCATTATCACCAAGTAACACATAAGGAGAGAAATGCCTTGTCAAGCCTTCCTGTTACTCCTGCTGGCAGCGTTAGAAATAATTTCCGGCAGCTGCATTTAATGACACGTCCTTACTGTGTATCTGCTCATCCATAAGTGTTCACTAATACAGAAGGGCACTGTACATACAGCAATGCACTAATGCTGCCCTATTATAGGATATGTAGCCCTTACTGGTGGAGATATTCACATAATGCAGATGCAGGGGCCCCTGGCTGCTCAGAATCCCTACAAAATCTAAATCTGTTCGCAGTCTATGAATGGAGCTTTGTCCACCTAGGAGCTTTGTCCTAAAATGGCCTCTGTCATGAATCTTCTGGAACTGAAGTGGTTGAAGAAAATAGCTTGTACCAGCGCTTCCTCTTCAAACATTTTATATTCTGCCTCTGCAGCAGAGGAAGGGAACGCATTTGCTCCTTGATTCCCAAGACTCCTCAGAAGGATTCCAGGCTGTGCACAAGCCATTTTCTTCAACCACTCCTGTGAGATTATCCACCTCTGGACAGAACTTCCTGACCATTCGGACATGGCAGACTCAGCCCAGCTAGCAAGCCTCTCTGTCTATGCTGACGTATCACAGCTACCTAATGTGAGCACAACCTTAATCCAAAGCCGCTCTTTTGCCTACCAGGTGTTACCCTATGATTTTGCGCTCCTTGGGTCAGGGCACAAAGGCTACACCTAGAAATATCTAATTTCATGTGCTGCTGATGGTTACATTGCATCACGCTGGCAAAATGAAACTGCAATTCACGTCAAAGCCTCTGGGTGGCCGCACGTAGACACTTACAGCATAAACGACTCCTGACAGAGTATTGCACGATCATGGTCGTTTCAAAGCTGGTCATCTTGCACCACACATCTCAAGATATGTCAAGGCAAGAGGATAGGTAAGCCTAATGGTCAGTGAAAGGGGAACCATTGTGTCATCTGGTTTTACTTTGGGCAAAGCCTAAGGAAATTATCCTGGCATTCCCCTGCTATTCATCCTTTAACCCTTATACAGGGATCTGGACTTTACTGCAGGGGAGCCACCAGGCCACTACCTCTTGGAATAGTTCCAGTGTAGTTGATTGCTGATCCGTAGGGCTCGGAGACACCAATGCAAAGCACCAAGGGATCAGGCAATACAAAGTCAGTAACAGGCTGAGGTCAGAGCAGGCAGAATTTGTGCAAATCCATGAAACAAGGTCCGAGGTTAGCACTGGCAGAAGAGAGTCCATAAGGTAAACAGGCACAGGTCGGAGGGTCAAAAGGCGGGAAACAGGCAGAGGTCTGTACTCAGGAAGACAACAGAGAACAAATACATTAGCAAGAAATTAGCAAGCTAGGAACCTTATTGCTCAGGCAAGGAGTGAGACAGTCAGCACAGCATATATAGCAGCAGGTGATCAGCAACTGGAAACTGCCTTGCAGTTTCACCCAGAGCAAGAGGGGAGTTAACCCTTGCAGTAATGCAGAATGTGATAAGGTTCAATAGAGAATATTGCTAATTGAAGTAGCAGGACAGTGAGGTGCATGTGCCACCCATGTAACAGTAAGGAAGGACACATCTGTAGCTAAGATACCTGTTACCCCATGCATAAAACCATGTCAGTAAATGTATCCCTACCATTCTTACCTGCAGAAATAGTATCTAAATATTAGCAATTTAAGGGTAGATGTTGAGAAGACTACCTTCAGCTGATCACACAGAGATAATATTTCAAGATCACTGATGGTCAAGACATCCCATCACATGCCACCATCCTTCTTATCCTCTTCCATACCCAACTCCTTCAATGAGAGAACAGCAGAACCTCTTGGCTATTTACCAAGGACTTACATCCAACAGAGGTAAGCCATGCAGCCGGAGAGGGAAGCCCAGTTGAGGCTCAATCCCAGGTGAAGGGAATATGTACAAGGCAGGATCTCTTTAGAATCACTGAACAATAAGCAGACTAAAAAGGAAAAAACTAGGAGAGGTGTTCACCAACCATGATGAGTAGTTGGGTGAGTAGTCAACCACTGGGCACTCAAATGGAGGCTAAGTGATGTTTGAGCCAAGACATGAAATGGGCCACATTATAAATTATGCCGTAGGTCCCCACAATGTCTATGCTATTTAATGCTCAACAATTTGTCAATATTCCTGATCCCTGTTTAGGTTTGCACAGCCTGTAAGGAAGGAGGCTATATATGGCCCCAGGTGGGTAAGTTCTAGAGCACAGGCTTTCATATAGAGAGGTCTGTCCCTTTTATTATGTCCTCTCACTTGTGTTCCACATAACAGAAGACAAAATTAGCATCTGATCATGGTTCTTGAGTGTTTGACCCGCCAAGTTACTTTTCTACCTTTCTGATCATGTGTCATGATCAGTGTGTGTGTTTGGGGGGGGGGGGGGGGGCGACGACACACTGAAAACAGGAAGGAAGGGGAACAGTAACTGGGCCTAGGGAAGAAACAGGTCACCTCCTAGACAACCCTAATCCGGGCCCTGACTACCTATCAATATGAATAGACCTTTAAGGTAGGAATATTCATAAGCAGGATACCTAGGCCCTGATTTTCCTATAAGGCCCTGGAATAAGTATAGGACCAGAGACAACCCATTCCTCCCCAGATGGACGAATGTAATTCTCTGTGTCAGGCCCAGATACAACAACAGAGAATATAACAAATACAAACAAACGCGACACTTAACTTCTGTAGAGATGGAAGAACAGGAACACCAGAGAGGATCTCTCACCAGCTCAGCCAAACCCAAATGAAGCTATCAATCGCATAGTCAGAAGGGTGGGGTCAGACTATAAAGGGTAGAAGTGATGACCACTGAGCAACAGCTGAGAATAGGAAGGGGTCATTAACCCTATCAACACTGAATCAAGAGAAATCAAGGAGGCTGTTAGATTTCTCCACGCTCAGCCAATCTCCTTGATTTCCTGACATCAGTCACCTGAGGGACCGTGACATCATGTCATCTAGTGGTATGCAGAAGCTGTGAGGTCTTTCAAGTCTTAAGAAATTTAATTTTGTGCTCCTTGGATAGGAAGATGTGATAGAAGCAAATCAAGATAAGCGTCACGTATGAATTTACTGTATATTTTATAACCAGAATATCTTGTTCTTGGCTCATCAGGGCTTAATCTAAATTTTTTATTTAGCCTTCTTTACCTTATGAAGTCCCCAAGAACTTGATCATCTTCTCCCCTAGTCAACCAATTAATGCTCTCCACCATAGAACCCGATACTTCCAGCAATTCCCACAGTCATTTCAGAAATATAATCATGGAGGTGAGTGTGTCCTTGACTTGTGCTATTACTAGGACAGGAGATGCAGATGTAGACCTGCTCCCGTCTTCTTCTGATTACTACTATAACTCATAGAGACCCAGGAGGGCGATATAAAAAGAAAAGGAAATATAAGACGAGACGAGGCCGGGAGGCAACATTTGTTGCAATAGCAAACATATGACCTGGAAGACAAATCACTGGTGGCATTTTGACCCACTTTGTGCTACCAGCAGATGATGACTGTCCGATAACTGGTAGAGAAGGATTAAACGAGCCATGGTGTTCCAGGTGTTATCGAATGAAAAATGACCGCTAAGATCCAATGAAAATACTGCATGGAGTTTTTAGGTTAATAAGAGTCTACAATTCGATGGGTCACTTGTGGTTGCCCCTGCTGTCCTGTCCTGCTGCTGTATTGTACCCTCCTGGCCATGTCACAGCTCTGAGTCTCTTAAACGGCCAATAACTGCCTTTTACACCTGACTTTCCAATTCCCAAGTGCCCTAGGCTTCTCAAAGGGCTTGTCCAGCACTTTACTATTGATGGCCTATCCTGATTGGTGGAGGTCTAGCACCCTTTCCCCAGGTAGCTGTAAAACTACAAACTTCTGTCCATTGTGTAGTGGTGGACGTAAATAGGTCACTGCAGCATTCACTTCAACAGGAGCATCACTGCAGTAACCGCTACACAATAGACTTTACTGTGAAGTTCTGGTGCCAGCACCGCTACAGAACTGCAGGGTGTCGGAACCCTGACGATCAGATATTGATGGCCTTTCCTGAGGGTAGCCCATGCAATAGTAACATCCTGGAATACCCCTTTAAGAACTGTTCACCCCATTTCTTCTTGCCTGAGCCATTACCTTAACATTGATTGGCCAGCAGTCCTGTGGGGTGTGGAAGCAGAGGAAAAGTGGGCTCGGTGCTGGAACCAGAGCGCAGGTGACAGGTGAGTCTTTTCTATTTTTTTTCGATCCCTGCACCTTGCACGGTCATATAAAAAGGGATTCCCTGTCTCAGGGAAAAGTTTGGTTCAAAATATTGGTCTAAAGTAAAGGAAAAGTGTCTAAATTGTCTGACAAGATGTGCCAAAATTAATACACAGTGTGCACCACCATGAAGAATCTGGCACATCTGCAATAACAAATCTCACCCATTGGGTTCAGGATCCTTTAAATTTCTAATGGCGAGTAACAGACATCGTCGTAAACGCTCTCAAGCTTCCGCCATGTGCATGAATTTAATAAAAAGGAAAATGAAGTTCGCCTGGCTTCCCCTATCTCTAATGTGAAAGCTGCAATTTTTACAGCAAATCTCATTTGAGTTCATGATATTAAGCCGTCCAGAATGTGCCGGCGCTGCTGTCTGTAGCACGCGCGTCAGCAGCTGTTTCATTACCCGGGTACATCAGCCGCACAGGAGGAACTTATTGAGCTTGATAAATCCTTAATTACATATAATTTGCTTCTTATAAGCCACTGACCCCTGGTCCTAACCACTTTTCCTCTTAAGCTGATCTAAAAGGTTTAGGAAAAACAGTGCATGGAGCATCGTGCATTTACTACATCCATGAATGCTGCTCGGGATTGCTATGTGTCAACGGTTTGGCATCCACCTATGCCTCTTCATCGTATCTTATCCACAATACCTAAAAACCTTCTCTCCAGACCAATGTGGGGCTAATATAAAACGACCATAACTAATTCAGATCCACCCATGCAGAGTCAGGAACTCACCCAACCAAGAAAAGTAGGTGAAGTAGGCACATGCCTAGGGCGGCATTTGGAAAGAAGTTTAAATAATGGA
Organism: Bufo bufo; assembly: GCF_905171765.1. NCBI lineage: Eukaryota > Metazoa > Chordata > Amphibia > Anura > Bufonidae > Bufo > Bufo bufo. The sequence goes on from NC_053391.1 coordinate 10,862,662, forward strand.
TTTAGAGAGAAAAAAAAACTCTTAGAAAGCACAGTCAGTTGGACCTGATGACAGATGCCCTTAAAACTGAGAATGTTGGGAACTAACCTGTTTGGTCTGGGGTAGAACATTCCAGAAAATTGGTGCAGCTTGATGGAAGTATTGGAGATGAGGGTGGGAGGTTCGGATTATGAAGGACGGTAGTCTTAAATCATTGGCAGAATGGAAAGTGCGAATGGTAGACGGAGATAGAGGGCGAGATATAGGGGAAGCAGCACAGGGGACAGCTTTGTGATAAGTGTAATTCTATAGTGGATGGGAATCCAGTGCAGTGACTGGTATGAGTGGAGGCATCAATGCAGTGACTGGCACAGAGTAGACGCATCAGTGCAGTGACTGGCACAGGGTGGAGGCATCAGTGCAGTGAGTGGCATAGAGTAGACGCATCAGTGCAGTGACTGGCATAGGGTGAAGGCATCAGTGCAGTGATTGGCACAGGGTGGAGGCATCAGTGCAGTGATTGGCTCAGGGTGGAGGCATCAGTGCAGTGATTGGCTCAGGGTGGAGGCATCAGTGCAGTGATTGGCTCAGGGTGGAGGCATCAGTGCAGTGACTGGCACAGGGTGAAGGCATTGGTGCAGTGAGTGGCTCAGGGTGGAGGCATCAGTGCAGTGAGTGACTCAGGGTGGAGGCATTGATGCAGTAACTGGCACAGGGTAGAGACATCAGTTAAGTGACTGGAACAGGGTGGAGGTATCAGAAAAATCAGATCCATCCATGCAGCACCACCAAGACCACTCCTAGGGACACACCAAGGTTATACTGCAATATATAAGTGAATGTGAGGAGCTGAAGGAGACAGTGCATGGTAGAAGGCAGAGCATGGAGGCAGGAGACAGATTTTTAGCGCGTTTCTTTTAACTAGACTCCTACATAGGTCTAATTTACCAGCTGTGTCTTCCTTAACCTTTCCTTTGGGCATAAGATGAGTGGCAGGAAGCAATAAATAAATAAAATAAAAAAATTGATTTTCTGATACTGTGTTGGGAGATGTTTATGCTATTTGGGTTCATATGTGGCCGCCCAGTGGTCACTATGTGAACTGCAATTTATTGATGTTTTTTCCAGCATATAGTAATTATGCATTGCATTTTTAACCTCCAAAAATTTGAGTCCTTAGCCAAATTCAAGGGAAGCAAAAGGTGGACACATCTGTATCACACCTGAATCATATGCCTAATATGAGATACGTAACCAGTACTCATTGCAAGACCTGTACCCAGAAAAAAATCTGTAAGCCGATCTAGAGTCTTGTAGAAAAACATCTATATGTGATGACCATACAAATCATTCAATAATGGGGATTGAATACTTTTTCGAACAGAACCCTTCCTCTGCCCTCAAGGACTTTTTTCTAGCACAACTTATAGAAATAGAAAGAAATACCTTTACATTTGTAGCAGAAATCTTCCCGGTTTTGTTATTCATTGAAAGGATAAATGATTACTTTTGCAATGCACACTTTTTTCCTTTTTGGTTAAGGATGAGGGTTCCTTACTGGCTTACTGCCACAGTTTACTGTGACGGCTCTATAGATTTCTGTTTCCTTCATGTTATTATTTTTGACAGTGAGAAGTTTCTATTTTCCATCGCCTTTTGTGATGGGAAGTGTCACAACCAGTACAGAGACATCACGGCAGAGCAGTCCGAGCCTCCTGTCATCTGTCACCAGCACTGATAGGGAGTCCAGCTCACTAACAAACCTGGAGGACGCCATTGATGTCTTGACTGTCTTTCAAGTCTTCTTCTAAGATGCTCAGACTTTCCTTACTTCAGAGCCGCATTCCGTGGATGCGGGGGGTGGGGACGTGTGACTTCATATTCGGGTAGATTTTCCATTTAGAGCCCTAAAAAATCTTTGTATGCCGCCATAGCAGATGTATTGCTTGTCACCCAGCTTTTCTGCTGTCCTCAATAGCAAATCTGTCTACATACATCTCTGTACTAGTGTTGATCGAGCATGCTCGGCACATGGCGGTGTTTGGCCGAATACCGCGTGTGCTCGAGCGCGATGCTCGAGTCTCCTCCCCGCACGTTTGTTGGCCAATCAACATGCAGGTAAGCACTTCCATTCACTGTAATGCCGTAGCCCTGTTGGTTACTGGCATTACAGTGATTGGCTGGCCGGAACATTGGAGGGGAAGGGAAAACTGGGTCTATTCCTCCTAGTAAACCCTCCTCTATTAAAATGAAATATAAGTGGCTCGCCTACCAAATCGGAGATGGAGAAGGTGCCCACCTCACTGGCTCACCCAACGCCTGTAAACAACCAACCTAAATATATATAAAAGTACGGGGGGCACTCAATATCATCTTTGATTAATAATATAAATATAGATATAAATAAATAGTAAATAATAAAATACAAATATACTAAAAACAACCATCTCAAATATAATCAATGTTCTACAATACCGCATACGCGAACAGCTATATTCCTATCTCAATAGTTCAATGGTTATGTCCATCGATGGTAGTGGGCATTTATTTATAGGTAAAATGTTCATCCCGATAATAATCTTGCATTATTCCACTTAATTAGAGTCCTCCTCCTTTAGTTTCCAAACTGTGTTCACAATCTCAAATATTCAGTTAATGCTGTGTCGGATCATGCATTCAATATTTGAATGTCAATATGTATCCAGTCATTTAGCTGATTGCAACAAATAGATTTCAGTGTGAGTGTTAGTACTTTACCACTCTATGTTCGTGTTCGGTCTTGTGTCGTCTCGAGAGTAGTTCTTTCTCTTTTGGCCTGCCAGGACCTACGTGGCGTCCCACGTGATCCTGCCGTCTCCTCGTGGCGTCCCACGTGACGGAGGCAGGTAGCAGAGCCTATCCTCTAGGTCCTAGCTTTTCGCCGCAATAGTAAATACAATCGGTGTGCTGAACTTCTTAATTTCCAAATTCCCACAAGCAACCCCTATATTGGGGCCACACTAGTGGGGTATAGGTTCTTTACTGTCTTTTACTAAACGCATTTCGGGGCTACAACATTTCCCTTCCTCAGTGGTGCTCCACCTGGGGATCAACAAGCTGACCCTAAACAGGGCGATCCTACTGCGTGTCTGCTTCCTCCTAGTATATCCCTAGGTGACCCTACGCCTCGCCATTTGACTGTCCAGCCTCGTTGAGGAAGGGAGCAAGCGAGGGAACTAACACCTGGCACAATAAAGGATGCACTGAGAAAAGCTACATAAAGCAATTAAGCAGTGATATATAGTCCTGCCCAAACATATAGATATGCACACGATAGCAAGCAGTAAATAGCTATATCCCAGTGCCACTCTGCCCAACACGTTTCATTGGCATGAGGCCAACTCATTAGAGGACTTGAATTAATAAAATACACCAATGAAATAACAAAAAAAAACAAAAAAAACAATAGATAAAGTGCAAAAAACAAGTGAAACTTAGCTTAGCAACAACGGCACAGGCTCCATCTGGTCGATCTAATGGAGTACTTTGTCCTCATGGCACAGCCCTCTACTTTCTCTGAAGCTGATAGTCATCCAGCCAGGCTTGTGGTGGCAGCGTATGGCAGCACCACCCTGTCTTCCACAAAGTCCAGTCTCAGTAGCCAAGAGTCTGGTCAACACAATCCTCACCCTGATCCTCCTTCCTCCCACCATGGAAAGTCTTGCCAAACAAGTGATCCCACACTTGGATATTCCGAGGAGCTCTTTTCATCGCCATTACTTGATTTGGCCCTCTCGCCAAGTCCGCTTGAAGAGGGACATGAGGAGATCTTGTGCACCAATGCCCAAACTCTTGAGCATCCACAGTCACAAGAAGATGACGGTGGGGAACAGCAAATAGTGTTTTACGAGGTGGATGATGATGATGAGACACAGTTAACAATAAGTCAGGTTGTTGTTAGGTCAACAAGTCAGGAGGATGAGCAGAGTGAGGAAGTGGAAGAGGAGGTGGTGGACGATGAAATCACTGACCCAACCTGGGAAGGTGGCAAGCTGAGCAAGGACAGCAGTATAGAGGGGGAGGGATCCGCAGCACCGCAACAGGCTGGAAGAGGCAGTGGGGTGGCAAAAGAGAAAAGGAGGGCCACACCAAACAGACCCGCAACTGTTCCCCGGAGCACCCCCTTGCAGCAATCTCCCTTGCCAAGGGGTAGGTGTTCCGCAGTCTGGCGCTTTTTTGAGCAAAGTGCGGACGATAAAAGAATTGTAATTTGCCACCTGTGTCGTACCAAAATGAGCATGGGCGTGAACACTAGCAACCTCTCCACCACCAGCATGATCCACCACATGTCATCAAAGCACCCTAATAGGTGGGCCGAACGCCTGGTTCCACAATCAATGTCTGCGGGTCACACCACTGCCTCCTCTTCCCCTGTGTTATGTGCTGGCCAATCCCCTGTCCAAGACGCAGGCCCAGATGCCTCCCGCCCTGCACCTGGACCTTCGCAAGCACCATCAGCTAGCACATCCACTTCAGTGTCCCAGCACAGCGTGCAGATGTCCATACCCCAGGCCTTAGAACGAAAGTGCAAATACCCAGCCACCCAACCACAGGCCATAGCACTAAATGCGCACCTTTCCAAATAGCTGGCCCTGGAAATGTTGCCATTTAGGCTTGTGGACACTGAGGCTTTCCGCAGCCTGATGGTGGCGGCCGTCCCTCGTTACTCAGTCCCCAGCCGACACTATTTTTCCTGGTGGGCCGTCCCCACCTTACACCAGCATGTGTCCCGTAACATTACCCGTGCCCTGACCAACGCAGTTGTTGGGATGGTCCACTTAACGACTGACACATGGACAAGTGCTTGTGGCAAGGGATACTATATTTCCCTGACGGCACACTGGATGAACGCTGTGGAGGACGGGAGCGAGTCGTACCCTGGGATGGCACAGGTGCTACCGACGCCAAGGACTGCGGACCCTACTTCCATCAGGATTTCCACCACCACCTACATTAGTGGCTGCAAACCCCCCTTCTCCTCCTCCGACTCCTTCTCCACTTCCATCTCTGAATTATCCTCTTGCAGCACCAGTCAGCCATCAGTCAGTAGCTGGAAGCAGTGTAGCACTGCAGTGGGGAAGAGGCAACAGGCCGTGCTTAAACTAATAGATGAGGCAGAGTATAAGAGACCAGACTGAGCTGTGGCTCTTGCCACTCAACCTACAACCAGGCATGGTTGTGTCTGATAATGGCCGTAACTTGTTGGCAGCTTTGGGGCTCGGCAAGCTCACACACATCCCATGCCAGCCCATGTGTTCAACTTAGTGGTTCAGCAGTTTCTCAAAAACTATCCCAATTTGCTTAAGCTACTGGTGAAGGTGCGCCGCGTGTGTGCCCATTTCCGAAAGTCATCTACAGATTCCGTTTTCTGACTGTTGTGCGATGTGAGCACGTGCTGGAACTCCATGTTCCACATGTTGGCCAGGCTTTGTGAGCAGCGGAGGGCAGTAGTGGAATACCAGCTGCAACATGGTCGTCGCCTTTCCAGTCAGCTTCCGCTCTTCACAAGCGACGAGTGGGCATGGATCTCTGACCTCTGTGAGGTTTTATGCAACTTTAAGGAATCAACACAGATGGTGAGCGGCGCTAACGCTATTAACAGCGTAACCATCCCACTTCTGTGTCTACTGAAACGCTCGCTGCTCACAATGAAGGTGAACACTTTGCATGTGGAAGAGGTGGAAATGGGGGAGACAGTACACAGAGTGACAGCCAGACCACCCTCAGTTCGTCTTCTCATCGCAAATTGGATCATGATGAAGAGGAGGAGGAGCAGGAGACAGTTGCCTCCGCTACAGAGAGTAGTACCCACAGCAGGTTTATTCCATCTGTTCAACGTGGATGGGTCGAAAAGGAGGAAGAGGATGAGGAGATTGAGAGTCATCCTCCTGATGAGCACAGCAAAGTCTTGTCTGTTGGGACTCTGGCACACATGGCTGACTATATGTTAGGCTGCCTTTCCCATGACTCTCGCGTTGTATGCATTTTGGCCAACACCGATTACTGGTTGTTCACCCTTCTCGACCACCGCTACAAAGAGAACTTCTTGTTTCTCATTCCTGTGGTGGAGAGGACTAGCAAAATGGTGCAATATCAGAAGGTCTTGTGGAAAAATTGCTCCAAAAATTTCCATCTGACAATGCTGGCAGCAGAGTCCGTAGTTCCTTGGCAACCCGAGGAAGGGAGACAAGGGGAACACACAGTAGTTCCAACAGAGACAGGGCAACACTCTCCAAGGCCTGGGACAGTTTCATGACACCCCGCCAGCACCCGCGCCCTAGTGTCACAAGGAGAGAAAAGTTTTGGAAGATGGTGAAGGAGTACATAGCAGACCGTGTCAGCGTCCTCAATGATCCCTCAGTGCCTTACAACTACTGGGTGTCCAAGTGGGACACGTGGCACGAACTGACGCTCTACACCTTGGAGGTGCTGGCCTGCCCTGCCGCCAGCGTTTTGTCAGAGCGGGTATTTAGTGCTGCTGGGGGCATAATAACTGATAAGCGCTTCCGACTGTGAACTGAAAACACTGTATTCCCATGCACCCCTTCCACCACAAACAAGGGTATATGGTTCAATCTTCCATTTCTCGTCCTCCTCCATCATATCAACATGCTTATTAGGCTGCCCTCGCTCCTAATGTTTTAGAGGGTCAGCTCAGCAGCGGGCCCTCACCCATAATTTTTCCGATAGTCAGCTCAGCAGCAGACCCTCACCCCTAATGTTTTAGATGGTGAGATCAGCAGCAGACCCTCGCCCCCAATGTTTTAGAGGGTCACCAGCAGGCCCTTGCTTCTAATGTTTTTGAGGGTCACCAGCAGGCCATCAATCATAATTTTTCAAGGGTGTATGATGCCCTCCTTTATGTGTAATAAAGGGTGTATTGGAGTACCGATTACTTGTAATTTTTGGCAGCCCTTTCCCTTAGTGCATAGGCTTTATCAGTGTAGGAGTCCCAGTACCTCAACAATTGTACCACAATGTGAATGAGACCCTCCTTTATGTGATATACAGGTTGTATCGGAGTGCCTCTTCCTTGTAATTTTTGGCAGCACTTGCACTTTATATACAAGTAAATATACAGGAAAGAATGTTTCCTAACAATTTTTCCTCTAAAATCTTCGGTTTTGTGCGTATTATTGTCAGTCTGTAAAAGTGGCGTACTACTCGGACAACATGGTTCCCAGCAGCGACCTGGGCGTCCAAGATGCATCCAGACATCCTCCCCATGCTGTTCCTGAACTATTTCAGTGGTGTTTCCATCAATTTCTGACCTTTTCCTATGACCCAGACACCCTCCCCTCTTCAGAGCAGGGGGTGCCTGGTTTAATGCTCGGGTTCTCACATTGACTTTCATTGTGCTCGGGTGCTCGGTAGAGAATACAAGCATCCCGAGGTGTTCGACCCGAGCATCCGAAACACCCGAGCACTTTGGTATTCGATGAACACTACTCTGTTCCTCACATATCAACAAAGTATCTGACAACCCATTGCCTCTACCAAAAAAACATTGAGTGGTTTCTCCCTCCTACAGATTGCTATGGTAGCGATGGACCTAACCATGGAACCCAGGTCTGCCATCCAACTACTCCTATTAGGATAGCGTGCGCCAGTGTTGTGCTGAAAGGCATGACACACAGTAAGGCATAGGTTATGAATTTCAGAGCACTGTATTAACGAGCAAGTCACTGAGTGGTAAAGTCTCCTAGCGGAATATATATATATACTCAGGGAAAAAAAATGCCTTCAGAAACAAAATAAAAAACAAACCTTCTCTTTTTTCTGTGCTGCTATAGAAATTTCAGTAAAGAAAGAGAATGCAATAGGAGCCTCCGTGTCATGTAATAAAATTGATATTGCAGCATCCATAACGGCATCTACTATAAAATGATCACCTGATGTAATTAACTGGTGAATAATGTAAAAATAAGTATAAATAACAATACCAGAAGTGTTGATATTATGTATACTGCCTTCCTTGCAGAATACAAAGTGATTAAAAAGTATAAATTCCAATGAAGATATGAATGGGTAAAAATCTGTATGCAGTAATCTCCTGAGCTCCCTCTAGTGGTGGCTGTATATATCTCTATGTAGTAATCTCCTGAGCTCCCTCTAGTGGTGGCTGTATATATCTGTATGTAGTAATCTCCTGAGCTCCCTCTAGTGGTGGCTGTATATATCTGTATGTAGTAATCTCCTGAGCTCCCTCTAGTGGTGGCTGTATATATCTCTATGTAGTAATCTCCTGAGCTCCCTCTAGTGGTGGCTGTATATATCTGTATGTAGTAATCTCCTCAGCTCCCTCTAGTGGTGGCTGTATATATCTGTATGTAGTAATCTCCTGAGCTCCTCTAGTGGTAGCTGTATATATCTGTATGTAGTAATCTCCTGAGCTCCCTCTAGTGGTGGCTGTATATATTTGTATACAGTAATCTCCTGAGCTCCCTCTAGTGGTGGCTGTATATATCTGTATACAGTAATCTCCTGAGCTCCCTCTAGTGGTGGCTGTATATATCTGTATGCAGTAATCTCCTGAGCTCCCTCTAGTGGTGGCTGTATATATCTGTATGTAGTAATCTCCTGAGCTCCCTCTAGTGGTGGCTGTATATATCAGTATGTAGTAATCTCCTGAGCTCCCTCTAGTGGTGGCTGTATATATCTGTATGTAGTAATCTCCTGAGCTCCCTCTAGTAATGGCTGTATATATCTGTATATGGTAATCTCCTGAGCTCCCTCTAGTGGTGGCTGTATATATCTGTATGTAGTAATCTCCTGAGCTCCCTCTAGTGGTGGCTGTATATATCTGTATATAGTAATCTCCAGAGCTCCCTCTAGTGGTGGCTGTATACATCTGTATGTAGTAATCTCCTGAGCTCCCCCTAGTGGTGGCTGTATATCTCTGTATGTAGTAATCTCCTGAGCTCCCTCTAGTGGTGGCTGTATATATCTGTATGTAGTAATCTCCTGAGCTCCCTCTAGTGGTGGCTGTATATATCTGTATGTAGTAATCTCCTGAGCTCCCTCTAGTGGTGGCTGTATATATTTGTATGTATTAATCTCCTCAGCATCCTCTAGTGGTGGCTGTATATACCTGTATTCAGTAATCTCCTGAGCTCCCTCTAGTGGTGTCTGTATATGTCTGTATGTAGTAATCTCCTGAGCTCCCTCTAGTGGTGGCTGTATATATCTGTATGTAATAATTTCCTGAGCTCCCTCTAGTGGTGGCTGTATATATCTGTATATAGTAATCTCCTGAGCTCCCTCTAGTGGTGGCTGTATATATCTGTATGTAGTAATCTCCTGAGCTCCCTCTAGTGGTGACTGTATATATCTGTATATAGTAATCTCCTGTGCTCTCTCTAGTGATGACTGCATCTATCTATAAGGAGTTAGCAGTAAGAATTGTTTTCATTTACCTCTATGCCTATGCAGAGAATTTGGAACTCTGTATCATAAAAGTAAACCTCTGACAACTATAAAAATATTTGAAGAAATAAATAAGAATAGAATACTGGACCTATAAATGACTTGGAAATAAAAGTGGAGATGCACTTTAAGACGCTATTGCTGAAGCAGTTCTTTTAGTCCCAGTTACCGATCACTGGGATTTCTTCTTAGGGCAAAATAAGAGGGAAAAAAATGTAAGAAAAACTGCAGAAGACGTATAAAGCAAGACAAATCTCTTTCACATCTGTTAGCTTGCCAGGGTAATTGTGATAAATGGCGGCATGAAGTCAGTGTGACAGATGTGGGAAGGGGTGCGGAGGAATAAGTGGTAAGTGCAGGAGACTAAACAAAGGGCAGTCAGGACTAACATGACAATCCAGGCTAGAAGCTCTGCTGCTCCTGATCATGAACAGTTAATTCACAGAACAGTTAGATTCTAGTTAAAATAAGGCAATTATTGTCAAGAATTGCACTAAAATATTTGAATTTTTTAAGCTTTTTTTTCTGTTTTCAGTACTGAGTCTCAATGTACCCACCTACATGACATGTCTGTCCTATACAGTGCCCGTTTCCTTTACTGGAGCAATACCATACATCTGTACACATATCCTTCCGTGGGTATATAAGGTGTGTGATAGGCTGTCTGCAGACATATCCCTGATTGGTTATATAAGGAGTGTGATAGGCTGTCTGTCCACGTATCCCTCGGTGGGTATATAAGGAGTGTGATAGGCTGTCTGCACACATATCCCTCGGTGGGTGTATAAGGTGTGTGATAGGCTGTCTGTACACATATGCCTCGGTGGGTATATAAGAGGTGTGATAGGCTGTCTGCACACATATCCCTCGGTGGGTGTATAAGGGGTGTGATAGGCTGTCTGCACACATATCCCTCGTGGGTGTATAAGGGGTGTGATAGGCTGTCTGCACACATATCCCTCGGTGGGTATATAAGGTGTGATATGCTGCGACAGATGACAATACTGGGTAAGCAACCAGTAGGCAGTTTACCTCTTTTCTACCAAAATAGGAAAAATAGCAAAATGATAAGAAGGCAATAAAATATATTTACATTTTAAGATTTATATTACAAAAGTTCATATGATTTTACTATTAACATGGTGGAAATAGTTTTGCCCTGAAGGGTCCAAACTTAAGGAGCAGTATTATAGTAGTTATATTCTTGTACAAAGGAGCAGTATTATAGTAGCTATATTCTTGTAAATAGGAGCAATATTATAGTAGCTATATTCTTGTACATAGGAGGCAGTATTATAGTAGTTATATTCTTGTACATAGGAACAGTATTATAGTAGTTATATTCTTGTACATAGGAGAAGTATTATAGTAGTTATATTCTTGTACATAGGAGTAGTATTATAGTAGTTATATTCTTGTACATAGGAGGCAGTATTATAGTAGTTATATTCTTGTACATAGGAGCAGTATTATAGTAGTTATATTCTTGTACATAGGAGCAGTATTATAGTAGCTATATTCTTGTACATAGGAGGCAGTATTATAGTAGTTATATTCTTGTACATAGGAGCAGTATTATAGTAGTTATATTCTTGTACATAGGAGCAGTATTATAGTAGATATATTCTTGTACATAGGAGCAGTATTATAGTAGTTATATTCTTGTACATAGGAGCAGTATTATAGTAGTTATATTCTTGTACATAGGAGCAGTATTAGAGTAGTTATATTCTTGTACATAGGAGCAGTATTATAGTAGTTATATTCTTGTACATAGGAGCAGTATTAGAGTAGTTATATTCTTGTACATAGGAGCAGTATTATAGTAGCTATATTCTTGTACATAGGAGGCAGTATTATAGTAGTTATATTCTTGTACATAGGAACAGTATTATAGCAGTTATATTCTTGTACATAAGAGCAGTATTATAGTGGTTATATTCTTGTACATAGGAGCAGTATTATAGTAGTTATATTCTTGTATATAGGAGCCGTATTATAGTAGTTACATTCTTGTACATAGGATCAGTATTATAGTAGTTATATTCTTGTACATAGGAGGCAGTTTTATAGTAGTTATATTCTTGTACATAGGAGCAGTATTATGGTAGTTATATTCTTGTACATAGGAGGCAGTATTATAGTAGTTATATTCTTGTATATAGGAGCAGTATTATAGTAGTTATATTCTTGTAAATAGGAGCAATATTATAGTAGTTATATTCTTGTACATAGGAGCAGTAGTATAGTAGTTATATTCTTGTACATAGGAGCAGTATTATAGTAGTTATATTCTTGTACATAGGAGCAGTATTATAGTTGCTATATTCTTGTACATAGGAGGCAGTATTATAGTAGTCACATTCTTGTACATAGGAGCAGTATTATAGTAGTTATATTCTTGTACATAGGAGCAGTATTATAGTAGTTATATTCTTGTACATAGGAGCAGTATTTTAGTAGTTATATTCTTGTATATAGGAGCAGTATTATAGTAGTTACATTCTTGTACATAGTAGCAGTATTATAATAGTTATATTCTTGTACATAGGAGCAGTATTATAGTAGTTATATTCTTGTACATAGGAGCAGTATTATAGTAGTTATATTCTTGTACATAGGAGCAGTATTATAGTAGTTATATTCTTGTACATAGGAGGCAGTATTATAGTAGATATATTCTTGTACATAGGAGCAGTATTTTAGTAGTTATATTCCTGTACATAAGAGCAGTATTATAGTAGTTATATTCTTGTACACATGAACAGTATTATTATAGTTATACTCTTGTACATAGGAGGCAGTATTATAGTAGTTATATTCTTGTACATAGGAGCAGTATTATAGTAGTTATATTCTTGTACATAGGAGCAGTATTATAGTAGTTATATTCTTGTATATAGGAGCAGTATTATAGTAGTTATATTCTTGTAAATAGGAGCAATATTATAGTAGTTATATTCTTGTACATAGGAGCAGTAGTATAGTAGTTATATTCTTGTACATAGGAGCAGTAATATAGTAGTTATATTCTTGTACATAGGATCTATATTATAGTAGTTATATTCTTGTACATTGGAGCAGTATTATAGTAGTTATATTCTTGTACATAGGAGCAGTATTATAGTAGTTATATTCTTGTACATAGGAGCAGTAGTATAGTAGTTATATTCTTGTACATAGGAGCAGTATTATAGTAGTTATATTCTTGTACATAGGAGCAGTATTATAGTAGTTATATTCTTGTACATAGGAGGCAGTATTATAGTAGATATATTCTTGTACATAGGAGCAGTATTTTAGTAGTTATATTCCTGTACATAAGAGCAGTATTATAGTAGTTATATTCTTGTACACATGAACAGTATTATTATAGTTATACTCTTGTACATAGGAGGCAGTATTATAGTAGTTATATTCTTGTACATAGGAGCAGTATTATAGTAGTTATATTCTTGTACATAGGAGCAGTATTATAGTAGTTATATTCTTGTATATAGGAGCAGTATTATAGTAGTTATATTCTTGTAAATAGGAGCAATATTATAGTAGTTATATTCTTGTACATAGGAGCAGTAGTATAGTAGTTATATTCTTGTACATAGGAGCAGTAATACAGTAGTTATATTCTTGTACATAGGATCTATATTATAGTAGTTATATTCTTGTACATTGGAGCAGTATTATAGTAGTTATATTCTTGTACATAGGAGCAGTATTATAGTAGTTATATTCTTGTACATAGGAGCAGTAGTATAGTAGTTATATTCTTGTACATAAGAGCAGTATTATAGTAGCTATATTCTTGTACATAGGAGGCAGTATTATAGTAGTCACATTCTTGTACATAGGAACAGTATTATAGCAGTTATATTCTTGTACATAAGAGCAGTATTATAGTGGTTATATTCTTGTACATAGGAGCAGTATTATAGTAGTTATATTCTTGTATATAGGTGCAGTATTATAGTAGTTACATTCTTGTACATAGGATCAGTATTATAGTAGTTATATTCTTGTACATAGGAGCAGTATTATAGTAGCTATATTCTTGTAAATAGGAGCAATATTATAGTAGTTATATTCTTGTACATAGGAGCAGTATTATAGTAGTTATATTCTTGTACATAGGAGGCAGTTTTATAGTAGTTATATTCTTGTACATAGGAGCAGTATTATGGTAGTTATATTCTTGTACATAGGAGGCAGTATTATAGTGGTTATATTCTTGTACATAGGAGCAGTATTATAGTAGTTATATTCTTGTATATAGGAGCAGTATTATAGTAGTTACATTCTTGTACATAGGATCAGTATTATAGTAGTTATATTCTTGTACATAGGAGGCAGTTTTATAGTAGTTATATTCTTGTACATAGGAGCAGTATTATGGTAGTTATATTTTTGTACATAGGAGGCAGTATTATAGTAGTTATATTCTTGTACATAGGAGCAGTATTATTGTAGTTATATTCTTGTAAATAGGAGCAATATTATAGTAGTTATATTCTTGTACATAGGAGGCAGTATTATAGTAGTTATATTCTTGTACATAGGAGCAGTAGTATAGTAGTTATATTCTTGTACATAGGAGCAGTATTATAGTAGTTATATTCTTGTACATAGGAGCAGTATTATAGTTGCTATATTCTTGTACATAGGAGCAGTATTATAGTAGTTATATCTTTGTACATAGGAGCAGTATTATAGTAGTTATATTCTTGTACATAGGAGGCAGTATTATAGTAGTTATATTCTTGTACATAGGAGCAGTATTATAGTAGTTATATTCTTGTACATAGGAGCAGTATTATAGTAGTTATATTCTTGTACATAGGAGGCAGTATTATAGTAGTAATATTCTTGTACATAGGAGGCAGTATTATAGTAGTAATATTCTTGTACATAGGAGCAGTATTATAGTAGTCACATTCTTGTACATAGGAGCAGTATTATAGTAGTTATATTCTTGTACATAGGAGCAGTATTATAGTAGTTATATTCTTGTACATAGGAGCAGTATTATAGTGGTTATATTCTTGTATATAGGAGCAGTATTATAGTAGTTACATTCTTGTACATAGGATCAGTATTATAGTAGTTATATTCTTGTACATAGGAGCAGTATTATAGTAGTTATTTTCTTGTACATAGGAGCAGTATTATAGTAGTTATATTCTTGTACATAGGAGCAGTATGATAGTAGTTATATTCTTGTACATAGGAGCAGTATTATAGTAGTTATATTCTTGTACATAGGAGCAGTATTATAGTAATTATATTCTTGTACATAGGAGGCATTATTGTAGTAGTTATATTCTTGTATATAGGAGGCAGTATTATAGTACAGGTAGTTATATTATTGTACATATGAGGTAGTATGTACAAGGAGGCAGTATTATAGTACTGTAGCTATACTCTTGTACATAAAAGTCAGTATTATACTGTAGTAGTTAGAATATATGAGAGATCACTCTGTATAATGAATCTACTGTATAGAATATATGAACTACTGAAATAAATGAACTTTTCGATAATTTTCTAATTTATTCAGACGCAGCTGTAGGTATATATAATTTTCTTCTTACGCCCCAGTCCTTGTGATAGACATTGTTCAGCTCCAGTAACATCTTTCTTGCTCAGCATCTTTCATTTGAAAATGTCTTGTTCCAAAGTTTCTCCTTTCTCACTGCATCTGACAATTGTAAGAAGAACATCACTCATCAAGGCGTTACATGTAATTTTCTTTCAATGGATAAAGAGTACTATCTTTAATTTCTGCACCTGTATCCATTTTCCCAATGTCTCCTCCACCGAAGACCAACAACAGAGCAAGCCGTTTGGATTCCTGATCCTTCGAGCACCGGTCCTTTCTTTTTTTATACTTAAAGGCAGTACAATTTACGTGATTTCAATTCTTGTGCTCGGCAGGACTCCAGCGCAAGGGGATGGAGGAGAATGAGTCTGAGAGAAGCTCTTCTTCACTCAGCATTTTCTTAAATTTGCTCCCGAGTTTCTTTCTCATCAAGTCGTTGGAACGGTATTGTTGTTTCTGATGTCTCATTGCTGGGAACAGGAGGGTTCGGCCTCGGTGGGTGGGAGATTGGTCTCTTTTGTTGATTTACTATTCTGGATACAATAGGCATAAGGTGTTTTTTACATATTTTTTCTTCCTCTGAATCAAGAATCTTTCATGTGGTCAATTAGCACCTACGACCCCTTCAGAAGGGAATACAGATCCCCTCCTGGGCTCTCCACTCCCTCCGCTCTAAGATTATGCTGGTGCTGAGATTGCTTTTGTCTTAAAGGGAACCTGTCACCAGGAATTTTGGGTATAGAGCTGAGGACATGGGTTTCTAGATGGCCGCTAGCACATCCGCAATATCCAGTCCCCATAGCTCTGTGTGCTTTTATTGTGTAAAAAAACTGATTTGATACATATGAAAATTAACCTGAGATGAGTCCTGTCCCTGAGATGAGTCAGTGTATCAAATCGTTTTTTTACACAATAAAAGCACACAGAGCTATGGGGACTGGATATTGCGGATGTGCTAACGGCCATCTAGCAACCCATGTCCTCAGCCCTATACCCAAAATCCCGGTGACAGATTCCCTTTAAGATTAAAAATTGTTGTCTTAAAGTAACATTTTATTTTGTATTGTGCCTACAACTGTTACTTTCCATCCCTATGTTGGAACTCCACTTTTAACTAAAACTTTAGATTATGTGTAGTATGATAATCGATACAAAATCTGGAAGTAAAAGTTGCATTATCATTTTTTATTTGTCTTCCGTAAGATCCATTGGTTAGTTAAATGGCCTATGGCCCAGAGTTTTCAGCTAGCAGATGGGGGGCACTTTAGATTTCAATGGTGTAGTGCCCTGGAGCAGGGGTATTGTGAAGTCTGGACATTTGCCCCTGTTTCCCCTATGCAAAGTTATAAACTTCTTACTTTATTTCACTTGAAAAGGTTAACTTAAAGGGGTATTCCCATCACATACAATGGGGGCATATAGTTAGGATTTGCCCCCATTGTCTGATAGATCCGGGTCCCACCTTTGGGACCCGCACCTACAAGGAGAATGGAGCAGGATGATCTGTGGCTGGAGGACCCTAGGTTTCCCAGGGTCTGTCCACCACCAAGCGCTGCTCCCCGCGGCTCCCATACAAATGAATGGGAGCGCACCGCACATGCGCTGCCCCTGCTCCCATTCATTTCTATGGGGCAGACGGAAATAGCCGAGCAAGCGCTCTGCTATTTTCGGCAGCCCCATTGAAATTAATGGAGGGCGACTGCGCATGCACAATGCGCCCTCCAGTCATTTGCCCGCTCCATTCTCATTGTAGTTGTGGGTCCCAGAGGTGGGACACGCACCTTTCAGACAATGGAGGCATATCCTAGCGATATGCCCCCATTGTATGTGATGGTAAAACCCCTTTAAATTGACTTACACTGTTTAATACCGTGTTACTGCATTTTATATGTATGTTGTGATATGTATTTCTGTTCATTTACACTGTATTTGCGAGGCTCTGTGAAAAGGGTTAATGAATACTGAGAGACTTTTGGGACTTTGAATTAGAAGCTGATAATTTTCCACAGCTACAATAAGGTTTACAGAAGAGCATGTTTTGGAGGGAAAAAGCCAGACTTGTTTACCACCAAACCCAAACAGACTGACCTTTTGAATGTCTGGTTTAGCTCTGTTGTTATGTCTGAAAAACTGCTGTGTCATTGCCATTGAGTATAACAGACGGGATTGGTAATTTTGTAACTGTTTGTGCTGAGCTTCTCCACTCCACCCCTCCCACTAGAAGGTTCCAGTCTATCTAGAAATGGTATATAAGGAGAGCAGTCAGAGCCCCTAGTGTTCTGCAGTTAGGGGCCAGTGCTTGGAAGAGGAGACTCTGCCAGACTACTGAGTGACCAGAAGAAGACCCTGAGATGGGGACGCTGAGCCACAGACCATGGGGTCACCAGCCCTGTGACCAAAGAGCCACCTGGACTACTGAGCTACAGACCGTGGGCCCTTGACTAGGATGCCAGCCTTCTGAGAGAGAGAGGGACAGCTAGCTCAGGCCTTTACTCAGCCTCAAACCCTTCTTCTGTCAGGGAGGAGACTGGAGAACCCAGCCCTATGCCTCGCCTGTATTCATAATACTGCCATACAGTGTCTAAGTAATACCTTCATATACAAAGCCAACACAATGCAACCATTCAGCATCCAATTAATACTGCCATACAATAATGAAATAATGCGTCCATAAATTGCTCATGCAATGCTCATTAGTATCCAAATAATATCTCCATGTAATGTCAACACAATATAATTATTCAGTGGCAAAATAATACTGCTATATAATGCCGAAATAATACCTCTCTTCAGTGCAAACACAATACAACCATTCCAAAACCAAATTATGCTGCTATATAATGCCTAAATAATACCTTCATATGCCCACACAATACAATGATTAACTGTCCAATTAATACTGGAAAACCATAACTAAATTATGACTAAATATGCTCACACAATACAGCCATTTAATATGCAATATTTTAAATCATACATCCATAGTATTCTCACAAAATACTACCATTCAGTGTCCAAATCATACTGCCATGTGTTATCTAAACAATACCATCATTTAATTTCCACACAATACAACCATTCAGAGGTCAATTAATACTGTCTAACAATAACTACATAATACTTACATAAAATGCTCACACAATGCAACCATTTTGTGTTAAAAAGTACTCCTATGTAATCCCTCTATACAATTCACAGCCAATGTTTGTTTAAATCATACTGCTATACAATGCCTAAATAGTAAATGAGTTAATGGTAGGGTCCCTGGATTGTGTAGGTTTACGTGTTCCCCTCTTAGGTTGAACTGGGGGAATCCAGTCTACCCCTCCAGGAAATGGGGCTCTAGACAACTGCCCAGTTTGCCATCCCATATGACTGACCCTTCTTTCTAGTAGAGACAGTGCTAGGCCTCATGAACAGAACTGTATGTACAAACCGGATTCCAAAAAAGTTGGGACACTAAACAAATTGTGAATAAAAACTGAATGCAATGATGTGGAGATGGCAAATGTCAATATTTTATTTGTAATAGAACGTAGATGACAGATCAAACGTTTAATCCGAGTAAATGTATTATTTTAAAGGAAAAATACGTTGATTCCAATTTTCACGGTGTCAACAAATCCCCAAAAAGTTGGGACAAGTAGCAATAAGAGGCTGGAAAAAGTAAATTTGAGCATAACGAAGAGCTGGAAGACCAATTAACACTAATTAGGTCAATTGGCAACATGATTGGGTATAACAAGAGCTTCTCAGAGTGGCAGTGTCTCTCAGAAGCCAAGATGGGTAGATGATCACCAATTCCCACAATGTTGCGCAGAAAGATAGTGGAGCAATATCAGAAAGGTGTTACCCAGCGAAAAATTGCAAAGACTTTGCATCTATCATCATCAACTGTGCATAACATCATCCGAAGATTCAGAGAATCTGGAACAATCTCTGTGCGTAAGGGTCAAGGCCGTAAAACCATACTGGATGCCCGTGATCTCCGGGCCCTTAAACGACACTGCACCACAAACAGGAATGCTACTGTAAAGGAAATCACAGAATGCGCTCAGGAATACTTCCAGAAACCATTGTCAGTGAACACAATCCACCGGGCCATCCGCCGTTGCCAGCTGAAACTCTACAGTGCAAAGAAGAAGCCATTTCTAAGCAAGATCCACAAGCTCAGGCGTATTCACTGGGCCAGGGATCATTTAAAATGGAGTGTGGCAAAATGGAAGACTGTTCTGTGGTCAGACGAGTCACGATTCGAAGTTCTTTTTGGAAATCTGGGACGCCATGTCATCCGGACCAAAGAGGACAAGGACAACCCAAGTTGTTATCAACGCTCAGTTCAGAAGCCTGCATCTCTGATGGTATGGGGTTGCATGAGTGCGTGTGGCATGGGCAGCTTGCATGTCTGGAAAGGCACCATCAATGCAGAAAAATATATTCAGGTTCTAGAACAACATCTGCTCCCATCCAGACGTCATCTCTTTCAGGGAAGACCCTGCATTTTTCAACAAGATAATGCCAGACCACACTCTGCATCAATCACAACATCATGGCTGCGTAGGAGAAGGATCCGGGTACTGAAATGGCCAGTCTGCAGTCCAGATCTTTCACCTATAGAGAACATTTGGCGCATCATAAAGAGGAAGGTGCAACAAAGAAGGCCCAAGACGATTGAACAGTTAGAGGCCTGTATTAGACAAGAATGGGAGAGCATTCCTATTTCTAAACTGGAGAAACTGGTCTCCTCGGTCCCCAGACGTCTGTTGAGTGTTGTAAGAAGAAGGGGAGATGCCACACAGCGGTGAAAATGGCCTTGTCCCAACTTTTTGGGGATTTGTTGACACCAGTTTAAACTTTTGTTCTGTGATTTATGTTCTATTCTGAATAAAATATTAGAAGTTGGCACCTCCACATCATTGCATTCAGTTTTTATTCACGATTTGTATAGTGTCCCAACTTTTTTGGAATCCGGTTTGTATTTTTCAGTCCACAAATCGCAAATCTGCAAAATACGGATACCGTCTATGTTGCATCAGCATTTTTTTGCAGACCCCCTGACTTCAATGGGTCTGTGGTCCGCATTTTGTGGCCAAGTATGGGACATGTTCTACATTTTTGCAGAACGGACACATGAAAAGCACATGGATCATCGGATCATCGGATCATCTGTGTGCTTTCTGTATCTGTATGTCCGTTCCACAAAAAGAATATGTCTGCAAATTCGGAACACGGGCTATTGAAGTCAATGGGTCTGCAAAAAAAAGGGACTGTACATGGACCACATCCATATTTTGCGGGTTAGCGGATTTTAAAATGGATATGGTCGTGTGCATGAGGCCTTAAGGCTAGGGCTGCAGGGCCTTATATTGAACCACTCAAGTCCTCAGCAGCGACCTTGAAATCACCACCGCCTAATAGAACCCCGTCCGCTGTCTCGGTTCTAGGATCTACAGATGTCATACTACAGTATATTGACATTGCAGTTAAATTGAATGACAGTGACCAGCACTAGAAGTGAAGGCTGTGATTAGGCGGTATATATATACCTCACTAGAAGAGCATATCACAGGGACTATCCTCAAGGTCAAATGACGCCGCCAGGTGTTGAGAAAAAATAGGTCAGTATGTTGAGCTGGTTGCAACTGGGAAGGACAGAGACTCCCAGCTGTGTAATGAGCATCGGCCCAGCGAGTACAGGGGATGATGAGCGGATGTTCTCTATACCTGGACAGGCCTGAGAAATAAGCCAGGCAGTCAATCATTCCCCCTATAAATATAAGGCTACAGATGCCCAGAGGACAGCGCGCAGCCGGCTCTGCAACCGCTCTCAGAGCAACTTTGTTTTAATTGATTTGGACATTACAGCTAATTTCCCTGAGACATCTGTTACAATACATCAACATATGTCATTAGCCGCTCGCTGTCCACTGCTCCGGCTCCACAGCTTGAGGTTTCGCTGCTTGCTTATTCAGAACAAGACTACAGTCTCTACATTGTAGCAATTGTGGCTCTTCTCTTACTGATGCATGTATCGAACTGCGCCCCCTTGTGTCATTACCTAAAGAGTTAGCGCTCATGTCACTTGGTAATGGGACAACCAAGGCTAGCTTCACGCCAGCGTTTACACATCCAACAGGTTGATCCGGATGCGTCACTGCAGGACGCTGCCGGAATGCCGTCCAGCCTCGTTACGTTAACTACAATGGATCCAGCCAATATCCGGCATTCTATGCTGGAACAGCCTGCCAGAAGGCTATGCCGGCAGTGTGAAACCAGCATTAGATCCACTTTGTATGACAAGGACTTGGAGACTGGAAATTGTTGGGACATAACAAGCAAAAAGCAAAGATTTTTAGTTTTCATATCTGTTTCATTGAATGCTTTTATTTCTTTTCTGGAGGATCATTTCTTAGAATAAGGTGCTGTGCCGTTCCGTTGTTATTCCTTCAGGAAACGCATGAAGACATTGGCAACTGGGTGTTACCACTGCCCTGTCAAGTACAGTACAGACCATTCAAAGAGTTTTCTTTATTTTCATGACTATGAAGGCATCAAAACTATGAATTAACACATGTGGAATTATATACATAACAAACAAGTGTGAAACAACTGAAAATCTGTAGTATTCTAGGTTCTTCAAAGTAGCCACCTTTTGCTTTGATTACTGCTTTGCACACTCTTGGCATTCTCTTGATGAGCTTCAAGAGGTAGTCCCCTGAAATGGTCTTCCAACAGTCTTGAAGGAGTTCCCAGAGATGCTTAGCACTTGTTGGCCCTTTTGCCTTCACTCTGCGGTCCAGCTCACCCCAAACCATCTCGATTGGGTTCAGGTCCGGTGACTGTGGAGGCCAGGTCATCTGGCGCAGCACCCCATCACTCTCCTTCATGGTCAAATAGCCCTTACTTTCAAAGTTTTCCCATTTTTTTGGCTGACTGACGGACCATTTCTTAAAGTAATGATGGCCACTCGTTTTTCTTTACTTAGCTGTTTTTTTCTTGCCATAATACAAATTCTAACAGTCTATTCAGTAGAACTATCAGCTGTGTATCCACCTGACTTCTCCTCAACGCAACTGATGGTCCCAACCCCATTTATAAGGCAAGAAATCCCACTTATTAAACCTGACAGGGCACACCTGTGAAGTGAAAACCATTTCAGGGGACTACCTCTTGAAGCTCATCAAGAGAATGCCAAGAGTGTGCAAAGCAGTAATCAAAGCAAAAGGTGGCTACTTTGAAGAACCTAGAATATGACATATTTTCAGTTGTTTCACACTTGTTTGTTATGTATACAATTCCACATGTGTTAATTCATAGTTTTGATGCCTTCAGTGTGAATCTACAATTTTCATAGTCATGAAAATAAAGAAAACTCTTTGAATGAGAAGGTGTGTCCAAACTTTTGGTCTGTACTGTAGATGTCTCCCTATGTACTCTGACACCATCAAATGAGTGTTCGTGCACCCCCCTTGGAGGTCCGACAGCCGCAAACTTCAAAGATTGTTAGAATAAAGTGGCAGCAGCCCTAGAAAGTGCTGTGCCCCGTAGTTTTCTCTTGGCTTTGGTCAATGGTTGGCCAAGCGTACACCTGGAAGAAGCCAAAAAGAGAAACCCACTGGCTACTAACTGCTGGTGGGGTAGTGGGGGCCAAATTAAATCATGAACACCAAATTAGATATCCCCTGAGGAAGCTGTGTAGCGAAACATACGCCGGGGTGGAGGCCTGCTGGTCTGTATTCACAATCATGTTGGGCTAGGCTTTGTGTTTGTAACATGTGATTCCACCATTGGTATTTATATATTGTTGCTCTCTTTTTCTACCGTCTTGGGACATATACAGTTTGTATTAGCCATTTGGCGTAGCACTATGCACGGATATTTATTTCTGTGTATCCATGAGATTTAGGCTACGTTCACACAATTTTAACACATACATTTCAATGGAAATTAATGCCGAATCCGACATTCCGGTAAGTGTTCAGGATTTTTGGACAGAGAGAAAAATGCGGCATGCTGCAGTATTTTCTCCGGCCATAAAACGTAAGAGGGACTGAACTGATGCATCCTGAGCGGATCGCTCTCCATTCAGAATGCATTAGGATAAAACTGATCAGTTCGTTTCCGCTATTGAGCCCCAAGGACGGAACTTTATGCCGGAAAAGAAAAACGCTAGTGTGAAAGGACCTTTAATGATGGATTTGAGAATTTTATTAAGATAAATTAAGCCCTCTTTACTTATTATAGGACTGCTGTATCCTCCTTTCTACATGTGTATGGCGCTGTTGTGATGGATTTTATATGTTCACAGTTTGATGTAAATTAATAAAGTTATAATTATTCAATACCTGTTAGTGATTTATTAGTGGGGGGGGGGGGTACTTTATTCTGATTTGGTGTGCTGGAAAAAGCCAAGAAGAACTCATAAATGTTCATATGGGACAGTCCTCTCCGTTACCATAGTTGGGGTCATAGTTGGCAGACCTCCATCGATCAGACATTGCTGGGTTATTATAGTCATATGCCACTAATGACTACCTTGAAAGAGTCTCTTTAAGGAAAAATGTTGTGAGAAAATCTTTATAAATGAGCAATAGCTGGCACTGATGAACTATCTACACAACCCAACTCTTTGGGTAGGACCTCACTGTGTGGCTGAATGCATGCAGTCAAGCTCAACCCACCCACGATGGCCAATAGCTGTGGAATATCACCTTCATTGGGTTCCGTGACACGGCTTGGTTTCACCCCTTCCATGGCCATCATGAGCAGCTGAGATGGAGTTGTTTCTCCTCTACTTACGAGTTAGAAACGTTGTTCTAATCTCCTGGGGATGGGTAAAGAAACGTCAGTGAGATGACTACTCTGTTGATTGTGTCGCTCCTTCTCAATTTCCTCTCCAATATATTTTTTCATGACCCTTGTGCCAATTCTTTATTCCTTTGTTTAGCATCCTACCAGACACCAATTATGTACTGGGCCTCTTTCTCCTAGAACCCCATGGAACCATGTACAGGCCTGTCTCTCCAAAAAACCCATGGAACCAAGCACAGGGCCTGTCTCTTCAAGAACCCTAAGGAATCATGTACTGAGCCTGTCTGTCCTAGAACCTTACAAAACATGTACTGGGCCTGTCTTTCCAAGAACCCCATGGACGCATCTACTGGGCCAATCTCTTGAAGGACCTCATGAAACCATGTACTGGGTTGGTTTGTCTCTTTAAGGACCTCATGGAACCAAATCAATTACAGATCATCTAAACAGGGCTGACTATTCAACTGGTGGAGTCATGGTGCACATACATTACATATCCTGTACTGCTCCTGAGTTACATCCTGTATTATACTCCAGAGCTGCACTCACTATTCTGCTGGTGCAGTCACTGTGAAACATACATTACTTATCCTGTACTGATCCTGAGTTACATCCTGTATTATACTCCAGAGCTGCACTCCCTACTCTGCTGGTGCAGTCACTGTGTACATACATTACTTATCCTGTACTGATCCTGAGTTACATCCTGTATTATACTCCAGAGCTGCACTCACTATTCTGCTGGTGCAGTCACTGTGTACATACATTACTTATCCTGTACTGATCCTGAGTTACATCCTGTATTATACTCCAGAGCTGCACTCACTATTCTGCTGGTGTAGTCACTGTGAAACATACATTACTTATCCTGTACTGATCCTGAGTTACATCCTGTATCATACTCCAAAGCTGCACTCACTATTCTGCTGGTGCAGTCACTGTGTACATACATTACTTATCCTGTACTGATCCTCAGTTACATCCTGTATTATACTCCAGAGCTGCACTCACTATTCTGCTGGTGCAGTCACTGTGTATATACATTACTTATCCTGTACTGATCCTGAGTTACATCCTGTATTATACTCCAGAGCTGCACTCACTATTCTGCTGGTGGAGTCACTGTGTACATACATTACTTATCCTGTACTGATCCTGAGTTACATCCTGTATTATACTCCAGAGCTGCACTCACTATTCTGCTGGTGCAGTCACTGTGTACATACATTACTCATCCTGTACTGATCCTGAGTTATATCCTGTATTATACTCCAGAGCTGCACTCACTATTCTGCTGGTGCAGTCACTGTGTACATACATTACTTATCCCGTACTGATCCTGAGTTACATCCTGTATTATACTCCAGAGCTGCACTCACTATTCTGCTGGTGCAATCACTGTGTCCATACATTACATTACTTATCCTGTACTGATCCTGAGTTACATCCTGTATTATACTCCAGAGCTGCACTCACTATTCTACTGGTGGAGTCACTGTGTACATACATTACTTATCCTGTACTGATCCTGAGTTACATCCTGTATTATACTCCAGAGCTGCACTCACTATTCTGCTGGTGCAGTCACTGTGTACATACATTACTTATCCTGTACTGATCCTGAGTTATATCCTGTATTATACTCCAGAGCTGCACTCACTATTCTGCTGGTGCAGTCACTGTGTACATACATTACTTATCCTGTACTGATCCTGAGTTACATCCTGTATTATACTCCAGAGCTGCACTCACTATTCTGCTGGTGCAATCACTGTGTCCATACATTACATTACTTATCCTGTACTGATCCTGAGTTACATCCTGTATTATACTCCAGAGCTGCACTCACTATTCTGGTGGTGCAGTCACTGTGTACATACATTACATTACTTATCCTATACTGATCCTGAGTTACATCCTGTATTATACTCCAGAGCTGCACTCACTATTCTGCCGGTGCAGTCACTGTGTACATACATTACTTATCCTGTACTGATCCTGAGTTACATCCTGTATTATACCCCAGAGCTGCACTCACTATTCTGGAGCCTGTTTTATAAACTATCCTCGTGCCTGTCATCAGTCTCCCCATTAACAGCTCCTGTATAATGCTAATGTAGGGAAAATGAATTTGGTGCAGGCACTGTTCAAGCAGAGATGCAGGGAGATTTCAGCTCTGAAGCTTGCTGAATTATGGAGCATAATACAAGCTGTAATTTAGAATCAGTCTGCTAGAATGTGTCGGTTTGGATGGGATTCCATGAACTGAATTGTACACACTGTGAATGGACATTCGGGGGGTCACACAGCAATTTAGGCCAATTTACAAAAAGCGTCTGACTGCAGACAGTGACCTTTAACTTTATCTCTTGGGTCATAAAACCCCGGTCCTAATGCTGCATAATGTGTAATAAACACAATGGCCGAGTTCTGCAACCGCCCGCTATCCTCTTAATATTCATAATCGCGCTCCGCGCCTAATGCATTTCGCTGCTTATTATAATTAATCTAAATATAATGAAAGGGGAGAAAATGAAGTAAAAATTAATTTCAGATATGCTTTTAGAGAATTAAACACAAATTTTTCATTTTTAAACGTGTAACGACGCTATAAATCACGCCTTGTTTAGCGGTATTATCGCAGTAAACACGAGGAGCCTGGCAAATATTTAAGGCTGTACTTAAACTGTTGCTAAGTGCTTTTCAGCTCAAAGAAAAATGAACGGTAATTGCTGTTATTAAAGGGTATTTTTGAAAATATTCCTTTAAAGGGGTCTTATGAGATTAGAAAAAAACATGACTGCCTCTCTTGCCTGTGAGCCATGTTTTCCTATCTCCTCCAGCCCCTTTAAAGTGACAGCAAATCTACCAAAAGAAAATTATCACTACTGGATCCTATAGGCAGGAGGTCAATCTTATGATCTGGGGCCTGTACAGATTAAAGGAATCTAGTCTTAGGCCTGTATTTATTTTGATCTGGTATGATGTTTCTATTTATTTCTGCATCTGATCTGAGGGGGTCTGTATTTATTTGGAAATTTTGGTCTGAAATTTGTTATTATTTAGGGGGTCTGGTCTGGGGTCTGTATTAGTTTAAGGGGTCTGGTCTGGGGTCTGTATTAGTTGACGCGGTCTGATCTAGGGCCTGTATTAGTTTAGGAGTTCCGGTCAGGGGTCTGTATTAGTTAAGATGGTCTTTTCCAGGTTTCTGTACTAATATAGGCGATCTGGTCTGATGTCTGTATTACTTTATGTGGTCTGGTCTGGTGTCTATATTAGTTGATGGGGTCTGGTCTGGGTCCTGTATTAGTTTAGGGGGTCTAGCCTGGAAAATGCGTTAGCTGAGGAGGTCTGGTCTGAGGCCTGGATTAGTACATGGGGTCTGGCCTGGGATCAACATTAGTTTAGGAGGTCTGGTCTGAGGTCTGTATTAGTTTAGGAGGTCTGGTGTCTATATTAGTTGAGGAGGTCTGGTCTGAGGTCTGTATTAGTTTAGGGGGTCTGGCCTGGAGTATGTGTTAGCTGAGGAGATCTGGTCTGGGGCTTGGATGGGGTCTGGCTTGATGTCAACATTAGTTTAGGAGGTCTGGTGTCTATATTAGTTGAGGAGGTCTGGTCTGAGGTCTGTATTAGTTTAGGGGGTCTGGCCTGGAGTATGCGTTAGCTGAGGAGGTCTGGTCTGGGGCCTGGATGGGGTTTGACCTGATGTCAACATTAGTTTAGGAGGTCTGGTCTGAGATCTGTATTAGTTTAGATGGTCTGGTCCGGGGTCTGTATTAGTTTTGGAGTTCTAGCCTATATTAGTTTAGGGGGTCTGTTGTGGAGTCTGCATTAGTTGAGGGGGTCTGGTGTTTGTTATTATAATAGCGGTTTAGTTTGGGAAATGTATCTATTCAGGGAGTTTTGTCTGGGGTCTCTTTTTATTTAGGGCTCTTTCACACTTGCGGCAGGACGGATCCGACATGCTGTTCACCATGTCGGATCCGTCCTGCCGCTACTTTTTAGTCCGGCGGCTTTCGCCGTGCACCGCCGTGCTGCCCCGTGCTGCTCCGGAGCTCCGCCCCTGTCCCTAATATAGTCAATGGGGACGGAGCGGCGGTCCGGCGGCACGGCGAAATAGCGGCAGGACGGATCCGACATGGTGAACAGCATGTCGGATCCGTCCTGCTGCAAGTGTGAAAGAGCCCATAGGTAAGTCTATGGTTTGTTATATTGTAAGGGTCTAGTCTGGGGTCATTTTTTTTTTTTGGTGGGAGCTCTCTATTTATTTATGGGTTTGATTTGGAATTTACATTTAGGGGGTCTGGTCTAGGGTCTGTCTTTAATTAGGGGATATAATCAGGTCTTAGGCGTGTATTTATTTTTTTCTGATCTGTGCTCTCTATTTATGGGAATGATCTGGGGTTTTTACTTATGGGGTCTAATCTGTTTTTATTTAGGGGATCTGGTCTGGGGTTTGTTATTATTTTGGGGTCTGGTCTGGGGTTTCATATTTAGGGGATCTGGTCTGGGGTCTGCATTGATTTAAGGATCTGGTCTGGGGTCTGTATTTATTTATACTATTTTGTCCTGGGGTCTCGATTCATTTAGTGTCTGGGCTTCTGAATATATTTAGGGGGTTGTTCTGTGAATTAGGGTCCATTCACACGTCTGTAGAATGGGTCCGCATCCGTTCCGCAATTCTGCGGAATGGGTGCGGACCCATTCATTCTCAATGGGGATGGAAAGGACGCATTTCCCGTCCGCGGCTCCGTACTTCCGGTCAGCGGCTCCCGAAAAAAATAGAACATGTCCTATTCTTGTCCGCAATAGCAGACAAGAAGAGGCATTTCTATAGGAGTGCCAGCCCGGTGTATTGCAGATCCACAATTTGGGTATCCGCAATACACTACGGATGTGTTGATGGACCCTTATTTAGAGGTTCTGGTCCATGAACTTAGAAGTGATGAGTAAAGTGAAGAAAAAAGATTTTCTCTAGGTCATCAAAAACCTTCCCATAGAATCAGCAGCCGGTAAGAAGTGAAGAACTAACAGTGGAACGATCTCATCACAGCGAGACGGGAGAGGGGGCTGTGATGCTGTGTTTAACCTCAGCTATTCTGGAATTGCTTTGTTCTTGAGTGCTGAGTGACTCAATTACACCAAGGGCCTTCACGGCAAAGGATGTGGCACTATATTACTACAGTCAACAAGTCAATGGAATCGGGCAGATTAGACACAGAGGAACCTATTTCACATCTCATTGGTTATCTGAATAAGATGTAATAGGATGTGGGCTTTTATTCATGGGCGGCGGTCTATAGGATGCTGGCACCAGACGCACTCCGGCTCCAGGAGCTCTTTAGAGGAGCAGTCGCCGAGATGGTGGTGGTGGCATCCATTGACCGTGTCATTACTTCGATTGAGTGTGATTATCTAGTCCATGACCAGTCAATGACAGCGTCATTTCATCCTCTTGTCCCATGCCCTCCAGCCTGTGGCTTTCTCAGAGTTAAGCACTAAAATGTGTTGCGTCATGTAGAAACTTATGAGCTGAAACATTGGAAGGGAGTGTCAATGTCAACTCTGGTGGGGAGGGCGAGTAGTCTGGTGGCCTCAGACTGGTTAGAAGAAAGACTAAGGGGCACATTTATTAATAAATCCCTAAGCTGGTCAGAGCCGTCTTTAATATTGATTGGACCCTGGGCAAGAATTTACTCCCGCCTTCCCACACCGTAGCATGCAATCACGCCCTCCACCACAACACATCCACACACCTCGTAGAGTAGTAAACTTTAATAATGATGAGCGGCCACTAGAGGTTCCTCGGCAGTAATGTAAATACTGAAAAGGCAGTGTTTACATTAATAAGCCTGCAGAGACATGCTATAGACACCAGAACTACGACGTTTAGCTGTTGTGGTTCTGGTGACTATAGTGTCCCTTAATATAGAGAAAAAAAAGAATCAGCACAAAAATATCATATAAAATGGATGTACCATTACTCTAAAAATTAGAAAAGCACAACTTCTGACACAAATATATAGTATTTTGCAGATTACTTTTTTTATTTCCCAATGTGCAGATAATACTGTACTACTAACCCCTCCATCCACCCCTACATACAGGGTAATACAGCGCCCCATGCCTCTTACATCCAGTGACATCTCTTTGATGTAGATGTTCTCTTTCCTCATCTTTTTGAGCCATTTCCCGCCTCTGCAGTTTGACAAACAAAATCTTAGTTTACTACTTTTCCATCATCCTCCCATCTTATGGACAGATCATCCTACCACCCCCAATACTGTGCCACTGTGCTCCCCAATACTATACTGCAGAAACAGATAAACCCCCTGATAATACTAGTACCATGCAGATAGTGCCCCCTTCAATAATTATTGGCACAGAGTGCCCTAAAATAACTGCGCCCAGCAAATAGTGCCCCTGACACTAATAGTGTAAACATAACGACCCCCAAAAATAATTGTGGTAAGCTGATACTGTGCCAAGGTGCCCCCACAGTAATAGTGCTCGCAAAAGTCCCACCAATAGGAATAATTCTCTGCTAGAGCACACATGGTAGTAATAGTGCTCCTACAGTGCCCCCAACATGTCTCCACTGTGCCCCAAAAGTAATCATGCTCCAATAGTGCCCACACTAGTAATCATGTTCCCCATAGACCCCCAGTAGTAATAAAGCCCACCATAATGCCCCCAGTAGTAATAATTCTCCTTATAATGCGCCAGTGCAAAAAATACCCCCTTTTAATGCCCCCAGTTGAGCTAATGTCCCCATAGTGCCCCCATAATGTGCCAGTATAAAATACCACCATATAGTGCCCCCAGTAAATGCCTCCATAGTGCTCCTCTCCCCCTTCTTCCTAGTGCCCCCCATAATGTATCAGTATAAAATGTCCCATACATAGTGCCCCAGTAGATGCCCTCAGTGTCCCCCATAATTTGCAAGTATAAAATACCCCTTCTTGGTGCCCCCCATAGATGAGCTCCTAGTACTCCTCTCTCTCCTTCCCCATAGTTCCCACCATAATGTGCCCCTATACAGAGCCCCCCATATAAAATACCCCTTCTTTGTGGCCTCAGTAGATGCCCCCATAGTTCCCCCAACAATGTGCCAGTAAAAAGTGCCCCCATAGATGCCCCCACAGTGCCACCCAATAATGTGCCAGTACGATGTGCCCCCATAGATGCCCCCCAATTATGTGCCAGTGACAAGTGCCCCCAATCATGTGCCAGTAACAAGTGCCCCATAGATGCCCCCAATCATGTGCCAGTAGCAAGTGCCTCCATAGATGCCCCCAATCATGTGCCAGTAACAAGTGCCCCCATAGATGCCCCCAATCATGTGCCAGTAACAGATGCCCCCAATCATGTGCCAGTAGCAAGTGCCCCCATAGATGCCCCCCAATCATGTGCCAGTAACAAGTGCCCCCAAAGATGCCCCCAATCAGGTGCAAGTAACAGGTGCCCTCATAGATGCCCCCACAGTGCCCCTTAATAATGTGCCAGTACGATGTGCCCCCATAGATGCCCCCCAATCATGTGCCAGTAACATGTGGCCCCATAGATGCCCCACAATCATGTGCCAGTAAAAGGTGCCCCCATAGATGCCCCACAATCATGTGCCAGTAACAGGTGCCCCCATAGATGTCCCCCAATCATGTGCCAGTAACAGGTGCCCACATAGATGCCCCACAATCATGTGCCAGTAGTAGTACCACATATAAAAAATAAACACTTATACTTACCTCCATCAGGCTGGCAGCGATGCGATGCAGACCTCTTTCGTCCTGTGTCCTGCGCTGTATGGCTCAGTCGGTATGATGATGTCATCGCACCACCTGCAACGGCCTCTGATAGGCTGCAGGCCTAGTGCCTGCAGCCAATCAGAGGAACAAGGAAGGGAGATGCCTCTCCCTCCCCTGCCCCGCCGCAGCACATCCATCTGTATCGCTGTCCTGAGGACAGCGATAAAGATGACTATGGAGATGAGCGCTTCCACAATGAAAGAGCTCATCTCCCTGTGCCCTGCCGCCTCCCCCCATGTCACCAGTGACCAGCGGGGCTCAAGAGGCAGCTGACTTGGGCTCCCCAGGAGCAACTGAGCCCGGGGCAGCTGCCCTTTTGCCCAGCATTAAAGACGGCCCTGAAGCTGGTGGTGGATCTGCCACAGTTATGAAGCAGCATCGGCCTCTCCATAACTTCTGCGGATCCTCCGCAAGTTCTAAATGTAAGACCGCTTCCTTGCTGTCTTACATTTAGACCATTTTGTAAGCCTAAAACAGGCGTAGAAAATGGTAAATGAGACAGGTCTACTGGCCCGTCCCCTTCCTCGCCCACAATTTTAGACCTGGCGTGAGCGGTGAAAAGTCGCAGATAGCAGCACAACGGTTAGTGGGCGTATTTTAGTATAATAAATGACCCCCTAAGTTCATTGTCACAGCCCTGAATTCCAAATATCCTAAAAAATGCAGAATGGCTTCTTAATCCGTGCCCTGCTAGCCCCCACAGATACACTCAACTTAGATGCAATCCTTTCAGCAGTACGGCCAAATCAGAATTCTCCTCCTCCCCTTTCAGAGCATGCAGACTCAGAGACAGAGAGATGAACTGCAGCTGCATCCCCCTCCCTCCCCTCTCTGCTGAAGCGGAGTAAGAAATTACAATTGTATCTCCTCAGCCTCAGAGGAGACAGGAAGTGGACTTGTGACTTCTTCAGACTCCAACAGGTAATGCATCTAAGCTGTGTCCTAATCGAGCAGAGCTAAAAAGCAAGCAAAAAAGCAGCACTGACAAGCTGGAAAAATTAGGCAAAGCACAAGTAGGGGTTTTCTTTAATTATATTATTCTAAGTATTGTCTTTTCAGGTCACTATTAACCCCATCAAGTCAGTCAAGACCTGGGAGACTGAAACTAAGTGATTCCTCATCCCTGTCCCCAAACCTGTTTCCAGTCGCACCAGTTATCTGCACGGATGGTTTTAGCCTGATAATTTGACAGATATAGCTGAATCCCCTTATGGAATTACATCTATAATTTGGACTTGCCTATCCCGCCATCCAATAAATCTGTGGTGGCGGCTCAAGACTCAAGATTTAATTAACAAACAGGCTCCTTCTGCCCAGGACGAGTTGATCATATCCACAGAACGGAGCCTTGGGACCCTCTCGACCTGGCATCAAATCCCTTTCACATTCTCAATTCTTGTAATGGGCAACAGACAAAATCAATTTAGAAGGTGTTTAACGGAGGGAATGAGAAGATGACGTGAGAATCTCCATAGCAGCAGGCATCTCCTGAGAGTTGGACTCGGCCAGTAAAACTTTCTAGTGTTTCCTTTTTTTGTACCCGTTGGAAAAAAAAAGTCTAAAATTTTATGATTAGTGTAATTTTAGGAAACGTTGGGGCCAGTGGGAAGGAAAGGGGGACAACTCAACCAACTCAAACACACGGAAAGAAAGATGGGTCTGAACTCCAATGCTTACCCTCTCCCCAAACA
This sequence comes from Bufo bufo, assembly GCF_905171765.1. Taxonomy (NCBI): domain Eukaryota; kingdom Metazoa; phylum Chordata; class Amphibia; order Anura; family Bufonidae; genus Bufo; species Bufo bufo. The sequence goes on from NC_053391.1 coordinate 10,896,009, forward strand.
ATTCTCATGCATTGTGGCTAAGAAGGACTCCATCACTCTTCCACATGGCATGGGAAGCAGATGCAACCGTTGAAATATAGTACCTTATTTTTTGGGTTTGTGATAAAAAAAAATCTACCAGCAATTGCAATGTATCTCATTGTGACTTTTGCTGTGGTTCTATAATATTAATAAATGGATACATACGTAGGATAGGTCTGGTTTCCCTCCTCATTATATGGACCCCATAGAATATTATATATTTCCAGCCCAACAAAGTAAGGTGGCAGATCACGTTCAGTTAATAATGTTATGCATTGATTTATGCCTCTTTCCATTTTAGGTGGGACTTGTCGAGGTTCTGGAGGGATCTGGAGTGGTGTCACCTTGGAAGAGAGGGGTGGGATACTGGATATAATACCTGTTAGCATGCTGCATAGGGTCCAGAGAACCAGACTTGTTGAGTAATGCAAGGAAATTACTTAAGTCCTGGAATCTTGTTTTTGGGTGGGTACCCCAACCAGAATAGGATCTCAGGGCATCTTGCAGCTGGACCTCATAATGATCTGTTATTTGAAAAGGATCTTTATGCCCATTGTGGGTGAAGGTTCTCTTCTCCAGTGCAAAAATCCAGAAGGAATGTGCCTTCAGCAAGGTAAAATAGGGGTAGTCCTCTCAACCCTGGTTCTATTCCAATTATGTATTACTTAAAATTTTGCAAATTGGCTTTCCTCCAGAAGGAAGAAAATGGTCTCTCTAGTGTCATCTGGTCAATATCCAGTAAATCCAAAAAAGAGGGGGGTCTACCACCCTGACTGCACCAACCCCACGTGGTCCCAAAGAAGAGAGAGAAGAACAAATAGACTGAATGATAAAAAAACGTCAATGGAAATATTAAAACCAAAAAAATTTGAAAGATGATAAGAGAAGCAAGATCTTGCTATATTAGATAAAAGTGATAAAATCAACCCTGGTCACAGGACGGCTCAACGCGTTTCGGGGGAATACAACCCCCTTCATCAGGAGCAGTGTAAGTAAGCTTAAAAACAGCTATAAGCAGGGAAACTGCTTATAGCTGTTTTTAAGCGTACTTACACTGCTCCTGATGAAGGGGGTTGTATTCCCCCGAAATGCGTTGATCCCTCCAGTGATCTATTGAAGAAAGAATAAAAAGGAAAAAAACACCAGAAGTGTGCGATGCGGCCGTGTATATTTCCGATAAAACTACAAGCGATCCTGGAGGGGGAGGTTTTGGTCATTGGGTTTCTTGAGCTTCATCCCATTGACCTCCTCCTCGGTGAAGTAAGTCTCTTTTATTTGACCAGGGTTGATTTTATCACTTTTATCTAATATAGCAGCTTCTCTTATCTTCTTTCAAATTTTTTGGTTTTAATATTTCCATTGACATTTTTTTTAGCATTTAGTCTATTTGTTCTTCCATCCCTTCTTTGGGACCACATGGCGTTGGCGACATCAGGGTGGTAGACCCCCCTCTTTTTTAGATATACTATTTGATGCAGTAGCTCTCTATGCACCTAACCACCCCTGGCAGCTCCCACGTCCACTTCTCACTATATCTCTTTTCTAGTAGTTTCCCCTGTGGTGCCCTGCGTGGTTGTTCCAAAGAATCCCCCTCCCCAGTCTTTGGGAGGGAAACTTCTATTGGACCAAAATTCTCTTTTTTTTTTACTTTTTTTCTTATTGTTTTCCAATATCCAGTAAGTCACTGGTTTGGTTGATGTGCCTAGTCATTTTTCAAGGTCTTTAATGGCTTGGCCATTGACTTACGTGGCAGCTACCCATAGGTTCCCCTCGATAGACAATTTTCTACCCTATTGTTTTTTTCCCCAGGAGCACTGAAGGTCAACACCAGATGGATTTCAACGAAGAAAACCGGTACCTCCTGAGATAAACTCACAATTTAAAAGCATAACAGAAGGGAACTACAATATCATCAAGTGGTTGGTCAGTGATCTAGCGTCCAGCTTCATCAACTCATCTGTCCATGAGGAAATGAGGAATGTCCTATGTAGGCTCATCCATATCCAAGAAATAAACAAAGGAACACTTTCATAAGATGGACTAACCTGAGGCAAGGTCATAGCGATAATGAGTGCAGAAGTATCACGTGCAATTGGGTCCTGGTCCAAATGGCCCCTCTGTCATATAGCAAGACACCAATATTATAAGTGGCACATGGTCGCTGAGTTGACCTATTGGAGATGTAGCACTGGGGACCAAGAGTAGATTTTTTTTAATGGCTCCCATTATAGCTCATGAGCAGGTTCTATGAACTTTTGAGTAACTTTCAGACTTGCGTTAAACTTTTCCGGTATTGAGTTCCGTCCTCGGGGCTCAATACCGGAAAAAAAATGATCAGTTTTATGCTAATGCATTCTGAATAGAGAGCAATCTGTTCAGTATGCATCAGGATGTCTTCACTTCAGTCACTGTACGGTTTTTGGATGGAGAAAATACCCCATGCTGCGGTATTTTCTCCATCCAAAATTCTGAAACACTTGCCGGAATGCCGGATCCGGCATTATTTTCCATTGAAATGCATTAATTGGAAAAACGAATCAGTTTTTGCAGTCTGCGCATGCGCAGACCTTTAAAAATGTGAAAAAAATAAATACCATATCCGTTTTTTCCGGATGACAACCGGAGAGACGGATCACGTCTACACATGGTATCCGTTTGCATACAGATTGCCGGATCCATTCAGGTGACGGAACTGCCTGCCGGAATTCAAAAATGCAAGTGTGAAAGTAGCCTAAGACTGATCGCTGTCCAAATTTCATCACGTATAAAATACGTGTGAAAATGTCAGATGCATCTGGCTCGGAGCAATGTAACTTGACGGATTGGTCCTGAAGCGATGTCACACACGTGGGCCAGCGTCATTTACTAACAAAACATTTCTTATTAGAAAACTGCCGAAAGGAAAAAAAAATGCTCTTAGATTACAGCTCACTGCCATCTACAATGTTGTAGTTAAAGAGTGCATCTTAAAACAAGAAGTCAAACTGTGAAATCTCATTAGCTCCTTAAACTTTAAACACCACCTGCGATTATAACGGCAAGACTGTAAAAAGATGCAATGCTTTCTGGGCAGCTGTGTCGATTATGTGACACTTTCTAGCTACAGGACAAGGTTCTCAAACCGAGCACTGGTATGCAAATTTGTGACAATCTGTAGACAATATTAAATTAAGAAGACAAGTCTAAACATAAGCCAAAGGCATGGACAATTGATTTTATACAAAAACACCCAGCATGCTTTTTACTTACCAAACAGAATGATGTATAAAGAATAAAATAATTATAATGCTGCCCAAGCACCCATACATACAAGAATACACCTACTATAATAATGCCTCCTATTTACAAGAATACACCTACTATAATACTGCCTCCTGCTTACAAGAATACACCTACTATAATACTGCCTCCTATGTACAAGAATATAACTACTATAATACTGCTCCTATGTACAAGAATATAACTACTATAATACTGCTCCTATGTACAAGAATATAACTACTATAATACTGCCTCCTATGTACAAGAATATAACTACTATAATACTGCCTCCTATGTACAAGAATATAACTACTATAATACTGCTCCTATGTACAAGACTATAACTACTATAATACTGCTCCTCTGTACAAGAATATAACTACTATAATACTGCTCCTATGTACAATAATATAACTACTATAATACTGTCTCCTATGTACAAGAATAAAACTACTATAATACTGCCTCCTATGTACAAGAATATAACTACTATAATACTGCCTCCTATGTACAAGAATATAACTACTATAATACTGCTCCTATGTACAAGAATATAACTACTATAATACTGCCTCCTATGTACAAGAATATAACTACTATAATACTGCTCCTATGTACAAGAATATAACTACTATAATACTGCTTCTATGTACAAGAATATAACTACTATAACAATGCCTCCTATGTACAAGAATATAACTACTATAATACTGCCTCCTATGTACAAGAATATAACTACTATAATACTGCTCCTATGTACAAGAATTTAACTACTATAATACTGCTCCTATGTACAAGAATATAACTACTATAATACTGCCTTCTATGTGCAAGAATATAACTACTATAATACTGCTCCTATGTACAAGAATATAACTACTATAATACTGCTCCTATGTACAGGAATATAACTACTATAATACTGCTCCTATGTACAAGAATATAACTACTGTAATACTGCTCCTATGTACAAGAATATAACTACTATAATACTGCCTCCTATGTACAAGAATATAACTACTATAATACTGCCTCCTATGTACAAGAATATAACTACTATAATACTGCTCCTATGTACAAGAATATAACTACTATAATACTGCTCCTGTGTACAAGAATATAACTACTATAATACTGCTCCTATGTACAAGAATATAACTACCATAATACTGCCTCCTATGTACAAGAATATAACTACTATAATACTGCCTCCTATGTACAAGAATATAACAACTATAATACTGCTCCTATGTATAAGAATATAACTACTATAATACTGCTCCTATGTACAAGAATATAACTACTATAATACTGCTCCTATGTACAAGAATATAACTACTATAATACTGCCTTCTATGTACAAGAATATAACTACTATAATACTGCCTCCTATGTACAAGAATATAACTACTATAATACTGCTCCTATGTACAAGAATATAACTACTATAATACTGTCTCCTATGTACAAGAATATAACTACTATAATACTGCTCCTATATACAATAATATAACTACTATAATACTGCTCCTATGTACAACAATATAACTACTATAATACTGCCTCCTATGTACAAGAATATAACTACTATAATACTGCTCCTATGTACAAGAATATAACTACTATAATACTGCTCCTATGTACAAGAATATTACTACTATAATACTGCCTCCTATGTACAAGAATATAACTACTATAATACTGCTCCTATGTACAAGAATATAACTACTATAATACTGCCTCCTATGTACAAGCATATAACTACTATAATACTGCTCCTATGTACAAGAATATAACTACTATAATACTGCTCCTATGGACAAGAATATAACTACAATAATACTGCCTCCTATGTACAAGAATATAACTATTATAATAATGCTCTTATAGTATGTTCTCTGGTTGGGCTGTGCTCTGCTGACTGGTGTGTGTAGCCCTTAGTTTGTTACATCCTCTTTCCATGTTACAGTCTCTAGAGATTCACCAACTATTTTCGTGTTTGCCTAAAACTTTTTGTTTACAGCTCTAGATCAATGAAAGATACTAATTTCACCAACATGTCATTATGCAGCGAGGTATTGTCTCCTCGCATGACAGCATATAGCGGGGCTTCCAGTCACCAAGATCAGACACCAGGGCTCTACATTGAGAAGTGTCCTCTCTCTTCCGTAGTCTGTGAGGGGGACTGACACAGCTGTTTTGTCTCCAACTGCATACAAATAACCAATTTATCTATAGGATTTCCTGATTTATGTCCTTTCCCCGTACTTAATGATGGCCGCAGGCCGGGGACATTCTGCCAGGATCAGAACTTCATGGGGGAATTTGGAACAGGGACAAAGAAATCTGTCTGGTTGTAGCTTCTTGCCAAACACTGAGAATATTCCCATAGATGAGGAGCTGCCCACCTCGGCATCTGCCAGCTCGCTCTCGGAGGAGATTTGCATGAACAAAACCCAATGTTAATAATAAAATGATTCTGTTCCTATTCCGAATAATATAGCCTACAAAAACCTTCATCTCTTACTTTTATGCAGCTAAGATTCTAGATGTAGAGTGCATGGAAAAGCACAATGTCTAGCTGGTTTTAAGAGAACACAGAAGTCAACATGATGTCTCCCATAAGGTCCCTCTCTCCCATTTGAGGAGGCCAGTAGTAGAAATACTAAATGTCATTTGGGGGACCCTGATGCACATTTAAAATTAGGACATGGGGTCTTCAAGGACCATAAGGAAAGCAAATTAGAACAACACTCAGCCACCTTTAATGCCAAACTTTTAAATGTAACCTAAAATGTGGAAAGAGGGTCATCTTACTGGACTCACCATAAGTCCTCCTGGCTAGATAAAGGCCCTACTGTCAACGGTAGAACATACATGACGTGTCGAACGTCAAGAACCACCCAATTATGGCACAAAGAAGACATTGGTCAGGTCTTAATTGTATTCATCTGGTCCTGCTGCAGACCCTATATATTTGTTGGCATAGCCAGTATTGGTAGGTTTTGCCAATATCGATGGCCCACTCTTGACATAAGGTGTTCATCAGATCCAGAAATTGGGTTGATCTGCCAAATATTATCCAATGTCCATGTCCATCTTTAGAACAGAAATCCACCATATTCAATGCAACCTAAAAACCTGAAACTGAGCTTATCTTCATGGTCTCACCATGTATATGAATTGACCAGTTAGTTTCCTGTTCTGTATCTAGCCACAGAGCATACAGGGTGAGTTGAAGGGGTTTTCCGTTGATGACCTACAATATCCTCAAAGTCATCAATATTTGATGGGATGAGGATCTGACACCCAGTACCTCCACTGATAAGCTCTTGGGAGATGAGCTGCAGTTCCTCGGCACAGCCACTACACAGCTGGATGAAGCTATATGCCTCCGACTGTCCACTGTATAGCTTCTGGTTCCAGTGGTTGCCTGATCGGTTGGTGTACTGGGTATTGGACCCTCAGAGATCTGACATTGATAACTTATCCCTATGACAGATCATTAATATCTCAATTTCAGAAAACCTCTTTAAAATTTGACAACCTAAATGTTTATTAGACATTTGTTCTTAGATTCATTTTAACATGAAGCATAAATCTTAAGTCAATCTGTCAATTTCTAAGGTCTATCGCTAACATTAGTATGCTGTCAGATCCTATCAGAACTGGTATGGTTCGGTCACATAATACTCAAAGTTCATGCTCTCATGATACAAATCCAATACAATAACACATCATGCTAGAAGAACCCAGGTCACGCTGCAATTCACATCACACCCACTAGGTGGATGGACATAGACCCCCTACAGCATAACCAACTCCTGACAGAATATTGCAAAATCATGGGTTTTTGTAGAAAGCTGGTGATCTTGCTCTACACATCTCAGAATATGTCAAGCCAAGAGGAAAGGTAAGGATGAAAAGATCTGTTTGGTATTCCCATGCTTAGTTATCTTAATAGCCACCATCTTAAATCAATTTCCATGGGGGTCATCTTCATGGACACACTATGAATCTATCTATGACCACTAGTGTTGCTGCTCTCCATCTGAGATGATGGAACAGTCTGGAACAATTCATAGCTGTCATGCAGTGCTTTGATTCAAGGTAACACAGACGCAGCCTACGAGTCAGTCATTGATGGTTGACAGTTCTTTTTGGCTTGTGCCTAGATTAATTTCATGTTCTGGAGGCCATATTGCTGCTTTTGATAACACGCAAATTTCCCTATTTTAAGAAAGGAGGGACGCGTGGAGTTTACAGAAACTCATTACAGTGCTGCCGAAGAAAAGTCGATATATTCGCAGCCGGATCCGTTATCTCTCCCGGGATCTGTGTGTGAGCTCTTTGAGGAAAGGCCCAGATTTCTCATCTACCAAATGAACACTGTCAAAAACTTTATTTACTGTCTGTCCTCTGACCCGCAGCGGAGTCTGGGCTTTCACCTGTCACCAGATAACAGAACCGGAATGACAGCGTCTGCTGAAAGGCAATTTCTGCATAATTACAAAACTACCCGTGTGATGTACTGATATTGGCCTGACCGAGCTGTTCTTCACTGATGCTGGAGACCAAAAACAAGACTAGAAATGGCCTAGATATAGATATTTGAGCTGGCCATAAAGGGGACGAACCACTGTATGTTTTCAATTGATGAATGACCAAATGCTAGCACAGTCCTTAGCACTCCTATAGAGCTGGATTTGAAGATCCATTTTTTAACCCGGTCAAAATGTTTTTATGAACAAGAGATTCCTATGTCGAAGAGTCTTCATAACCAGTCATACAATATATATATACACTCACCTAAAGAATTATTAGGAACACCATACTAATACGGTGTTGGACCCCCTTTTGCCTTCAGAACTGCCTTAATTCTACGTGGCATTGATTCCACAAGGTGCTGATAGCATTCTTTAGAAATGTTGGCCTATATTGATAGGATAGCATCTTGCAGTTGATGGAGATTTGAGGGATGCACATCCAGGGCACGAAGCTCCCGTTCCACAACATCCCAAAGATGCTCTATTGGGTTGAGATCTGGTGACTGTGGGGGCCATTTTAGTCCAGTGAACTCATTGTCATGTTCAAGAAACCAATTTGAAATGATTCAAGCTTTGTGACATGGTGCATTATCCTGCTGGAAGTAGCCATCAGAGGATGGATACATGTTCTCATTCTGTTTACGCCAAATTCGGACTCTACTATTTGAATGTCTCCACAGAAAGTCTTCAACAGTCCAATTTTGGTGAGCTTGTGCAAATTGTAGCCTCTTTTTCCTATTTGTAGTGGAGATGAGTGGTACCCGGTGGGGTCTTCTGCTGTTGTAGCCCATCCGCCTCAAGGTTGTGCGTGTTGTGGCTTCACAAATGCTTTGCTGCAGACCTCGGTTGTAACGAGTGGTTATTTCAGTCAACGTTGCTCTTCTATCAGCTTGAATCAGTCGGCCCATTCTCCTCTGACCTCTAGCATCCACAAGGCATTTTTGCCCACAGGAATGCCGCATACTGGATGTTTTTCCCTTTTCACACCATTCTTTGTAAACCCTAGAAATGGTTGTGCGTGAAAATCCCAGTAACTGAGCAGATTGTGAAATACTCAGACCGGCCCGTCTGGCACCAACAACCATGCCACGCTCAAAATTGCTTAAATAACCTTTCTTTCCCATTCTGACATTCAGTTTGGAGTTCAGGAGATTGTCTTGACCAGGAGCACCCCCCTAAATGCATTGAAGCAACTGCCATGTGATTGATTGACTAGATAATTGCATTAATGAGAAATAGAACAGGGGTTCCTAATAATTCTTTAGGTGAGTGTATGTTCATGCCATGGGAGGTGGAAGTATCATATATGTAAAGGGAAGTTGATTTAGGTCTGCATTGCTAATAAAGAAAAAGAACCACCATATTGATTGGATTGGTCCTTAACTTGTTCCACAGATAACATCATCAGTCAATTTTGGTTAAGAAGACTTCAAAAGTGTAAAACCAACTGGTTTATACTGTTTTATTTTGGTAAATCAAGAAGTTAACAGGAGTATGCATTACCAGTGAAGAAAATCAAAGCCTTCACGGAATGGTCATTGATTGACGACATCATCAGTCAATGTTGAGTTTATCAGCAATGGGTTAAAGGAATGTTTCAAGGTGTGAAAGCAACTGGCCAATTATACCATTTTATCATGGTATGTTGAGAATTTTACTGAGTTACTCATTACCAATGAAGCAAACCAACTGGTCATTGACTTCCTTCACAGATGACATCATCAGTCAATGTTCAGAAGATCAGCAATGAGTTGAGAAGACTTCAGTTGGGTCAAGCCAACTAGTCAATTATACCATTCAAAAACAAATTTGGTCTAACATTTTTAAGCAATATTAAATGTGTAGTTTCATCAAGACAACCTTTCTACATGGCGCACATAGAGTGAGGTCCTCCACTTAAGACCCCCTTATATTAACCAGTGCAAAGAGCTACTTCCGTTACAAAAAAGTATCAAGAAGAGCGCCAAAAACGAATAGGTTAAAGCAGACCAAACTTATAATAAGACCCCCACTGTGACTGCTTATGTAGTTAAGGCCCCTAATTGCACTATGCAATATGTGGTGAGCCAATTAGGGCTGATTAGAATCAGCAATGCTCAAACTAGTTGAAAAACTCCCAATCCCAAGTCAACCCATTACGTATACAATATACGGTGACCACTTCTTATACAGAAAGGAAGGCTCACAATCCCCCAGCAAAAGAGTAGCACAGTCCGTAGCCCTCCAGCCTTACAGAGCTGGATCTTCACATTCAATTTATAACCAGGCCATAAAGTTTTTGTGTACATAAGATCAATCTTAAAAATATTCTGTTGTGTTATTGAAGGAAAATCCCATATGAGATCAATATGGGAAAGCTGCCCTTCCACTTTATGGCTTATGTTGGATTTCAATGTTGAGTTTAGGGAGTAGGTAGTCTCGATTAATGGGGCAAATTTCCATACAGCTGTGTAACAACCCATGTGGGAGCTGAAACAGCAGCAAGAGCATACATAGCATAGAGGTAGACCATGGGGTGAGGCCCTTGGAGAGAGGGTGGTCCAGACCTGGTTGGTTCAATTTTCCTTTCTACTGGGTGGCAAGGTGATTCTTTTCTTAGCATTGTTAAAAACAAGGGGTTGTATTTTTGGTTCAAGGGATAAAATTTTGCCTTGCTATCTTGGGGGGAAAACATAAACCCATCAAGGAGGAGATATTTTTGTCTTAGGGTCTCTTATATTTTATGTATGCCCTTGAATGGCTTCCATATTGGTGTTCCCCTCCGCTATAAAAGTCATCCAGCCTAGTGGATTGACAGGCGGATTTCTTGCCCAGCCTCACCTTCTGTGTTTTGACTGCACAGAGGAACTGACTCGATAGAGGCGTGGTTGCCTCCAAATGTCTTGAATACACCGGACTCTTCCTATGCCTGGAATGCCCAATGGACTCCTAGATAGCATGGAAAAAATGTTATTGCAATTATCCAAGATGGGGCACACCTTTGTAATACTGCAAAAGGAGAAGAACAATGCTTTCTATCATTTATATGGCAGATGGTGCTTGGTGACAAAATGGATGTGACAGTTTCCCTTTAAGACCATTCCGTTTACTGATATGATAATGTATTGAACTTTTCTTCCAGCATTTTGACCAGTGGGATTGCGCTGTGATATTTCCAGTCCGCCATGCATAAAATCCCTTTTCTGAAACACTTTTCTGAGATGTTCCCGGCTTTAATGACAGCCCTATTAAGGATAAACTACTCCCTGTCCGCTGCACCCAGGGCAGATCAAAGGAACCGACTTTTTAACTACTGAAATAAACATTTCAGACAAGAGCTTTATAACTTTTATGTGGGTAGAAGGAGACGGCCCATAATTTGTCAGCCTCTTCCTGCGTTGTTGAGGTCAGAATTTTGTAAATCAAGTCTGCGTTGTCAGTTAACGTTACTGAGGAGTCCTGAGGACTGTCTTATTTTTGGGCTACAGCTGAAGAGCCGTCATAGCCAGTCATATAATATACATCATAGAATCGGAGGATGTGGAGAACATGCATATAAACAGAAGTCTGCAATACCAATGGAGAAAAAGCCACCATATTGGATTAGTCAATAACTTAGTCCACAGATGACATCATCAGTCAGTGTTGCGTATAAAGTGCATTTGGAAAGTCTTCAGAGCCTTTCACTTTTTTCACATTTTGTTATGTTGCTCCTTTTGCTAAAATAGAAAAAAATTAAATCATGTTTCCCCCCATTATTCTGCACTCAACCGTCTATAATGAAAAAATGAAAACAGAATTTTAGAGATGTTTGCAAATTTATTAAAACCTAATTTGACTCCTGAACATAAGTCTTCAGGCTCTGTGCTGTGACACTTGACATTTCACTTTGGGACCTCCCACTTTTCTTGATCATCTTTGAGATGTTTTTCTACCATGATCGGAGTAACCTGTGGTCCATTCAGTGGATTTGACATGATTTGGAAAGGCACAGCCGTGTCTATATAGGATCTCACAGCTGTCAATGCATATAAAAGCAAAAACTAAGCCATGAGAAGGAGAGAACTGCCTGTAGAGCTCAGAAACAGGATTTGTGGAGCAAATGATCTGGAGAAGGGGATAAAAACATTTCTGCTTCACTGAACATTCCCAAGAGCACAGTGGCCTCCAGAATTCTTAAATTTAAGACACTGAGAATAACACAGGCTTTTCCTAGATCTCGCTGCCCTATCAAACTAGGTAATCAGGGAGAAGAGCCTTGGTAAGAAAGGTGACCAAGAACCTAGTAGTCACTCAGGCTGAGCTCCAAAGATCTTGTGTGCAGATGGGTGAAACTTCCAGAAGGTCAGCCAGCACTGTAACACTTCACCAATCTGGGCTTCAGAGTGTCCAGAAAGAAGATTCTCCTTAGTAAAAGACGTATGAAAGTTTGCAAAAATAGCACCTAAAGGAGGCTCTCTCATCTGATAAAACAAGGATTGAACTTTTTGGCTTCAATTCTAAGCATCATGTCTGGAGGAAACCAGGCCCTGGCCATCACCTGCCCAATACCATCCCTACAGAGAAGCATGCTGGTGGCAGCATCATGCTGGGGGACAGGTGGACAGGTCAGGGTGGAGGGAAAGCTGAATGGAGCAAAGTACAGAGATATTCTTAATGAAAACCTGATCCAGAGCTCTGGGCCTCAGACTGGGCCAAAGGTTCACCTTCCAAAATGACAATGACCCTAAGCACACGGCCAAGACAACACAGCAGTGTCTTAGGGACAACTCTGTGAATGTCCTTGAGTGGCCCAGCCAGAGTCCTGAACCCAATGGAACATTTCTGGATGAACATTTCCACCTGCACTGTGAATGTTTACATGGTGTGTTCAATAAAAACATGGTAACATTTAATTATTTGTGCGTTATTAGTTTAAGCAGACTGTGATTGACTATTATTGTGACTTAGATGAATATCAGATCACATTTTATGACCAATTTGTGCAGAAATCCATATAATTCCAAAGGGTTCACATACTTTTTCTTGAAACTGTATAAGCATACAGGTATATAGCTATTAACTAGTGCTATAACCATGGCAAGTGGATTGGCTAAGCTGAAATTACCTGCCACCTCCACACTCCTATGGATGTCACTCTACAATGAAGGGGACAACACAATCCAGTGCATGCCTGACTCCATGTGAGGGATTTCGGGGTTGGACCCACCACTGATCATACATTGATTCCCAATCCTAAGGATAGTCCACAACAAATAATCCTAGAAAGCACCTTTAATGCAGTGAACTCTGGTCTCCTTCTCAGGATATCCCTGGTATAGAAGCCACCTTTGGTCTCAAGTCATCAATGAAGCAGCCATACCCACATAAATAAATAAAAATATCTACAGGGTCACCAGGAGAAAAATGGTTAAAACAGACTAAACCTATAATAAGATCTTGCTGCCAGTAGATATGGTAGATGCACACTAAAACTTTCATTTTCTCATGTAGTTTTATACCCTGTAGAGTTGAGATCTTACAAGCATTTCCCCACTGTGGCTGATCGTGTAGTAAAATCCAGAAGGCACAAGTGCATGGACAATATATTTATCTTAATTGCCCTGTGGAGATCAATGGAAGACATTGAACATCTGCTTCGAGTCCCACGGGAAGCTGAACTAGTCGATTTCACAAAAGTTCTCACTTTAAGAAAATACTGAAGCCTACAGAATCTAAGGCAACACAAAAGTTGACTTCAGAGAAAATCATGGAGTTTTCTATATACCAGAGAGATTGCCAACACCATGATGGTCATCAGATCCCATGGAAGAGGTTCTGCCCGTTATGCTACCCTTTTAGGGCTTTGAGTATTGGGTCTACTATTTGGGACCTTGCTGCTCTAGCCATTGCAGAGGACTTATTCAGAGAGCATCTATTGCTCTTGTTCTCAACCTAGAGGATTATACCCCAGATGGTACATGCCATAAGAAGAGAGTACTTATACTGTCCTTGTGCTCTCCTTTCAGTAGGCAGCATAATATATGATCATGGTCTTGGAAGTACTTTGATGTTATTTGTAGGGGCATGTGGCTTGGAACCTTGGATGTCCATACTTTAAACAGCAGGCAATGAATCACTGGGGCACCAGGTGCGACCCCAAATTGTTTACTATGATAGCTATTCCATGAACACTTGCAACTTATGATCAAGGACTTGTGATCGAGAACATCATTCTGCTGAAATGGGGTTGAGAAGGAGAAGTCATCAACTCCATTGGTTTTATAGCACAACTATACAGGGCCTACGGTTGTTGACCAAGATGAAAGGCATATCGTGAGACTATTATGGAGCACAGAAATGGAAGTTTCATCAGATTAATACAATATACCACTTGGAAGAACTATCATTACCACATATTATAAACAGATATAGAATACCTTGAGAGCTCTCTGAGGCATAGGAAGACATAGGCTCTCAGCTTCAATGCTAAATATCACACATAACTCATGAAGGAACCATGAGTGTAGATGAAAGGCATATATACCACCATTAGGTGTATACACTACAGGGACTCTACTGTTTTAATATGGTGCCACCAACCAGAAGCTATGAAGATGTCTAGAAAGATGGACTTTTTGGTCAGATACTAACCCTTCTCTACAGACCAGTGGAATCCTCACTGTGACTCCCCAGCCTTTGCAAAACTACAGCTCCCAGATGCATCTGCTGGAGTACCATAGGTTAGAGACCAATGCTAGAGACAGAGAACCTGAGCAGAACTATCCCTCTCTGAAGGTCTCAACAAGGTTAGCAACTAATGGAACCAAGTCAAGTCATTATTCTCTCTACTAAGAGTAATGGTCCTGGGTCTTCCTGTACTGGGATTTGGAATCTGAACTAAGACAGTTCAGCTCAGACACCATCCCTTACCTACAGACCTCAGACACCATCCCTTACCTACAGACCAGTGGTCTCCTACCTGTGGCTTTCCAGCTTCTGCAAAACTACAACTTCCAGTTACAACAGCTGGGGAGCCATAGGCTGGAGACCAATGCTATAGACCAGGGATGTCAAACTTGTGGCCCTACAGCTGTTGCAAAACTACAACTTCTTTCATGCCTGGATGGCCTACAGCTATGAGAGCATGCTAGGACTCGGAGATGTAGTTTTGAAACAGTTGGAGGTCTGCAAGTTTGACATCGCTGCTATAGACAGAGAATCTGAGCAGAACTATCCCACTCTGAAGGTGGCTACAAAGTTAGCAACAAATGTCCAAGTCAAGTAATTCTTCTTTCTAGTAAGGTTAAGGGACCTACGTCTTCATGCTCTGGGATTTGAAGTTGGATGGTTGGAATATGTGCTATGATTCATGTTATGGAGCCTCCTCTCCTTGTGACATGTGTGACATGTGCTTATATGAGAAGTTCTATGATACATAAATATAACATACCAAGGACGGACAATCCACTTAGCCTTTGCTATGACTTCAAAACTCTATTCTCCCACTGTCGAAAATACATTTGAGAAGGTCAATGTTTATTAGATCACGTAGGCTACCCTTAATATAAAGACTTCAGACCCTCCAGCACCCAGACCTCATTATTACATTACCAGGCAAACATTTCATTCCAGGAAACTTCCTTCGGGTCACCCGGGAGAAGAAGATTTTGTTTTCTCTTATATGTTATCTATTTGTTGGGGAACATTTCATTCTTGAAGGCTTTTATGGAATCTTTGGAGGAATTCATCTTGCATCCATTGAACATGTATTTATTCCGTGGAGAAGTGACGGCTTTATTGCTCGTTACAATGTATGAAATATGGAGATCAATCTTCTATTTCCAATATCTTCATTCAAAGCATTAGGAGGTGAGTGTTGTGCGTCTCCGTGATAGACGGGACGAGGTCTTCACTTTTTGTAATATATCATTACCTTTCGATTAGCCCTTCTATATGAGATGCCTATCAGATATAAATTTGGGGAAATCTATTTATTCTGTGTGATTCTAAATTATGGAGTCTGCACCGGCATAATCACTTATAGTCGGTGCGTTGCTGCGACGGCGCCAGCTTCAATACTAATGGCTGTTTTGCATGTGCTTAACGGGTTGGCAGAGAGGTTATTGATGGGTGTAGCATTCGTCGCAGTTCATTAAGGCGACTTAATTCTCTGGTCTGTAAACAGCTTCTTCGCTGTGAAAATTATAGTCGCGCTGTAAACCCCTCACAGCCGGACATCACGGCTGACACATTCCTCAGCGCCGGGAACTGAGTAAATGGATGGCAGAAATCAAAATCTACCCAATAGAGAGGAGCGAATCGATTCTGAACGAATCAGATTAGTTACGAATTGAACTAAAGTATTGATGCTAAATGAATCTGAGGTTTTTGCAAATCACTTCGGATGAATCACACAAAAAGGTGCCTATGTCAGCAGGAAATAGGGCAGGGAGGATGAAGATGTTGATCACATGACTGATTAGCTCAGAGGCGCGATTTTGGGAGATCCTTAAATCTCAGGACTTGCTCGGATACCATCCTGAGCTCAGCTTGCGATGTGAGAGGATGTGTGTTGGATGTGTCTGGCAGACACAAGCCAGCAATCTTGCCAGTATAAGGATATACTGCAATAGCCAAAATCCAGAAGTGTCTGCAGAAACATTTTTTCAGCAGCCAGCCTTTAAAAAAAAAAAAAAAAACCTGAAGCTTCCACAGTTCATCATTAGTGTTTTACATGCATATTCACAGGCAATCTCAGCACTGCAGCATACATTTTACTGGCTACGCTGCACACTTTCACCTTTTTCTTTCTATAAACCAGCTGCAATTTTGCTACTATTTAAGTTCAATGCATCATATTGCTGTGCTAACATACCAGTTAAATTGAATGCATTACAATGTTGCATTTATACGTATATCAATTAAACTCATTGGATTGCGTCAGTATACTATTGTAAATTGGCAATACCAGTGTGCAGTGTGTTTTTAGAAGAGGAGTTTATTTGCGTCTCTGTCTGTCAGTTATGGGAAAAAATCATTTACAGTTCTGCTACCGTTTAATCGTCAGTGTACCAAACCTGAGACATTGTTGAAATAATAAAATATCTATCAAATGGAAAATGAAAGACCCCTGCCTTGTCATCTATCATGTATCTATTTATCTATCTATTTATTATCTATCGATCTATGTATCTATCTATCTATCTATCTACAGTATGTCATCCCATTAATGACTGGGAATCATTAATCTGAAATATGTTTTACTAATTGCTTTATTTCTGACTGGTTTCCTTTTAGACTCGTTATCTGGTTGATTTAGTTGTAGGTCTCTGTGCCCTCACCTTATTCACAGAGGGTTAGGCGTGTGTGTATATATATATATATATATATATATATATACTCTGCTCGAGTGTATAACAATGATCTCAGCTTCTGGTTCACCGTATGTGGCCGATGTCAGGGACAGAGGCCAGTGACGGATTTTCCTGTGCACTTTTATACGGTAATTCCTATAAATGTTAAACTGAAGATCCAATAAAATATGACTTTTATCACAATGTCGTAAACTAGAGGAGACTGCATGGTCTGGACGCCTTGCACATGTCGGCTCCACTGTCTTCTGATTCCCGGTAAATTCTATTTACACCCTAAATTCTGTTCTGGGTCAAGTGACTGCTTGTGTACATGTGATGTAGCTTACATGGTCCCATCTGCATGGAGTAAAACTTTCTGTGCTCCATGGGGTTCATGATTTATTACAATTCATTATGGTCAAAGAAAAATGGGTTAATGGGTTTTATGGGTTTTGTTTTTACGGCATTCCCTATACGGTAAAAATGACTTATACCACATATGTATAGTTTTTCTTTCTTTTCTTTTTTTTTGTCGTCATATTCTGACCCCTATAATTTTTTTGTAGTTATGTGTACGGAGCTTTGTGAGGGCTAATTTTTTTTTCCAGGGCAATCTGTACTTTTCATTTATACCATATTGGGGTCTGTATGAGTTTTTGATCACTTTTTATAATTTTTTTTTATGAGAGGTGATGCAACCAAAGAACATCAAATTCCCCAATTGGACAATTTTTATCCAGTTTCGCCGTTTGCCATATGGGATAAATATTTCTAGATTTTAATAGTATGCGTGTTTTCACACGCGGCAATGACCATGATGTTAATTTTTAATTGTTTATCTATTTTGATTTTGGGGAAAGGGGGATGATTTGAATTTCTATATATATTTTTTTACATTTTTTATATTTTTAAAAACATTTATTTTTTTGTTTACACTTTTTTATAGTTCTCATAGGTAACTATAATAAGCAATCATGAGATTGCTTCACTCATAGACTCCCATGCATTAGCATTGGAGTCTATTAGGATTATACTGTGTGCCTATGCCCTGCCACAAGTTGGGAATGGGTTAATATATTTATAAATGATCTTTTAGAGCAATTACACCGTTAAATATCAACTTTGAAGACCAAAGGCCAATAAGATAATGGGTTGCATCAAAAGGGGCATAGATGCCTGTGATGAGAACATATTCCTACCACTTTACACATCACTAGTCAGACCACACATGGAGGACTGTGTACAGTTCTGGGCTCCTGTGAACAAGGCAGACATAGCAGAGCTGGAGAGGGTCCAGAGGAGGGCAACTAAAGTAATAACTGGAATGGGGCAACTACAGTACCCTGAAAGATTATCAACATTAGGGTTATTCACGTTAGAAAAAAGACAACTGAGGGGAGATCTAATTACTATGTATAAATATATCAGGGGTCAGTACAGCGATCACTCCCATCATCTATTTATCCGCGGGACTGTGACGAGGGGAAAGAAGGTTTGTACACAAACATAGAAGAGGATTCTTTACGATAAGAGCAGTGATACTATGGAGTTCTCTGCCTGAGGAGGTGGTGATGGTGGAGTCACTAAAAGAGTTCAGGAGGGGCCTGGATGTATTTCTGGAATGTATTAATATTACTGATTATAGTTACTAGATTTCTGGAGAAGGATTGTTAATCCAGGAAGTTCTTCTGCCAGATGTGGGGTCAAGAACCAACTCATCATAGTCAATGTCGAGCAGATCGAGGTTGTCTCACGGCCAGGCTCCTTCTTATGGAAGCCCCCACTGCAAGTATCTGATCACTGTAGTTCCAGCTCTCGACGCTACCCCAATTTTGCAAACCCTTTAAGAAGCCCCTATAAGTTCAACCGACTTCGGTAGATTTCAGGAACATGAAGTTTTGGAGGTATTGACTAAGGAAATATCCAGAAATTCCAATTGCTCATGGGTTGGCCAGCCAACACCTAATGTCTATACACTTTTGAGAACCCCCTTAAATACTAATTTATGTCCCCAATGCATGATGTGGAGAGATAATGAGGGAATAATGTACGACCCATTATGGCCAGCGTTGTCACATTTACATGGCTGAATGCGGACAGAAGCAAAGAGAAATATATTAAACAAAACCATTAATTCAACTGAGCCTCGTCAGCTTCAATGAATCAAGCTGCGGCCCGCTCCTCTGCCCGACTTACAGATCATCAAAAATATTTCCAGTTTCTAATCTCCTCATCCTTACAAACATGAAACGGAAGCAATGTAGGGTGTAATGTGAGCGAGCGTGTTCGGGAACATAAAGCGGGCCGTACACCAGACAGGTCGCGAGTTTAATTAGGCCAGCGGGTTCTACTTTTTTGTGAGAACTAATGAAAATGGGCTGATCTGAAGGTTTCTGGGGAAAATAATTACCAGTCTTTTTATTATTATTATTTCATGGGAGCTTAAGTAAAGTTCTCATATCTAGAAGAGTTTTTTTCTTAGTGTTAAATTAATTAAATGGCAGCAGATTTAATAATACGAGACGTGTC
This sequence comes from Bufo bufo, assembly GCF_905171765.1. NCBI lineage: Eukaryota > Metazoa > Chordata > Amphibia > Anura > Bufonidae > Bufo > Bufo bufo. The sequence goes on from NC_053391.1 coordinate 10,915,681, forward strand.
TGATCTTCTGCTGAGGGAATGAATCACACTGGTGGATAAATGACTGAATATTCGGATTCTGTATATGAATCCACTTCTCTCCTTCAGCTTGCTATCCAGTTAACGTAGGCTATGAAGAATGACACATACAGGTCTGGTGTTAGCACCCTGGCAAGGTATGGTAGATCTCGGGTATACTACATATGGTGGGACCCATTGCCCCTCTTGGAAAATATGCTCTTCAATCTTCTTGCCCAGATGCAGCAGTGTTGACTTAACACAATCTTCTGCACCTGCCCCTTGACTACACCAAATAGTGTACCAAGTGTGCCACATTTCCCTGGCACTGTTTATGGTTCAGCATATGGACCAAAGGCAATAATGAACACAGGGGGTCCACAGTGACTCCCATGGCCCCAAACTAAGTCAATAAAGAAGATGTGGTGCCCAAAGCGACTCCCATGGCCCCAAACTAAGTCAATAAAGAAGACGTGGTTCCCAGTGGCTCTCATGGTCCTGAACTAAGTCAGAGCTGACACTCAAGACATTCATGTCTTGGTGCCTACAGTGACTTTCATGGGCCTGAACTAAGTCAGAGTTCAGTCTCGAAACGGTCATGTCTTAGACACCAATCTTCACTCACTCCATCTTCTGTACATACCTTGTGTACATGTCACCCTTCGCCTTCCCATCCTCCTTCAATTGCTAGAACATGGGAACCAATGTATGTGAAAAGTAGAGGATTTTTCTACAGCAGGAACCTAGTGTACTTTCACTGCTCTCTCTGTAACGGAGGCCAAACAGGCTCTACCATATGCCCTTTAGCCAGTATTTATCTCTTTAGGTCACCCCCAGTTGAAGATGGAGACCATCAGGATTATATAGACAAAGGTCAGGTAAGGGCTTACTGTCCTTTATTCCAGCTTGGACCACTGACCTAACCACACTGATCACAAGAAGATCACTGACATTAGCATGCTGGCCACAAGTAGACCACTGACATCTCTATATGGCCACAAGTAGACAACTAACAACTCCATATGGCAACAAGTAGAACACTAACATCACCACACTGACTACAAGTAGACCACTGGCATCACCACTTTGGCCACAAGCAGACCTACGTCATTATAATGCTGGCACAAGTAGACTACTGATATCTCCACTTGGCCAGAGGTAGACCTCTGACATCCCCATATGGCCAAAAGAAGACCACTAGCATCACCACTCTGGACACAAGTAGGCCATTGGCATCACCACTCTGGACACTGGAAGACCACTGACATTTCTATGCTGGCCCCAAGTAGACCACTGACACCACTAGACTAGTAGCAGACCACTGCATCACCATTCTGGGAATAAGTAGTCTACTGTATCACCATCTGGACACATGTAGACCTCTCAATGGATTGCTTCCTGCACCACCATTGTCATAATGGGGTTCACAGCTGAATCACCTTGAACAGGGTCAAATGGGGCTGATGGCCTTTTCTAGGTGTACTTCAGCCCTATGAATTGGTTCAAATCCCTTCTTAAACCTGACTATGGCTGAATTTATCAAAATGTCCATGTCACATTCACCTTCCCTCCCTTCTCCATGAATGACTTTTCAATATACATTGTTCTTTCGTAATCACACGCGAGACTCAGTCATGGCTCTTATGAATCCATCTCAGGCCATGAAATATGACCGAGCGCCACTGAGTTACCTTGAAATAATAATGATAATAATTCATTCTCTTACAGAGGTGCCAGTGAACTCAATTTTGTGCTGGGGAACTTCAAGGCCCCGGTGAGAAGAAGTTCTCAGCCAAATTGTTCTATTCTTAAAAAAAATAAAATAAAATAAAAAATTACTGCTTGTTTTTTTTCTGTTGGTAAAATTGCAGTGAGACTGATGAAATTTGTACTAAAATAATGAGAGAGGCAAACATGGAAGCTACAATCACAACAATGTTATTATTCCAGGCTGTAGATTCATTGGTGTAGTACAGAAGTGTTCAGAAAATAGCAGTCCAACATCATTAAGCTGATATATCAGTTATATTTCTACATAGTAAATAATTTACTGGTAAGGGCAGTAGGGTAATAGAAAAAAAAAAAACAGCCCCAACAATCAGGAATGCATGCTGCTTACTCTGAGTAATTGAATCATTAATGGAAAGGGGCACAAAATAATAGTAGCGAGGAGATAAATTAAAGTCATTCATTCTGTGGAGTAACAGCTGTCAGTGCTGGCCTTTATTTAAAAAGAGTGTGTGTGTGTGGGGGGGGGGGGGACAAATGCTGCACATGTTAGTTATGGTGCATTTCCTTCTGAAATACTTTGGGGAAAATGGGTCGTTTCAGACACTTTAATTAAAAAAATGATCAGAGAAGGAAAAACATATAAAGAAGTCCAGCTAATTGCAGGCTTCTCAGACATAATTATCTCAAATGTCTTGAAATGCCAACCAAAACCTGAAAGTGAGGAACTACTGTTCAAATTAATGGAAAAATTGCTAAAATGGCATAGGCTCAGCCAATGATCACCTCCAGAAAGATCAAAGCAGATTTGATGTTACCACAATAAGAAGATAATGATTTGAAGCCAATGATCACTTCCAGAAAGATAAAAGAAGAACTGAAGTCACTGGTGAGTCCTGCTACAATCAGAAGATGATGAAGTGAAGTGAAGCCAAGTTACCTGCAAGACAACCTAGCAAAGTCCCGAAAAAAAGACATGTCCTGAATAGGTTAAAATTTGCCAAGGAACATATTGACTGGCCCAAAGAGAAATGGTGCAACATTGTGTGGACTGATGACAGCAAAATTGTTCTTTTGGGGTCTAGTAGCTGCAGACAGTATGTCAGAGGAGCCCCGAGCACTGAATTCAGGCCACAGTACCCTGAGAAGACAGTAAAGCATGGTGATATGGGGATGTTTCATACCATTGTTTTGGGCCAATTTATTGCATAGGAGGGATCGTGGATCAGTGTGAATAGATCAAAGTACTTGAGATCATGTTGCACTATGCTGAAAAAGAAATACCCTTTGAAAATGAGGTTTCAACGTGACAATGACCTAAAACACGACAGTAAACAAATAACATCCTGGTACCAAGATTGAGGTAATGGAGTGGCCGCTCAATCCCCCAACCTCAATTCCATAGAGAGACTTGTGGGGTGACATAAAAAATGTGGTTAATGAAGAAAATCGTAGAACTGCACAATGTCGTCCAATCATCCTGGACTGGGACACCTTTTCAGGTGGGCCAGAAGTTGGTCAATTCCATGCAACACTGGTATCAAGCAGTTCTCAGAAACAATGGTCATGCCACCAAATATTAATTCTGCCATTCAACGTTAAGTGAAATATCAAAAAAAAAATCAGTTTATACAGTTTATTACATTTTAAAATTAGTATTTTTTTTTTTACAGAAAAATGCTGGAGCTGCTATTTTTTAAACAGACTGATAATCTTTTTTGTTTACTTTCTGTAAAGAATGAACACAAACTGGATACGTTGTGTCAATGTTGTGATTTGGAGTTGAATATGTAGAATTTCTAGTGCATTTATTGAAAGAAAAGTTATTAGAAGGATTTTGCACTTTATTTGCTTTTTTTTTTTACTTACTACGTTAACACTACTGTAACTGTATTAATCAGAGGGTCATTGCATGTTAGATGTAGCAGAGCCCCAAATAAGATTTAGACTATAAAATGTGTTTTTGGCTACTTTATTTCATATATACATATATTATTATGTTTTCATTGGTGCTATTAGTTATCTATGAGATCTAAGGGAACAATAGAAGGTAAAGTCATGTCAAGATAATGGACTGAAGGGCTCATCCTGGCCCATTAGCTTCACCGGAAAAGTCTTCCTTTGTGTCCATCGAGTCAGGTCCAATTAAAAATCCAACCCAACACTGGGTGCTAATTTAAGGATTTATGTCACATCTGTGGGAGTTACATATTTCTTCCTTCATTCAGCTACTAATTGAATGGTACAATCCTGTATGTTATATATTACAGACATATGGATGTATCTATAGATAGCATTAACCTCCTATTTGTGGTGGAACTTCACATCAGTATTTTTTAGACACATGCTGTGGATGTTTGTCTACGAAACACATTGAATTTGGTTACAAATAAAGAAATTGTAAATGGTTTCACCCAGACTTTACACTTAAGAATATACATTTTGCTCCTGTTCCAGCCTTTATAGATTGGTTACATTTAAAGGCTATGTAAACCTTCGGAGGCAATGTTTTTAATGATTCCCTGACGAAGGACAACACATTGTCCGAAACACTTTGGAAGTTCGGCACTAGTAGCTCGTATAGTGACGTCACTAGGTCGCTTCACGTGAGCGCGAGCTTTCAATTCACTAGTACGGAGCAATGCCACCGGCCGGGGAGCGCTCGAGTAGAAAGATACCAAACCCGCTAAACCCTGAAATCAAGCCTGCAATAGAGGAAAAGCAGAGACCACGGAGGAAGGTTCAATAGCAAGGTAATTGTGGTTTACATGTTGGCACACACCTTTGGTCCTTTTCAAACAGGGGAACCAGGGAGAATAGCGGGGAAGGTAGTGTGCGGTATCCTGAATAGAGTTGGTTTACAGTGAGGCATTTTAAGCAGCAGGTATTGTGGTACTGTTGGGGTACTGCAGCACAAAATATAGGGAGCATCAGTGCCAGTGGACTATTGAAATTTTAAATATAACAACTGAGTTATCTCTAAATTACTAAAAGGTCATAAACACCTATTTAAGCCACATTCTTATCAGTAAGATAATTGAGCTATAATGAGTGTTTATAAGATCAGGGTTCAGAGATAAGGAGCCCGTCAGCTGAGCTGCCTGATGGAACAAAGTGAAAATTCCGAGCCTGCTACTAGAGAAACTCAATGCTACACAAAGACAGTGGTTCAAATTTTTTTATTAAAACCAATTGAAAAAATTATTTTTAGCTCAAAATCAGGGGCGTAACTAGAACTGACTGGGCCCCACAGCAAATTTTTGTACAATCGCCCCCTTCGCAACCCCTACTTCCGTCTCTATACTATATGCTTAACCTGTTACTATAGCATGCAGTACATGGCAGCCTCCCCTCTCTGCTCGCTATTCCGCCATGCCTTAGTGCTTATTATGGCACACATGTGCACGCACCCGATGTCAGCCCCGGAACATCCTGGCATCACATGTGTGCATATGTAAGAGTGCCATAATAAGCACTACTACATGGCAGAACAGTGGGCAGAGAGGGAAGGCTACCATGTACTGCATGCTATAGCACAGGAGGCTGGCAGAGAAAGGAGTGGACAGAGGTTGGGATGGCTGCCTGGCAGCTGCATGCTGAGGCCTTCAGCATGCAGCTGCCAGGTAGCTATCGCAGCCTCTGCCCACTCCTTCCTCTGCCAGCCTCCTGTACTATAGCAGATGCATGCTATAATAAAGTAGGCTGAGGTGGCTGTGGCAGCTGTATGCTGTAGCCTACCCTGGCTGCACACTCACCACTATGCCTGCCTGCTGTACGTGGCCTCATCTTTCTTCTCGTTTCCCAGTCTGTCTCTCCCACTTTGCCCTGCCCTACCTGTCATGTCCAGAACCTGCAGGCAAGAGCCAGGGGCCCAGGCACATACCTGAAAAAAACGCTGCTGTGACAGTGCCCTGCTGCTCCTTTCGTTTGCCCTGCTGCTCCTCTCACCTGCCGTGCTTCTCCTCTCGCCTGCTGCGCTGCTTCTACCACCTGCAGCGCCTTCCTTTTTTTGGTTAGGAGGCCGTACACTTCGTGTGTGGGGGGCAGTCTGCCAGGGTGGTGCGCTATGCAGGCAGAGGCAGACTTGAATTTATGCGGGCAGGCAGGGCGGTCAGATAGGATGGTGGGTTGGTCTGTTAATTGGGGGAGGGCCCTCTTTTAATGTATTGAATGGGCAGGGCGGGCCCTCAATGTAAGTGAATATGGAAGGGGTCCAGACTGGCCTGAAATAAAATGTAGGGAAGTTAAGTAAGTGAGGCACTCCTCTCAGGCCTCTTGTCAGCCTGGGCCTACTTCCCCTGCTACCATTGTAGTTACGCCACTGCTCAAAATGAATACAATGCAATAATTTAAAAAAAATTCCCCCAGAAGTATACAAAGCCTTTAAGACCAGTTAAAGGGGTTCTTCGGTTTCATAAGGAGTAAGGGCATTTCTATTATCTGCCCAGTACCCAAAACACTGCATATTCTTGCCCCATATACCTGTTTTTCATGCCAGCACTTTCTTTCCCCTATTCTCAGCCTCACTATATCCTAGCAGGATGTTAACATGCAGAACTTCCTGTCTTCATCAGCTTCCTGTTGGGTCTTCTAACCAGTCCCACCATGAGCTGTTATGAATGTTTGACAGCACATTCTTCACCTGCCACACTGTTCTCTCTGTGGTAGTCACACCCCTATATTTCTCCTCTCCATGTTTGCAAGGCAGAGCAAGCCCTGAGAAACATTACAGAGGAAGCATGCTGGAATTGGATAGAAAACCCAACAGGTAGCTGATGAGAACAGGAAGTTCTGCCTGTAAACATCTTAACAGGGTAAGGAAAATGCTAAAACATAAAAATAAAAAAAACAGGTATGTGGGATGAAAATAAGTAGTATTTGGGATACTCTGGGCAGATAAAAAACTATTTTTGAACCCCTTTAAAAAAAATTATGCACTCTATATTTCTAATTAACTTTCTAACAGCACACCATGTGGTCAGGAGTGGTATTGCAAGCAAAATCATAGATTTTATATGGCTTGTCTAATGCCAAACCTTTTCATAAACCGTTAAACGACCTGCTAGTATAACAGATGACAAGAGTAAATTATATTGAGATCTGATCTTTATGGCCCAGGAACAAGGGGTCCTAAATCCACATACACAGCTGAAGAGCTGGATGAGCATAGGCCTTTCCTCTCCAAAGAGATGAATGGGAGTGTACACTCACATGGCCGTTTCAGTCACTCTCAGTTACTGACCGCACATGAGACGATGAGCGTGTTTTTGGCACATGCTCGTCCTGCTTTTTAGCAAAGACGGGGTCACAGAGGTCAGACCACCGCCCAATCTACTTCCATGATCTTTCTGATTGATGGGTCATAAAAGTAAAAGATAAGAGAGATTGTCACCCATCAAGCCCGTTAATGCAAAACATTGGGATTTTGTGCTAAGACCTAACAACAGCGGTCCAGCCGGAAAATGTGACATTTAGATCTTTCTCCTGAGATACAATAAATGAGATTGCGGTATTCAGAGAGCTACATTCCATTAAGGTACATTTTAGAGTAAAACAGAATTTTTCTCTATGTGGTTAAACAATTATTCTAGACGTAACGATAGGACCGGGGCCGGCCAGAAACTTTCCACAGAAAGTCATTTTGTTCATTTCTTGCCCATTAATTATTAATCCAGAATCAGCAGATTACATTTTATATTAGATTAAGTTTCATTTCAATTTGATCTATGGCGGAGAAAGAATCACTGGGGATTTATTACAAAATCTGAAGGCGAAGAAAAAAAATCTAAAAAGTTAATGTTACAATTTATATTATCCAAACAAAGGACCTGCGGATAAATCTAGATGGAAATGTGACACTTTAAACCAAGGATACGCTCTGATGGGTTCCTAAAGGACAAATGTCCATGGAATGTCTCTTCAAAACTGTCCATTTCCCTCTTTCAAAATCATCATATTATAAATGTTTGTGTCTAAACGTAAGAGGAAATAATATTTTTGCTAGAAGACCATCTTAAAGGGGTTGTCTCAACATGGATAATGGGGGCATATTGCTAGGATATGCCTCCATTGCCTTATAGGTGCAGGTCCCACCACTGGGACCAGCACCTATATCGAGAATGGAGCCCCGCAAGGTGGTGGCTGGAGGACTCCGGTCCGGCCACCACCCCCGCTCCCATTCGTTTCTATGGGGCTGACGGAAATAGCTGGGCTATTTTTGCTGGCCCCATAGAAAATGAATGGAGGGCGGCTGCGCATGCGCAGTGCGCCCTCCTTCACTTGCGGGGCTCTGTTCTCTATAAAGGTGCGGGTCCAAGCAGTGGGACCCGCACCTATAAGAAAATGGGGGCATATCCTAGAGATATGCCCCCATTGACCATGATGAGACAACCCCTTTAATTTGACCAAGATGACAGGCATGGGAATGGGAGAATAAAGAGTAATAATTGCCAGTAGGGCTTCATCACAATCTGTGGAGGTTCTTGGCCAGTTCCAGGTGCATGTAGACCTTTGGACTCCCAGACTATACAGTTGCATAGCATGGTTATCCATGTCATCATGGTTTGGGTGGTGCTCAACCTAGCCCTGCAATTGGACAAAAAATATTTGAACGTCCCACCAATTTCTTTAGGAAAAATGAAAGTGGGGATGAATAGTGCCATAGAACCTAGCAAAACACAGTATGATACAAAGTCACAAAAAATAGTGCATAATATTATATAGTGTCCATGTAATACCTCAACCAGGGCTATGCTGGACATGCGGTCATAGAGCAACTGCATACTTGGGTGGTGGGCAGCTCTAAACAGCAGATGCCCCTGGGGCACCTACATTTTTTGTCCAACCCTTATGGCCAGCAACAACTTTCAACTGATATTGATTCTCCCCTGATGGTAGATATTGGGGGAAAGAAGCTTTGGACATATTGGATTCCAACATGCCGACCTTTTTTACATAAAGTCTTGGAGGTGTCTGGTAGCTTCTCTCTTTTCAGAACATAGGTTGGGAGGTACCCAAAGCGTATGGCCTGCTTTATATATCCTCATCACATACAAGATATTTGTGGAAAAGTAAAGAAGAAGAATTCCATAGGTCCTTACCTTGGACAATCAGATAGACCTGGGCTGTCTTGGTGTGATGCTGTGTCTGCACTGAACAAATATAAGGTCCCTCGTCATAGACGTCCACTTTCTGGATGCGGAGGCTGTACTCAAGAACGCTTCTCTTGTCCAGTTCTACCCGGGGATCAAGAGACCATTTGTCCTGTCCAGCAAAAATAATGGCTGAGCGGTTCAACCATGCCACCTTGGAGCTCTTGTCTTCTATGAAACATCTGGAGGAAACATAGAAACAGAATATATTAAAGGTGACCTCAAAAGTCAAATACTAAATTAGCAAAAACAAGTCTATCTAATCTATGATGTAGGTGACTACAGTGGTACAGGAATATTCAAAAAACGATATTCAAAAAACTAATGATGGGGCAGCACTCCAAAATAGGTGAAGGGTGTTAGACCGATTTATTCCCCAGTAACAACGTTTCAGACCAGCTCAATGAGGCTTTTGTCAAGCTGGGCTGAAATGTTGCCACTGGGGAATAAATGGGTCTAACACCCTTCACCTATTTTGGAGTGCTGCCTCATCATTTGTTTTTTGAATATCATATACAGATTATTTTCCTGGAATCTGGGAGGAATTGCACCGTCTTGCACCTGGACTGTGCTACTCTTTCTTTTTGCATATTGTATCTTTTAGATAGATAGATATAGAGCAAAAATCTGGCAGCACTACGTCGAACTTGAACAAAAAGGGTGCATGCCCAGGGACTAGACTATTGTCCAATACACAAAGTAGCAAAAAGCCAGCACTCCAAAATCAGTGAAAAATGAAGAAAATGCTTTTATTCACCCGTGTGGATACGCGACATTTTGGCTCAACACTAGAGCCTTTCTCAAGCTGTTATACATGTGAACAAATCATATATATACAGTACAGACCAAAAGTTTGGACACACCTTCTCATTCAAAGAGTTTTCTTTATTTTCATGACTATGAAGGCATCAAAACTATGAATTAACACATGTGGAATTATATACATAACAAACAAGTGTGAAACAACTGAAAATATGTCATATTCTAGGTTCTTCAAAGTAGCCACCTTTTGCTTTGATCACTGCTTTGCACACTCTTGGCATTCTCTTGATGAGCTTCTAGAGGTAGTCCCCTGAAATTGTCTTCCAACAGTCTTGAAGGAGTTCCCAGAGATGCTTAGCACTTGTTGGCCCTTTTGCCTTCACTCTGCGGTCCAGCTCACCCCAAACCATCTCGATTGGGTTCAGGTCCGGTGACTGTGGAGGCCAGGTCATCTGGCGCAGCACCCCATCACTCTCCTTCATGGTCAAATAGCCCTGACTTTCAAAGTTTTCCCAATTTTTCGGCTGACTGACTGACCTTCATTTCTTAGTAATGATGGCCACTCGTTTTTCTTTACTTAGCTGCTTTTTTCTTGCCATAATACAAATTCTAACAGTCTATTCAGTAGGACTATCAGCTGTGTATCCACCTGACTTCTCCTCAACGCCACTGATGGTCCCAACCCCATTTATAAGGCAAGAAATCCAACTTATTAAACCTGACAGGGCACACCTGTGAAGTGAAAACCATTTCAGGGGACTACCTCTTGAAGCTCATCAAGAGAATGCCAAGAGTGTGCAAAGCAGTAATCAAAGCAAAAGGTGGCTACTTTGAAGAACCTAGAATATGACATATTTTCAGTTGTTTCACACTTGTGTTAATTCATAGTTTTGATGCCTTCAGTGTGAATCTACAATTTTCATAGTCAAAAAAAATAAAGAAAACTCTTTGAATGAGAAGGTGTGTCCAAACTTTTGGTCTGTACTGTATATATATATATACAAAGTGCATGTGCAATGAATCATGAATCAATATACATAATTAAACATAAAAAACTAAAGTAAGGTGCTAAAAGTGCCACAAAAAGTGCATGGTGCCGTAGTACATCATCATAATGTATTCACACAATTGTGCACATAATAATCATCCCTATACATAATACAGTGAGTGCACCAAATCACATAATACCATGATTAATATGTATTACAAAACCTGATTACACCTGTATACTTCATATGCAAATCATTATTAAATGAATAGATCAAAAGATTAGGCTCACCAGGGGACAAACAACATGTGTGCACGCCGATAATGGCGTTCACCTGGCGCCAATGCGCATGTCGAGGAAAAATCGAGGAGGCAGAGGAAAGCCAAAAGTGCATTGAGCATGTCTGACATGCACTCTGCCACTCTGGACTGTGCGGCAGCCATTTTGGAGAAGGGAAAACAAGGTGGGCAAACGTCATAAATGGAATCGTGATCTTGACGAGTATAAAAACGACGGCACTATTTATAATCGGCGATCTGAGGATAAACAAATACCTATTTCTCGTGACAACAATAAATAAACGTAGGTCCCCACAGGACTCTATTAATAAAATTACTTCACAAGATTCTTTTTTAGGAGACAATTTTCCTTTCCAATTGACAAACGGAAGCACACCAGACGGGGTGGACGCGTCTCACATACAAAGCAGCACCGACCAAGAAGAAGTGGCGGTTGTTAATATTTCATCTGAATCTCTCTCTCCAGCTCAGGTGAGCGTATTGAGCAAAGGTCTCTCATTTTGTCCAAACAGCAAAATCAATTGGTTTGATCTGGAAATTGACTTATTCTTCGTTCTATCAAGCTCAAGATTGGTTCAAGGACCATAGTCGGATTGGTTTGCCCAAGGGGTCTGAAATGACGCTTCAATCTGAGTAACAAAAGTTGCTTTACGCCTGCTCTTAATGCTCCTGCCCTTGATGCCATTGTTATTGATGACCTTAGAAAGTCGATTGATGACAGGGCCTTTAAATATCCTAATTTGACTCGTGAGGAAATTGATGGCATTAATGTACTTAAGGCTGACCCTAGCTTAACGATGAAGCCTGCCGTTGTTACGGACACCTCTAAATACATTTCGCAAATACAAAGACAACTTGATGATTCTACTGCATACAGACGGGTCTCAGGTGACCCCAAGTTTGATATTGGCAGAAAAATCAGGACTGTGGTTACAGATGCATCAGTGGCTGGTCTTATAGATTCAGATCTTGAAAAAATTTCGATTGTTGAACATCCTATCACTCCGGCAATTTATATATTACCAAAAATACATAAAACTCTAATAGACCCTCCTGGGCGACCGATTGTCTCTGGTACGGGTTCTACTTTCTCACACATAGCCATCTTTTTAGAGACGATATCACGTTCTTTTGCCACTAATGCGCTGTCCTATATCCATGATACTACAGAATGTAGACTTGTCCGGTCAGAGGAAGGTCATTTTGGCTTCCTTTGACGTCACACACCTTTACACTTCAATTGATCATGACAGGGGCCTGCAGGTTGTACAGAATATGTTATGCCTTGCTATGTTTTTGAAAGATGCTCATTATTTTATTCTGTCACTTCTGGATATTGTGTTATGATGCAATTATTTTTTATTTCAAAAGGATTTCTATATTCAGCAAAAGGGCATGGCCATGGGGTCTAATGTGGCCCCGACATACGCCAATATGTACAGTATATGAGACATCTGGAGGAGGACGCCATCTGTGTTTCCCAACATTTCTCCCACGTTTTGAGATGGTGCCGCTACATTGACGACGTCTTCCTCATTTGGGTAGGATCTCTTGAATCCTTACATTCTTTCCATACTTTTCTTAATGATATCGATCCTGTGGTTAAGTTTACTGTTGTATATTCTTTCAGCCATATTGAATTTCTCGACACGACTGTAAATATACTGAATGGCAGATTACAAACTGAATTATTTACCAAACCTACTGATAAGAATTCTATGCTTGTCACTCTAGAAACATGATACTATATCTGTCACACAGTCAATTCTTACGTGTTAAACGAATTGTTTCTGATGACACAACCTTTTTTAATATGGTTCACAAATTTTGGAATAGGGGTTATCCCAATTCAATATTACAACCACAGAAAACCAAGGTACTCACTCTTGATAGACAAGGCGTTCCGTTATTCATTCCGTCATAATAGAAGTCTATGGGCTGCATAACAGATCCGTCCCGTTTCTGTTATAAGGAGAGGACTCCCCTGCATAACGGAAAAGGGACGGATCTGTTTTGCAGCCCATAGACTTCTATTATGACGGCATTCCGTTATAGAATTGCGTTATGGTCCGTTGTAATGGAATCCATAACACAATTCTGCTTTTACCAGTAAACGAATTGCAAACGAATTTCATAAGTGGAAGATAGATAGATAGATATGAGCTAGATAGATAAATATGAGATAGATAGATAGATAGATAGATAGATAGATAGATGTGAGATAGATAGATAGATAGATAGATAGATAGATGTGAGATAGATAGATAGATATTAGATAGATAGATAGATAGATAGATAGATAGATAGATATGAGATAATAGAGGGGCTAATGGCTCCAGCACTCTGGTCTATGTGATGTACTAAGTGATATAACAGTAACGATGTCACTTGTTTTGTTGATAATCGGAGTGCCATGGTATAATTAGAGGTGACACTTCATATAAGCGCTCTCTCTCTCTCTCGCTCTCTCTCTCTCTCTCTCTCGCTCTCTCTCTCTCTCGCTCTCCGCTGTGATAAACACTTTAGTTGCTGGAGATTCACATACAAAGGACACAAAGCATTTGATTCTGTCCCCACATAACACAGTGTAAATGATAGTCGACCACCAGCCGCATCTCCCAGACATTCTCCGCAGGACGCACTTATCCCGGTGTAGTGCAGACGCGCTCCCCGCATCCCTCCCATTACCCACCATTAATGAACAGCACATAATTATACGCTGGCTGCACTGAGTGGTCTGCACAGGACCCCACAACCATTGTGGTGGAGGCAGCCTAGCCCAGCAGTGCTGATATACAGAAGAGCAGGGAGGGGTTTGTCAGTCAGTTATCCCCTTCATGTACAATGACCTCTCTCTGGGTTTAGCTAAATGGGTTCCTTTGTTGTTTCTGTCAGATAATTATCAGCAACATCATAAATAGTCTACAGCCAAGTAAGATGTGATGACATCACAATTATCACTCAGGTGACATCACGATTCTCACTCAGGTGACATCACAAATAGGTGTCAGTCAGGTGAGCGGCTCTGACATCACAAGGGACTTTCACTGACGTATCGCAGAGATACATGTAGTTATGTGGGTGGGAAGTCAGTGGCTGCCATATAGGCGCTCGATCCCAAACCGCACCGGGGTCAATTTCGTAGGAAACTAACTTGCCTATTTGTATGTTTTTGGCGTGTGAGCAGAAACTGGAGTTTGCGGGAGAAACCTACACAAGCAAAAAAGAACATACAAACTTCATGCAGATGTTGTCCCTGGTCAGATTCAAACTCGGCACCAGTGCTAATCACTGAGCCCCCATGTTGCCCTCAGTAGCATTTGCTCTTTGATACATTGTATCCTGTCCTTTAAGAGGGTTCCAAGTCTTATCTGTAACTTTATCTGTAACTTTATTCTGCTCAAAAAAGGCTAAAAACAAGAACAAGTCTACTTTACAAGATAATTGGGCATCATTAGGATCTCAAGGACACAGACAAGGTCACGTCCTTCTCACCGATCCCCCACAAAAGTGTTGCACTTTGCATCTCGCAATGGGAAATAAATGAGTTAGAAGGCGACTTGTTCCTTGATATAAGAGAAGGATCCGGAGAAGCTTGTTACTTTAATTACTATGGTGGATTGTGAATGTCTGCCCTGGAACAGACAAGACACTGACAGATCGCCCATGAGGAAACCATAAATCACCGTCTCCCCACATCACAGGCGCGGGATTTATTATTATTTTTTTTGCTTTGCTGCTTGACTTGTTCCCTTTTTCTTCTGTTGTTCTTGTTGGATGGGGCCATTGTCTGGATTAATTTCTGGCTGTTTTGTGCTTGTAATATTTTATGTAGAGTCTATCTGATGTTCTCGCTCCCTTTCCATCACTTGCGCCCGTCTTGTTAATTCTGAAGAAAGTGGAGCCAGAGCTGAGCGCTTTCTATAGATAATATCCGCATCAATATTTCTGCTACTCAAGCAGAGCCGCGCACCGCCAGAAAAATAATTGTTATCTTTTCAGTAAGCTCAGCGGCGGAAAATGCAGACAAAAAGAAAAAAAAATAAAACACAAAAAACGAAAATGTGAAGTATTATAAAGTGAGAGGGGGGGGGGGGGCAGGTTAACTCCGGAGAAAGGGAAATTGATGAATTACACGTAAATTGCCACTGGGGTTGGCGGAGACCCCAGGAAACAAATCTGTTAGGGGCCGCCATCGCATCTCAGGGGATATGTGACCCCCTATTGTAGACATTTCCATGGTGCCATCTAGTGAGTTCAATGGAGATCTCTTCTTGACTGGATGGGACCAGATGGGACCCCCAAGCCCAGGAGAGGTGGGTTCTCCAAGGTGATTTTCTCATATAATATCAATTTTATTAGTAACTACCAGGAGAATAAGTGGAAAGGCTGTCGCTAGTTACGTCAATATCTATGCTAGCAATGGGGCATGGCATCAAGATTATTGGGGGATCCCTCACTCCAGACCCCCTACTCACTGTATACATATATACTGCAGCTCTATGGACAGGCTGAGCTCTCTACTCACTGTATACATATATACTGCAGCTCTATGGACAGGCCGAGCTCTCTACTCACTGTATACATATATACTGCAGCTCTATGGACAGGCCGAGCTCCCTACTCACTGTATACATATATACTGCAGCTCTATGGACAGTATGAACTCTCTACTCACTGTATACATATATACTGCAGCTCTATGGACAGGCCGAGCTCTCTACTCACTGTATACATATATACTGCAGCTCTATGGACAGGCCGAGCTCCCTACTCACTGTATACATATATACTGCAGCTCTATGGACAGTATGAACTCTCTACTCACTGTATACATATATACTGCAGCTCTATGGACAGGCCGAGCTCTCTACTCACTATATACATATATACTGCAGCTCTATGGACAGGCCGAGCTCTCTACTCACTGTATACATATATACTGCAGCTCTATGGACAGGCCGAGCTCTCTACTCACTGTATACATATATACTGCAGCTATATGGACAGGCCGAGCTCTCTACTCACTGTATACATATATACTGCAGCTCTATGGACAGGCCGAGCTCTCTACTCACTGTATACATATATACTGCAGCTCTATGGACAGTCTGAGCTCTCTACTCACTGTATACATATATACTGCAGCTCTATGGACAGGCTGAGCTCTCTACTCACTGTATACATATATACTGCAGCTCTATGGACAGGCCGAGCTCTCTACTCACTGTATACATATATACTGCAGCTCTATAGACAGGCCGAGCTCTCTACTCACTGTATACATATATACTGCAGCTCTATGGACAGGCCGAGCTCTCTACTCACTGTATACATATATACTGCAGCTCTATGGACAGGCCGAGCTCTCTACTCACTGTATACATATATACTGCAGCTCTATGGACAGGCCGAGCTCTCTACTCACTGTATACATATATACTGCAGCTCTATGGACAGGCCGAGCTCTCTACTCACTGTATACATATATACTGCAGCTCTATGGACAGGCTGAGCTCTCTACTCACTGTATACATATATACTGCAGCTCAATGGACAGTCTGAGCTCCCTACTCACTGTATACATATATACTGCAGCTCTGTGGACAGTCTGAGCTCTCTACTCACTGTATACATATATACTGCAGCTCAATGGACAGTCTGAGCTCTCTACTCACTGTATACATATATACTGCAGCTCTATGGACAGGTCGAGCTCTCTACTCACTGTATACATATATACTGCAGCTCTATGGACAGGCTGAGCTCTCTACTCACTGTATACATATATACTGCAGCTCTATAGACAGTCCGAGCTCTCTACTCACTGTATACATATATACTGCAGCTCTATGAACAGGCTGAGCTCTCTACTCACTGTATACATATATACTGCAGCTCTATGAACAGGCTGAGCTCTCTACTCACTGTATACATATATACTGCAGCTCTATGAACAGTTTGAGCTCTCTACTCACTGTATACATATATACTGCAGCTCTATGGACAGTCTGAGCTCTCTACTCACTGTATACATATATACTGCAGCTCTATGAACAGGCTGAGCTCTCTACTCACTGTATACATATATACTGCAGCTCTATAAACAGGCTGAGCTCTCTACTCACTGTATACATATATACTGCAGCTCTATAGACAGTCCGAGCTCTCTACTCACTGTATACATATATACTGCAGCTCTATAAACAGGCTGAGCTCTCTACTCACTGTATACATATAAACTGCAGCTCTATGAACAGGCTGAGCTCTCTACTCACTGTATACATATATACTGCAGCTCTATAGACAGTCCGAGCTCTCTACTCACTGTATACATATATACTGCAGCTCTATGAACAGGCTGAGCTCTCTACTCACTGTATACATATATACTGCAGCTCTATGGACAGGCCGAGCTCTCTACTCACTGTATACATATATACTGCAGCTCTATGGACAGGCCGAGCTCTCTACTCACTGTATACATATATACTGCAGCTCTATAAACAGGCTGAGCTCTCTACTCACTGTATACATATAAACTGCAGCTCTATGGACAGGCTGAACTCTCTACTCACTGTATACATATATACTGCAGCTCTATGGACAGGCTGAACTCTCTACTCACTGTATACATATATACTGCAGCTCTATGGACAGGCTGAACTCTCTACTCACTGTATACATATATACTGCAGCTCTATAGACAGGCCGAGCTCTCTACTCACTGTATACATATATACTGCAGCTCTATGGACAGGCCGAGCTCTCTACTCACTGTATACATATATACTGCAGCTCTATGGACAGGCTGAGCTCTCTACTCACTGTATACATATATACTGCAGCTCTATGGACAGGCCAAGCTCTCTACTCACTGTATACATATATACTGCAGCTCTATAGACAGGCCGAGCTCTCTACTCACTGTATACATATATACTGCAGCTCTATGGACAGGCCGAGCTCTCTACTCACTGTATACATATATACTGCAGCTCTATGGACAGGCTGAACTCTCTACTCACTGTATACATATATACTGCAGCTCTATGGACAGGCTGAACTCTCTACTCACTGTATACATATATACTGCAGCTCTATAGACAGGCCGAGCTCTCTACTCACTGTATACATATATACTGCAGCTCAATGGACAGTCTGAGCTCCCTACTCACTGTATACATATATACTGCAGCTCTATGGACAGGCTGAGCTCTCTACTCACTGTATACATATATACTGCAGCTCTATGGACAGGCCGAGCTCTCTACTCACTGTATACATATATACTGCAGCTCTATGGACAGGCTGAGCTCTCTACTCACTGTATACATATATACTGCAGCTCTATGGACAGGCCAAGCTCTCTACTCACTGTATACATATATACTGCAGCTCTATAGACAGGCCGAGCTTTCTACTCACTGTATACATATATACTGCAGCTCTGTGGACAGTCTGAGCTCTCTACTCACTGTATACATATATACTGCAGCTCTATGGACAGGCCGAACTCTCTACTCACTGTATACATATATACTGCAGCTCTATAGACAGTCTGAGCTCTCTACTCACTGTATACATATATACTGCAGCTCTATGGACAGGCCGAACTCTCTACTCACTGTATACATATATACTGCAGCTCTGTGGACAGTCTGAGCTCTCTACTCACTGTATACATATATACTGCAGCTCTGTGGACAGGCTGAACTCTCTACTCACTGTATACATATATACTGCAGCTCTGTGGACAGTCTGAGCTCTCTACTCACTGTATACATATATACTGCAGCTCTATGGACAGTCTGAGATCTCTACTCACTGTATACATATATACTGCAGCTCTATAGACAGTCTGAGCTCTCTACTCACTGTATACATATATACTGCAGCTCTGTGGACAGTCTGAGCTCTCTACTCACTGTATACATATATACTGCAGCTCTGTGGACAGTCTGAGCTCTCTACTCACTGTATACATATATACTGCAGCTCTATGGACAGTCTGAGCTCTCTACTCACTGTATACATATATACTGCAGCTCTATGGACAGTATGAGCTCTCTACTCACTGTATACATATATACTGCAGCTCTATAGACAGTCTGAGCTCTCTACTCACTGTATACATATATACTGCAGCTCTATGGACAGGTCGAGCTCTCTACTCACTGTATACATATATACTGCAGCTCTATAGACAGTCCGAGCTCTCTACTCACTGTATACATATATACTGCAGCTCTATGAACAGGCTGAGCTCTCTACTCACTGTATACATATATACTGCAGCTCTATAAACAGGCTGAGCTCTCTACTCACTGTATACATATATACTGCAGCTCTATAGACAGTCCGAGCTCTCTACTCACTGTATACATATATACTGCAGCTCTATGGACAGGCCGAGCTCTCTACTCACTGTATACATATATACTGCAGCTCTATAAACAGGCTGAGCTCTCTACTCACTGTATACATTTATACTGCAGCTCTATAGACAGGCCGAGCTCTCTACTCACTGTATACATATATACTGCAGCTCAATGGACAGTCTGAGCTCCCTACTCACTGTATACATATATACTGCAGCTCTATGGACAGGCTGAGCTCTCTACTCACTGTATACATATATACTGCAGCTCTATGGACAGGCCAAGCTCTGTACTCACTGTATACATATATACTGCAGCTCTATGGACAGGCTGAGCTCTCTACTCACTGTATACATATATACTGCAGCTCTATGGACAGGCCAAGCTCTGTACTCACTGTATACATATATACTGCAGCTCTATGGACAGGCTGAGCTCTCTACTCACTGTATACATATATACTGCAGCTCTATGGACAGGCCAAGCTCTCTACTCACTGTATACATATATACTGCAGCTCTATAGACAGGCCAAGCTTTCTACTCACTGTATACATATATACTGCAGCTCTATGAACAGGCTGAGCTCTCTACTCACTGTATACATATATACTGCAGCTCTATGGACAGGCCGAGCTCTCTACTAACTGTATACATATATACTGCAGCTCTATGGATAGGCTGAGCTCTCTACTCACTGTATACATATATACTGCAGCTCTATGGACAGGCCGAACTCTCTACTCACTGTATACATATATACTGCAGCTCTATGGACAGTCTGAGCTCTCTACTCACTGTATACATATATACTGCAGCTCTATGGACAGGCCGAACTCTCTACTCACTGTATACATATATACTGCAGCTCTGTGGACAGTCTGAGCTCTCTACTCACTGTATACATATATACTGCAGCTCTGTGGACAGGCTGAACTCTCTACTCACTGTATACATATATACTGCAGCTCTGTGGACAGTCTGAGCTCTCTACTCACTGTATACATATATACTGCAGCTCTATGGACAGTCTGAGATCTCTACTCACTGTATACATATATACTGCAGCTCTATAGACAGTCTGAGCTCTCTACTCACTGTATACATATATACTGCAGCTCTGTGGACAGTCTGAGCTCTCTACTCACTGTATACATATATACTGCAGCTCTGTGGACAGTCTGAGCTCTCTACTCACTGTATACATATATACTGCAGCTCTATGGACAGTCTGAGCTCTCTACTCACTGTATACATATATACTGCAGCTCTATGGACAGTCTGAGCTCTCTACTCACTGTATACATATATACTGCAGCTCTATAGACAGTCTGAGCTCTCTACTCACTGTATACATATATACTGCAGCTCTATAGACAGTCTGAGATCTCTACTCACTGTATACATATATACTGCAGCTCTATAGACAGTCTGAGCTCTCTACTCACTGTATACATATATACTGCAGCTCTGTGGACAGTCTGAGCTCCCTACTCACTGTATACATATATACTGCAGCTCTATGGACAGGTCGAGCTCTCTACTCACTGTATACATATATACTGCAGCTCTATAGACAGGCTGAGCTCTCTACTCACTGTATACATATATACTGCAGCTCTATGGACAGGCCGAGCTCTCTACTCACTGTATACATATATACTGCAGCTATATGGACAGGCTGAGCTCTCTACTCACTGTATACATATATACTGCAGCTCTATGGACAGTCTGAACTCTCTACTCACTGTATACATATATACTGCAGCTCTGTGGACAGTCTGAGCTCTCTACTCACTGTATACATATATACTGCAGCTCTATAGACAGTCTGAGCTCCCTACTCACTGTATACATATATACTGCAGCTCTGTGGACAGTCTGAGCTCTCTACTCACTGTATACATATATACTGCAGCTCTATGGACAGGCTAAGCTCTCTACTCACTTTATACATATATACTGCAGCTCTGTGGACAGTCTGAGCTCTCTACTCACTGTATACATATATACTGCAGCTCTATAGACAGTCTGAGCTCCCTACTCACTGTATACATATATACTGCAGCTCTGTGGACAGTCTGAGCTCTCTACTCACTGTATACATATATACTGCAGCTCTGTGGACAGGCTGAGCTCTCTACTCACTGTATACATATATACTGCAGCTCTATAGACAGTCTGAGATCTCTACTCACTGTATACATATATACTGCAGCTCTATAGACAGTCTGAACTCTCTACTCACTGTATACATATATACTGCAGCTCTGTGGACAGTCTGAGCTCTCTACTCACTGTATACATATATACTGCAGCTCTATAGACAGTCTGAGATCTCTACTCACTGTATACATATATACTGCAGCTCTATAGACAGGCCGAGCTCTCTACTCACTGTATACATATATACTGCAGCTCTATGGACAGGCTGAACTCTCTACTCACTGTATACATATATACTGCAGCTCTATAGACAGTCTGAGATCTCTACTCACTGTATACATATATACTGCAGCTCTATAGACAGGCCGAGCTCTCTACTCACTGTATACATATATACTGCAGCTCTGTGGACAGGCCGAGCTCTCTACTCACTGTATACATATATACTGCAGCTCAATGGACAGGCTGAGCTCTCTACTCACTGTATACATATATACTGCAGCTCTGTGGACAGATCGAGCTCTCTACTCACTGTATACATATATACTGCAGCTCTATGGACAGTCTGAGCTCCCTACTCACTATATACATATATACTGCAGCTCTATGGACAGGCTGAACTCTCTACTCACTGTATACATATATACTGCAGCTATGTGGACAGACTGAGCTCTCTACTCACTATATACATATATACTGCAGCTCTATAGACAGTCTGAGCTCTCTACTCACTGTATACATATATACTGCAGCTCTATGAACAGGCTGAGCTCTCTACTCGCTGTATACATATATACTGCAGCTCTGTGGACAGGCTGAGCTCTCTACTCACTGTATACATATATACTGTAGCTCTATAGACAGGCTGAGCTCTCTACTCACTGTATACATATATACTGCAGCTCTATAGACAGGCCGAGCTCTCTACTCACTGTATACATATATACTGCAGCTCTATGGACAGGCCGAGCTCTTTACTCACTGTATACATATATACTGCAGCTCTATGGACAGGCTGAGCTCTCTACTCACTGTATACATATATACTGCAGCTCTATGGATAGGCTGAGCTCTCTACTCACTGTATACATATATACTGTAGCTCTGTGGACAGTCTGAGCTCTCTACTCACTGTATACATATATACTGCAGCTCTATGGACAGGCTGAGCTCTCTACTCACTGTATACATATATACTGCAGCTCTATGGACAGTCTGAGCTCTCTACTCACTGTATACATATATACTGCAGCTCTGTGGACAGTCTGAGCTCTCTACTCACTGTATACATATATACTGCAGCTCTATGGACAGGCTGAGCTCTCTACTCACTGTATACATATATACTGCAGCTCTATGGACAGTCTGAGCTCTCTACTCACTGTATACATATATACTGCAGCTCTATGGACAGGCTGAGCTCTCTACTCACTGTATACATATATACTGAAGCTCTATGGACAGGCTGAGCTCTCTTCTCACTGTATACATATATACTGCAGCTCTATGGACAGGCTGAGCTCCCTACTCACTGTATACATATATACTGCAGCTCTATGGACAGGCTGAGCTCTCTACTCACTGTATACATATATACTGCAGCTCTATGGTCAGGCCGAGCTCTCTACTCACTGTATACATATATACTGCAGCTCTATGGACAGGCCGAGCTCTCTACTTACTGTATACATATATACTGCCGCTCTGTGGACAGGCTGAGCTCTCTACTCACTGTATACATATATACTGCAGCTCTATGGACAGGCTGAGCTCTCTACTCACTGTATACATATAAAACTGCAGCTCTATGGACAGGCTGAGCTCTCTACTCACTGTATACATATATACTACAGCTCTATGGACAGGCTATGCTCCCTACTCACTGTATACATATATACTGCAGCTCTGTGGACAGGCTGAGCTCTCTACTCACTGTATACATATATACTGCAGCTCTATGGACAGGCTGAGCTCTCTACTCGCTGTATACATATATACTGCAGCTCTATAGACAGTCTGAGCTCTCTACTCACTGTATACATATATACTGCAGCTCTATAGACAGGCCGAGCTCTCTACTCACTGTATACATATATACTGCAGCTCTGTGGACAGGCCGAGCTTTCTACTCACTGTATACATATATACTGCAGCTCTGTGGACAGGCTGAGATCTCTACTCACTGTATACATATATACTGCAGCTCTATGGACAGGCCGAGCTCTCTACTCACTGTATACATATATACTGCAGCTCTGTGGACAGGCCGAGCTTTCTACTCACTGTATACATATATACTGCAGCTCTATGGACAGTCTGAGATCTCTACTCACTGTATACATATATACTGCAGCTCTATGGACAGGCCGAGCTCTCTACTCACTATGTGCATACATATTTGTCATTATTTGTATGTAAAAACTGATTTTTGTTATTTTGGACTTTTTATGTTCAGTCTTTATTCAGGGGACGTGAGGATCTCTACCGAGTCACCAAAATAAGGAAGTTTGGAGCCAATGGGACGTACAGTTCTCAGAGTCTGCAGTTAGGATAAATTCAGCAACCAGACCAGCCAAATTTATGCTTCCTAATGGTTGCCATGGAAACTGGATCATAAAACCTTTTGAAACTTTGTAACATTGTGGATGAGGGCCCCCCCCCCCATGCCCCGGGCGAGGCGCCCCTTCGACACAATGATTGTTATAACGTTACCAATTCAGATGCCACCCGCCGAGCACATGGAAGGAGAGGAGTAAAGCGACTCGAGGAATATTTCAGGTTCTCGGTGGACCCTCCCTGAGCTTTCTACAAACCACAAAGCAGCACGTCCTATTTAAGTGGGCGAGCCGGGTCACCCCTGAATATGTATACAGCAAAATTATATTCCTGGTCTGTTACTGTGAAATGGTGGAACGGTTTAATGGTGAAAGATGAATATGGGGCAAGAGAAATCTGTAATTATAGCCAGACAGAGGGAGAAAGGCTGACAAGACGACCACCGCACAGAACACAACGCTCTACAGAGTCATCTACTAATCAACTGCAGAATCATCCAACATAAAGAAGGGAGGAGAAGAAATTATAATTAATGTACGAATAAGAAGTCTGCCATAGGACGATTCATATAGATACATTATATACAGGTCTTATATACAAATCATAAATACTGAGCAATAATACTATGTTATAGTAGTTATATTCTTGTACATAGGAGGCAGTATTATAGTAGTTATATTCTTGTACATAGAGGGCAGTATTATAGTAGTTATATTCTTGTACATAGGAGCAGTATTATAGTAGTTATATTCTTGTACATAGGAGCAGTATTATAGTAGTTATATTCTTGTACATAGGAGCAGTATTGTATTAGTTATATTCTTGTACATAGGAGGCAGTATTATAGTACTTATATTCTTGTACATAGGAGCAGTATTATAGTAGTTATATTCTTGTACATAGGAGGCAGTATTATAGTACTTATATTCTTGTACATAGGAGCAGTATTATAGTAGTTATATTTTTGTACATAGGAGCAGTATAATAGTAGTTATATTCTTGTACATAGGAACAGTATTACAGTCGTTATATTCTTGTACATAGGAGCAGTATTATAGTAGTTATATTCTTGTACATAGGAGCAGTATTATAGTAGTTATATTCTTGTACATAGGAGGCAGTATTATAGTAGTTATAATCTTGTACATAGGAGCAGTATTATAGAAGCTATATTCTTGTACATAGGAGCAGTATTATAGTAGTTATATTCTTATACATAGGAGGCAGTATTATAGTAGTTATATTCTTGTACTTAGGAGCAGTATTATAGTAGTTATAATCTTGTACAGAGGAGCAATATTATAGTAGTTATATTCTTGTACATAGCAGGCAGTATTATAGTAGTTATATTCTTGTACATAGGGGCAGTATTATAGTAGTTATATTCTTGTACATAGGAGCAGTATTATAGTAGTTATATTCTTGTACATAGCAGGCAGTATTATAGTAGTTATATCCTTGTACATAGGAGCAGTATTATAGTAGTTATATTCTTGTACATAGGAGCAGTATTATAGAAGTTATATTCTTGTACATAGGAGCAGTATTATAGTAGTTATATTCTTGCAGATAGGAGCAGTATTATAGTAGTTATATTCTTATACAGTACAGACTAAAAGTTTGGACACACCTTCTCATTCAAAGAGTTTTCTTTATTTTCATGACTATGAAAATTGTAGATTCACACTGAAGGCATCATAATTATGAATTAACACATGTGGAATTATATACATAACAACAAGTGTGAAACAACTGAAAATATGTCATATTCTAGGTTCTTCAAAGTAGCCACCTTTTGCTTTGATTACTGCTTTGCACACTCTTGGCATTCTCTTGATGAGCTTCAAGAGGTAGTCCCCTGAAATGGTTTTCACTTCACAGGTGTGCCCTGTCAGGTTTAATAAGTGGGATTTCTTGCCTTATAAATGGGGTTGGGACCATCAGTGGCGTTCAGGAGAAGTCAGGTGGATACACAGCTGATAGTCCTACTGAATAGACTGTTAGAATTTGTATTATGGCAAGAAAAAAGCAGCTAAGTAAAGAAAAACGAGTGGCCATCATTACTTTAAGAAATGAAGGTCAGTCAGTCAGCCGAAAAATTGGGAAAACTTTGAAAGTAAGGGCTATTTGACCATGAAGGAGAGTGATGGGGTGCTGTGCCAGATGACCTGGCCTCCACAGTCACCGGACCTGAACCCAATCGAGATGGTTTGGGGTGAGCTGGACCGCAGAGTGAAGGCAAAAGGGCCAACAAGTGCTAAGCATCTCTGGGAACTCCTTCAAGACTGTTGGAAGACCATTTCAGGAGACTACCTCTTGAAGCTCATCAAGAGAATGCCAAGAGTGCAAAGCAGTAATCAAAGCAAAAGGTGGCTACTTTGAAGAACCTAGAATATGACATATTTTCAGTTGTTTCACACTTGTTTGTTATGTATATATGTTTTGATGCCTTCATAGTCATGAAAATAAAGAAAACTCTTTGAATGAGAAGGTATGTCCAAACTTTTGGTCTGTACTGTACATAGGAGGCAGTGTTATAGTAGTTAAATTCTTGTACATAGGAGCAGTATTATAGTAGTTATATTCTTGTACATAGGGGCAGTATTATATTAGTTATATTCCTGTACATAGGAGCAGTATTATAGTGGTTATATTATTGCACATAGGAGGCATTATTATAGTAGTTATATTTTTGTACATAGGAGCGGTATTATAGTAGTTATATACTTGTACATAGGAGGCAGTATTATAGTAGTTATATCCTTGTACATAGGAGACAGTATTATAGTAGCTATATTCTTGTACATAGGAGGCAGTATTATAGTAGATATATTCCTGTACATAGGAGCAGTATTATAGTAGTTATATTCTTGTACATAGGAGCAGTATTATAGTAGTTATATTCTTGTACATAGGAGGCAGTATTATAGTAGTTATATTCTTGTACATAGGAGCAGTATTATAGTAGTTATAGTCTTGTACATAGGATGCAGTATTATAGTAGTTATATTCTTGTACATAGGAGTAGTATTATAGTAGTTATATTCTTGTACATAGGAGCAGTATTATAGTAGTTATATTCTTGTACATAGGAGCAGTATTATAGTAGTTATATTCTTGTACATAGGAGCAGTATTATAATAGTTATATTCTTGTACATAGGAGCAGTTTTATTTTAGTTATATTCTTGTACATAGAATTAGTATTATAGTAGTTATATTCTTGTACATAGGAGCAGTATTATAGTAGTTATATTCTTGTACATAGGAGCAGTATTATAGTAGTTATATTCTTGTACATACAGTTGTGTTCAAAATTATTCAACCCCCAATGCTTTAAAGGGTTTTAGGGAATTTAGTGTACATTTGTAATTGTGTTCAGAATGAAATCTTACAAGGACTTTTTAAAGAACCAAATGCAACTAAAATGATATCAATTGTTTTTGTAATACAGTATTAAATGTTTTTTTTTTGTGATTTCTTCATTGACACAATTATTCCACCCCTTAAAGACTACCACTCTTAAGAACAGAGGTTCATTCAAGTGTTTTCGATCAGGTATTGAAAACACCTGTGGATGTCAAGGAGCAGCAATCAAGCATAATAAGCACCAATTAGGCAGATTTAAAACTGACATTTACTGGTGTGTTTACAAACATGGTGAAGTCAAGAGAATGGTCCAGGAAGACAAGAGAAGAGGTGATTTCTCTTCACAGGAAGGGCAATGGCTATAAGAAGATTGCAAAGATGTTAAACATACCAAGAGATACCATCATTCACAAATTCAAGGCAAAGGGCACTGTTGAAACGCTACCTGGTCGTGGCAGAAAGAAGGCTATGAGCTGAGCGCTGCGATTGGCCAGCGCTACAGCATAGGAGAAGGAGACCGCGGCAGGTTCCACTGGGTGGAGCCTAACTATAACTATACCGGAGGCTATAACCGGAGAACGGAGCGGCGCCCGGGGATAAGAGTAAGTGCAGGGGGATCCCTGGGCGCCGCTCTACACGTCTGTATAGTCAATTTACATACTTTATTCTGGTGAAAGGTCCTCTTTAATTATGAAGTCCACATCCACCATATGTACATTCCTCCATAACATCCTGTTTCTTTCCTTTTTCCTACATTCTAAGTTCTTTATCCACCTCAGCTCTGGCAGGATCAGGTCCACCGCTTGCCTGTGATGGAACGGCTCGCTATGTACGGACACTTTTGTTCTGGTATGCCAGTGGTAATATTTAATGATGGTTATAATCAGGTAGATGGTCCCCCTGTCAATGTCATATATACTGGCTGGTACCCCATAGATGATATCTGGGTATGTAAGACACTGCAGTCTGGGGATCTTTAACCTAGAGGATACTTCCTGCCATATTTTCTGCCCTTCCTTGCACTCAGATATAAAATGTGCCATTGTCTTCTCCTGTTGACATCCTAATGGACACTTACGCTCTGACACACTCAGATATTTTAGATTCCCCTTAACATAAAGCTTCCCATGCAAGGACAGCTAGACTATGTCGGGGAGCATGACATAGTCTAGCTGTCTTTTAGGGTTACCGTTGTACAGTCTTTTAATGCTGGCTGTATATAAAAGAAAGTCCTACATATGGTCAGGTACAGCTCTTTCCTGGTCTTGCTCACAATAAACACTTTATCAATCCTCCAATTTCTCAAGCACCTAAGACCATATTCCAGGTACTGGGGGAGGTAGTCATTCGTCCATCTCCCCCTCTTGAGACTGCCGCCTCGCACCCAAGACTCTGCAAAAGGCAATATCCAGTCCCTGACACTGTGACCCACAGGGAGCTGTTCTCCGAGTCCAGGCAACCAAAATTAACTTTTAGGAACAAGGATTCAATGAACACCCTTGGATTTATCATATCCAGCCCTCCGTCTCTCCTCTGTAGGTAAATGATCCCTTTTTTTACTGGGTTCGACCTGTTCCCCCAAAGAAGCTGGAAGCAGTGGCGTACATACAGGGGTCGCAGTTGCGACCGGGCCCGGCACTCCAGGGGGCCCGGCCGCCTGTGGACCCCTGGCCCCTGCAGTAGTGCGTGTGCGATTCAGGTGGGCCCCCGGCAGCGGCAGGTGACAGGGAGATGAACGCTTCCATTGTGGAAGCGTTCATCTCCATAGTGATCTGTATCGCCGTCCTCAGGACAGCGATACAGATTGCTGTGCTGCGGCCGGGCAGGGGAGGCGTCTCCCTTCCCTGTTCCTCTGATAGGCTGCGGGCCTTGTGCCGGCAGCCTATCAGAGCGGTGCAGGCGGCGCGATGATGTCATCGCGCCGCTTGAGCAGTACAGAGCGGGACACAGGCCAGAAGAGGCCTGCATCGCATTGCTGCTAAGGAGGTAAGTGTAAGGGTTTATTTTTATTTTTTTAATACCGGACTTTACTTGGAACATGAGGAGACACTTGATACTGGAAAATGGGGGGGGGGGGGGGGGGGTTGGAACTTGATACTGGAAAAGGGGGGGGGGAAGGAAGGGTGGCACTACTGGAAAATGGGGGGAAGGAAGGTTGGCACTTGATACTGGAAAATGGGGGGGAGGGGAGGAAGGTTGGCACTTGATACTGGAAAATGGGGAGGGGGGATGGAAGGAAGGTAAGGAAGGTTGGCACTTGATACTGGAAAATGGGGAGGGGGAGGGAAGGAAGGTTGGCACTTGATACTGGAAAAAGATGGGGGGGGGGGAAGGTTGGCACTTGATACTGGAAAATGGGGGGGGAAGGTTGGCACTTGATACTGGAAAAGGGGGGGGGGAAGGTTGGCACTTGATACTGGAAAATGAGGGGGGGGGAGTTGGCACTTGATACTGGAAAATGGGGAGGGGGAGGGGAGGGAAGGTTGGCACTTGATACTGGAAAATGGGGGGGAAGGAAGGTTCGCACTTGATACTGGAAAAAGATGGGGGGGAAGGTTGGCACTTGATACTGGAAAATGGGGAGGAAAGGTTGGCACTTGATACTGGAAAATGGGGGGGAAAGGTTGGCACTTGATACTGGAAAATGAGGGGGGGGAGTTGGCACTTGATACTGGAAAATGGGGAGGGGGAGGGAAGGAAGGTTGGCACTTGAGACTGGAAAATGGGGGGGGGAGGAAGGTTGGTACTTGATACTGGAAAAAGATGGGGGGGGAAGGTTGGCACTTGATACTGGAAAATGAGGGGGAAAGGTTGGCACTTGGTACTGGAAAATGGTGGGGGAAAGGTTGGCACTTGATACTGGAAAATGAGGGGGGGGAGTTGGCACTTGATACTGGAAAATGGGGAGGGGGAGGGAAGGAAGGTTGGCACTTGATACTGGAAAATGGGGGGGGGAAGGTTGGCACTTGATACTGGAAAATGAGGGGTGGGGAGTTGGCACTCGATACTGGAAATGAGGGGGGGGTTGGCACTTGATACTGGCACACGGGGTGGTTGGCACTTGATACTGGCACAATATTGGGGGCACTATTGGGGACCACAGGGCACAGTATTGGGGTAGTAGGATGTTTTGTCCAGAAGATGGTAGGAGGATGATGGAAAAGTAGTAAACTAAGATTTTTTTCTTGTCAAAACTGCAGAGATTAAAAACGGCGTTAAAAATGGTGGTCTGGTCTGAAAGGAGAAGACGAGAGACAGAGAACATCTACATCGAAGGAGACGTTCACTGGATGTAAGAGGTACGGGCGCGATTTATGGGTGGGCTGTGTGTGTGTGTGGTTTACACAGGGGCCCCATAATCTCCTATTGCCCGGGAAATGCCCCTCCCGAGGACCGGGGGGGGGGGGGGCCATGGATCAGTTTCACACCGGGGGCCCCATGGATTGTGTGTACGCCACTGGCTGGAAGAACAGGCTAAAGAGCCTAGCCGAGAAAGATTCTGCAAAGGAAAAATGACAGACAGAGATGTACAAGAAGACAGGGACCAATTCTTTGTCCTAAAAGTTAATTTCAGAATTTTAACCCTTTCTCTATAGGTCAGCCTCCAGTTCTTTCAGCGCTGAACCTTTGCATTTCCTGCTTCCAACTTCTCCTCCCAATTTATCCTGGCGTTATTGTCCCTCCCAAATTTAACCCCTAAGATCTTAATAAAGTTGGATGCTTTTGTGAACTGTGGCAGATCAAAGTCTGGATCAGAATTCAGTGTCCAGAAAGCTTGACTCTTCTCAAGGTTGACCAGAGACCCTGAGGCCTCCGAGTAGCTTCTGATGGCTGCCGACAACATCTGCACCTCACGAGGCTCAGATATCACAACAGTCACATCATCTGCATAGGCAACAACACTCAGAGGCAAGCAGTGGGGGATCGGCACCCCCTGAAAATTACACTCCTGCAGCGACCTCAGGAACGGGTCTAAGGCAAACACATACAGCAGTGGACTCAACGGGCAACCCTGTCTCACCCCCGCCTCAACTCTGAGCGTGTCACCCTGCCAACCATTGACCAGAGGAAAGCTCTCTGCCTCTATATGGAAAGTTTTCAGCCTATTTACAAATTGTCCCAGAATACCGTACTTTGACAAAGTGGCCCATAGATACTAATGATCTACACTGTCGAAGGCTTTAGCCTTGTCAAGACCAACAACATATCTCCCATACCTCAGAGCTTTACACCTCTCAAACATCTCCTTTATCGAGATGACTGCTCTAGAGATGTTCCATCCTGTAACTGTGCCAAACTGACAGCCTGCCAACAGTGCCCGGGACAAACAGACTAATCTAGAGAACATAATCTTTGCCAGAATCTTCCTGTCAATATTCAAGCGGGCAATTGGTCTCTAGTTCTTGATGTCACTAGGCTCCTTACCTTTAGACAGCAGAAGTAACGAGGACACCCTCATGGATGGAGGCATCAAGTGATTTTCTGGACAATTTTTATACACGTCCACGAGGATTGGAGCTAAGTGGTCTCTGAACATCTTATAAAATTCTGCTGTTATACCATCTGGACCTGGTGCCTTCATCAGATGTAATTTATCAATGGCCACTTTAACCTCCTCCACTGTTAATTCTGCTGTTCAAGGAGAAAAGTCTAAATCGTTGGTATCAGGGCCTGGAGTTGCCTCCAACAACTGAGTCATCTTCTCTTTACCCAAAAACTTCCTATGAAATGAGTTAGCATAGTAAGATCTCACCACCCCAGGATACCCTCCCGAGATTCCTGCAAAACACCCTGGGAGTCAGTGAGACATGTGACCACTATGTTCGCCACATGCTCCCGGCAGTTTTCAAAGGGATCAGGTGACCCTAAGGATCCATAATCCCGTTTCAGAACCAGGGAGGTGTACCTGCTGTACTGATACTGCCTTATCTCAGATTTAAGTCGGTTTATCTTTTGTTGGTCCCCTCCCATCTGCCGAATACATTCTTTCTGCAGCTTGAGATACTGGCTGTACTTACTCTTCCCTTTCTTGAATGACAGTTTCCTCAAGAGGGATCTAATCTCCTCCTTGACGTCCTCCCACCAGTCAGCCATGTTGTCATAAAAGTCCAATCCTGGGCATAAGGATCCTCCAGGAGACTGGAGTTAAGTCTCCATAACCCTCTACCAACATCAGGACACCTAGTGGCTCCTAAGCTGAAAGGCCAAGTGATCAGAGAAAGGGACGATTTTCTCACATATCCCACTAACCACTTCTGTAGGGTTCTCAAAAGCCATATGAATGCGACTACTTCTGTCTGCACATGAGTATGTAAATTTTGGCTTTCTCCCACCCTGTGTGAACACATCGCTGAGGCCTGCTCGCTGGATCATGCTATTTAGGACCTTGTAGTCCCTGGTCACTGCTCGTCCAGAGGATCTGTCACCCGAAGTCCTAGTGACTTTGACATCTCCAGCCAACACCACTGAGACAGAGGTAAAAATATACTGCTTAACCTCATTAAATAACTGGACCCTTTCCGCCACTGACTGTGGGCCATAGATATTAATGAGCCTGATTCGTCTACCATGGATTGTGACCTCCAGGACCAGACACCGACCCATAATAACTTCTGTCAGTCTATGTACAGTCACATCACTGGTGGTGAACAATATAGCAACCCCGGCATAAGGCTCCACAGCCAGTGACTAAAAAGAAGGACCCGACCTCCATTCCCTCTCAGCCTCACGTAGAAGTCCTGATGTGGACAGACGTGTCTCCTGTAAGAAGATGACATCTGCATCTAGAGATCTCAGGTGGTCATACACTATGTGCCTTGTCTTTCTTACTTTAATACTGTTCACATTGCTGGAAAGCAATTTTAAAGAGAACCGGGTCATCATCACACAACACAAAAGGAAGAGCAGCAAGGTAATACCCATCATCATAGGTCGGAGTCACCCTGCTTACCACCTGTCTCCATGTCTTATTCTGACTCTATAGCACCAGGTCACGAGCAAGCTGCTCTAGCAAATTCTCAATAATAAAAAAGGCTTCTCTCACACGTGCAGAAGCTGAAGCAGCAGAAGTAAGGTCTTCCTTTGCCGCACAAGAGATGCAACTAAAGCTAAAGCAAGCAGATCAAGAAACAGAAAGAGCATGCGTGCAAGCATCAGTTGAAAAAGAGAGAGCGTTACTGGAAGAGAGAGTACGCCGTTAAGCGTCAATAGAAAAGGAGAGAGTAAACCTGCAAGAGTCACTGGTAAAACTCGCGCAGAGAAAGAAGCGGCAGCCGCAGTAGCCAAATCAGACTTCCTAGAAGCCTTGGTGTTCCCCGAATCCAAGAAACACAGCCAAGTACTTGGGCCAGAGCTAGATCAACAAGATGCAGCACAGCGCGTCTCAGAATATGTCCATCAGCATCCCAAGATAGATGACAACTATGATCCAGTATATCAACCAGCTTATACAGAGTGCCAAAGATCTTACTTTGAACCACAGTATCTCCAGCAGGACAGTATGCGACAATACCATGCTGACCATAACTACCGCCCTACAGAACAGAAGCTACAAACTTTGTGCCGAATTAAAGGGACACCCTTTGCATCAGAGCGGTATTATACAGACTTCCCTAAACCAGAATCCCCTAAATGGTGTGCTGATACACCACACACGCAGCATAACCCACACACCGGGTATGGACTTCACTAAGTTCTTTGCTAAACGGGAGCTGGTTAGAAGCTATAGAAAATGCTTTGTTTAAGAGAATTTATAATTTTCCCAGAATAGTGGGTAGGGGTCACCAGAAGCTCAGGAAACTCAGCGATTTGTTATTAGAGGGACAGGTTGCTCAGGCAGAAGAAGATCTGCCAGGGCTAGCATTCCTGGACACCGCCAGAGGTGTCAACCCGATTGTCCAAAAATTCTCTTATAACCTACAGGAGAAGTGGATCGCGCATGGTTTTTATTATAAGCAGGTTTAGTATGTAACAGTTCCCCCCTTTGTGGTGTTTGTAGACTTTGTTACTCAACAGGCGAGGATTAGAAGTGATCCCAGTTTTGACTTGACATTGTCATGTCCCACTACCCCTGGTGTCAAACCTCATAAAACACCAGTGGCAGTCCACAAGACTAATGTTGCCTCCACAGGTTCTCCTTACAGGCCGTTTAAGTCTTCTCAAGAAGAGAACATACCCAAAGATCTTACCAAAGAATGACCCCTGCACAAGAAACCACATCCTCTACTAAAGTGCAGAGCCTTCAGGGAGAAGTCTTTAGAGAACTGCAAAGAATTCCTCAAAGAAAACAACATCTGCTTCAGGTGCTGCACTACAATATCGCACTTTGCCAGGAACTGTAAGGTCAGTGTGACATGCACAGAATGCGGTAGCACAGAACACAACACGGCTTTACACTCTGGACCACCCTCTCAGGTACCACTTCTAGCAGAGGAGCATGACGGTAGCAGAAAGACACTGACATAGACACCGTAGTAGTCCCTTCTCACTGTACAGAGATCTGTAAAGGACTCGTAGGAGGGAAGTCCTGCTCAAAAATCTGCCTTGTCAGAGTTTATCCGGTCGACCACCGAGATAAGGCAATTAAGGTTTATGCAATCTTAGATGATCAAAGCAACAGGTCATTAGCTAATTCCACCTTCTTCGACACCATCAACATCATAGTGCCCGGTTCTCCCTTCTCCTTAAGGACATGTGCAGATACCGTTGAGACGGCGGGGAGGAAAGCAATTGGGTACAAGGTAGAGTCCATAGATGGTCTGATCTGCTTGTCCCTGCCAACCATACTGGAGTGCAATCACATTCCTGACACTGGTCGGAGATACCTACACCAGAGATAGGAGCATACCACCCCCACCTGAGGCGTATAGCTCACGATACCGGTACTGGACCCAGAAGCCCTGATAGTCTTACTCCTTGGAAGAGACATACTACAAGTTCACAAAGTTGGAGGACAGATTAACGGTTCCCAAAATGCTCCATACGCCCAAAGACTTGACCTAGGATGGGTCATCAGAGGAGACGTTTGTCTAAGAGGAGCACACAAGCCAACCTCAGTCAAAAGTATGCCCACCACTTGAAAATGGACGTCCTTCCTTATTCCAGCCATGTCAAAGCAGTTTCCTGATAAAAGAATTGTCACACAGTGCTCCTGTGCCTTGTCCTTTTGTGGATCCCTCCTGTGAAGACCACGCCTGCGATGGTGAGCAAGACCACTTAGGGTGCACAGTTTTCCACAGGACAAGAAAAGACAATAGGGTCGCAATGTACATAGAAGACAGGCTGTTCTTGGATATCATGGATCAATAAATAGTAAAATAGAAGTCAAAAAGCTGGGTCGCACCTTTACAGTTTAAACCCTGGAGACAGCGCTTACCTAACAACAAAGAACTTGTCTACAGTCGATTTATCTCCCTCAAACATAAACTTCAGAGGACACCTTCATGGAAAGAATATTACAGAACAACCATGCAGAAATGGCAACCATGCTCCATTACTCAGGAGTGTTGGTCAGAGGCGTATCTAGTGAAAATGGCGCCTATGGCAAGCACTGAAACTGCGCCCCTGTCAAAATATTTTAAACCCATCTTTCAGATAACCTTAACAAAAAAAAAAACACGATAGCTCTTTTGTAGAACCCCCATAAAAACTTACAGTTACTTGACTTGGCCCTTGGGGATCTCGGACGCCACTTCAACACTTTGGCCGGGGGCTCGGCGGAGCTGATGTTGTGCTTTAACCTAATGAGAAAGATTTCATAATAAGGATTTGGAGAAAGGGCAGAGGGATAGCAGAGCAGGGAGAGGCTGGTGCTGCTACTAGGGGGTCATACCATGGGGGAGTAATAAAGCCCACCATAATGCCCCCCCAGTAGTAATAATTCTCCTTATAATATGCAAAACATTTGTAATGCCCCCAGTTGAGCTAATGTTCCCATAATGTGCCAATATAAATACCCCTTCTCAGTGCCCCCGTAGATGACCCCCATAGTGCCCCCCCCTTCCCCATAGTACCCACCATAATGTGTCCCAGTATAAAATGCCCCTATACAGAGCCCCCATATAAAATATCTTCTTTTTTAGCCTCAGTAGATGCCCCTATAGTGCCCCCAATAATCTGCAGTAAGATGTGCCCCCATTGATGCCCCCAATCATGTGCCAGTAATAAGAGCCCCCCACCATCATGTGCCAGTAGCCAGAGCCCCCCCATATCATGTCAGTAGCCAGAGCCCCCCCATATCATGTGTCAGTAGCCAGAGCCCCCCATATCATGTGCCAGTAGCCAGAGTGCCCCCAATCATGTGCCAGAAATAAGAGCCCCCCCACCATCATGTGCCAGTAGCCAGAGCCCCCCATATCATATGCCAGTAGCCAGAGCCCCCCCATATCATGTGCCAGTAGCCCCCCTTATGTGCCAGTAGCCCCCCTATGTGCCAGTAGCCCTGCTTATCATGTGCCAGTAGCCCCCCTTATCATGTGCCAGTAGCCCCCTTATCATGTGCCAGTAGCCCCCCTTATCATGTGCCAGTAGCCCCCTTTATCATGTGCCAGTAGCCCCCCATATCATGTGCCAGTAGCCAGAGCCCCCCCCATATCATGTGCCAGTAGCCAGAGCCCCCCCCCCCACCATCATGTGCCAGTAGCCAGAGCCCCCCCATATCATGTGTCAGTAGCCAGAGCCCCCCCATATCATGTGTCAGTAGCCAGAGCCCCCCATATCATGTGTCAGTAGCCAGAGTGCCCCCATATCATGTGCCAGTAGCCAGAGTGCCCCCATATCATGTGCCAGAAGCCCCCATATCATGTGCCAGTAGCCCCCCTTATCATGTGCCAGCCCAGTAGTCCCCCCTTATCATGTGCCAGCCCAGTAGTCCCCCTTATCATGTGCCAGCCCAGTAGTCCCCCCTTATCATGTGCCAGCCCAGTAGCCCCCCTTATCATGTGCCAGCCCAGCCCAGTAGTCCCCCTTATGTGCCAGCCAGTAGCCCCCCTTATGTGCCAGCCCAGTAGCCCCCCTTATCATGTGCCAGCCCAGTATTGTACCTATATAAAAAAATTAAAAAAAATAATACACTTATACTTACCTCCAGCAATGCGATGCGATGCAGGCCACCTCTTCCGTCTGTGTGTCCCTCGCTATACGGCTCAGGCGACGCGATGACGTCATCGCGCCATCACCGGCCTCTGATAGGCTGCCAGCACTAAGCCGGCAGCCTATCAGAGGAACAGGAGGGGACACACCTCTCCCTCCTCTGCCGCAGCACAGACAGGCATCTGTATTGCCGTCCTGAGGACGGCAATACAGATGACTATGGAGATGAGCGCTTCCGCAATGGAGGCGCTCATCTCCTGCTCTGCCCTGCCGCCGGCCGCGGCCCGGCGGCCGCCCCCACTTGTCACCAGGGCCGCAGCGCTGGGGTGCGGGGCCCGGGCACCCACTGCACCCCGTGTAGGATCGGCCCTGGTCGCCCCCCCCGCTTGGCGCCTATGGCACTAGCCATGGCTGCCATAGCTTGGATACGCCACTGGTGTTGGTACTTACCAATATTCGGTGTGTATCATCCTAAAAAAACAGGGCAGATATGAGTAGTATTCGACTCAAGCGCCAGGTGTAAAGGCGTCTCGCTAAACTATGTCTTACTGTCTGGTCCAGACCTCAACA
The DNA here is from genome assembly GCF_905171765.1 of Bufo bufo. NCBI lineage: Eukaryota > Metazoa > Chordata > Amphibia > Anura > Bufonidae > Bufo > Bufo bufo. The sequence continues at coordinate 10,953,735 of NC_053391.1, forward strand.
ACAGACTTCTAGAGGTTCTTCTATACTTCTGCAGAAATTCCATAGCATTTATGGCCGACATACAACAGATGTGCCACTGCTTCCTCATCAAGGAAGAACACAGAAACGATTTCAGGTTCTTCTGGTACCACAACAACAAACCCAATGAAGACATTGTAGAGTACCAAATGAGAGTGTACATCTTCGGAAACAGTCCTTCCCCTGCAGTCGCTATCTACGGTCTCAGACATTCAGCCCGAGAGGGTGAAGCAAAGTATGGGTCAGATGTCAGATCCTTTGTGGAAAAAGATTTCTACGTGAACGACTGGAAATGCACAGCCATGAACGAGACCGCAATCAGTCTTCTGAAAAGGACTCAAGAAATGCTAGCTCTATCTAATTTGAGGTTGCACAAAATCACCTCCAACAGCCGTGAGTTAATGGAAGCCTTCTCAACCCAAAACCATTCAAGTGATCTGAAGGACTTGGATCTTAGCAGAGACTCGGTTTGCTCTAGGATTTAAAGGCGGACACATTCACCTTTCAAATTAGCAAGGAAGAAAAGCCCTTCACACGGAGAGGAGTTCTGTCCACCATAAACAGCTTATATGATCCTCTGGGATTCGTAGCGCCTGTTACCATCCAAGGTAAAATTATGCTAAGGGACTTTACCACAGAGATGTCTGATTGGGATAATCCGCTTCCTATGGAGAAAAAGGACCTGTGGACAGGTTGGAAAAAGTCTCTTGAAGCTTTGTCCAACCTTCATGTGGCACGACCATATGCTTCCGTGCCATCTACTGAAGTCAAGATGCAAAGACTATACACTCACCTAAAGAATTATTAGGAACACCTGTTCTATTTCTCATTAATGCAATTATCTACTCAACCAATCACATGGCAGTTGCTTCAATGCATTTAGGGGGGTGCTCCTGGTCAAGACAATCTCCTGAACTCCAAACTGAATGTCAGAATGGGAAAGAAAGGTGATTTAAGCAATTTTGAGCGTGGCATGGTTGTTGGTGCCAGACGGGCCGGTCTGAGTATTTCAAAATCTGCTCAGTTCACTGGGATTTTCACGCACAACCATTTCTAGGGTTTACAAAGAATGGTGTGAAAAGGGAAAAACATCCAGTATGCGGCAGTCCTGTGGGCGAAAATGCCTTGTGGATGCTAGAGGTCAGAGGAGAATGGGTCGACTGATTCAAGCTGATAGAAGAGCAACGTTGACTGAAATAACCACTCGTTACAACCGAGGTCTGCAGCAAAGCATTTGTGAAGCCACAACACGCACAACCTTGAGGCGGATGGGCTACAACAGCAGAAGACCCCACCGGGTACCACTCATCTCCACTACAAATAGGAAAAAGAGGCTACAATTTGCACGAGCTCACCAAAATTGGACTGTTGAAGACTGGAAAAATGTTGCCTGGTCTGATGAGTCTCGATTTCTGTTGAGACATTCAAATGGTAGAGTCCGAATTTGGCGTAAACAGAATGAGAACATGTATCCATCCTCTGATGGCTACTTCCAGCAGAATAATGCACCATGTCACAAAGCTCCAATCATTTCACATTTGTTTCTTGAACATGACAATGAGTTCACTGCACTAAAATGGCCCCACAGTCACCAGATCTCAACCCAATAGAGCATCTTTGGGATGTGGTGGAACGGGAGCTTCGTGCCCTGGATGTGCATCCCTCAAATCTCCATCAACTGCAAGATGCTATCCTATCAATATGGGCCAACATTTCTAAAGAATGCTATCAGCACCTTGTCGAATCAATGCCACGTAGAATTAAGGCAGTTCTGTAGGCAAAAGGGGGTCCAACACCGTATTAGTATGGTGTTCCTAATAATTCTTTAGGTGAGTGTATATCTTCTAAAAAATGCTTCAGTCAAGGCAATTGCTGCCGTAGCATAACTAAAGACCATTGACGTCATAGAACAATGCCATATAGGATTTGTCATGAGCCGGACCAAACTGGCGCAACCCTGCAAACACACGATACCCAGACTGGAACTCTGAGCTGCTGTGCTTGCAGTGGAGTTTTCTGAACTTATAACTTCAGGAATGAACCTAGAAATCGAAGAAGTCGAGTTTTATATGGACAGCAAGGTAGTCCTAGGATATATCTGCAACGAAACTAGACGCTTTTACGTCTAGGTCTGCAATCGGGTACTAAGGATCAGGAGAGCCACTTATCCTAAACAGTGGCACTACATGCCCACACAGCATAATCCTGCAGACCACGCGACTAGATCCGTCGCACCAAGCCACCTTAAGGACACAACATGGTTTACGGGTCCTGCATTCCTGTACCGTTCAACGTCTTGCAACATCGGATCTGACACATTCGAATTGGTAGACCCAGATGCTGATGAAGAAATCCGACCTGAAGTATCTGCTCTACGCACAGTGACTTTGAACCACCAACGCAAATACCATCATTTCAACAGGTTCTCCACCTGGATGTTGCTCTTATGTGCTATAGCCTGTGTAGCCCATACAGCTCAGATATTGCCTGTGAGCCAGAAGCCCTGCAAAGGTTGGCCTCACTGCAAACATGCCTTTACTGCTCCCAATCTGGAAAGGTCCAAGAACATAATAATTCACACTATATAATGGGTCGCTAAGAGAGAAGGACCCAGTGGTGGCGTCTGTTGACGCCAGACGGGGAGTGTTCTGCCAGCAAGGTTTGAATTTAATTTCATTTCAAGTCAGCAAGATTTTACGATTGCTGTAGTTATTAGTTTGGTAATAGCACCACCTAGCAGTTTTAAAAATGTACTACATTTTGTTTTTCTGTTAATAAAGATTATTGTATTGTGGGAGTGTAATGCATTCTGGGAAGGAGAAGCCCAGTCTCCATGTCATCAGGAAACAGTGCAGAGCTGTCCTCCTGCATATCTCCTTCTTAAACTCCACCATCCTGGCAAAATCATATCTGGTGAGACATCTACCTTTGTTTCAGGGACATTATGTTATGCAGAGCTGTTTAGTTAGTTGTAATTGTGTTACTCAGGGAAGCTGTTTTTTTCTGCTAGTTAAACATGTAGTCTTATGTACAGGCAGCCATTTTACTGTACATGCCATTCTATATGTTTTACTTATACAAGCTATATGTATTCTTGTAGTTTTACAAATCAAATACTCCTGTTTTACCAAGCAATCAAATAATCCTGTTCTGCCAATAAAACAACCCGCTGACCAATAAACAAGTTCTACAATGAACAGTCCTCTTATTTGGAAGACAGGAATGGTTTATGCTGAATTTCAGACTGCACACTGTGTGGACGTGTATGAAGACAGAACACAGTCAATCTCCATTTGCAGAATCTGTTTGTGTCCCTTCAGCTCCTCCATTTTCCTCACCAGGGCAGGGATCTCCTCTGCTAGCTGCAGCTCATGTGCACAGGTCTCTCTCATTTGGTGTCCAGTCTTGGGCAGCTTCTCAGGCTGTTTGAACTCAGCAGGATTGGAGACTCCATGAGATTTCTCTGCAGATCTCTCTTGCACCACAGCCACAGATTTTTCAGCATTTTTTGTGCTGCCATCCAGTGTCGGACTGGAGTGCCTAGGGCCCACCAGTAAAATACATTCTGGGGGCCCACCGTATATATACATGCAAATATTGTCAGCTCATATTGGGTCAGACAGCAGCAAGACACTACAAGATGATTATGGGGGTCCCGGCAGTGACTTTGAGAGGGCAGGTCCCTGATGAAAGTATTTTCCTCATGGTACAGAAGGGGTTAATTGTACACTATAATGATGGAGTAGTTACTAATATTTTATGGCTGTGGTTCTTGTTAATCCTTACTTCTCATATTTTGGAGGTACCAGTCCCTATATTTAAAGCTCTTACACATATTCCTTTTCCTGCTTCTTTGTCTGCAATCCTGTCCTATATAGCAGCCAGCAGAATTACGCTTTTGTCCAGCAGAACAAACATAACCTGACACCGATTTGGTACAGACAGCTGAATTTAGCATAATTTGCATATTCATGAGCTCATTAGGGGCATGTGTACTTTATGATAGAAGAGCAGAGTTGTGATGCATAATGACACTTGTCCAGCCAGCCCAGCATTAACTAATGGGAGCTGACTGAGCGCCATCACAGTGTAATGGGGCAGCATTAGATCCTTTAAAAAGTAAACATCATGATTGAATGAGTCAATTTGGGTTCAATGTTTACAGAAACAAACATGAAATGAAAATGTTCCAAATTGAGAAGCTTCACAGATCTCAAAAAGCTGGCAAAAATGAGAGCCAACCATCATCTCCGAGGAGGAGCAAGTAAAAGATGGAGAAATTAATGGTCTAAGAAGAAATGCTTCCAAATTCCCTCCCATCTTGACAAAGTCCTTCTCCAACTGGATTGTTACAACTAAACACATTAGCCCAGAAATGTATCCCCATTTCTGTTATCTAGGCTGCTAGCTCCTATCTACACTGACACATGGTCACAAATTGCAACTGTGTGAGCAGAACTAGTCTCACATTGAGTCACATTTCCTGCATGGAGCCAGGAGATTGACCAATGGCAATCTCAACTTCTGTAATTAAGGATTAAGGAGTCCCAAAGAAACGGTGCATTTTTTGCTGAATGTATAACATAGTGTGATGTTTAGAGATGGTCTGGACATTTTCTATAGTTTTGGTTCATGAGAAGAACCAGAAGGATCATCTTTATGGTTAACCAGGGGTGTCCTACCTGGTCGACACAATTTGTCGATCTTGGTGGACATCCTTGGTTCCTTGATTACAGATCTAAAAGCTACATTTTCTCCATTGATATCTTCTAAATTTCGATACATTTTTGCCATCCCATCAATTCCTAAGAGACAGTACATTCTACGGTTTTAAATACAAGGCGGCCAGTAAAATGGATATCACAAGTTGACTCTACTGTATCTCCCAATTTAAAAGGGGATAGGACCATTATCAGGCTTCTGGCAGCATGTCTAGAAGAAGGTTAAAAGACACAAAGAAGGAGATGAGAAGATGAGATGGTAGGAGGTATAAGTGCTCTATCATTATACCTGTGCCGTATCTGACCCGAATCTGTATACAGGACAACCTTGTAGCTACAGCAGGTGGTTCCAACCTCCAGTCGTCACAAACTGATTTTTAATCTGGTGCTTGCTGAGCTGACATTAGTGTAAACCAGAAGCTTCAGCAGAAAAAGACGAATTATGGACATAAATGTCTTGAAGTGTATGACCATCTTTAACTTAATATAGTTTCATTTTGCTGATACAAAAAACCAATTCCCCAGCACAGATTTATAATAATGTTCTGCTACCTACATTCACCACTAGAGGGAGCTCACTACATACAGATTATACAGTCACCACTAGAGGGAGCTCACTACATACAGATTATACAGCCACCACTAGAGGGAGCTCACTACATACAGATTATACAGTCACCACTAGAGGGAGCTCACTACATACAGATATATACAGCCACCACTAGAGGGAGCTCAGGAGATTACTACATACAGATTATACAGCCACCACTAGAGGGAGCTCACTAAAAACCGATTTTATTACAAGACCCGGAGGCTCGTATTGCTATTCTCCTTCTTTACTCTGACCAATAGCAGCAAAGACAAAATATTGAAACATTTGAACAGCCCCTCCCCATAGTCCTAGTATAACAGGCCACACTTCCTGTAAATCCCCCTCTTTCTTTGCTGCTGACCGCAGAGATAAGTACCTGTGATATATGTCTGATTGTTATTACTATTATCTTATGTAGTTTTTTCCCCCTTTTTGGGTTTATGTGATATACTGTTGTATTTGCAGGTTTTGATTTAGGGACTCTTCCCCCCTTTTTTGTCTTGTGCCGTTTATCTCCTTTGGCACAGCTCTAAGGACCCTGTTATTCTGGTTCACCCCTATGTACCGATTATCTCCTTATGGGGTTATTATTATTATCCCCTTCTGTCTGTCCCTTCCCCTAGTTGGGTATTGCTTTTTTTGCTTCTGACTGATTTTCCCTCAGTCCCCTTGCTCCCCCTCGGTCCCCCTCCCCCCTCGGCTGCTTTTCGCGCCGCGGCTCACCTCTGATCTTGCCGCCGGCTCTCCTGCTTGCAGCGCTTCGCTCCGCCCGAGATCTCGCGAGATCTCGGGCACTTCCGCTTCCGGTCTTTCAGTGCGGCACTCCGGAGTCTCGGCGCCCCTGCTCTGATCTGCTCCGGCTCCTGTGCATCGGCGGCCTCTCTACTGCCCGGCTCCTACCTCTTTCAGGTTTTTTCTATATCTCTATAGTTCTTTCTCCCTGGCTGGGGAAAATCCTCACCAGCGGAGTACATAGGGTAGGATCCGTTGGCATATTAACCCTATCATTACCGATTAGAGGCAGGCTGTGTTTATCATGCCTAATACAAGTCTCAGTGGGCAGGGCCCTATTGAAGAGGACATCCCTCAGGTTGATTTAACCCCTTCTGGGGATGATGTGATGGCCCCAGCGGATCATTCCCTGGTTTTTCAAAACACATTATCTAATGTGATTGCTGCGGCTATGGGATCAATGACTTCGGTCATATCCCAGTCCATTGCCCAGGCCCTTGCTACCCACCCAGCTGCCTCTCCCACCCCACAGCCCGCTACGGTTTCTAAACCAACCGGGCCAGGGCCTGCCTCCAGAAAACGCATGACTGGTGACGATGCTTCCACCAATGTTGGCGCGCAAGTTCCGCGCAAAAGAGCCTGTACGCGTCAGGCAGAACGTACGCGAAATTGGAAATGTGCTAGAGCACAGCAGGATACAGCTTCCGACTCTGATGTCGGTTCTGATGAGGAGGCAATAGATGACGCCTATGAGGAGGCTGAGGACGACCCTTCTGGGGTCATAGATTCTAACCCCTTACCCGGGTGTAGCTCCATGGTTTCGGCAGCAGATGTTTTCCCTGCTTCTTTGACAGATCCCTCAGGGGAACCTCTGTTTGACCCGGATTCCCTCCACCACCCTCGGTCGGCGGAGTGGTTGCCATTGGATCATGTATCCAAATATTTGGAGGCCCGCGTGCGTTGCCCCCTCTCCAAAGAGGCGCGCAACAAACTTAGGGCAGAATGCCCCAGGCCCATAGTTCCCAACAGGGTTTGCGAGACTCCAGCGGTAGACCCCAAAATGACCCAATTCCTCACCAAATCTGGGTGGAATCCGAGGAAGGGTTTGGAGTCGGCCCTGCGCGCTTGTCAGGACAAAGTCCTGGACATATTTGGCCCCCTGGCAAAGATCTTCGACTTGGCCGAAGCTGCCAAGGCTGAGGGTAGGCAAGTAGACCCTCTAGAGCTGCGCGAGTGGGTGCAGCGCGCAATTTGCGTAGCAGGAAACGTGAATACGTCCCTGGCTATTGAACGGCGCAAGGCCATCCTTTTTAAAATTGAGCCAAAGCTCTCCAACTTGGCGCTTACCGAAGCAGGTAAAGAGGCCCAGGGCCTGCTCTTTGGCGAGTCCTTTATCAAGGACTTAGGACGTTTCGTCGGTGCTTTTACTGCACTCGACAAAGCCCAAAGTTCAATGAAACGGGTGTTTCATGGTAGAGTCTCTACCAGGGCCGGCAGTTTCAGGGGCCGCCTGTCCGGCCGTGCCCATTTTCAAGCCCGTGGTTCGGGCCGAGGCTCCTTCGCCCAGAGACCTGCATTCCAGGACCAAAGGCGAGAGACAACATCCTTTTTCCCTTCCCGGGGAGGATCCTGGAGACCTAGAGGATACAGAGGACACCCTGGTTCCAGACGTCCCTACGGTAAGACCAATTCCTCATGTCAATTCTTTAACTGTTTGCGTAGGGGGCAGACTCCGGCTCTTTTCCCGAGCTTGGTCACGCATCACCTCGGACCAATGGATTCTATCCACGGTCAGGGGTTTCCATATAGAGCTGACGTCCTCTCATCTACCCATTCCGCCCCCACACCCTGCAGTGCTGTCGGTAGAAAGCCGCTTACTGGTGGACTCAGAGTTATCAGATCTCTTCCGCAAGGGGGCCATAGAGCCGGCACCGGCATCCCCGGGTGCGATAATCAACATCTTCTTGGTGGCGAAAAAAGGGGGCCAGCTGCGGCCCGTCATCAATTTACGCGCCCTCAACGCGTTCGTCAGGTACCGCCATTTCAAGATGGAAGGCATCCATCTCCTTCGGGACCTTCTTCAGGTGGGCGATTGGATGGTCAAGTTGGACCTGAAGGATGCTTACCTTACCGTCCCTGTCGAGGACGCGTCCAGGAACCTGCTATGCTTCTCTTGGAAGGACAGGATTTGGCGGTTTACTTGCCTCCCTTTCGGCCTCTCGTCAGCTCCATGGTGCTTCACCAAGCTGATGCGCCCGGCCATGGCCTGGCTGCGCAGTCGGGGAGTTCGCCTCATCGTCTATCTGGACGACATCCTGATCATGGCACAGGACCATTCGGTGTTACTGAATCACCTTCGCTGGACAATGGATCTCCTGTCGGATCTGGGTTTCCTCCTCAATCAGGAGAAGTCCTGTCTCACTCCGGCGCGCGAGATGGAGTTCCTGGGGTTTCTGGTGGATTCCACGGCAGGAACTCTCAGCCTACCACCGGCCAAGGTCCGGTCCATACGGAAGGAATTGTGCAGAGCCAAGTCATCTTCCCAGATCCCTTTGCGCCAACTAGCAAGGATCATAGGCCTTCTTGCTTCATCCATTCAGGCGGTCTTCCCGGCCCCACTACATTACCGGGCTCTCCAACGACTGAAGATCTCCCACCTGCGGACGGGGGCTTCCTATGCGGATTGGATTTCCCTGGATGAGGAAACCAAGGAGGAGCTATCCTGGTGGATCCTGAATTTGCAGGCTTGGAACGGCAAGGCCATTTTCGGTCATCGTCCGGACTTCGTGGTAGATTCGGATGCCAGCCTGTCGGGCTGGGGTGCTCATTGCGAGGGGATCTCAACCGGAGGCGGCTGGTCAGCGGACGAAGCGGGATTCCACATCAATGCGCTGGAACTGTTGGCAGGTTCGTTTGCAATCAAGAGTTTCACGAGAGACACGGCCAAAGCCTGCATTCAACTTCGCATGGACAACGTGTCGGCAGTGCGTTACATCAACGGCATGGGCGGAACCCGTTCCACCATTCTATCTCGGTTGTCGAAGGATTTCTGGGACTACTGCCTGGACAAAGAGTTGATTGTCTTGGCAGAATATCTTCCAGGCGTCCAGAACTTTCGGGCGGATTGGAGCTCTCGATATCTCTCCGACTCCAGCGACTGGCAGTTAGATCCAGCGGTGTTCCATTCCTTAACATCTCTGTGGGGAACTTGCTGTATCGACCTTTTTGCCTCACGCCTGAACACGCAGCTACCACGCTTCTACAGTTGGCGCCCGGACCCGGAGGCCGAGGCGGTGGACGCGTTCCTACAGGATTGGTCCAGGGGCCTGCTGTACGCATTTCCTCCTTTCCAGCTGATTCCCAGGACCCTGATTCAAGTACGCCGTCATGCAGCGGATCTGGTTCTTCTGGTCCCGTTTTGGAATTCCCAGTCGTGGTTTCCTCACCTTCTGGAGATGATGATAGAGACCCCGTGCCTGCTCCCGACATCTCAGACTCTCCTCCGAGGTCCGAATCACCAACCACACCCTCTTCTCCTGGACGGATCCCTGCGCCTGTTGGCATGTCGAATTTCAGGGGACCCTGGGAGGTCCCGGGAGTTTCGGGAACAGCTAGAGTCCTCTTGGAGAACGCTTGGGCCCCAGGAACCAGAAGATCTTACAGATCTGCCTGGGGATCTTGGGATCGCTGGTGCGTGGCTAGGGACTTGGATCCCGTTTCGGCTCCTGTGACGGAGATTTTGCATTTCCTGTCTTCTCTTTTCGACCAGGGTAAGGCCTATCGCACGATCAGCCTTTTCAGATCGGCCATTTCTGCGTCCCATCAGGGATTTGATGGTACGCCCGCGGGGCAACATCCTTTGGTATGCCGTCTCTTACGGGGCTCTCGGATGTCTCGTCCTCCTAGGCCTAGATTTTCTTCTACTTGGGACGTGTCTTGTGTCCTTTCCTTTTTGTCTTCTTGGCCTCAGAATACAGACCTTTCCTTAAGGCAACTGTCGGCGAAGCTTGTCACTCTTTTCTGTCTAATTTCCTGCAAGCGGGTGTCCGACGTCCGGGCTTTGGATTATGATGCCCGCTCGTTCACTCCGGAAGGGGTCTCTTTTGACATCTCTAGGAGGACCAAGACTCACATTCGTTCAGTCACTTATCCTGCTTTCCCGGCCTCGCCTTCTCTCTGTCCGGTGGAATGCCTTAAGGAATATGAAGCTCGCACGTCACTTCATCGTTCGCGAGAATTTTCTCATCTCTTCCTCTCTACCATTCGTCCTTTTGCCCCAGTGACCACTCCCACGCTGGCTAGGTGGATGAAGTGGATCATGGAATTGGCGGGCGTGGACACTTCTATTTTTTCGGCGCATTCCGCTAGGGGGGCATCTGCTACCTCTTTGGCGGTTTCTGGCGCCAGACTGGAGGACATTTTAAAATTGGCGGACTGGTCCAGAGTATCCACGTTCAGGGAATTTTATTTTCGGCCAGGTCCTCACGTTTTCTCATCAATCATTGAGAATTTATCTTAAACTTTGAACTTGCAATACGAGCCTCCGGGTCTTGTAATAAAATCAGGTGATTTTCCTATTTCATGACGTAAAGTCATGATTTTATTAAAGACACGGAGGCGAGTATTGCCCACCCTATGTTCCCTCCCTATATGTATGTTTATTATTATGAATGATGTTTATTCCGAAAGATATTATTGATTTGTTGTCATACGCATATTGATTTTAACTCTATGAGTTTTTCCTGAGTAGGTTTGTCGCAACCAGTTGATTTTGGATACCATGTCCCTATTGGTTTCTATCATTCTCTGTTTTCACCTTTTCAGGTTGAGACCGGCCTGGTGTGCTGCATCCATTTGTCTACGTCGTCTACAGTTCGGTTCCAGACGATCGTTTGATATGGACAGGACGAGGAGCATCCTGCGGTGTTGTTTACAGTTGTTCCCGTTTCGCTTCCGGACGGAAGGCGGTGGTTGTTCCATGATGTTTTGGGACTCTTGATTTTTCCGGTTCAGTTGGACTTTCGGTCTCGTGTTACAAAGAAAGAGGAGGATTTACAGGAAGTGTGGCCTGTTATACTAGGACTATGGGGAGGGGCTGTTCAAATGTTTCAATATTTTGTCTTTGCTGCTATTGGTCAGAGTAAAGAAGGAGAATAGCAATACTCGCCTCCGTGTCTTTAATAAAATCATGACTTTACGTCATGAAATAGGAAAATCACCTGATTATACAGCCAACACTAGAGGGAGCTCACTACATACAGATTATACAGCCACCACTAGAGGGAGCTCACTACATACAGATTATACAGCCACCACTAGAGGGAGCTCACTACATATAGATTAAACAGTCACCACTAGAGGGAGCTCACTACATACAGATTATACAGCCACCACTAGAGGGAACTCACTACATACAGATTATACAGCCACCACTAGAGGGAGCTCACTACATACAGATTATACAGCCACCACTAGAGGGAGCTCACTACATACAGATTATACAGCCACCACTAGAGGGAGCTCACTACATACAGATTATACAGCCACCACTAGAGGGAGCTCACTACATACAGATTATACAGCCACCACTAGAGGGAGCTCACTACATACAGGTTATACAGCCACCAATAGAGGGAGCTCACTACATACAGATTATACAGTCACCACTAGAGGGAGCTCACTACATGCAGATTATACAGCCACCACTAGAGGGAACTCACTACATACAGATTATACATCCACCACTAGAGGGAGCTCACTACATATCGATTATACAGCCACCACTAGAGGGAACTCACTACATACAGATTATACAGCCACCACTAGAGGGAGCTCACTACATATAGATTAAACAGTCACCACTAGAGGGAGCTCACTACATACAGATTATACAGCCACCACTAGAGGGAACTCACTACATACAGATTATACATCCACCACTAGAGGGAGCTCACTACATACAGATTATACAGCCACCACTAGAGGGAACTCACTGCATACAGATTATACAGCCACCACTAGAGGGAGCTCACTATATACAGATTATACAGCCACCACTAGAGGGAGCTCACTACATACAGATTATAAAGCCACCACTAGAGGGAGCTCACTACATACAGGTTATACAGCCACCACTAGAGAGAGCTCACTACATACAGATTATACAGTCACCACAAGGGGGAGTTCACTGAGCAATTACTAAGCAGGGATACAATTTTTTTAGGATACCCTTTACATACACCCCTGTTGTTAAATTCCTGTCCTCTGCTGGCGGTCTCACCTAGATTGTGGGACTCTTGGTCCTAGTATTGGTCTCCCAGTCTTCCTCCGGCTGCTCCCCCTCTTTCCTCTGGGCAGGGGGCAATGTGAACAGTCTCCGGTCTGACAGTCTGGGGTACATGGCTACCATGCGGGGAAAGCGGACTGGTGTGACAATACGCAGTCAGGCATGCTGCCCAGGTGTGACACGGCACAGTAGGGGCCATCCCTTGCGGCTCTTCAGCGTACGGGGCCCCAGTGAACGCTGAACAGACGCGTCCACTCTGGGGTTCACAGAGCCACCACTAGAGGGAGCTCACTACATACAGATTATACAGCCACCACTAGAGGGAGCTCACTACATACAGATTATACAGCCACCACTAGAGGGAGCTCACTACATACAGATTATACAGCCACCACTAGAGGGAGCTCACTACATACAGATTATACAGCCACCACTAGAGGGAGCTCACTACATACAGGTTATACAGCCACCAATAGAGGGAGCTCACTACATACAGATTATACAGTCACCACTAGAGGGAGCTCACTACATGCAGATTATACAGCCACCACTAGAGGGAACTCACTACATACAGATTATACATCCACCACTAGAGGGAGCTCACTACATACCGATTATACAGCCACCACTAGAGGGAACTCACTACATACAGATTATACAGCCACCACTAGAGGGAGCTCACTACATATAGATTAAACAGTCACCACTAGAGGGAGCTCACTACATACAGATTATACAGCCACCACTAGAGGGAACTCACTACATACAGATTATACATCCACCACTAGAGGGAACTCACTACATACAGATTATACAGCCACCACTAGAGGGAACTCACTGCATACAGATTATACAGCCACCACTAGAGGGAGCTCACTATATACAGATTATACAGCCACCACTAGAGGGAGCTCACTACATACAGATTATAAAGCCACCACTAGAGGGAGCTCACTACATACAGGTTATACAGCCACCACTAGAGAGAGCTCACTACATACAGATTATACAGTCACCACAAGGGGGAGTTCACTGAGCAATTACTAAGCAGGGATACAATTTTTTTTAGGATACCCTTTACATACACCCCTGTTGTTAAATTCCTGTCCTCTGCTGGCAGTCTCACCTAGATTGTGGGACTCTTGGTCCTAGTATTGGTCTCCCAGTCTTCCTCCGGCTGCTCCCCCTCTTTCCTCTGGGCAGGGGGCAATGTGAACAGTCTCCGGTCTGACAGTCTGGGGTACATGGCTACCATGCGGGGAAAGCGGACTGGTGTGACAATACGCAGTCAGGCATGCTGCCCAGGTGTGACACGGCACAGTAGGGGCCATCCCTTGCGGCTCTTCAGCGTACGGGGCCCCAGTGAACGCTGAACAGACGCGTCCACTCTGGGGTTCACCTGAACCCCTTCTTCTTTGGTGTAAGAGCGGCTCAGCCCCAGCTGGCTGAGCAAGGTCTACAGCTGAGCCCACCGGTAGTTATCCAGGCAGTCAAAGGGAAGGGCAGACTTCAGGGCCCTGGGGCCCCCTTGTAGAGAGGCTTCCAGTAGGGCCCCTTGGGTTTGTAGTAGGGGGGCTGCTGCCGGTAAGTGGGCCCATAGTTCAGGAAGGGCGGATAGGGAGGGTACATAACTCTTGCCATAGTGCATGATCAGAGCAGGTGGGCTGTGTGGCTGCCCCTAATATCATCCTGTTATAGCAGGCTCGTTACTTTAACGACCGCCAGCCCTGCGGCCTTAACCCCTTCACTGCCAGCCACACCTGAGCCTCCCCAGCATGGTGGCATTTCCGTACCGTAGACTGTACAAATGGCGGAGTGCTCCCTCATATCGCCACACGTGCGCCAACCGATGGAACTGGTCGCACTTCTATCGGGCTCACACCAGAAAAGCCCCCCTTCCCCCCAACACTTCAGCATAAAATTGGAGGCGCGCAGAGAGAGGTAGGTAGGCGCGGGGGAGGGGGGATACTGGGCAGCGGCAGCCATTAGCAAGTTAAGTGGCGAGGTGATCATCAGTCATCTCGCCACTTGCTAATAGCTAACCTGTTCTATGGAGCAGTCGGCACGGAGCGGCTCCCCGTTTTCATAACTGAAGAGGAAGCTGCTGCTGTGTTCAGCGCAAGAGAATGGGAGTGGTGTGAGAGGAGCAGCCAATGGCAGGGCAGCCCGCGGATACTATGACCAATCAGCAGCCTCCTCACTAATAACAGAGCTCTGTGATTGGATTGCTGTCTGTCTGCTGCATGAAATCCCGTTCTTCTTAAAGCGGCAGAGCAGCGGAGGGTCTAGGCGCAAACGGCGACAAGACTACAAAGTCTTGTCCCCATTTTGCAATTGTAAGTCACATTGGCGACCATTTTGGTCGCCATCTTGAGCCCTGAATACCAATATAAAAAACAGCAGCAAGGCTCTTTTGGCTCTTAATTTCTGGTAGATTCTGGTACATTAGATGAAGCATTGACTGACGAGGGTGGAGGAGAACAATTGATGAGGGACCTACATACTATTTTTACACAGGGACCATGTTCACCCCTCTCCGTGGAGATTATTATTTATATTTGTGAATGGTCTAACCCATTGTGGTCCGGACCTGGCATTTTATTTCCAAACTATAGTTTATTCATTTGCAAAGTTGCAATTGGTGCAAATAGTGGAAATGTGGAAAAGGAAGGAACCAATGAAAATCATTATAAGCAATGCAGCATTTATGAAGGTCTACTGGAAATGCAAATCAAGGAAAGACTATGATCTGTCTCAAGAATCCATACAATAATCTACCATTACAATCCCGTTTGATGCATCCCACACTAAGAGGCAACTTGTATCCAGCTGCTAATAGATCCACCAGAATAGCAGCTGCCTAGAGATCGCCACCTAGTGGTAGCAATAGACGTCTGAGATTTTGACAAGTTTCTCATTGTTGGTTCTTCTGGCTTGTAAAAAGTAAATTCTAACAGTAAGTGAACATTAAGCATATTTTTTATTCTACTCCTCCTGGCTTATGAATATAATTCTAGAACTTTAGTGGAGACTGACACTTGGACAGAGCATTAAGAACACACCCTTACAAGTTATTTATAGTCTATGGAAGTTGAGGGTGAGCACCTCTATGAACATTGTAGTGTTGACAGACTGGATGCAGGAATTACGCTCGCATTACCTGGACCTTCGTAACTTTCCAATGAGCAGCAGATAAAATGTAGCACAGACAGATGGTTAAAGGCAGGAACAAGACACGAGAGTGAGATCAGTGACGAGACGCCGCGCGCATCAAATGCCCAAAACATAAAGCGACAGATTAGAAATGCAAAGAGAAAATCTAAAAGCGACACTGAGAGTGACACGCGCACATGCTAACGGGAACTTCAAAGATGTCCTCCTTGATGCTACAAACGCAGGAGATCAATGGTGGGGAGTGACGCGCACAGGCTGCACAGAAAAGTAACACGATCACAGGAGAATGGGAGGAGTAGTCTGGACCTGAATCTGTTTACTGCAGCCAGGCTTAAAAGGAATGGAATGAACTAACCACAGGCTATCACCTAACACACACATTAGGATTTATATATGCCTTTTTGACTAAATCAAAGAATACACAAAGAAGAAATATTCAGAACTAGAAAAATTCTAAGGTCATTCTAAGGTCCACAACTCTGTGCTCATAAAATGTATAAGAGATATTTTTCTAATAAAACCTGCAAATTCTCTGGAAAAAAAAAAACATGGTTACAAAACACAACTATGGCTACATACAGTCACCACTAGAGGGAGCTAGGGAGAAAACAGTTTACAGAAAGCTCCTGAGCTCCCTCTAGTGGTGGCCGCAGACTTTACTTCTGTCTCAATATTGGAAGGACTAAGTCTACTTTCTTTAGGCAACATTTTAAGATATATATATATAGAGTCTTCGCATAACAGAAATTGATGGTCACCTCAGGGTCTCTCACAATTTAGGACAACAACGATAGCCCATTCCAAAAGTGATGGATATGGGGAGAGATTGGGGCCACTGATGAATTTATCACAATATTCATAAAATATTCAGGTTCAAAGAGCAGATTACAGTTTCTATACAAAACCAACGCTCTAAGAAAAAAATTAAACAAAGCACCAGGAGAATCCCAGGAGCCTGAATGGATGGATCATAAGGTATCTCACAAAGAGAGGGAATTTATGGTCTATTAAAGTTAGTGGCTGCCGCATGCTGCGTAGTTTAACCATAAAATGTTTGTCAATCTATTTGCAATACTGTAGCTGCTGCTTGGGATATGGTGCCAGGAGGAAAAAGGAATGAAGGTGTCAATTGAGAAATCTCAAAAAAAGAAGAAATAAAAATCAGTTTATAAATAACCACATTATGTACAAAAAGTAAAGACTATTATACTGTCTCCTATGCACATATAATGGTAACTACAATATTGTCTCGTATGTACAAGAATATAACTACTATAATACTGCTCCTATGTACAAGAATATAACTACTACAATACTGCTCCTATGTACAAGAATATAACTACTATAATACTTCTCATATGTACAAGAATATAACTACTATAATACTGCTCCTATGTACAAGAATATAACTACTATAATACTGCTCCTATGTACAGGAATGTATCTACTATAATACTGCTCCTATGTACAAGAATATAACTACTATAATACTGTTCCTATGTATAAGAATATAACTACTATAATACTGCTCCTATGTACAGGAATATAACTACTATAATGCGGCTCCTATGTACAAGAATATAACTACTATAATACTGCTCCTGTGTATAAGAATATAACTACTATAATGCGGCTCCTATGTACAAGAATATAACTACTATAATACTGCTCCTTTGTTCAAGAATATAACTACTATAATACTACCTCCTATGTACAAGAATATAACTACTATAATACTGCTCCTATGTACAAGAATATAACTACTATAATACTGCTCCTATGTACAAGAATATAACTACTATAATACTGCTCCTATGTACAAGAATATATCTACTATAATACTGTTCCTATGTACAAGAATATAACTACTATAATACTGCTCCTATGTACAAGAATATAACTACTATAATACTGCTCCTATGTTCAAGAATATAACTACTATAATACTGCTCCTATGTACAAGAATATAACTACTATAATACTGCTCCTATGTACAAGCATATAACTACTATAATACTGCCTGCTATGTACAAGAATATAACTACTATAATACTGCTCCTGTGTATAAGAATATAACTACTATAATGCGGCTCCTATGTACAAGAATATAACTACTATAATACTGCTCCTATGTTCAAGAATATAACTACTATAATACTACCTCCTATGTACAAGAATATAACTACTATAATACTGCTCCTATGTACAAGAATATAACTACTATAATACTGCTCCTATGTACAAGAATATAACTACTATAATACTGCTCCTATGTACAAGAATATATCTACTATAATACTGTTCCTATGTACAAGAATATAACTACTATAATACTGCTCCTATGTACTATAATACTGCTCCTATATACAAGAATATAACTACTATAATACTGCTCCTATGTACAAGAATATAACTACTATAATACTGCTCCTATGTACAAGTATATAACTACTATAATACTGCTCCTATGTTCAAGAATATAACTACTATAATACTGCTCCTATGTACAAGAATATAACTACTATAATACTGCTCCTATGTACAAGAATATAACTACTATAATACTGCCCCCATGTACAAGAATATAACTACTATAATACTGCTCCTATGTACAAGAATATAACTACTATAATACTGCTCCTATGTACAAGTATATAACTACTATAATACTGCTCCTATGTACAAGAATATAACTACTATAATACTGCTCCTATGTACAAGAATATAACTACTATAATACTTCTCTTATGTACAAGAATATAACTACTATAATACTGCTCCTATGTACAAGAATATAACTACTATAATACTGCTCCTATGTACAAGAATATAACTACTATAATACTGCTCCTATATACAAGAATATAACTACTATAATACTGCTCCTATGTACAAGTATATAACTACTATAATACTGCTCCTATGTACAGTAATATAACTACAATAATACTGCTCCTATGTACAAGAATATAACTACTATAATACTGCTCCTATGTACAAGAATATAACTACTATAATACTGCCTGCTATGTACAAGAATATAACTACTATAAAACTGCTCCTATGTACAAGAATATAACTACTATAATACTGCTCCTATGTACAAGAATATAACTACTATAATACTGCTCCTATGTACAAGAATATAACTACTATAATACTGCTCCTATGTACAAGAATATAACTACTATAATACTTCTCTTATGTACAAGAATATAACTACTATAATACTGCTCCTATGTACAAGAATATAACTACTATAATACTGCTCCTATGTACAAGAATATAACTACTATAATACTGCTCCTATATACAAGAATATAACTACTATAATACTGCTCCTATGTACAAGTATATAACTACTATAATACTGCTCCTATATACAAGAATATAACTACTATAATACTGCTCCTATGTACAAGTATATAACTACTATAATACTGCTCCTATGGACAAGAATATAACTACTATAATACTGCTCCTATATACAAGAATATAACTACTATAATACTGCCTCCTATGTACAAGAATATAACTACTATAATACTGCCTGCTATGTACAAGAATATAACTACTATAAAACTGCTCCTATGTACAAGAATATAACTACTATAATACTGCTCCTGTGTATAAGAATATAACTACTATAATACTGCTCCTATGTATAAGAATATAACTACTATAATACTTCTCCTGTGTACAAGAATATAACTACTATAATACGGCTCCTATGTACAAGAATATAACTACTATAATACTGCTCCTATGTTCAAGAATATAACTACTATAATACTGCTGCTATGTACAAGAATATAACTACTATAATACTGCTCCTATGTACAAGAATATAACTACTATAATACTGCTTCTATGTACAAGAATATATCTACTATAATACTGCTCCTATGTACAAGAATATAACTACTATAATACGGCTCCTATGTACAAGTATATAACTACTATAATACTGCCTCCTATGTACAAGAATATAACTGCTATAATACTGCTCCTATGTACAAGAATATAACTACTATAATACTGCTCCTATGTAAAAAAAATATATAACTTTGCGGTATTATAGGCAGGACTGACCCCTGGAGCACATGATGGAAGTAATAGAGTTGATCTTGTTGATTGGAGATAGACAGCCGATCCACCATTGGTCTGATTAACTTGTTCTCTGTGGCAGTTCTTTCCCGCCGAGACTCCTTATAGTAAAAGTGAGCATGAAATTGCCGATCAATCAGGGAGGGCGGCAGTGATAATGGGACTGGGTTCAGTGACAAGACGAGGACATCCGCTACGCTACACTAGTTCTGAATTTGCAGGCTTTGCCTCTCTAATAACCTGAACTCTCTGTGGGAATCTTTTTAAGAAAAGTCAACAGGAGTCAAATATTGTATTACTGTGCCCCTTGTTTCCAGAGCCTGCACCGAGGACCTGTTGCGTTACTCAAATAATCCATGGTTTTAAATGCAGGAAATCACCTCAGCTGTATGCCATTATCTTCTTGATGAGGTGGTATTGATCTGGGTAGCAGCGGGGTGACCTTTATTTCCCAACTTTATAGCATAAAAATTATAGATGCTTTTTGTTGCCACTAGGTGGCGATCTGTAGGATTTCTTATTTAGGTCAATGGGAGAGATACAGTATATCTATTCCCAGATGCCTCAGTGTCAAGGTCCTTGAGTTTGCTGGTTCCTGATACTCTCGTGTGCTCCTGATCTATACGTCCTTCCTGGACTCTGCTTTTCGTCTAATCCCTGCCTGCTTGCTTTGTCTCTCCTGTTGCCGACCCGGATTGCCTGACCTGTACCTGTGTTACCTGCCCTGACCTATTGCCTGTCTGACCACGTCTCTGCCTTATCCTTCGGTCCTGCACCGTTGCTCCTGGTAATGTCTCTGACCGCCTGGCTACCCTTGTACTTCTGCTACCTACTCTGGTACCTACTGGACCAGTTGCTACTGACTCGAGGATTGCTCAGGAGTAGCCCCTGGCAACTACCCTAACAGCTCAAGTCTATCCTCACCATCTGAGGCTCTAGTGAAAACCAGGTAGTTGCTTAGACATGCTCCTCCGGAGTATAGCCGGTCAGTGAAACCCGCTGATCCATGACACACCCCAGCCATGATAACCTTATCCCATATGAGGAGAGGTCTGGGCCTGATTTTCAAAAAGTTGTACCTATGTTTTCTTAATCTTTATCCTAATCCCTGGACCATAATCATTGTCACTGAGTCAAGAAACTCAAGCATCTTGTGTAGGGGCCTGTAGAGGGCTTCTTTTCATAGGTGGGGAAGTGACAGCCCCCTGGGGGCCAAATTATGACCTTCATAGTCACTGTTACAAGTTTAATGTCTGTGGTCTACATTATGCTGTAAACTGGTGTCCTATGTATAACTGACAGAAAGGTTGCACCATGTGACAAACCCATCTCTGCTACAAGGAGAAACATCTTTTTTAGTCATTTAGATACAGTGTATAACATAAGAGTCTCTGTACTGTCAGACTATGGGACATGCTTTAAAGCAAGGATTATAAGGCTGTAATGTGGTTACATTGTAATATTTATATCACGGCCTCAACACCCGGACCCCCCATTGTTCAACTGAGCCAAGCTTGGATTACCGTGTCTACAGTGATGGGAAGGGGTGTCAGAAACATAAAATAAAGGCTTAAAACCATGATGTGACTTTTCTCGAGCAGAAGGCTCAGTATGCACACTGTCATTTGAAAGGCAAAATTTTAATTCTACATTTGCTTTGAAGTTCTGCTTTCCGAAAAATAAGAATAATTCAAGATCAGATATTTAAGAATGTAAAAAAAATATATAAATGCAAATTAAATAAGTAGAATTAGAAATAATAATAATACTAATTGTTACAATTAATACTAATTATTATTATTTATTATTATTATTATTATTATTATTATTATTATTATTATTATTATTTTATTAATACACATTGACTGCCTTGGGCCAACTCCAGAAATCTGGGGTAAATTTCACCTATACATTTCAGGGCGGGTCAACTAAACATATTCTTTGTTGCCGATCTCGTTCATAGAGAGGGTTCCGCACAGGAGACTTCTTTAAGTGAGACTTCTATTAGGTGTTAATAGGGTATGTGGAAAGTGGTTGTAATGATATTTAATAATTTCCCTTAAAAAAATTGATAAAAAGATAGTAAAAAAAAAAATTTTGATTCAAAATAGATCATACTAAAAATTTAAATACCATAAAATAAAAAATACTAGCAAATAAAGAAAATAATCATAATGAATGATAATGAATGATAAATAGAACCAAATGCAAAAATATAATAAAAGTATTTTAAAAAGCTATTTAAACTGCAACATTGTAGTAAAAGTAAAATATCAAGTACAACAATGAAAACAAAAATAGAAAATTTGTAAAATGTTGTAATGCATCCAATAAAAACTATTCCAAACAGATAGTAAATGCAACTAAATATATAAAACAATAAGTATATAAAATAAATGAGAAAAAAATAAGAAAAAAGATACATACAGTGGATATAAAAAGTCTACACACCCCTGCTAAAATGTCAGGTTTCTGTGATATAAATAAATCATTTCAAAACATTTTCCACCTTTAATGTGTCCTATAAACTGTACAACTCAATTGAAAAACAAACTGAAATCTTTTAGGTGGAGGGAAGCAAAAATCTAAAAATAAAATAATATGGTTGCATAAGTTTTGTTAAAGCCCCTTTTGCTTTTATTCAAGCACTCAGTCTTTTTGGGTATGAGTCTATCAGCATGGCACATTTTGACTCTTCTTGGCAAAAACCCTCCAAATCTGTCAGATTGCGAGGGCATCTCCTGGGCACAGCCCTCTTCAGATCACCCCACAGATGGCGAGGGCATCTCCTGGGCACAGCCCTCTTCAGATCACCCCACAGATTGTCAATCGGATTCAGGTCTGGGCTCTGGCTGGGCCATTCCAAAACTGTCATCTTCTTCTTGTGAAGCCATTCCTTGGTTGATTTGGATGTATGCTTTGGGTCGTTGTCATGCTGAAAGATGAAGTTCCTCTTCATGTTCAGCTTTCTAGCAGAAGCCTGAAGGTTTTGGCCAATATTGACTGGTATTTGGAACAGCTCATAATTCCCTCTAGCTTAACTAAAGGCCCAGTTCCAGCTGAAGAAGAACAGCCCCTTGGCATGATGCTGCCCCCACCATGCTTCACTGTGGGGATGGGGTTTTTCTGGTGATGTGCAGTGTTGTTTTTGCACGAAACATATCTTTTGGAATTATGACCAAAAAGTTCAGCCTTGGTTTCATCAGACCAGAACACCTTTTCTCACATGCTTTTGGGAGACTTCAGATGTGTTTTTGCAAAATGTAGCCTGGCTTGGATGTTTTTCTTGGTAAGAAAAGGCTTTCGTCTTGCCCCTCTACCCCATAGCCCAAATATATGAAGAATACGGGAGATTGTTGTCACATGGACCACACAGCCAGGACTTGCCAGATATTCCTGCAGCTCCTGTAATGTTGCTGTAGGCCTCTTGGTCGCCTCCCAGACCAGTTTTCTTCTCGTCTTTTCATCAGTTTTGGAGGGACGTCCAGTTCTTGGTAATGTCACTGTTGGGCCATATTTCCTCCACTTGATGATGACGGTCTCCACTGTGCTCCATGGTATATCTAATGCCTTGGACATTCTTTAGTACCCTTCTCCTGACTGATACCTTCTAACAATGAGATCCCTCTGATGCTTTGGAAGCTCTCTGTGGACCACGGCTTCTGCTGTGGGATGCGACTAAGAAAACTTCAGGAAAGACCAACTAGAGCAGCTGAACTTTATTTGGGGTTAATCAGAGGCCCTTTACATGATGGCCGGTGTATGCTGACTCCGATGTAACAGGATTGTGAATGGGATTGCTTAATTCTGAACACAGCTACATCCCCAGTTATAGGAGGGTGTGCACACTTATGCAACCACGTTATTTTTATATTTTTTCTTCCCTCCACCTAAAAGATTTCAGTTTGTTTTTACATTGAGTTGTACAGTTTATAGGTCACAGTAAAGGTGGAAAAAGTTCTGAAATGATTTATCTTTGTCTCATTTTATCTCAGGGGTGTGTCGACTTTTTATATCCACTGTATATTGAAATTTCTGATAATTTCTGTCTGGCATTTGCTGATGCCGACTGTTAAGCATCGTGCGTGGATTTTTCCATTATTCCCACAGTGATATCTTATATTAGTGAAATCCGCCTGGATCTATGACACTTTTCTGCTGATCCTGGTGACAATATAGACTGAGTTCATATCCTTATAATTACACCAGGAGTCTAATTGCTGCCTACTGTCGTGGAACGGTTAACGTCACATTTAGTGTCACGGGCCATGGACGCTGATGTTTTTGACTCTAATGGTCTTATAATTGGTGGATCCATCTAAGCTTATGATTCACGGAGTCTGAGCATATCATTCGGTAGGTGAGAGTGATGTACAGAAGACAGCATACAAAGGCCAGAAATATTTTCGGCACATTTCGAGATTTTTTTTAAATTTTTTTTAATCAATATGATGTAACTGTTGCCATTCATTTCTGCACTCTCCCCACGTGGTCACCCTCCATTTACCAAAATCCCTTTGTGACCTCAGTTTCATTCATTTAAGTGGAAGGTTGAGGAGAACAGGACCCTCTTGTTCTGGAAATTGGTGGGGGTCATATTATCAGACTCCTAATATTATGCAGTTTACTTCCCTCCATATGGCATGACGTAAGACTCTATGTCAATGAAGTGGTGTGATGACCTTCTCTAATGTCAGGGGTCACGGCTAGGACGATAGGCATGAATATCAGTTCTCTTTTTGTAGTAATATGAAATATTTTGCTGGATGAGCGAGTGGTCAGTCCGTGATCCCTACTTTTCCGTCATCTTGTCTTGCACAAATGATTGATTAGGAGTTGTAGTACCTTCATCAGGTGTTGAGGTTCATAGGATAAGAACTGTCAGGCAAGACATTTTCCTCTTTGGCCTCCTGCACACGAACGTATCTGTTTTGCGGTCCGCAAATCACGGATTTGCAACATACGGTTGCAGTCCGTGCGCATCCAGCAATTTTCAACAGGACCCACTGTGAAAACCGCCTATTCTGGTCTGCAAAACGGACAGGAATAGGACAGGTTCTATCATTTGCAGCGTGCAGACAGCACACAAATGATATAAGGACTTGCAGAGCCATAGACATTAATGGGTCCATGTGCAATCTGCAAAAAATACGGTTGTGCGCATGAGGCCTTAGGCCCCTTTCACACGGGCGAGTATTCCGCGCGGATGCGATGCGTGAGTTGAACGCATTGCACCCGCACTGAATCCCGACCCATTCATTTCTATGGGGCTGTGCTCACGAGCGGTGATTTTCACGCATCACTTGTGCGTTGCGTGAAAATCGCAGCATGCTCCTCTTTGTGCGTTTTTCACGTAACGCAGGCCCCATAGAAATTAATAGGGTTGCGTGAAAATCGCAAGCATCCGCAAGCAAGTGCGGATGCGGTGCGATTTTCACGCACGGTTGCTAGGTGACGATCGGGATGGAGACCCGATCATTATTATTTTTACCATGTTATAAGGGAAAATAATAGCATTCTGAATACAGAATACATAGTACAATAGCACTGGAGGGGTTAAAAAAAAATAAAAAAAATTAAACTCACCTTAATCCACTTGCTCGCTCAGCCGGCATCTCTTCTGTCTTCTTTTTTGCTGTGTGCAGGAAAAGGACCTGTGGTGACGTCACTCCGGTCATCACATGGTCCGTCACATGATCCATCACCATGGTAAAAGATCATGTGATGACCGGAGTGATGTCACCACGGGTCCTTTTCCTGCACACAGCAAAAAAGAAGACAGAAGAGATGCCGGCTGCGCGAGCAAGTGGATTAAGGTGAGTTTAATTATTTTTAATTTTATTTAACCCCTCCAGTGCTATTTTACTATGCATTCTGTATTCAGAATGCTATTATTTTCCCTTATAACCATGTTATAAGGGAAAATAATACAATTTACAGAACACCGATCCCAAGCCCGAACTTCTGTGAAGAAGTTCGGGTTTGGGTACCAAACATGCGCGATTTTTCTCACGCGAGTGCAAAACGCATTACAATGTTTTGCACTCGCGTGGAAAAATCGTGCATGTTCCCGCAACGCACCCGCACATTTTCCCGCAACGCCCGTGTGAAAGAGGCCTTAGAGTTGACTTATTTGTAGGAAGACTTGTCAAGAAATGTGCAAATAATATTTAAAGGGGCTCTCAAATACCCTGTGATGATATAAGTGGTACCAGTTTTTCAAAACACAAAGTGGAGGACTCAGCTCACCCAGGAACTACAAAGACTGCCAATTGCTTTCAATGACAACTGTGTAATGCTGCACGTCCCCTGTGGGTGGCGCTCCAGGGAAAGGACACACTTACTGCAGGTATCCCCACAGGTTACAGCTGATTGCTGCAGATCAAGGAGTCATGAATAATTCTAAGAAAAAACATTGTCTAAAGTTGAAACTTTCCACTTTCTTCTGGCTCCCTATAAATTAAGCAAGGGTCGTTTGCAACCAAAAAGAATGCACTGGAACTAAACAATAAAGCCAAAATGTTTCAAAAATACTATGCATTGATAAGACTACCTAAGTTATACCTTCTCATCAGTTTTTGACAGCATAGTCTACACTGCAAGTAGTGCAAAGGTTCAACCTCAGGGGGCAATGGTCTCAGAGGGCTTAAAATTAGGATCCAAAGCCCATTAAAATCTTGACATACCAGAGATGTTAATAAGCAGAGAACAGAATGAAGCCCCACTCAAGACCTGATGAGTTGACCCATGGTTCTAGATTAGCAACTAGGAAAGTAAAAATATTTTTTTTTTCAGATTGCCACCCCCCCGCACACATGGCACACTTATGGGCACACAAACATAACCCAACTTCTGACCTGAGCAATGAGAGGACTGGTCTAAAAAATAAAAATTCCTTTTACCTGGTAACACTGTGTCGGCCGCATAACTTCAGGAAATTGCAGCATAGCTCGAAGGAGCAGAACTGTACTTCCTGCCTAAAAGGGACTATTATGGCTCTAATCACAGACATAATTGCATGTTATTATCATGCTCTCACTATATTTTGTTCCCTGCCTTTTACGTGACACCTCCAAGGTCATGGGCTGGTGACGTCAGCCTCTCTGTTTCTAAACTCAAATTTAGTTTTTTTAATTTTGAAGCCAAGATTGTTGAATATGTTGTAATGTGGAGGCGGAAATGTCTTTGATGATGGAGAAAGGTCAATGAGTCTGTGTTCTAGATTCCTCATTGAAAGCATGGGAACCATCTTATTTTTTAAAGTCAGATTACATGGGAGTCTCATACTGTAGAAAAGATGGCAAAAATGGCCTCTGTTATAAGATTCTGGGTTGTGTCATCCAAGGAAAAGAGTCTAGAGTTTAGTTCCCTTTCTTCTTCTTTATATGACCCTTTGGCAAACTTTTATTTCTATTCTATGACCCTTTGACTAACCTTCAGCTCCATTCTATGACCCTTTGGCCCACATTCGTCCCAATTCTATGACCCTTGGACCAACTTTTACATCCTTTATATGATCCTTGGGACAACCTTCATCCTGTTTCTATGTCCCTTGGGCTAACCTGCACTGTCATTCTATTACACTTTGGCCAACATTAACTGTCTTTCCATGACCCTTTGGCCAACATTAACCATCTTTCCATGATCCTTGGGCCAACCTTCACCTCCATTCTATGACCCTTTACTCAATCTTCATCCCCATTGTATGAACCTTTGACCAACCTTCATCTCCATTCTATGAACCTTTACTCAACCTTCATCCCCATTGTATGACCCTTTGGTCAATCTTCATCACCATTCTATGACCCTTGAAACAACCAGGCAACCTTCACCCTGTTTCTATGACGCATGGCCCAAACTGCAACTCCATTTTATGACCCTTTGGTCAACATTAACCCTCTTTCTATTATCTTTGGGCCACCCTTCAACTCAATTCTATGACCATTTGGCCAACACTCGTCCCCTTTCTATGACCCTTTAGCCTGCTTCCACCCTCTTTTTGGATTGAATGTAATTCATCTGAAAAATGGGATGGGGCCAACCATGGCTTAGACCCTTATACATTGCATCTGGGCTAGTGCACAAACTGTGCATGTGCTGTGGGGTCCCATCTCACTGTGCTCTGTTTGGCCAGTCCCCATAGTTACGGCGCGCTGTGCGGGGCCTGAGCGCTGCAGCGTTGGGTCCGGCTGCATCCTCACAGGTATGCGCCAGTGATAGTCTCAGGTGCAGTGGGTTTAGAAGCCTATACGTTAGCCCAATTGTTCCACGTCTATTGCCTCCAGACAAGGCCAATCTCGTTGCGAAACGCGCGTCGAGGTACAGGGTAGACTGGATGAATACTTTTACTATTTCTCATGTTTTTGTCTTTCGGCCCCTTTTTTTGCTCTTGCAGCTGCTCTGCATTTCTTATGAGTAGTATTTTTAGGAATGGCTGACATTTCAGCATAGTTTATTTGCTATCTATACTATTTGCATTCGTTTTGTGGATAATGGTTATTGATCCCCAACCTGCCCGAACTGTGTGTATATATGGTAATATAATTATATAGATCATAGTTTTTAGCAGCGGGATTCTGTTCAATATTTATTACGTTTATGGACTCTTTGGGGCCACCTATTTATCACATATAACTGGCAGCTGCTTGAGTAACAATTGGCCCATTACTTCATTACTTGATCTTTTTTAGTTTGGGATATTGATTGATATATTTGACAAGGTACAGTACAGACCAAAAGTTTGGACACACCTTCTCATTCAAAGAGTTTTCTTTATTTTCATGACTATTGTAGAATTGTAGATTCACACTGAAGGCATCAAAACTATGAATTAACACATGTGGAATTATATACATAACAAACAAGTGTGAAACAACTGAAAATATGTCATATTCTAGGTTCTTCAAAGTAGCCACCTTTTGCTTTGATTACTGCTTTGCACACTCTTGGCATTCTCTTGATGAGCTTCTAGAGGTAGTCCCCTGAAATGGTTTTCACTTCACAGGTGTGCCCTGTCAGGTTTAATAAGTGGGATTTCTTGCCTTATAAATGGGGTTGGGACCATCAGTTGCGTTGAGGAGAAGTCAGGTGGATACACAGCTGCTAGTCCTACTGAATAGACTGTTAGAATTTGTATTATGGCAAGAAAAAAGCAGCTAAGTAAAGAAAAACGAGTGGCCATCATTACTTTAAGAAATAAAGGTCAGTCAGTCAGCCGAAAAATTGAGAAAACTTTGAAAGTAAGGGCTATTTAACCATGAAGGAGAGTGATGGGGTGCTGCGCCAGATGACCCGGCCTCCACTGTCACCGGGCGCAATTCACAACCCAGTTGAGGATACGAAGTATTTTTTATTTTTTGATTTGCAAAGACGACGCGTTTCGGGGTACGCAGACCCCTTTATCAAGTCTGTATCCTTGTCACCGTAGGCTAATTGGAGGTCACTCTTGTTGGAGATCCCTTATTTGGGGGGTGTACGGCGGTCCGCACTGCTTGGTGAAGCGGCCGGTGAGTGTCCTCCAGTGGTAGCGCTTCTGCACGTGTAACCACTGGCTACACGTGCAGAAGCGCTACCACTGGAGGACACTCACCGGCCGCATCACCAAGCAGTGCGGACCGCCGTACACCCCCCAAATAAGGGATCTCCAACAAGAGTGACCTCCAATTAGCCTACGGTGACAAGGATACAGACTTGATAAAGGGGTCTGCGTACCCCGAAACGCGTCGTCTTTGCTAATCAAAAAATAAAAAATACTTTGTATCCTCAACTGGGTTGTGAATTGCGCCTTGTGTCCACCCGCTCACTGCATGAACCCAGTGCAGACGAGCCCCCTCCCCATACACCACAATTCGCACCAAAGTGGCGGCTTGGCTCCCGCCCATGGTCAACTTGGACGTTAATCGGCTGCACCAACCCACATCACCCCACGATTTTACCTCCACCAGAACTGCACTACCAAAAGCACAACCTAACCAAGGTGAGTAGCAACCACTCACTCTGGCTAGGAACAAATAACAACATATCTTGTCAACCACCACCTATGAGCGCCTTCTCCCCTTTTCTCTTTGGCCATTTAATCACTCCACAGTCACCGGACCTGAACCCAATCGAGATGGTTTGGGGTGAGCTGGACCGCAGAGTGAAGGCAAAAGGGCCAACAAGTGCTAAGCATCTCTGGGAACTCCTTCAAGACTGTTGGAAGACCATTTCAAGGGACTACCTCTTGAAGCTCATCAAGAGAATGCCAAGAGTGTGCAAAGCAGTAATCAAAGCAAAAGGTGGCTACTTTGAAGAACCTAGAATATGACATATTTTCAGTTGTTTCACACTTGTTTGTTATGTATATAATTCCACATGTGTTAATTCATAGTTTTGAGGCCTTCATTGTCATGAAAATAAAGAAAACTCTTTGAATGAGAAGGTGTGTCCAAACTTTTGGTCTGTACTGTATATTTATTTAAACATTTTGGCCTGGCTCGTGTGCCTTGTATGGGCTCTGAATCTGTAGCAGTTTTATGGGGCTTTGTTCCAACTGGCCTCAGTCATTGTGATGTGTTGTTAATGATATGTATTATTCAATAAATTATATACTTTTATATATTAAGTATTTCCTATATTATGGGGCTATTCGCATTGTTGATAAGTTGACATTCCGGTAAGGTTAGACCCCCTCTATGTAGAGTGTAATTCTGAGGTGTTATCGGTAATCTAATAGATGGGGTTCGGGCTGCTTTGCTGCTATATTGTTTATATGGTATCTTTGCTCATCTCTGTGTTTATTACTTGATACGTTTGTTTCTGTTTCCATTGATTTCTTAGTTACTTACTAGCTATCTGTGACGTCGGCACTCTCTAAATGTATTAGCTGTTATTTGATGTATACTTTTTATCTACTTCATCTGCAGACTCTGATTACAGTAAGGATTGATAAGTCATTATTATCTTACATAAAATGAAGGAATTTTGGAAACAAACTGTTATTTCTTCTTCTAGACTTCCTAGAGACATTCAGCCTGTGTGTCCGCCTGCAGTGTATGGACTGTACACGTCCCTATGGAAATCGCCTGAAGATGCTGCAAGGAAGAGTTGACTTTCCAGATGAGTTCAGCCTTCTGCAATCCTCCAGTTCCTGATCTGTCAGGTTTGAAGGAAGCCCACTTGATTTTTCTGACAGTCTTATCCAGTAGAGTAAGTGCACCAGGGGGTACAATAGCACATTTCAGCATCCAGGCACGTCCCGCTGACTGCAAGGCATCTGTCGGGAAATGGCTGCCTTGTTATGTTGGTCCAAAAGTAAATAAAAAAAATCACAAATAAGAAAGTCTATAGTATAAAGGGATACGGTATACCCAAATATCAGAGTATAAAGGTTTGTCTATCTGGCTATATATCCACTTATCTATCCAGTATTCACCTATCTTTCTATTAATTCAATTCAAATTAAGTTCAATTCAAATCAGCTTTATTGGCAGGAATATATATATATATATATATGCCAAAGCAAGTGTGAATTGGGTAGGGTTGGGTGATAGGGACACATCAATGATGGGGATATAGGAGTCCATGGTACATCAGGCTCCTCTCAGTCTATGGCAGGCAGTAATATATTGTGCTGCTGTGGCCGCTGTGTTCTCCTCTCCCCCCAGCAGTATGGAGAGTCTCTCTTCCTCCTCCATGGAGGTGAAGTCTGGGCAGAGATCAGACAGTCTCCTGAAGTCAGTCTCCCTCACTGCTGAGTATTTGGGGCACCGCAGCAGAAAGTGGGTCTCGGCACAGTCTGCCCTCCCTGGGCATGTACCTCTATCAGTGCTGCCCGGATTCGATGAGCAGGCTGTGGGCACTCAGTCTGTGTCTGTATCTTTATCTCATCTATCTACTTATCTCATATCTATCGATCTGTATGTGTATCTACCTACCTGTATATCTCTTTATCTATCTATCTCTCTCTCTCATATCTATCTATCTATCTCATATCTATCTATCTATCTATCTATCTATCTATCTATCTATCTCATATCTATCTATCTTCTATCTATCTATCTATCTATCTATCTATCTATCTATCTATCGATCATTATCTATCTATCTATCTATCTATCTATCTATCTATCTATCTATCTATCTTTCTATCTATTGTATCTTTCTATCTATCTCATATCTATCTATCTATCTATCTATCTATCTATCTATCTTTCTATCTATTGTATCTTTCTATCTATCTCATATCTATCTATCTATCTATCTATCTATCTATCTATCTATCATTATCTATCTATCTATTGTATCTATCTATCTATCTATCTATCTATCTATCTATCTATCTATCTATCTATTATCTATCATCTATCTATCTCATATCTATCTATCTCATATCTATCTATCTATCTATCTATCTATCTATCTATCTATCTATCTATCTATCATCTATCTATCTATCTATCTATCTATCTATCTCATATCTATTATCTATCTATCTCATATCTATCTATCTATCTATCTATCTATCTATCTATCTATCATCTATCTATCTATCTATCTATCTATCTATCTATCTATCTATCTATCTCATATCTATTATCTATCTATCTATCTATTATCTATCTATCTATCTATCTATCTATCTATCTATCTATCTATCTATCTATCTCATATCTATTATCTATCTATCTATCTATCTATTATCTATCTATCTCCTATCTATCTATCTATCTATCTCATATCTATCTATCTATCTATCTATCTATCTATTATCTATCTATCTATTGTATCTATCTCATATCTATGTGATGCCGCTGAATATTGTCATACACATTCATTCAAACGGACAATTACAATACAACCAAAATATTGATCATTGGGTGAAATTTAAAAACGAGTGATCAGCTTCTCCAATGGACAACACATTATCATCATATATCTAGAAGTCGGCCATGTTGAAAATTTTTATTTGATAGTTGCTAATCCACCAGAGATCTTTCTGTAAGAGAACCTTCTAGAAAGTTGACTCGTCCTTGGTGTCATAGAAGGTGTTTGACGGTGATAGCCGATATGTATGGCCGGGATGGTGGGTCGATCATTCCCAGACCATCCTGTCTTCGACCGTCCACCTACCTCTCTGCCTCACTTTAAGGATCTCTTATCTCCCGTTCTATGTGACCTATCATTAGCCATGTATGTCCTGATTGTCTGGGAACCTGTGGACCTGCGCCGGCCGCTTTCTTCATCACCTTCCTTCATTTCCCTCCCGTCTTGGCAGCGATGTTGAGCTGACCTCGTAGAATGATGGATGACGTATGAAATGTAATGTACCAGGCAGATGCTGCGCCAGTTCCCATTATGTTAAGCGCCGCCACAGTTCATAACCATGATTTAGAGCCTACCTGTCCTCTGAAGCTCCAGAGCTGCGGCCTGGACAGAGATAAGAAAGCAGAGTCACACAATCCCTGCCCTGTCATGGACTGCCTCTGGACATGAGAGCATGTTGAGAGTAGTAGTTTAACATGAGCTGAAGTGGCTCAGGGTGCAATTTAATAAACCATTCACCCTGCTAATTTGGAGATGACCACTAGGGGCGCAGTTTCATTGGCCTCTATTTCTCTCTGCTTCTTATATTCTAGGGGCCACTAACTCTTGTTAATTAATGTGAGTACAGTGAGCACAGTGTGACTTACCTGCACACGACTTATCAAACTGATAATACGCCATGTATGACACATTGTAATGACTCTGCTGACCGCAATCTCTAATGATAATGAGATAACTCTGAGGACCATACCTTTTAATGATAATCAGATGACTCTGCTGACCTCGTCCTCTAATAATAATGAGATGACTGTATTGACCCCCACGACTAATAATAATGAGATAATCTACTGACTCCACCCTCTAATAATAATGGGGTGACTCTACTCACTGTGGCCAGTAATGATAATGAGATGACTGTTGACACTGTCCTTTAATGATAATGACCCTGCCCTGTGATCATAATGAGATGAATGTTCTATAACCCCTCCCAATTAGTATTACTCTGCTGACCCTTCCCTCTTTTGATAGTGAGATGACTCTGCTTATCATGTCCTCTAAGGAAGAGATGACTCTGCTGACCCTTTCCTCAAATGATTATGAGATGACTCTGTCGACCTCACCCTCTAATAAGAATATGACTCAACTAGCCTCACCCTCTAATGATATTGAGATGACTGTTCTGACCCTATAACGATAATGAGATGACTCTGCTGACCATGTCCTCTATTACTAATGAAATGACTCTGCTGATCCTGTCCTCTATTGATAATGAGATGACTGCTGACCCTGTCTTCTATTGATAATGAGATGACTCTGCTGATCCTGTCCTCTGATAACAAAATTGCTTTTCTGACCTCGTCTTGTAATGATAATGGGATGACTATTCTGACCCTGCCCTGTAATAATAATGAGATGACTCTGCTGACCTCACCTTCTAATGATAATGAGATGATTCTGCTGACTCTGTCCTCTAATGATAATGCGATGACTCTGCTGACTCTGTCCTCTAATGATAATGCAATGACTCTGCTGACTCTGGCCTCTAATGATAATGAGATGACTCTGCTGAACCTCACCCTCTAATGATATTGAGTTGACTTTTCTGACCTTGCCCTGTGACAATAATCAGGCACTTCTTCTGTCCCTGCCCTAAATGAGATTACTCTGCAGACCTCACCTTCTAATGATAATGAGATTACTCTGCTGACCTCACCTTCTAATGATAATGAGATAACTCTGCTGACCTCACCTTCTAATGATAATGCAACGACTCTGCTGACCTTACCTTCTAATGATAATGAGATAACTCTGCTGACCTCACCTTCTAATGATAATGAGATGACTCTGCTGACTCTGCCCTCTAATGATAATGAGATGACTCTGCTGATCCTGTCCTGTAATGATAATGAGATGACTCTGCTGACTCTGAACTCTAATGATAATGAGATGACTCTGCTGACCTCACCTTCTAATGATAATGAGATGACTCTGCTGACTCTGCCCTCTAATGATAATGAGATGACTCTGCTGAACCTCATCTTCTAATGATATTGAGTTGACTTTTCTGACCTTGCCTTGTAACGATAATCAGATGCTTCTTCTGTCCCTGCCCTGTAATGAGATGACTCTGCTGACCTTGTCCATTAGTGATAAGAGAAGTGGATTATTTTTCTTTTCTTACCGTTTAGATAATTAATCACATAAATGAGTGTCACATAGAACCTATTATAGCGTGTCACTATCTGATATTTTCCCTTTAAAGTCACATACTTCTGCACCATTAAACATTGGACCACGCTGCGGCGCGCGCATCCTGAGTGATCAGTGGTATTTTCATCAATTAGAAGCTTCCCTTACAGTTTACAGAATCCAGATCCTGTGACAACCCGGTCTGTCTCTGGAGCCGACTTCACAGGTTTTCTACAACAAAGAGATCTTCCTGCTCATCAAAAGGGTCTTTATGTGTCATATTTAGCAAAAGAAATATTGTTCTTCATAGAGAACATTTTGTAAATTTTTTGTTATCTTCATTCACTCAGCGCTTATGAGGAAGATACAGGGTTTAATTTGAAGCTGATTATCTCCTGAAATACTCTGTGCTGGTTGTCTAATCTGCTCATTTATCTGTATGCTCGTTTCTATTTCCCTTATCACTCTGAAATACTCTGCTCTGCAGTGGACACTTCTCCTTCCACTATATTACTCTACTCACACAAGATCGCCACCTTCATTTCTGAAATACTCTGTGCTGCTGGCTGACCATTTCCATTTGTATGCATTAACCTCCTCCCATCGTGGCACTGACCCTGCCATATACCGCCCGGTCCTCACTAGCATCACTGTGTCCCCACAAGATCAGCACACTTCTTTCCTGAAATCCTCTGTGCTGCCGGGAGATCCTGCTCCTTCTACTATGTACGTAAGACTCGGCCTATGACCTCCCACAAGATCAGCAAACTCCTCCCCTGAAATCCTCTGTGCTGCTTTGGATCCTGCTCCTTCCACTATGTAAAAGTCTCAACCTGTGACCTCCCACAAGATCAGCACACTCCTGTACTGAAATCATCTGTGCTGCTTTAGATCCTGCTCCTTCCACTATGTAACTCTCAACCTGTGACCTCCATTAGATCAGAACACATCTGTCCTGAAATCATCTGTGCTGCTTTGGATCCTGCTCCTTCCACTATGTAACTCTCAGCCTGTGACCTCCATAAGATCAGCACGCTCCTGTCCTGAAATCCTCTGTGCTGCTTTGGATCCTGCTCCTTCCACTACGTAACTCTCAGCCTGTGACCTCCGCAAGATCAGCACACTCCTCTCCTGAAATCCTCTGTGCTTCTTTGGATCCTGCTCCTTCCACTATGTAACTCTTAACCTCCCACAAGATCAGCACACTCTTCTCTCCTGAAATCCTCTGTGCTGCTGAGGACATTGCTCCTTCCACTATGTAACTCTCAATCTCCCACAAGACCAGCACACTCTTCTCTCCTGAAATCCTCTGTGCTGCTGAGGACATTGCTCCTTCCACTATGTAACTCTCAGCCTGTGACCTCTACAAGATCAGCACAATCCTCTCCTGAAATCCTCTGTGCTGCTGGGAGATCCTGCTCCTTCCACTATGTACGTAAGTGTCAGTCTATGACCTCCTAGAGGATTAGCACACTCCCCTCCTGAAATACTATGTGCTGCTGGGAGACACTTTACACCTTACTCTATGAGCTCCCCATGAGTTCATGCATACCACAGAATATTCTGACATCTCCACTCCAGGTTCCTTCCTGTCACGATCCTCACGAGGCCTGAGTTGTCAACATTTCTCACTCCGTCGCTATTAAAACCTCCTAAGTAGCGTGACGGGTACATGACCTTTCATTAAAATGACGCCTTTCAACCGTGTTCATCGCTGCCACCTGTAACTTAAAATGCATCAGCGCCTTCCGAGAGCCATTTCGTCAGCTACATAATGACATCCTTCAGGTGCAGAACCCTGGAAAAGCCACCAGCGAGCGGCTCCTGTACAGGATTAGTGATAATGCCGCAGATTATCTTCATGCAAGTGGTGATTAGTACAGTGTCACTAATTAGAATGAATCCAGAGAATTGACGGGGGAGGGGACAATCCATGCCGGAGTCTGACATATAATTTCCTTGGAAACACCCAAGAAACACCAAACTGGATCCCAGAATTAAACTCCCACCCAAAAAAAATTAATAATCACAATATTTTTGATTTGTTGGGCAATGATGGACAACATTCTGAAATGTAAATGATACATAAATACTAAGTTACGGTCAACATTTGGTCGGCAATTATTGGCTCCTTGTGAACAATAACATAACCAGGTCATTATTCCAGAAAAATGACCAGTGGCCTCTTAGTAAATCACGGATGTGGTCTTCAAGGACGACACCACAGAAGCACACCCAATTTTTCTCCGTGATTAAGGATCACTCACATACATTATAGTCGATGGGTCCGTGAAAGCCACAGACGCAACATCCATGTTTGCTCCATGCTTTTCACTGGCCAATGGTCAGAGATGAGCTGGAAACTAATCTTCAGCCTAGCGGTGTCCATGGAATACGGATGACACGCGAAGGGCAAAAAAAAAACGGACCAAACATGGATCCTTCGCAATCATCTTCATGGATGAACCACTGACCATCTTGTCACGGATATTATCACGGACATGTGAAAGGCTTACATGTTACAAAGAAACAAGTTATGGTTAAAGAGGTTCCTGGGAATTTAGAAAATAAGGTTACTGAAATACTTAAATATTACTTTAGTATAAATCTATTCCCAAATACCTTTTATTAGCTATAATGGTTTATTTTGTCTGGGGAGCAATCAATAGGAGAAATAAAATGGCCGCCGTCCTATTAGTGCACACAAAACCTGTCCTAATCACACAGCAGGATGGGTTACCTCAGAGTACTGAGCTAAAGAGCTGCCTCATCCTCCTCTCTGCTCTGCTTGTCAGGGATTATGATCCTGAATACAGATGATAAAATCTTCAGCTGAATCTCTGTAGGAATGGAGTTCATGAGGAGACATGAAGTACAGAGACGAGATGGGGATGTGGCTGATGAGCAGCAGCTCTTGTATGCAGTCTCCATTACCACAGTCTGTCCTGTCCGTCCTCTCTGTACTTCATGTCTCCTCATGAACTCCATTCCTACAGAGATTCAGCTGAAGATCTTATCAGGTGTATTCAGGATCATAATCCCTGACAAGCAGAGCAGAGAGGAGGATGGAGTTCATGAGGAGACATGAAGTACAGAGAGGACGGACAGGACTGACTGTGGTAATGGAGACTGCATACAAGAGCTGCTGCTCATCAGCCACATCCCCACCTCCTCTCTGTACTTCATGTCTCCTCATGAACTCCATTCCTACAGAGATTCAGCTGAAGATTTTATCATCTGTATTCAGGATCATAATCCCTGACAAGCAGAACAGAGAGGAGGATGAGGCAGCTCTTTAGCTCAGTGTTCTGACGTAACCTCTCCTGCTTTGTGATTAGGACAGGATTTATGCCATTTTATTTCTCCTAATGATTGCTCCCCAGACAAAACAAGCCATTATAACTAATGAAAGATGTTTGGAAATATATTTATAATAAAGTAATATTTAAATGTTTTTATTTTTTTATTCCTTTAATGTAAAATGGTTACAAAATATAAGAATGTACATAAGTTATGAGGTGAGAATCCCCCCTCCAATCTATTGGTAAATATATTTAAAAAAAAAATCAAACATTTCATTTCTAAAGTATTAAATTGTTTCCATTCTATTTAACATTTATTATTGGATACATTAGGATTAGAGAAGACAGATCAACCAAACTGAGATCCCACAAATTATGAATCAGGACATCCTCCACCCCCCACCATTAGCCACCAGACTTGTCTTTTCAGCCGCTTTCGTGTCTCATTGGCCGGCAAATGGACCGCGCCACACATTACAGATAATGCTTGTCTTTGGAAGCCAACTCAACCATTCGAAAAGATAACGAGATGTAGAAATACTTTGTGAAGACATCAACTAGTTTAATGACCTCCACTGGTTCCAAGAAGGAAAGAGCCATGGTTACAGCCATGGAACTCGTCACACCAAACTTTGACCTGCTGTATGTAGCATCAAAATCTTAGGCCATCTAGAAGAAGATCAAGCTCCCAAGTTCCTTCTCAGAAGGTGGTCATTATTTTCCGAGAGTGGACCATCCTCTTTATTTCAAAAGTGGTGGGTTCCCCAGCTTCTGGCGCTTGGTTCACATCTAGGCCAGGCCAGCAAATAGGTAGAGGTGGAATTTCCCTTTAAAGATTCTTTCTGGGGTTCTCTCCTTCAGTACTATCAGTACTTTGCAGTTATCTGCTCATCAGGGGAGTAATTGTTATCATGTTCCTCCATCCTTACATTATACACATCTCCCATAGCATTCAATATCTGCTATTTTGGCAATCATATAGTTAAGGCCTAGATGATAAATCACATTGTCTCGCTTCCATTCCTTGGCTCCTGGAGAAGACGCTCTTATGATGGACACAATCTTACCCCATAAATCACAGGCAAATCTCAGCCCTGATCAGAGGACGTCATTGAGAAGTCTGTGAAGTCTGGAAAACATGTCCTCCTAGAAAATAAAGCTCTGCGGCATCAAGGGGAGTCAATATGGGTACCCCAAGTGTAAGTGAATGAATAACCTGTACCCCAAATGTCTGTGTATCATTATCCTGTACCCCAAGTGTCAGTGTCATTATCCTGTACCCGAGTGCCAGTGTCGTTATCCTGTACCCCAAGTGTCAGTGTCATTATCCTGTACCCCGAGTGTCAGTGTCATTATCCTGTACCCCAAGTGTCAGCGTCATTATCCTGTACCCCAAGTGTCAGTGTCATTCTCCTGTACCCCAAGTGTCAGTGTGTCATTATCCTGTACCCCGAGTGTCAGTGTCATTATCCTGTACCCCAAGTGTCAGTGTCATTATCCTGTACCCCAAGTGTCAGTGTCATTATCCTGTACCCCAAGTGTCAGTGTCATTATCCTGTACCCCAAGTGTCAGTGTCATTATCCTGTACCCCAAGTGTCAGTGTCATTATCCTGTACCCCGAGTGTCAGTGTCATTATCCTGTACCCCAAGTGTCAGTGTCATTATCCTGTACCCCAAGTGTCAGTGTCATTATCCTGTACCCCGAGTGTCAGTGTCATTATCCTGTACCCCAAGTGTCAGTGTCATTATCCTGTACCCCAAGTGTCAGTGTTATTATCCTGTACCCCAAGTGTCAGTGTGTCATTATCCAGTACCCCGAGTGTCATTGTCATTATCCTGTACCCCGAGTGTTGGTGTCATTATCCTGTACCCCGAGTGTCAGTGTCATTATCCTGTACCCTGAGTGTCAGCGTCATTATCCTGTACCCCAAGTGTCAGCGTCATTATCCTGTACCCCAAGTGTCAGTGTCATTATCCTGTACCCCAAGTGTCAGTGTGTCGTTATCCTGTACCCCAAGTGTCAGTGTCATTATCCTGTACCCCAAGTGTCAGTGTCATTATCCTGTACCCCAAGTGTCAGCGTCATTATCCTGTACCCCAAGTGTCAGCGTCATTATCCTGTACCCCGAGTGTCAGCGTCATTATCCTGTACCCCGAGTGTCAGCGTCATTATCCTGTACCCCAAGTGTCAGCGTCATTATCGTGTACCCCAAGTGTCAGTGTCATTATCCTGTACCCCGAGTGTCAGCGTCATTATCCTGTACCCCGAGTGTCAGCGTCATTATCCTGTACCCCGAGTGTCAGCGTCATTATCCTGTACCCCGAGTGTCAGTGTCATTATCCTGTACCCCAAGTGTCAGTGTCATTATCCTGTACCCCGAGTGTCAGCGTCATTATCCTGTACCCCGAGTGTCAGTGTCATTATCCTGTACCCCAAGTGTCAGTGTCATTATCCTGTACCCCGAGTGTCAGCGTCATTATCCTGTACCCCGAGTGTCAGCGTCATTATCCTGTACCCCGAGTGTCAGCGTCATTATCCTGTACCCCAAGTGTCGGCGTCATTATCCTGTACCCCAAGTGTCGGTGTCATTATCCTGTACCCCAAGTGTCAGTGTCATTATCCTGTATCCCATGTGTCGGTGTCACTATCCTGTACCCCAAGTGTCGGTGTCATTATCCTGTACCCCAAGTGTCAGTGTCACTATCCTGTACCCCAAGTGTCAGCGTCATTATCCTGTACCCCAAGTGTCAGTGTCATTATCCTGTACCCCAAGTGTCAGGGTCATTAACCTGTACCCCAAGTGTCAGTGTCATTATCCTGTACCCCAAGTGTCAGTGTGTCATTATCCTGTACCCCAAGTGTCAGTGTCATTATCCTGTACCCCAAGTGTCAGTGTCATTATCCTGTACCCCAAGTGTCAGTGTCATTATCCTGTACCCCAAGTGTCAGTGTGATTATCCTGTACCCCAAGTGTCATTGTCATTATCCTGTACCCCAAGTGTCAGTGTCATTATCCTGTACCCCGAGTGTCATTATCCTGTACCCCAAGTGTCATTGTCATTATCCTGTTCCCCAAGTGTCAGTGTCATTATCCTGTACCCCAAGTGTCAGTGTCATTATCCTGTACCCCGAGTGTCAGTGTCATTATCCTGTACCCCAAGTGTCAGCATCATTATCCTGTACCCCGAGTGTCAGCGTCATTATCCTGTACCCCGAGTGTCAGCGTCATTATCCTGTACCCCAAGTGTCAGCGTCATTATCCTGTACCCCAAGTGTCAGCGTCATTATCCTGTACCCCAAGTGTCAGCGTCATTATCCTGTACCCCAAGTGTCAGTGTCATTATCCTGTACTCCAAGTGTCAGTGTCATTATCCTGTACCCCAAGTGTCAGTGTCATTATCCTGTACCCCAAGTGTCAGTGTCATTATCCTGTACCCCAAGTGTCAGTGTCATTGTCCTGTACCCCATGTGTCGGTGTCACTATCCCTGCAGGAGAACAAGCTGAGCTGGATGGACGGATGTCTTACTCTGTACATACATAAGGTGTCAGTGAGCCGTTGGTCCCTGCAGACTGTCGCACCCTGCACTGTATATTGCTTCTATATACCAGTAATTAGTGCTCGGCATACAGTATACGAGCGGGTACACGGAGCTGGCGCCCGGTGTCTGTCATGTATGATTTGGGATGCAGCGGGTAGACTTGCCAGTACGAGTTTGGCACGCGCTGGTAATTGGTTAATCAGCTTGTCCACCTTCATTAGCGTTATCCACAGCGCGGAGCGCCGGGAGGTGAGAGAAAGTGAAAGCGTTAGCCTGGAGAATGGAAAGGCAGGAGCTGAAGGACCCTATAAGGTGCTCTTATTAAATACTGGAAGCGCGTGCCTCAGGCTCATGCGATCCGCAAAAATTACAGATGACATCCGTGTGCATTCCGTATTTTGCGGAACAGAACAGCCGGCCCTTCATAGAACAGTACTATCCTTGTCTGTGATGTGGACAATGTTAGAACAAGTTCTATTTTTTTGCGGAACGGAAATACGGAGATATGGAAACAGAATGCACACGAAGTAACCATTTTTTTTTTTGCAGACCCATTGAAGTGAATGGTTCTGCATACGGTTCGCAAAAAAAAACCGGAAGGGACATACGTTCGTGTGCATTTCTCCTGAACTGGCCAATGTAGCAGAGCTGAGCTTGCTAACTAGCACAACTCCTGGATTTGTCTATGGTTATCCACTCTGCAGAAAAAGCTTAGTTTGGCAA
Source organism: Bufo bufo (assembly GCF_905171765.1). Taxonomy (NCBI): domain Eukaryota; kingdom Metazoa; phylum Chordata; class Amphibia; order Anura; family Bufonidae; genus Bufo; species Bufo bufo. The sequence goes on from NC_053391.1 coordinate 10,996,145, forward strand.
AAAACCTGCAATGCCAAGTTCAGCTCTGCTACATCAGTGTGTACGACAACTTCAGCTCTGAGATAGATGATGATGATCCCTTAGTTGGGACCCCAGCAATTCCTAAAACAAAGAGCCTCAGCGTTCTCTCTGTTCGAGAATGATGGGAGTTGTAGTTTTCACAACTACTCCTGCGCTATAGCTGCCCCTGACTGTAGATGAAGCAGTGCTAAATTGGTCACTGAAGCTATCTCTTTTAATTGCAGTCCCATATAAGACCATGAATAACAAGCCAGGACTTCACGCAGACTCGGCACTGCTACATCTATAAAAACAAAGTCACAGTGTGTGCACTTAGATCCCACTGCTACATCTTACACAAAGCTGGAATATTACTATGTGTGCGGGATGTCACCACCATGGGTCCTGAACACAAGACAAGGGGGGGGGGGGGGTGTACTGATGGCTGCGTCACCCCCCACCGCCGCCATCTATGCCCCCACTCCTTCTCCACGCCATGTCCGTCCCATCTTTTCCGTATATCTGGGATGACGGGACGACCCGGCGTACGACCCTGCTGCGACAGTTTTACATTCACAGCATGGATCAGTGAGGACAAATATTTGCTTCCTTTGTCTACAAGTCTCCCTGATCCATAGTAAACCTCGGCCGCGCCGCCGCCGCTTGTTGTTCTGACGAGGTTTCCAGCTGTCTGCTCAAAGAAACCGGAAAAACACCAGAGCGGCCGTGAGTCTTCAGGTGTGGAGCAATCAGCTAGTCAGAGTACTCACAGCAGCACAGAGTGTTTGCAGGACATACATCTGTTAGGCCTCCTGCACACACCGTTTGGTTTTGCAGTCCGTTTTCAACAGTTTTTTGTTTCAGTAGTGTTTTCTGTTCCGCTACGGTCCATTTTTTTCCGTTTGGGATCCGTTTTTTTGTGATCGCAAACGGAAACGGAAGCATACAATAATGTTAAACAGTAAGAAAATAAAAAAAATTGGTCTGGGCATAAAATTTTTAATAGATGGTTCTGCAAAAACGGAATGGATACAGAAGACATATGGATGCATTCCGTTTTTTTTTTTTGCGGAACCATTGACTTGAATGGAGCCACGGAACGTGATTTGCGGGCAATAATAGGACATGTTCTATCTTTGAACGGAACGGAAATACGGAAACGGAAAGCCATACGGAGTACCTTCAGTTTTTTGTTGGCGGATCCATTGAAATGAATGGTTCCATATACGGAACGCAAAAAACTGAAAAAAAAATAACGCTCGTGTGCAGGAGGCTTTAGGCCGGTCACATCACTGTTTAGCTTTCCGTTCCTCGTAATCATCAGAAGAGAGAGAGAAAACAAAACAGGATCCTTTAAAAAAAAAAACGGATCATATGCATAAGGGCTCGTTTCACACGAACGTATGCGTTCCGATTCCATATTGCAGACCGCATATGCGGATCTGCAATACACGACAACCGTTCCTTGTGCATTTCCGCATCACGGATGCGGGACCCCATTCTCTTCAATGGGTCCGCAATCCGGAGATGCGGATTGGGAAGCACGGAACGGAACACTACGGAACCTCTACGGAGTGCTTTCTCTGGGTTCCGTGCCTCCGCACCGCAAAAAGATAGAACTTGCTCTATCTTTTTGCGGAACTGAGGGATCGCGGACCCCATTCAAGTGAATGGGTCTGCGATCCCCATGCGTCTGCCCCACGGAAGGTGCAATTTGCGGTCACTAGCACGGGCTTCACACGTCGGCCTTAGACTCGTGCACATGAACGGATTTTCTTTCTGTGTCCATTCTTTTTGCGGACCATACGCAGAACCATTCAGTTCAATGGGTCTGCAAAAAATAAAAAAGAACAGAAGTTACTCCGTGTGCCTTACGTTTCTGTATGTCCGTTCTGCAAAAAAAAATTTTTTTTTTAAATAGAAGGATGCACCCGCAGCACAGAGTACTTCAGCTGCAGATGGGAATTGGAGATTTTTTATAGGGGAGGGACCAGTGTTTCCAGCAGCACAGAGTACTTCAGATGGAGATATTTCTGGACACCACAGTCTTAAAGGTGCACAGTGGATGGAGCAGCGTTCTCCAGCAGTGCAGAGTATTTCAGGAGAGGAGTGTGCTGATCCTATTTGAAGTCATAGACTACATAAAAATAGAGATAGGCTTCCCAGCAGCACTGAGTATTTCAGCTAATATTATGGTATGATTCCCCCAGCCATTAAAAGTCACAAACCCCCCCACTAGACCTAAATAGTGGCGAACGTAATTTGTGCAATCTGGTGCATTTTTATGCCATAAACTAGCCATGTGGTCCAAGAGGGGTGCAGAACCTCCATTGTCCACTAGGTGGGGCTCCACTTATCATTTCACGATAAATGTCTTCTGTTGGAATATGGTGTGAACCAGGCATGCTCAACCTTCGGCCCTCCAGCTGTTGCAAGACTACAACTCCCAGCATGCCCGAACAGCCTACAGCTATCAGCCCACAGCAGGGCATTGTGGGAGTTGTAGTTTTACAACAGCTGGAGAGCAGCAGGTTGAGCGTGCCTGGTGCTGGCCCTAATGCTTGATGGATCAGTCCCCCACCATCCCCTGTGAACGCAGTGTGCGCAGATCTCACCCTCCCCGCTGTCATCACAAGTAACCAAATATCAGGCTTCATATTAAATACCCTCGCCGTCAGCGCGAGAGCAGCAAATCAATACGCTCTGCCCGCCGCAGCACAGTCAACTCCCCACATAATATTTCATTGACTCAGCAGCATTAGCGGCTGTCTGCGGGGCGGCTCTAAGGTTAAGCATCCGCCAAACACTAGATCATTATGGATGTGGAAAAATCAAGGGAGCGCAGTCATTTACATCCCCCGCAGCCTCAGCTCCGTCATAATATGAGGAAACGCTCAACAATCCCATCAATAAAGCAATGGATGCAAATCTGCAGCAAGGTGAACCTGCCCCATGTATTGGTGACTTAAAGGGGAGCTCCACTATGGACATTCCCTACTTGTCGGAAAGCTTCCCCAGTCCTGCTGCTGGGTCCTTCAGAAATCAGCCGTAATCTGGAAAACAACCTGGCAAAAAGTGTTTCACCCCCCTACAGCGCCTCCGCAGGAGCAACGAAGTATTAGGCCCCTTTCACACGAGTGTGACGGATTGGCTCCGGATGCGTTCAGTGAAACTCTCACCAATCTGCGATTGCGTTAAGTTGTTCAGCTTTTTCCGCGCCGGTGCAATGCCGTTTTGATGCGTTTTTCACAGCGCTTGATAAAAAAAAACCTGAAGGTTTACAAACAACATCTCCAAGCAACCATCAGTGAAAAACGCATCGCACCCGCACTTGCTTCCGGATGCAATGCGTTTTCACTGAAGCCCCATTCACTTCTACGGGGCCAGGGGCTGCGTGAAAAACGCAGAATATAGAACATGCTGCGTTTTTTACGCACGCAGAACTGATACGTGAAAAAAAAGAAAAAAACGCTCATGTACACAGACCCATTGAAATGATGGGTCAGAATTCAGTGCGGGTGCTGTGCGTTCACGTCACGCATTGGACCCGCGCTGGAAAACTCGCTCGTGTGAAAGTACCCTAAGGCCCCTTTCACACGGGCGAGATTTCCGCGCGGGTGGCAATGCGTGAGGTGAACGCATAGCACCCGCACTGAATCCTGACCCACTCATTTCTATGGGGCTGTGTATATGAGCGGGTGATTTTCACGCATCACTTGTGCTTGCGTGAAAATCGCAGCATGCTCCTCGTTTGTGCGTTTTTCACGTAACGCAGCCCCATAGAAGTGAATGGGGTTTGCGTGAAAATCGCAAGCATCCGCAAGCAAGTGCGGATGCGGTGCGATTTTCACGCACGCTGCTAGGAGACGATCGGGATGGGGACCCGATCATTATTATTTTCCCTTATAACATGGTTATAATGGAAAATAATAGCATTCTGAATACAGAATGCATAGTACAATAGGGCTGGAGGGGTTAAAAAAATTAAATAAAAAATTGAACTGACCTTAAGCCACTTTGTGGATCTCTTCTGTCTTCATCTGTGAGGAAAAGGACCTTTGATGATGTCACTGCGCTCATCACATGGTCAGTCACACGATCTTTACCATGGTAATGATCATGTGACGGACCATGTGATGAGCGCAGTGACGTCATCAAAGGTCCTATTGCTCACAGATGAAGATAGAAGAGATGCCGGCTGCGCGATCAAGTGGATTAAGGTGAGTTAAATTATTTTTTTAAATTTTTTAACCCCTCCAGCCCTATTGTACAATGCATTCTGTATTCAGAATGCTATTATTTTCCCTTATAACCATGTTATAAGGGAAAATAATACAATCGACACAACACCGAACCCAAACCTGGGTACCACATTCAGTTTTTTATCACGAGCGTGCAAAACACATTGCACCCGCGTGATAAAAACTGAACAACGGAACGCAATTAAAATCAAAACTGACTGCAATCGCGTACCTACTCGCGCAGGTTTGCAGTAATGCACCCGGACGCATCCAGACCTAATCCGGACACGCTCGTCTGCAAGGGGCCTAACATGGTGCCCATGCAAGTCCAGGGTCTGTCCGTGTAGTGCATGGACATTTCTAGTAGATGGGGTCCCTGATAAGTCTATTGTTCTGAGCACTGACAACCCTTCCAGAGACTTATTTGATACATTGTGTCCTTCAGAGACTCAAAAAGATGTAGCAAAAAGAAAAAACAAACAAGCGATGGCTGACAGTGATACATTGCACCGAGCACGGACTGGGTAGAGCATGATATGGAGCACTGACCTTTTGATCATGTGGTAGTTGACAATATCATGTGATGGGATGACAACTCCCATTATTATCACATAGTGTCTGCCCCGTTGGGGATCATCCTATGAGCGCAACACATTTTGGGCTAAATCTTTATGTTGAACTCATTATACGACTAATAATTTCTTACAGACAACAGAAGAAACCCTTGAACAGAATGAGAATGTTTACCGCAGCTTTATGAAAAATGGCCGTAACTTCATGGTAAAGGACAAACTCAGCTCTGCTGTATCAATATACGGAATCATAGGTTTGTCACACTTTAAAGCTGTGCATGCGCTCCTGCTCAACTGTTCTCTGAACGCCCATAGAAATAAATGGAGCATGCTGGGAATTGTAGTTTCACAACAGCTGGAGTGCCGAAGGTTGCTGATCCCTGCTCCACAGATATAGCAGAGCTTAGCTTGTCAGTATAGACGAGCTGAGTATGTCCTGCTACATCTCTACTTCCAGTATGATAAGAATGATGTTTGTTTTTTGCATTTGCACCAGAAGTAACTTATTGAGTAGATATATAAGTGATGGATATGAGTAGGAAGAAGCAGACCGCCTCTCTCTCCGTTTTGATATTTAATGCAACCCCATGGGAGTCAGAGTGATTATGGCGAGTTATTACAGCGCCGCGTCCAGGTTTGGGCTCTCTTCGAATATTTCTTCTTCCATAAATAGGCCGAAATTGAGTTTGTAATGAAAATGTCATTTTCTTCAGCAGAATATTGCGCGTTTGTTACTGTAACTGAGCGAAATGTCACACTTTCAGAGGTTGCTGTAACCTAATTAAAACATGTTGCAAGCTAAGCCTTCCGCGCTCGCCACATGAGGAGTCGCAGCTGCTGGATCAGTGCTGGCAGCCGGCGACCAAATTAACGTCAGCTCAGCAAACACCAGGAGTCACAGACTGGCAGAAAAGTTCTGACGCCCCTGACGGCTGGAACAGAAGTCATCAGGACTTCAGAAACATGATATTGTGTAGACAGAGGTGCAAAACCTGTACCCGGGCCCTCATCTACCATCAAACCTGTACCCGGGCCCCCACCTACCATCAAACCTGTACCCGGGCCCCCACCTACCATCAAACCTGAACCCGGGCCCCCACCTACCATCAAACCTGTACCCAGGCCCCCAACTACCATCGAACCTGTACCCAGGCCCCCACCTACCATCAAATCTGTACCCGGGCCCCCACCTACCATCAAACCTGAACCCGGGCCCCCACCTACCATCAAACCTGTACCCGGGCCCCCACCTACCATCAAACCTGTACCTGGGCCCCCACCTACCATCGAACCTGTACCCGGGCCCCCACCTACCATCAAATCTGTACCAGGGCCCCCACCTACCATCAAATCTGTACCAGGGCCCCCACCTACAATCAAACCTGTACCCGGGCCCCCCACCTACCATCCAATCTGTACCGGCCGCCACCTACCACCGAACCTGTACCCGGGCCCCCACCTACCATCAAATCTGTACCCGGGCCCCCACCTACCATCAAATCTGTACCAGGGCCCCCACCTACCATCAAATCTGTACCAGGGCCCCCACCTACCATCAAACCTGTACCCGGGCCCCCACCTACCATCCAATCTGTACCCGGGCCGCCACCTACCATCGAACCTGTACCCAGGCCCCCACCTACCATCAAATTTGTACCCGGGCCCCCACATACCATCAAACCTGTACCCGGGCCCCCACCTACCATCGAACCTGTACCCAGGCCCCCACCTACCATCAAATCTGTACCCGGGCCCCCACATACCATCAAATCTGTACCCGGGCCCCCACCTACCATCGAACCTGTACCCGGGCCCCCACCTACCATCAAATCTGTACCCGGGCCGCCACCTACCATCGAACCTGTACCCGGGCCCCCACCTACCATCAAATCTGTACCCGGACCCACACCTACCATCAAATCTGTACCCGGGCCCCCACCTACCATCAAATCTGCACCCGGGCTCCCACCTACCATCAAATCTGTACCCGGGCTCCCACCTACCATCAAATCTGTACCCGGGCCCCCACCTACCATCAAATCTGTACCCGGGCTCCCACCTACCATCAAATCTGTACCCGGGCCCCCACCTACTATCAAATCTGTATCCGGGCCCCCACCTACCATCAAATCTGTACCCGGGCTCCCACCTACCATCGAACCTGTACCCGGACCCCCACCTACCATCAAATCTGTACCCGGGCCCCCACCTACCATCAAATCTGTACCCGGGCCCCCACCTACCATCAAATCTGTACCCGGACCACCACCTACCATCAAATCTGCACCCGGGCCCCCACCTACCATCAAATCTGTACCTGGACCCCCACCTACCATCAAATCTGTACCCGGGCCCCCACCTACCATCAAATCTGTACCCGGGCCCCCACCTACCATCAAATCTGTACCCGGACCACCACCTACCATCAAATCTGCACCCTGGACCCCCACCTACCATCAAATCTGTACCTGGACCCCCACCTACCATCAAATCTGTACCCAGATTACCACCTACAATCAAATCTGCACTCGGGCCCTTACCTCCCATTAAATCTGTACCCGGGCCCCTACCTACAATCAAATATGCACCAGGGCCCCTACCTACAATCAAATCTGCACCGGGCCCCCACCTATCATCAAAACTGCACCCGGGCCCCCACCTACTATCAAATCTGTATCCGGGCCCCCACCTACCATCAAATCTGTACCCGGACACCCACCTACCATCAAATCTGTACCCGGGCCCCTACCTACAATCAAATCTGCACCGGGGCCCCCACCTACAATCAAATCTGCACCCGGGCCCCCACCTACCATCAAATCTGCACCCGGGCCCACACCTACTATCAAATCTGTACCCGGGCCCCCACCTACTATCAAATCTGTACCCGGGCCCCCACCTTCCATGTGAAATTTTCATTACCGGTGGCTTCCTATGTGGCAGAGGTTCATTTGGGACCCATCAGCCATTAAAGCCCAGGGGTAACTGCTACTTCCACACCTTCTACAACTACAATATGGTCTTGGGTCTACATATCATAGAGGAGGTCTATATGCAGCTAGTTTTGGCTCAGCTTTTCCCTGACTCCTTTCTCATGAGGGGTATAAACCATGAAGCTAGCTCCCACAAAAGGCAGAGCCAGGTGGACGGCGCCATCCTAATGGGCAAGCCCCATTGATTCTATAGGAATGGGATAGGCATGAGTCGAGAATTTCCAGTCTCTGCTTTAAAGATGTGATGGTGCTGGTGGTAGGATCCAGTATGGCCTCATTGCACACATTAGCTACGAGCTCCATCTTTTCTATGTACACCCCAAAGTTACACCCCAAAATAGGAGTGTTCAACAATACTACAGAATCCTCTGGTGGGCCCATAATAATAAGGCCTGGCCACCGTTGGGTTCAGAAGATGATCCCATAAAATGACCCTTTAGTCCTTGATTATGTATGTCACCATGGGGAATATGAAGCAATGAAACTTTCTGCTTGCAAAAACCTACTTACTAATATACCTAATCAATTCTTCACCATTTGCAAGATCTCTACTGGCTTCCAACCCCGAGGCTGATCCAGACCTACAAATTCTCACAGCTAAGGGTTTGTTACAATTGTATCCAGTCTAGAGAATCCTCCTTGTGGTCTCCAGCCTCCTGCATTTTACCTTCAATTATATTTTGATACATTTTGCATCCACTGATACATTTTGATAATTTGTATACAATTTCCTCCACTGATACATATTATCTTCATAGATACATTTTGATACTTGTGTATACAGTTTACATGTACTGATACATTTTTATACTTTTGTATACAGTTTATATCTACAGATCCATTTTTGATACTTTTTACCTCCATTGATACACTGTAGAATTGTAGATTACTATCAGCACAAGAGAGATTTGCTCTCATGATGTGTTTGACTAAGAGAATTGCATAGTCTGGATACTTTGTAACAAACCCTCAGCTCTGAAAGCATATCAAGATTAAATGCAAGGACTAAATGCATCCCAGGACTATTGGCATAGCTTGCTCCTCACGCCATTGTATTTCCTATGACTGATACCCCCTCATTTACTATTTGGGGAGATGCCCTGTGCAATGGGCAGATTGCCGCGACCCCTGAGTAAGAAGCCCATTCCTTCCAATGACACAGTACAAGGTGGAAACGCCCTGAGAAGCCACTAATCATTTTCACAGTCCTATGAATGTATAATAGTATTGACATAAAATATCAATTATATAAATAATGCATTCATTAGACTGTAATGAATCTGCATAGTCAAAATGTGACATAAATAATGCATCCCCCGCTCTGCACCAATTGCGGCACAACCAAGTCCGGGCAAGAAAGTGCACGGTCAGAAGTATACTACAAGTCTATGGGTTACACGGAGGGGGGCTTAAGAAGCCTCTCCAACAGCCAAATACCCTGACAATATGGGGTCTTCAGTGATTGTTCCTGTCACCTATGCATTACTATAATCCACTGAAAAGCAGAGATGTGGAAGATATGATAACTGAGCATGCTCTCCAGGTTATTTTGAGATGACCAGACACAGACAACTCTATGGGTGGAAGAGTCAATTCCATTCCCAATGTTGCAAAAATGGTCCATATGGGCCCATCAGGGGTGCACCACCAATGAGGCCAGGTGAGGCGATTGCCTCAGGCGGCATCAGTGTAGGGGCAAGGGGGGGGCAGCGGAAGGGCCTTGGGCAATGAGTGCTTTCATTGTGGTAAACGGGTTAGGTTAGGAAATTGGCATGGTAGGGGGGGGCATTTCAGTTTTTGCCTCAGGCAGCAGAAAGGCTAGGTGCACCCCTGCGGCTCATCCCATATACGAGTTTTAGATCTGAGAAACTGAGCTCCGGAGGTGGCCCGGGACCCTGCAACGAATGGAGGAACTAGTATGTTAGACTTTTCACAAATGGCCTGTTTTTTGGCAAGATTTGGGTTGTACATGAGGTGGATCACTTCCAATGATTAGATTAGACTTATATTGAACACGTTTTCCCTTTATGTTCCCTTATGGACTCTACATGTTTATTTGGCACACTGGAGAATATCACAGACATTTCTCCATGATTGGCTTTATTGGTCAAGAAATTAGCGCTTAGGGTAAAGTTGGCTCCAGGCATGCACATAAAGCTACCTCGTGGTAGAATGACCATTATAGCACTTTGCAGACCAATGGAAATGGGTGCTGGCTCCATCTATATATGAGTGATATCTATGGTCACTGGCGGCAACCCCAAAAACAGTCAACAATGAAGAACAATTGTCTGATCCACCCTTGATGAAGACATTTGGTGGCTATCACACTTTACCAAACCGTGTAAAACCATCACTTTGTATACCATAAATAGTATGAGAACATCTGAAATGTTGACCCAAGACTTTACTGTGTTATCTATGGACCAGACTAAAGGGGAACAACATCAGAGCCTCTAATTCAGGGGTCTACAACCTGAGGCTCTTCAGTTTCAGAGCAGCCGGAGAATCAAAGTTTGGAGACTTCTGCTACAAAGAATGCACTTTAATAGTGAAGAACTTTAGGACTACCAACCTCCACTCTATAGAGGGGGGAGCAGACAGACAAGACCATTGAGGTCACTGTAGTCACCTTTAATGGTTGATAAGCAGATGCTCACCCACCAGAAATGTGGCCATTTTTTCTTCACATTTTTTCTTCTCATTAAAGAAATTCAATACAAACTTGGAAACTGCTCACAAAATCCCTGACAAACTGCAATTCACAACACAACCACTGGGGGAACACATACTCTAGACACGTATACCAAAGACATCTTGTGACAGAGTATCACAAAATCATGTTGTTATATTTTTAAAGATGGTCGTCTCTCGATACACATGGGTTGAGCCGAGAGTAAACTTAAGGGAGGACACATCTATTTAAAGTAGATGCTGATGGTGGAGCATTTTTAACCCCATGACCTTGCTGGGGATAGTGGGGATTGGTCTGCAGTGCTAGAGTGAAGAACATATAGACTGTAATAAGATTTGAGTTTTTGGATGAGGAAGGTAATTATTACTTGGACTTCAGATGTCTCCCTGGTTCCTCTTACATATAATCACCCATACATCACTGGTCCATATTTCATGTCTTTCTATAAAAAAATACTTAATATTTCCAGAAATATTCAAAAAAAGTTCTCCTCCTTGCTGCTCTATACACATATTCTTAGCACCCATAAGACACCAGGCACGTGGCATTGTAAGAAGGCTCGGTCTCACGTCTTGACATTGTGCCTCCAATCAACACCTATTCACTTCTTCCACCTTCTCCTCCAAAACCTAAACAAACAATGTTTGGTTCTGCAGAAAATGATATATTGTATCAGCCTGACGACAGGGGGGCGTTCAGTGCACTGCGTCAGCAGTGAGAGTTCATGCATATGCATATTTCTATTATAATAATCCCTGCAGTCAGCGCGACTACCTCTTGTCACGGTTAAATAGGCAAAACCAACCCCCAACCTTTTGTAGATGTTACTGAAAGATGAGGAATTATTCTGCATCTCAGATATTAAAGAGAAGGATATTATTCAGGAATCATATCCGCCCTCATTGTTCTCATATGTGTCAAAAAATGTACTAGAATTTCCTGAATTGTGCCTCATTTTCAGAGGTGTACTTAACCCTTAAGGCTTGGCTGGTGACTGCCTGGGACCTGGGCTGGCATAGAAATGTTTCCCACAGAGGCAGACCACCGAATACATATTTACATATCTACCATTAAAAGGTTAACATAGATCTAGGGCACAAATGTGCTCAGAAAAGTCAATGATATTAAAAACCAGGTCATTCTCATTTCTAGAATCAGTGTGGGAATGACCTGGGATTACAGAAGAACATTCTCACAAAGTGACATTTGGCTCAGACTCCGAGAAAGAGAAGATGGATATTACATAGCGTGGATTACGTTAGAGTATTAATAAACCGTAAGAATATGTATAATGCCGTGACCCTTGTCCCTGAACTGTGTTGCGCACGTGAAATGACAAGCAGCAGTGATTAAGGCTAAAATGTCATACAAAAGGATGAAAATCCGCTTCCTGAAGAATCATAATCTGGCAGAACATGATAATTAAAATTACCGTTGGCAGCCCTCAGGTCAAACTGATATTTAGCAAACCCACTGAACATAAAGGACAGTATTATAGAAGTTATATACTTGTATATAGGAGCAGTATTATAGCAGTTATATTCTTGTACATAGGAGCAGTATTATAGTAGTTATATTCTTGTACATAGGAGCAGTATTATAGTAGTTATATTCTAGTACATAGGAGCAGTATTATAGTAGTTATGTTCTTGTACATAGGAGCAGTATTATAGTAGTTATATTCTTGTACATAGGAGCAGTATTATAGTAGTTATATTCTTGTACATAGGAGGCAGTATTATAGTAGTTATATTCTTGTACATAGAAGTATTATAGTAGTTATATTCTTGTACATAGGAGGCAGTATTATAGTAGTTATATTCTTGTACATAGGAGCAGTAATATAGTAGTTATATTCTTGTACATAGGAGCAGTATTATAGTAGTTATATTCTTGTACATAGGAGCAGTATTATAGTAGTTATATTCTTGTACATAGGAGCAGTATTATAGCAGCTATATTCTTGTACATAGGAGCAGTATTATAGTAGTTATATTCTTGCACATAGGAGCAGTATTATAGTAGTTATATTCTTGTAAATAGGAACAGTATTATAGTAGTTATATTCCTGTACATAGGAGGCAGTATTATAGTAGTTATATTCTTGTACATAGGAGCAGTATTATAGCAGCTATATTCTTGTACATAGGAGGCAGTATTATAGAAGTTATATTCCTGTACATAGGAGCAGTATTATAGTAGTTATATTCTTGTACATAGGAGCAGTATTATAGTCGTTATATTCTTGTACATAGGAACAGTATTATAGTAGTTATATTCTTGTACATAGGAGGCAGTATTATGGTAGTTATATTCTTGCACATAGGAGCAGTATTATAGTAGTTATATTCTTGTACATAGGAGCAGTATTATAGTAGTTATATTCTTGTACATAAGAGCAGTATTATAGTAGTTATATTCTTGTACATAGCAGGCAGTATTATAGTAGTTATATTCTTGTACATAAGAGGCAGTATTATAGTAGTTATATTCTTGTACATAAGAGGCAGTATTATAGTAGTTATATTCTTGTACATAGGAGCAGTATTATAGTAGTTATATTCTTGTACATAGGAGCAGTATTATAGTAGTTATATTCTTGTACATAGGAGGCAGTATTATAGTAGTTATATTCTTGTACATAGGAGGCAGTATTATAGTAGTCATTTTCTTGTACATAGGAGCAGTATTATAGTAGTTATATTCTTGTACATAGGTGCAGAATTATAGTAGTTATATTCTAGTACATAGGAGCAGTATTATAGTAGTTATATTTTTATACATAGGAGCAGTATTATAGTAGTTATATTCTTGTACATAGGAGGCAGTATTATAGTAGTTATAGTCTTGTACATTGGAGGTAGTATTATAGTAGTTATATTCTTATACATAGGAGTAGTATTATAGTAGTGATATTCTTGTACATTAGAGCAGTATTATAGTAGTTATATTCTTGTACATAGGAGCAGTATTATAGTAGTTATATTCTTGTACATAGGAGAAGTATTATAGTAGTTATATTCTTGTACATAGGAGCAGTATTATAGTAGTTATTTTCTTGTACAAAGGAGGCAGTATTATAGTATTATATTCTTGTACATAGGAGGCAGTATTATAGTAGTTATATTCTTGTACATAGGAGGCAGTATTATAGTAGTTATATTCTTGTACAGAGGAGGCAGTATTATAGTAGTTATATTCTTGTACATAGGAGCAGTATTATAGTAGTTATATTCTTGTACATAGGAGGCAGTATTATAGCAGTTATATTTTTGTACATAGGAGGTAGTATTATAGCAGTTATATTCTTGTACATAGGAGCAGTATTATAGTAGTTATATTCTTGTACATAGGAGCAGTATTATAGTAGTTATTTTCTAGCACATAGGAGCAGTATTATAGTAGTTATATTCTTGTACATAGGAGGCAGTATTATAGCAGTTATATTTTTGTACATAGGAGGTAGTATTATAGCAGTTATATTCTTGTACATAGGAGCAGTATTATAGTAGTTATATTCTTGTACATAGGAGCAGTATTATAGTAGTTATATTCTTGTACATAAATGCAGTATTATATTAGTTATATTTTTGTACACAGGAGCAGTATTATAGTAGTTATATTCTTGTACATAGGAGCAGTATTATAGTAGTTATATTCTTGTACATAGGAGCAGTATTATAGTAGTTATATTCTTGTACATAGGAGCAGTATTATAGTAGTTATATTCTTGTACATAGTAGATGGGTAGTTGGTACTTATGGCATATGTAACTAGTAAATGATGGAAACATAAAGTAGAGCCTGGTGCAGTAATTAGCGAGGCTCTGATTCTTTTATGCAGCAGAAGCCGTAGCAGGTACAGAAGTAATAATGTTTGAGCTAAGATTTGGTATTTAATGAGCCTAAATGTAGTTAATTGCTATGTATTCCACACACTGAACAAGATTATCCTTTAATTAAATGTAATTTCTAGTTAGCAGCATTGCAGAGTGTTATTTTGCCTCTTCCTTATGCTTTTCGCTCTCCTCCGACACTATCCTTTAAATGTTGTCCTCCGAACAATGTTTCTCTCCACCGCTGTTTTAAGCAAATGAAATCCTGCGTGATCTACAGGCAATTAATGTGATATTTAATTAAACATTTCTGCTTTCTTCATAAACTGTAGGTTTTATGCCTTCAGAAACTTATTAAATGCAGCTCAGAGACAATTTCTGATTGGGAAGAGGCCCCTGCGACTGCACAGAGCTGAGGAAGAAAAAAGCAGAACAGATGCGGGGAGCACGGACATCTCAGGGCTTAATGTGCAAAGTTCTCAAAAATACTAGGCTTTGAGCTGCTTGGTCAGTGTATCTAAGCCAATTAAGGGCTCATGCAGAGGACTGTGGTTTTGTTTGCATCCGATCCGCATTTTTTTTTCGGATCAGATGCGGAGCCCATTCATTTCAATGGGACCGCAAAGTATGTGGACAGCACACAGATGTCTGTTTGGTAGCCCCACAAAAAATAAAATATGCCCTATTATCGTTGTTTTGCGGACAAGGATACGACCGTTCTAAAGATGGAAACACACATGGCCGGAATCCATGTTTTGCAGATCCGCTAATTGCAGACCGCAGAAACAGCCGTCGACCGTGTCCATGAGTCCTAAGTGTGATACAGACTGATGAGTCTCTATGGCAGGTATCAGCAACCTCCGACTCTCCAGCTGTTCTGAAAATACAACCTCCACCATCTTTTTTTCATTTCTATGTCTTTTACAAGAACAGCTGAGTGAGTGTGCATGCTGGGAGTTGTAGTTTCACAGCAGCCAGGTACTGGAGTGTAAATGTAAGTTAAACTGTCTGCTGAGCTGTGTATCTAATCCTATCCTGTGTGATACAGTCTGCTGAGCTGTGTATCTAATCCTATCCTGTGTGATACTGTCTGCTGAGCTGTGTATCTAATCCTACCCTGTGTGATACTGTCTGCTGAGCTGTGTATCTAATCCTATCCTGTGTGATACAGTCTGCTGAGCTGTGTATCTAATCTTATCCTGTGTGATACTGTCTGCTGAGCTGTGTATCTAATCCTACCCTGTGTGATACTGTCTGCTGAGCTGTGTATCTAATCCTACCCTGTGTGATACTGTCTGCTGAGCTGTGTATCTAATCCAATCCTGTGTGATACTGTCTGCTGAGCTGTGTATCTAATCCTATCCTGTGTGATACAGTCTGCTGAGCTGTGTATCTAATCCTATCCTGTGTGATACTGTCTGCTGAGCTGTGTATCTAATCCTACCCTGTGTGATACTGTCTGCTGAGCTGTGTATCTAATCCTACCCTGTGTGATACTGTCTGCTGAGCTGTGTATCTAATCCTATCCTGTGTGATACAGTCTGCTGAGCTGTGTATCTAATCCTATCCTGTGTGATACTGTCTGCTGAGCTGTGTATCTAATCCTACCCTGTGTGATACTGTCTGCTGAGCTGTGTATCTAATCCTATCCTGTGTGATACAGTCTTCTGAGCTGTGTATCTAATCCTATCCTGTGTGATACTGTCTGCTGAGCTGTGTATCTAATCCTACCCTGTGTGATACTGTCTGCTGAGCTGTGTATCTAATCCTACCCTGTGTGATACTGTCTGCTGAGCTGTGTATCTAATCCAATCCTGTGTGATACTGTCTGCTGAGCTGTGTATCTAATCCTATCCTGTGTGATACAGTCTGCTGAGCTGTGTATCTAATCCTATCCTGTGTGATACTGTCTGCTGAGCTGTGTATCTAATCCTATCCTGTGTGATACTGCCTGCTGAGCTGTGTATCTAATCCTACCCTGTGTGATACTGTCTGCTGAGCTGTGTATCTAACCCAATCCTGTGTGATACTGTCTACTGAGCAGTGTATCTAATCCTATCCTGTGTGATACTGTCTGCTGATCTGATGTATCTAATCCTATCCTGTGTGATACTGTCTGCTGAGCTGTGTATCTAATCCTATCCTGTGTGATACTGTCTGCTGAGCCGTGTATCTAATCTATCCTGTGTGATACTGTCCTGCTGAGCTGTGTATCTAATCCTACCCCTGTGTGATACTGTCTGCTGAGCTGTGTATCTAATCCTACCCTGTGTGATACTGTCTGCTGAGCTGTGTATCTAATCCAATCCTGTGTGATACTGTCTGCTGAGCTGTGTATCTAATCCTATCCTGTGTGATACAGTCTGCTGAGCTGTGTATCTAATCCTATCCTGTGTGATACTGTCTGCTGAGCTGTGTATCTAATCCTATCCTGTGTGATACAGTCTGCTGAGCTGTGTATCTAATCCTATCCTGTGTGATACTGTCTGCTGAGCTGTGTATCTAATCCTACCCTGTGTGATACTGTCTGCTGAGCTGTGTATCTAATCCTATCCTGTGTGATACAGTCTGCTGAGCTGTGTATCTAATCTTATCCTGTGTGATACTGTCTGCTGAGCTGTGTATCTAATCCTACCCTGTGTGATACTGTCTGCTGAGCTGTGTATCTAATCCTACCCTGTGTGATACTGTCTGCTGAGCTGTGTATCTAATCCAATCCTGTGTGATACTGTCTGCTGAGCTGTGTATCTAATCCTATCCTGTGTGATACAGTCTGCTGAGCTGTGTATCTAATCCTATCCTGTGTGATACTGTCTGCTGAGCTGTGTATCTAATCCTACCCTGTGTGATACTGTCTGCTGAGCTGTGTATCTAATCCTACCCTGTGTGATACTGTCTGCTGAGCTGTGTATCTAATCCTATCCTGTGTGATACAGTCTGCTGAGCTGTGTATCTAATCCTATCCTGTGTGATACTGTCTGCTGAGCTGTGTATCTAATCCTACCCTGTGTGATACTGTCTGCTGAGCTGTGTATCTAATCCTATCCTGTGTGATACAGTCTTCTGAGCTGTGTATCTAATCCTATCCTGTGTGATACTGTCTGCTGAGCTGTGTATCTAATCCTACCCTGTGTGATACTGTCTGCTGAGCTGTGTATCTAATCCTACCCTGTGTGATACTGTCTGCTGAGCTGTGTATCTAATCCAATCCTGTGTGATACTGTCTGCTGAGCTGTGTATCTAATCCTATCCTGTGTGATACAGTCTGCTGAGCTGTGTATCTAATCCTATCCTGTGTGATACTGTCTGCTGAGCTGTGTATCTAATCCTATCCTGTGTGATACTGCCTGCTGAGCTGTGTATCTAATCCTACCCTGTGTGATACTGTCTGCTGAGCTGTGTATCTAACCCAATCCTGTGTGATACTGTCTACTGAGCAGTGTATCTAATCCTATCCTGTGTGATACTGTCTGCTGAGCTGTGTATCTAATCCTATCCTGTGTGATACTGTCTGCTGATCTGATGTATCTAATCCTATCCTGTGTGATACTGTCTGCTGAGCTGTGTATCTAATCCTATCCTGTGTGATACTGTCTGCTGAGCCGTGTATCTAATCCTATCCTGTGTGATACTGTCTGCTGAGCTGTGTATCTAATCCTACCCTGTGTGATACTGTCTGCTGAGCTGTGTATCTAATCCTACCCTGTGTGATACTGTCTGCTGAGCTGTGTATCTAATCCAATCCTGTGTGATACTGTCTGCTGAGCTGTGTATCTAATCCTATCCTGTGTGATACAGTCTGCTGAGCTGTGTATCTAATCCTATCCTGTGTGATACTGTCTGCTGAGCTGTGTATCTAATCCTATCCTGTGTGATACTGCCTGCTGAGCTGTGTATCTAATCCTACCCTGTGTGATACTGTCTGCTGAGCTGTGTATCTAACCCAATCCTGTGTGATACTGTCTACTGAGCAGTGTATCTAATCCTATCCTGTGTGATACTGTCTGCTGATCTGATGTATCTAATCCTATCCTGTGTGATACTGTCTGCTGAGCTGTGTATCTAATCCTATCCTGTGTGATACTGTCTGCTGATCTGATGTATCTAATCCTATCCTGTGTGATACTGTCTGCTGAGCTGTGTATCTAATCCTATCCTGTGTGATACTGTCTTCTGAGCTGTGTATCTAATCCTACCCTGTGTGATACTGTCTGCTGAGCTGTGTATCTAATCCTATCCTGTGTGATACTGTCTGCTGAGCTGTGTATCTAATCCTATCCTGTGTGATACAGTCTTCTGAGCTGTGTATCTAATCCTATCCTGTGTGATACTGTCTGCTGAGCTGTGTATCTAAAAGCAAGTAGCCACAAGTAGAAGCACACTGCTTTATGCACAAAGACACAAGCTGACACTGAAAACATGAAAAAAGTTAGATTCCATTACTGCTTTACTTACTATGTGAAAATTATAAGTTCCTTGAATTGATCAAAATTGTGTTGGACCCATCTACCAGCTACAAGGTGGCTTCCAACCATTGGGACCTACATCATCAGACGTGGCTCTCCAGGGACTAAGACTAAAAAATTCAGGGCAACGTAGAATCCAGCTACACTATACTCTGATTAGAAGAAATGGGCAGATAGCTGGATACTACATTACCCTGAATTTTGTAGACTTAGGCCCAGGAGAGGTAAGTCTTTTAGTGTAGGCCCTGTCTGTTGAAAGCTACCTTGTTGCTGGTAGATGGGTCCAACACAATTTTGTTCATAAATATGCACAAAGAGCTTCTAATTTTCATATAGTAAGTATAGCAGTAATGCAATTGTCTTAGTCTTCTTTGGAATGTTACATTTCCTCTGATACCATCTGATACATTTATATCATCAGTTACATGTGGGACAAATCACGGAAAACAGCCTGACTTAACTCTGCTTCTCCGATCCACGGCGACGCTCGCCCCAACAAATTACACAACGAGAATTCAACAAGTAGAAGGGGAAAGCGAGAAAGCGAGGCGGCGGGATTTACTGTATCAGGCTATGTACATGTCTCCTTGATGGGATTTGTCCGCTCGTAGGAAATAATGGAGTCGGGGCCGAGGTGAGCGCTGTCTTGTCGAGCACTTGAAGAAACGCTGTCAACATAATTACTTCTCAAACATTTGCATAATAGGCCCGGCTCTGACAGCCATAAACCAAGGTTGCACAAGGAAGATTAACAAGTGGCGGCGGGTCTGTGGCCGGCCTGACAGCCATAGGGGCAGCCACTGGATCATCCTCGGCTTAATCTCATTCGAGAGGCTTAGCCTGAGTGAAGCTGGGGTCCAGCAATTAAAGCAATGAGTCCATAATATACTGTGATCACAGGGGTTAACCTAATCAGTGCTGCATTACTGTGCCGGGTGGGGGCCCTGGAGTATTGCATATCTAAGTTAGGGGATGCATCACAACAATGTTATCACCATTACAAGTGTTTTAATTAATTCATTATGTTAACCATTTATTTTTTCATTTACTATGTATTTTATTACATAGTTTATGAATTTATTATTTATTTTTATCTTTGTCTTTTTTTTACTTTTTTGTCTTCCTACCATATTCCATTTATAGTGCTGCTCATCCTCAGCCTCCTGTTTCATGAATAGAATCCCAAAACTACAGTAAAGACTGACACATTACCCCAGTCACATCCCAAGCTGCATTTTGTTGGCGGTTCACAGAACCAGCCATATAGAGCCCATTAGTAGGTTCCAGTAGCAACCAGCAGTATTTTCAATGCAGCTCTGGATGTGATTAGAGTGTGCTCCTGTTGAGAACCTACAACCTCCATCATGCTCTGCCATCCTCTGGATAGCAAAATATCAGACTGTGAAGTTCTTCAGACTATTTATTGTGCGTGAAAAAATAAATTTACAGGTGAGCAAGCTTTGTGAAATGTGAAATGGGGCATTTATTTTTTCCGCCTTCAGATCCTGTAAATTCAGATCTGGACGTGTTTGTGGTAATGGCGCTCGGCAGACATTGTGCTCCGTAAACACCTCTCATTATAATTATCTCGCCGTACCATACTCCGCACTGCGCCGGGCGCTGGAGACAGGAGGTGCAATAATTACGATAAACGATCATCCGGACGCGTCGATGAGACGGTTAATAATAACGGCTCCATTCAGAACCCGGCTGAAATGAAACTGACGACAAACGTCCCGACCGATCAGATTCACTTAGTGTGAGAATTACCCATTAAACATCCCATTAGTTTCATGTCCTGTTCTCTGTGATGCGGGTTTGACACCAGTAACACAGGAGAAGACATACAGTCGGAAATATCCAGATATGACTCTGGAAAGGTTACCGGTAGTGTTGATCGAGCACCATAGTGCTCAGGTGCTCGGGTCGAACACCTCGGGATGCTGGGGTGCTCTACCGAGCACCCGGGTATAATGGAAGTCAATAGGAGAACCCGAGCATTAAACCAGGCGCCCCCTGCTCTGAAGAGGGGAGGGTGTCTGGGTCATAGGAAAAGGTCAGAAATTGATGGAAACACCACTGAAATGGTTCGGGAACAGCATGGGGAGGATGTCTGGATGCATCTTGGACTCCCAGGTCGCTGCTGGGAACGATGTTGTCCGAGTAGTACGGCACTTTTACAGACTGACAATAATACGCACCAAACGGAAGATAAAATCGATTTTAGATGAAAATTTGTTAGTAAACATTCTTTCCTGTATATTTACTTGTATATAAAGTGCAAGTGCTGCCAAATATTACAAGGAAGAGGCGCTCCCATACAACCTGTATATCACATGAAGGAGGGCCTCATTCACATTGTTCAGGTAGTCAGACTCCTACACTCATAAAGCCTATGCACTAAGGGAAAGGGCTGCCTAAAAATTACAAGGAACCGGCACTGCAATACACCCTTTATTACACATAAAGGAGGGCATCATACACAGCCTCGAAAAATTATGATTGATGGCCTGCTGGTGATCCTCTAAAACATTAGGGGTGAGGCCCTGCTGCCGCTTTGGTGATTCGAGATAACCTGGGGCCAATCGCACGTCCCCCGTGACGGGGACGATTAGTTCGGATGTCTGGCCTATCAACTTTCGATGCTATTTTCAGCGCCAACCACGAGTAAGGGGGAATCAGGGTTTGATTCCGGAGAGGGAGTCTGAGAAACGGCTACAGCTACCACATCCAAGGAAGGCAGCATGCACGCAAATTACCTATTAGGTATAATTAGGTGAGGGCCTGCCGGTGATCTGACCCTGTAAATGATTTTAGGTGCGGGCCTGCAGGTGAGCTGACCCCGCAAAAGATTTTAGGTTCGGGCTGTAGGTGAGCTGACCCTGTAAAAGATTTTATGTGTGGGCCTGCTGGTGAGCGGACCCTGAAAAAGATTGTAGGTGAAGGCCTGCTGGTGAGCTGACCCTGTCAAACATTATATGCAAGGGCCTGCTGGTGAGCTGACCCTCAAAAATATTATATGCGAGAGCCTGCTGGTGAGCTGACCCTCCAAAAAATTATATGTGAGGGCCTGCTGGTGAGCTAAACCGAATAAGCATGTTGATATGATGGAAGAGGAGCAGGAGGATGAGAAAAGGAAGATTGAACCATATACCCTTGTTTGTGGTGGAAGGGGTGCAGGGAACACAGAGTATTCAGTACATTATAAACAACACATTTAGAGTGCCTTTATGTTCACCCGCTTTCCTCTGGTGGAGTTAAGAAGTCAGGGGCAATCCAGGCCTTGTTCATTTTTATAAGAGTCAACCTGTCAGCATTTTCAGTTGACAGGCGGATACGTTTATCTGTTATTATGCCACCAGCAGCACTAAATACCCGATCAGACAAAACGCTGGCGGCAGGGCAGGCCAGCACCTCCAAGGCGTAGAGCGCCAGTTCATGCCACGTGTCTATCAGTAGTTGTAAGGCACTGAGGGATCATTGAGGACGCTGACACGGTCTGCTACGTACTCCTTCGCCATCTTCTAAAAATTTTCCCTCCTTGTGACACTAGGCCGCACATCAGGGTGAGGGTGCTGGCGGAGTGTCATGAAACTGTCCCAGGCTTTGGAGAGTGTTGCCCTGCCTCTGTTGGAACTGCTGTGTGTTCCCCTTGTCTCCCCTCCTCGGTTGGCCAAGGAACTACAGACTCTGCCACCAGTGTTGTCAGCTGGAAATTTTGGGAGCAAATTTTCAACAAGGATCTTCTGGTATTGCACCGTTTTGCTTGTCCTCTCCACCAGAGGACTGAGAGATAAGTTCTCTCCTGCTCCTTTTCCTCTTCATTGTCCAATTTGTGCTAATAAGACGAACTGAGGGTGGTCGGGCTATCACCCTGTGTAAAGTCTTCCCCCATTTCCACCTCTTCCACATGCAAAGCGTCGTCCTTAATTGTGAGCAGCGAGCGTTTGAGTAGACACAGAAGTGGGATGGTGACGCTGATAATAGCGTTATTGTTAATTCCTCAAAGTTGTGTAAACCCTCACAGAGGTCAGACATCCATGCCCACTCCTCGCTTGTGAATAGCGGAAGCTGACTGGAAAGGCGACCACCATGTTGCAGCTGGTATTCCACTACTGCCCTCTGCTGCTCACAAAGCCTGGCCAACATGTGGAACGTGGAGTTCCAGCGCGTGCTCACGTCGCACAACTGTCGTGAGCTACTATTTCAAGCGCTTCTGCAGCGTTGATAGACCGGCTGAAGCTTGCGGAAATGTGCACACATGCCGCGCACCTTCACCAGTAGCTCAGGCAAATTGGGGTAGGTTTTGAGAAACCTCTGAACCACTAAGTTTAAGACGTGGGTTAGGCATGGGATGTGTGTGAGCTTGCCGAGCTCCAAAGCCTCCACCAAGTTATGGCCATTATCAGACACAAACATGCCTGGTTGTAGGTTTAGTAGCGAGAGCCACAGCTCAGTCTGGTCTCTTATACCCTGCCATAGCTCTGCGGCGGTGTGCTGTTTGTCCCCTAAGCATATCAGCTTCAGCACGGCCTGTTGCCGCTTCCCCACTGCAGTGCTACACTGCTTCCAGCTACCGACTGATGACTGACTGGTGCTACACGCAGATAATTCGGAGGTGGAAGTGGAGGAGGAGGTGGAGGAGCAGAAGTGGGGGTTGGAGCCACTAACGTAGGTGCTGGTGAAAACCCTGATCGGCATAGGGCCCGCAATCCTTGGTGTTGGTAGCACCTGTGCCATCCCAGGGTACGACTCGCTCCTGGCCTTCACAACATTCACCCAGTGTGCCGTCAGAGAAATGTAGCGTCCCTGGCCGAATGCACTTGTCCATGTGTCCATGGTTAAGTGGACCTTCCCAGTAACTGCGTTGGTCAGGGCACGGGTGATGTTTAAGGACACATGTTGGTGTAAGGCGGGCACGGCACACCTTGAAAAATAGTCTGGGGACTGCGTAATGCAGAACGGCCGCCGACATCAGGCTGCGGAAGGCCTCAGTATCCACAAGCCTAAATGGCAAAATTTTCAGGGCCAGTAATGCTATGGCCTGTGGGTGGCTGGGTGGCTGGGTATTTGCGCTTGTGTTCAAAAACCTGGGGTAAGGACATTTGGACGCTGCACTGGGATATGGAAGTTGATGTGGTCGCTGATGGTGCTTGCAAAGGTCCAGGTGCAGGGCGGGAGGCATCCAGGCCTGCGCCTTTAACAGGGGATTGGCCAGCACGTAACACAGGGGAAGAGGAGGCAGTGGTGTGACCCGCAGACACTGATTGTGGACCCAGGCGTTCGGCCCACCTATTATGGTGCTTTGATGCCATGTGGCGGATCATGCTGGTGGTGGTGAGGTTGCTAGTGTTCACGCCCCTGCTCAATTTTGTATGGCACAGGTTGAAAATTACAATTCTTTTGTCGTCCGCACTTTCCTCAAAAAGCACCAGACTGCGGAACACCTACCCATTGGCAAGGGATATTTCCGCAAGGGTGTGCTCCGGGGAACAGTTGCGGGCCTGTTTGGTGTGCCCCGCCTTCTCTATTTTGCCACCCCACTGCCTCTTCCAGCCTGTTGCAGTGCAGCAGATCCCTCCCCCTCTGTACTGCTGTCCTCGCTCTGCTTTCTACCTTCCCAGGTTGGGTCAGTGACTTCATTGTTCACCACCTCCTCTTCCACTTCCTCACTCTGGTCCTCCTCCTGACTTGTTGACCTAACCACAACCTCAGTGATTGACAACTGTGTCTCATCCTCATCATCAACCTCTTGAGACAGTAATTGCCATTGAGTTATTGGCAACTGTGTCTCATCATCATCCACCTCATTAAACAGTAATTGCCATTCCCCACCTTCATCTTCTTGTGATTGTGGATGCTCAAGATTTTAGAAATCAGGGCACAAGATCTGTCCCTCTTCAAGCGTGCAAAAGATCCTGTGTGCAGATGGGAGAAACTTCGAGAAGGTCAACCATCACTGCAACCTCCACCAATCTGGGCTTTATGGCACAGCGGCCAGAAAGAAGGCTCTCCTCAGTAACAGACACATAAAAGCCGGAGGTTTTAGAAAAAAACCTAAAGGACCTCAGACTGTGAGAAACAAGACTCTCTGCTCTGATGGGATCAAGATGGAATGTTTTGGCCTCTAAGTGTCATGTCTGGAGGAAACCAGGCCCTGCCCATCAACTGCCCAATACCATCCCTACACTGAAGCATGGTCCTGGCAGCATCATGCTGGGGGGACAGGAAGACTGATCAGGGCTAAGGGAAAGCTGAATGGAGCAAAGTACAGAGATATTCTTAATGAGAACCTGATCCAGAGCTCTGGACCTCAGACTGGGCCGAAGGTTCAACTTCCAACAAGACAATGACCCTAAGCACATGGCCAGGACAACACAGGAGCATCCTATTGAAATGTACATCCATGATTTATGGATTGGAGCCATGCTGAAGTTTGCAATGTCTTGTATAACCTCTTCCAGACATTCTACATTTACCAACTACCACTCTCAGTGGATCACAAAACCCATCAGCCTTTTCTCCATTAGTGTCCAGTCCTAAAAAATTGTTACAATGTATCAGGAAAATGTATCTTTATCTCAGCCTCCAGAGGGGATATACAGTTGCAAGAAAAAGTATGTGAACCCTTTGGAATGATATGGATTTCTGCACAAATTGGTCATAAAATGTGATCTGATCTTCATCTAAGTCACAACAATAGACAATCACAGTCTGCTTAAACTAATAACACACAAATAATGAAATGTTACCATGTTTTTATTGAACACACCATGTAAACATTCACAGTGCAGGTGGAAAAAGTATGTGAACCCCTAGACTAATGACATCTCCAAGAGCTAATTGGAGTGAGGTGTCAGCCAACTGGAGTCTAATCAATGAGATGAGATTGGAGGTGTTGGTTACAGCTGCCCTGCCCTATAAAAAACACACACCAGTTTTGGGTTTGCTTTTCACAAGAAGCATTGCCTGATGTGAATGATGCCTCGCACAAAAGAGCTCTCAGAAGACCTACAATTAAGAATTGTTGACTTGCATAAAGCTGGAAAGGGTTATAAAAGTATCTCCAAAAGCCTGGCTGTTCATCAGTCCACGGTAAGACAAATTGTCTATAAATAGAGAAAGTTCAGCACTGCTGCTACCCTCCCTAGGAGTGGCCATCCTGTAAAGATGACTGCAAGAGCACAGCGCAGACTGCTCAATGAGGTGAAGAAGAATCCTAGAGTGTCAGCTAAAGACTTACAAAAGTCTCTGGCATATGCTAACATCCCTGTTAGCGAATCTACGATACGTAAAACACTAAACAAGAATGGATTTCATGGGAAGACACCACAGAAGAAGCCACTGCTGTCCAAAAAAAACATTGCTGCACGTTTACAGTTTGCACAAGAGCACCTGGAGGTTCCACAGCAGTACTGGCAAAATATTCTGTGGACAGATGAAACCAAAGTTGAGTTGTTTGGAAGAAACACACAACACTATGTGTGGAGAAAAAGAGGCGCAGCACACCAACATCAAAACCTCATCCCAACTGTGAAGTGTGGTGGTGGGGGCATCATGGTTTGGGGCTGCTTTCCTGCGTCAAGGCCTGGACGGATTGCTATCATCAAAGGAAAAATGAATTCCCAAGTTTATCAAGACATTTTGCAGGAGAACTTAAGGCCATCTGTCCACCAGCTGAAGCTCAACAGAAGATGGGTGTTGCAACAGGACAACGACCCAAAGCATAGAAGTAAATCAACAACAGAATGGCTTAAACAGAAGAAAATACGCCTTCTGGAGAGGCCCAGTCAGAGTCCTGACCTCAACCCGATTAAGATGCTGTGGCATGACCTCAAGAAAGCGATTCACACCAGACATCCCAAGAATATTGCTGAACTGAAACAGTTCTGTAAAGAGGAATGGTGAAGAATTACTCCTGACCGTTGTGCACGTCTGATCTGCAACTACAGGAAACTTTGGTTGAAGTTATTGCTGCCAAAGGAGGTTCAACCAGTTATTAAATCCAAGGGTTCACATACTTTTTCCACCTGCACTGTGAATGTTTACATGGTGTGTTCAATAAAAACATGGTAACATTTAATTCTTTGTGTGTTATTAGTTTAAGCAGACGGTGATTGTCTATTGTTGTGACTTAGATGAAGATCAGATCACATTTTATGACCAATTTGTGCAGAAATCTATAACATTCCAAAGGGTTCACATACTTTTTCTTGCAACTGTAGATGAAGAAAACCCTCATTTGTAGGAAGTTCCAGCCCCATAGGGCTTATCAATCTTTGAAGTGATACAGCAAGCAGATATATTGAAGATGGCAAGATATTGAAACGGAAAAAAACCTGTTACAACGTTGTAGAACTTTTTCAGCACTGAAGGGTAAAGCTCTGTCCACATAACGCCCCTTTAAGAGATGCAACTTCCATGTTTAGCACATCTGTTGGAATGTTCTGCAGATCTTTACTGACACAGAAGCAATCCTCTGCAGAGCCCCAGAGATTCACCTGCAATGTTCTGCAAATTTCTCCAGAAGTACCTGTGAAGTTTAGCAGATCCTACAACTTCTCTGCAAACTTGCCAGACTGGTAAACACTTTACAGATCCCCGGAGATGTTCCTGTAAATGTTCCGGACATCTAGATGAGCATCAACATGTCAGATTCTTTTCCGTTCCTTCCAGGTGTGCTGCACCTTCGGCATGAGCTATCCCTCTGGGAAGGTAGCAGTCATGTTCAGACGATCTTCAGCACAGAACAGAAGATGCAAATGACTGGCGGATCTCTGGGGATGGACCAAGTTCTTCAGATTATTCTCTAAACATGGATGAATGTTTACTCAGGATCTCCAGCGGTGTCCTCTCCAGCTACATCTGCACGGCCGGGTTCACACGTGATTAAACAGCTGCGGATTTGCTGTTGTAGGTTTTTGTGAAGGATATCCACATTGTTTTAACTGATGATCTATCCTCTGGATAGATCATCAGCATCTGATCGGCGGGGGTCCGACACCGGGGACCCCTGCCGATCAGCTGTTCGAGAAGGCAGCGGCGCTCCAGCAGCAGCGCTCCAGCAGCGCCGCCGCCTTCTCACTGTTTACCGCTTGCCCAGTGACGTCACGACTAGTATCAACTGGCCTGGGCGGGGATAAGCTCCATTTAAGTGAACGGAGCTTAGCCGCGCCCAGGCAAGTTGATACAAGTTGTGACGTCACTGGGCAAGCGGTAAACAGTGAGAAGACTGCGGCGCTGCTGGAGCGCTGCTGCTGGAGCGCCGCCACTGCCTTCTCAAACAGCTGATCGGCAGGGGTCCCGGGTGTCAGACCCCCGCCGATAAGATGCTGATGATCTATCCAGAGGATTGATCATCAGTTAAAACTAACTGCAGAACCCCTTCAAGTCCATTTTAAGAAAATCTCATCCACACGCCGCGTCCAAAAACCGCGGCATAAATTGTCCTACAGTGCGGATTATATATCCATACCACATCCCTTTATGTTGCAGATCCTCACCGCGGATTTCACCCCCACCGCATGTAATACAACGCAGCAAAAACCGCAATGTCTTCAGTCACGCGTGGACGTATCCTTAACCAGTTTATGCGGCGAATTTCAGCCTCTGCGATACAACAAATCTACATCAGAATGCACAGGATTTTACTGCTGTTTATTGCAGGAGCTGCCATATGGTGCCTTAGTAATAATTCATATAGTGAACATGAAACAGTACTTTGCACTGATCACATAAAACGACCCTATACCGCCTTGTCCTGGCTGCATACAGATAAGAAGTAACACAACAGCACCATACAAAGCCCTCATAATACTGAAATCCTGTCTTATTAATAATGCTCTATAGTGACCATGTAACATGACCACATAAGACTTTCATATAATGCACTTTTCATAGTGAATTACAGTCAGCATGTAACAGTACCATACAGTATATAACCATATAATGCCATATAAACGACTACACTACAGTATACTACCGTACCTATAATACTATGTCAGCATGTAACAGTACCATACAGTATATAACCATATAGTGCCATATAAATGACTACACTACAGTATACTACCGTACCTATAATACTATGTCAGCATGTAACAGTACCATACAGTATATTACCATATAGTGCCATATAAACTATTACACTGCAGTATACTACCGTACCTATAATACTATGTCAGCATGTAACAGTACCATACAGTATATAACCATATAGTGCCATATAAATGACTACAATACAGTATACTACCGTACCTATAATAATATGTCAGCATGTAACAGTACTATACAGTATATTACCATATAGTGCCATATAAATGACTACAATACAGTATACTACCGTACCTATAATACTATGTCAGCATGTAACAGTACCATACAGTATATTAATATATAGTGCCATATAAACGACTACACTACAGTATTCTACCGTACCTATAATACTATGTCAGCATATTACAGTACCATACAGTATATTACCATATAGTGCCATATAAACGACTACACTACAGTATTCTACCGTACCTATAATACTATGTCAGCATGTAACAGTGCCATACAGTATATTACCATATAGTGCCATATAAACGACTACACTACAGTATACTACCGTACCTATAATACTATGTCAGCATGTAACAGTGCCATACAGTATATTACCATATAGTGCCATATAAACGACTACACTACAGTATACTACCGTACCTATAATACTATGTCAGCATGTAACAGTGCCATACAGTATTTTACCATATAATGCCATATAAACGACTACACTACAGTATACTACCGTACCTATAATAATATGTCAGCATGTAACAGTGCCATACAGTATATTACCATATAGTGCCATATAAATGACTACAATACAGTATACTACCGTACCTATAATACTATGTCAGCATGTAACAGTACCATACAGTATATTAATATATAGTGCCATATAAACGACTACACTACAGTATACTACCGTACCTATAATACTATGTCAGCATGTAACAGTACCATACAGTATATTACCATATAGTGCCATATAAACTATTACACTGCAGTATACTACCGTACCTATAATACTATGTCAGCATGTAACAGTACCATACAGTATATTAATATATAGTGCCATATAAACGACTACACTACAGTATACTACCGTACCTATAATACTATGTCAGCATGTAACAGTACCATACAGTATATTACCATATAGTGCCATATAAACGACTACACTACAGTATACTACCGTACCTATAATACTATGTCAGCATATAACAGTACCATACAGTATATTACCATATAGTGCCATATAAACGACTACACTACAGTATACTACCGTACCTATAATACTATGTCAGCATGTAACAGTACCATACAGTATATTACCATATAGTGCCATATAAATGACTACACTACAGTATACTACCGTACCTATAATACTATGTCAGCATGTAACAGTGCCATACAGTATTTTACCATATAATGCCATATAAACGACTACACTACAGTATACTACCGTACCTATAATACTATGTCAGCATGTAACAGTACCATACAGTATATAACCATATAGTGCCATATAAATGACTACACTACAGTATACTACCGTACCTATAATACTATGTCAGCATGTAACAGTGCCATACAGTATATTACCATATAGTGCCATATAAACGACTACACTACAGTATACTACCGTACCTATAATACTATGTCAGCATGTAACAGTGCCATACAGTATTTTACCATATAATGCCATATAAACGACTACACTACAGTATACTACCGTACCTATAATAATATGTCAGCATGTAACAGTGCCATACAGTATATTACCATATAGTGCCATATAAATGACTACAATACAGTATACTACCGTACCTATAATACTATGTCAGCATGTAACAGTGCCATACAGTATATTACCATATAGTGCCATATAAACTACTACACTACAGTATACTACCGTACCTATAATACTATGTCAGCATGTAACAGTACCATACAGTATATTAATATATAGTGCCATATAAACGACTACACTACAGTATACTACCGTACCTATAATACTATGTCAGCATGTAACAGTACCATACAGTATATTACCATATAGTGCCATATAAACTATTACACTGCAGTATACTACCGTACCTATAATACTATGTCAGCATGTAACAGTACCATACAGTATATAACCATATAGTGCCATATAAATGACTACACTACAGTATACTACCGTACCTATAATACTATGTCAGCATGTAACAGTGCCATACAGTATATTACCATATAGTGCCATATAAACGACTACACTACAGTATACTACCATACCTATAATACTATGTCAGCATGTAACAGTGCCATACAGTATTTTACCATATAATGCCATATAAACGACTACACTACAGTATACTACCGTACCTATAATACTATGTCAGCATGTAACAGTACCATACAGTATATAACCATATAATGCCATATAAATGACTACACTACAGTATACTACCGTACCTATAATACTATGTCAGCATGTAACAGTGCCATACAGTATATTACCATATAGTGCCATATAAACGACTACACTACAGTATACTACCGTACCTATAATACTATGTCAGCATGTAACAGTACCAT
Source organism: Bufo bufo (assembly GCF_905171765.1). Taxonomy (NCBI): domain Eukaryota; kingdom Metazoa; phylum Chordata; class Amphibia; order Anura; family Bufonidae; genus Bufo; species Bufo bufo. The sequence continues at coordinate 11,027,577 of NC_053391.1, forward strand.
ACAGTATATAACCATATAGTGCCATATAAATGACTACACTACAGTATACTACCGTACCTATAATACTATGTCAGCATGTAACAGTACCATACAGTATATTACCATATAATGCCATATAAACGACTACACTACAGTATACTACCGTACCTATAATACTATGTCAGCATGTAACAGTACCATACAGTATATAACCATATAGTGCCATATAAATGACTACACTACAGTATACTACCGTACCTATAATACTATGTCAGCATGTAACAGTACCATACAGTATATTACCATATAGTGCCATATAAACTATTACACTGCAGTATACTACCGTACCTATAATACTATGTCAGCATGTAACAGTACCATACAGTATATAACCATATAGTGCCATATAAATGACTACAATACAGTATACTACCGTACCTATAATAATATGTCAGCATGTAACAGTACTATACAGTATATTACCATATAGTGCCATATAAATGACTACAATACAGTATACTACCGTACCTATAATACTATGTCAGCATGTAACAGTACCATACAGTATATTAATATATAGTGCCATATAAACGACTACACTACAGTATTCTACCGTACCTATAATACTATGTCAGCATATTACAGTACCATACAGTATATTACCATATAGTGCCATATAAACGACTACACTACAGTATTCTACCGTACCTATAATACTATGTCAGCATGTAACAGTGCCATACAGTATATTACCATATAGTGCCATATAAACGACTACACTACAGTATACTACCGTACCTATAATACTATGTCAGCATGTAACAGTGCCATACAGTATTTTACCATATAATGCCATATAAACGACTACACTACAGTATACTACCGTACCTATAATAATATGTCAGCATGTAACAGTGCCATACAGTATATTACCATATAGTGCCATATAAATGACTACAATACAGTATACTACCGTACCTATAATACTATGTCAGCATGTAACAGTACCATACAGTATATTAATATATAGTGCCATATAAACGACTACACTACAGTATACTACCGTACCTATAATACTATGTCAGCATGTAACAGTACCATACAGTATATTACCATATAGTGCCATATAAACTATTACACTGCAGTATACTACCGTACCTATAATACTATGTCAGCATGTAACAGTACCATACAGTATATTAATATATAGTGCCATATAAACGACTACACTACAGTATACTACCGTACCTATAATACTATGTCAGCATGTAACAGTACCATACAGTATATTACCATATAGTGCCATATAAACGACTACACTACAGTATACTACCGTACCTATAATACTATGTCAGCATATAACAGTACCATACAGTATATTACCATATAGTGCCATATAAACGACTACACTACAGTATACTACCGTACCTATAATACTATGTCAGCATGTAACAGTACCATACAGTATATTACCATATAGTGCCATATAAATGACTACACTACAGTATACTACCGTACCTATAATACTATGTCAGCATGTAACAGTACCATACAGTATATTACCATATAATGCCATATAAACGACTACACTACAGTATACTACCGTACCTATAATACTATGTCAGCATGTAACAGTGCCATACAGTATTTTACCATATAATGCCATATAAACGACTACACTACAGTATACTACCGTACCTATAATACTATGTCAGCATGTAACAGTGCCATACAGTATTTTACCATATAATGCCATATAAACGACTACACTACAGTATACTACCGTACCTATAATACTATGTCAGCATGTAACAGTACCATACAGTATATAACCATATAGTGCCATATAAATGACTACACTACAGTATACTACCGTACCTATAATACTATGTCAGCATGTAACAGTGCCATACAGTATATTACCATATAGTGCCATATAAACGACTACACTACAGTATACTACCGTACCTATAATACTATGTCAGCATGTAACAGTGCCATACAGTATTTTACCATATAATGCCATATAAACGACTACACTACAGTATACTACCGTACCTATAATACTATGTCAGCATGTAACAGTGCCATACAGTATATTACCATATAGTGCCATATAAATGACTACAATACAGTATACTACCGTACCTATAATACTATGTCAGCATGTAACAGTGCCATACAGTATATTACCATATAGTGCCATATAAACTACTACACTACAGTATACTACCGTACCTATAATACTATGTCAGCATGTAACAGTACCATACAGTATATTAATATATAGTGCCATATAAACGACTACACTACAGTATACTACCGTACCTATAATACTATGTCAGCATGTAACAGTACCATACAGTATATTACCATATAGTGCCATATAAACTATTACACTGCAGTATACTACCGTACCTATAATACTATGTCAGCATGTAACAGTACCATACAGTATATAACCATATAGTGCCATATAAACGACTACACTACAGTATACTACCAAACCTATAATACTATGTCAGCATATAACAGTACCATACAGTATATAACCATATAATGCCATATAAATGACTACACTACAGTATACTACCGTACCTATAATACTATGTCAGCATGTAACAGTGCCATACAGTATTTTACCATATAATGCCATATAAACGACTACACTACAGTATACTACCGTACCTATAATACTATGTCAGCATGTAACAGTACCATACAGTATATAACCATATAATGCCATATAAATGACTACACTACAGTATACTACCGTACCTATAATACTATGTCAGCATGTAACAGTGCCATACAGTATATTACCATATAGTGCCATATAAACGACTACACTACAGTATACTACCGTACCTATAATACTATGTCAGCATGTAACAGTGCCATACAGTATTTTACCATATAATGCCATATAAACGACTACACTACAGTATACTACCGTACCTATAATAATATGTCAGCATGTAACAGTGCCATACAGTATATTACCATATAGTGCCATATAAATGACTACAATACAGTATACTACCGTACCTATAATACTATGTCAGCATGTAACAGTACCATACAGTATATTAATATATAGTGCCATATAAACGACTACACTACAGTATACTACCGTACCTATAATACTATGTCAGCATGTAACAGTACCATACAGTATATTACCATATAGTGCCATATAAACTATTACACTGCAGTATACTACCGTACCTATAATACTATGTCAGCATGTAACAGTACCATACAGTATATTAATATATAGTGCCATATAAACGACTACACTACAGTATACTACAGTACCTATAATACTATGTCAGCATGTAACAGTACCATACAGTATATTACCATATAGTGCCATATAAACGACTACACTACAGTATACTACCGTACCTATAATACTATGTCAGCATATAACAGTACCATACAGTATATTACCATATAGTGCCATATAAACGACTACACTACAGTATACTACCGTACCTATAATACTATGTCAGCATGTAACAGTGCCATACAGTATATTACCATATAGTGCCATATAAACGACTACACTACAGTATACTACCGTACCTATAATACTATGTCAGCATGTAACAGTACCATACAGTATATTACCATATAGTGCCATATAAACTATTACACTGCAGTATACTACCGTACCTATAATACTATGTCAGCATGTAACAGTACCATACAGTATATTACCATATAGTGCCATATAAACGACTACACTACAGTATACTACCGTACCTATAATACTATGTCAGCATATAACAGTACCATACAGTACATTACCATATAGTGCCATATAAACGACTACACTACAGTATACTACCGTACCTATAATACTATGTCAGCATGTAACAGTACCATACAGTATATTAATATATAGTGCCATATAAACGACTACACTACAGTATACTACCGTACCTATAATACTATGTCAGCATGTAACAGTACCATACAGTATATTACCATATAGTGCCATATAAACTATTACACTGCAGTATACTACCGTACCTATAATACTATGTCAGCATGTAACAGTACCATACAGTATATTACCATATAGTGCCATATAAACGACTACACTACAGTATACTACCGTACCTATAATACTATGTCAGCATGTAACAGTACCATACAGTATATTAATATATAGTGCCATATAAACGACTACACTACAGTATACTACCGTACCTATAATACTATGTCAGCATGTAACAGTACCATACAGTATATTACCATATAGTGCCATATAAACGACTACACTACAGTATACTACCGTACCTATAATACTATGTCAGCATATAACAGTACCATACAGTATATTACCATATAGTGCCATATAAACGACTACACTACAGTATACTACCGTACCTATAATACTATGTCAGCATGTAACAGTGCCATACAGTATTTTACCATATAGTGCCATATAAACGACTACACTACAGTATACTACCGTACCTATAATACTATGTCAGCATGTAACAGTGCCATACAGTATATTACCATATAGTGCCATATAAACTACTACACTACAGTATACTACCGTACCTATAATACTATGTCAGCATGTAACAGTACCATACAGTATATTACCATATAGTGCCATATAAACTACTACACTACAGTATACTACCGTACCTATAATACTATGTCAGCATGTAACAGTACCATACAGTATATTACCATATAATGCCATATAAATGACTACACTACAGTATACTACCGTACCTATAATACTATGTCAGCATGTAACAGTACCATCCAGTATATTACCATATAATGCCATATAAATGACTACAATACAGTATACTACCGTACCTATAATACTATGTCAGCATGTAACAGTACCATACAGTATATTAATATATAGTGCCATATAAACGACTACACTACAGTATACTACCGTACCTATAATACTATGTCAGCATGTAACAGTACCATACAGTATATTACCATATAGTGCCATATAAACGACTACACTACAGTATACTACCGTACCTATAATACTATGTCAGCATGTAACAGTGCCATACAGTATATTACCATATAGTGCCATATAAACGACTACACTACAGTATACTACCGTACCTATAATACTATGTCAGCATGTAACAGTACCATACAGTATATTACCATATAGTGACATATAAACTACTACACTACAGTATACTACCGTACCTATAATACTATGTCAGCATGTAACAGTACCATACAGTATATTACCATATAGTGCCATATAAACGACTACACTACAGTATACTACCGTACCTATAATACTATGTCAGCATGTAACAGTACCATCCAGTATATTACCATATAATGCCATATAAATGATTACAATACAGTATACTACCGTACCTATAATACTATGTCAGCATGTAACAGTACCATACAGTATATTAATATATAGTGCCATATAAACGACTACACTACAGTATACTACCGTACCTATAATACTATGTCAGCATGTAACAGTACCATACAGTACATTACCATATAGTGCCATATAAACGACTACACTACAGTATACTACCGTACCTATAATACTATGTCAGCATGTAACAGTACCATACAGTATATTAATATATAGTGCCATATAAACGACTACACTACAGTATACTACCGTACCTATAATACTATGTCATCATGTAACAGTACCATACAGTATATTACCATATAGTGCCATATAAACTATTACACTGCAGTATACTACCGTACCTATAATACTATGTCAGCATGTAACAGTACCATACAGTATATTACCATATAGTGCCATATAAACGACTACACTACAGTATACTACCGTACCTATAATACTATGTCAGCATGTAACAGTACCATACAGTATATTACCATATAGTGCCATATAAACGACTACACTACAGTATACTACCGTACCTATAATACTATGTCAGCATATAACAGTACCATACAGTATATTACCATATAGTGCCATATAAACGACTACACTACAGTATACTACCGTACCTATAATACTATGTCAGCATGTAACAGTGCCATACAGTATTTTACCATATAGTGCCATATAAACGACTACACTACAGTATACTACCGTACCTATAATACTATGTCAGCATGTAACAGTGCCATACAGTATATTACCATATAGTGCCATATAAACTACTACACTACAGTATACTACCGTACCTATAATACTATGTCAGCATGTAACAGTACCATACAGTACATTACCATATAGTGCCATATAAACGACTACACTACAGTATACTACCGTACCTATAATACTATGTCAGCATGTAACAGTACCATACAGTATATTACCATATAGTGCCATATAAACGACTACACTACAGTATACTACCGTACCTATAATACTATGTCAGCATGTAACAGTGCCATACAGTATATTACCATATAGTGCCATATAAACTACTACACTACAGTATACTACCGTACCTATAATACTATGTCAGCATGTAACAGTACCATACAGTATATTAATATATAGTGCCATATAAACGACTACACTACAGTATACTACCGTACCTATAATACTATGTCATCATGTAACAGTACCATACAGTATATTACCATATAGTGCCATATAAACTATTACACTGCAGTATACTACCGTACCTATAATACTATGTCAGCATGTAACAGTACCATACAGTATATTACCATATAGTGCCATATAAACGACTACACTACAGTATACTACCGTACCTATAATACTATGTCAGCATGTAACAGTACCATACAGTATATTACCATATAGTGCCATATAAACGACTACACTACAGTATACTACCGTACCTATAATACTATGTCAGCATATAACAGTACCATACAGTATATTACCATATAGTGCCATATAAACGACTACACTACAGTATACTACCGTACCTATAATACTATGTCAGCATGTAACAGTGCCATACAGTATATTACCATATAGTGCCATATAAACGACTACACTACAGTATACTACCGTACCTATAATACTATGTCAGCATGTAACAGTACCATACAGTATATTACCATATAGTGCCATATAAACTACTACACTACAGTATACTACCGTACCTATAATACTATGTCAGCATGTAACAGTACCATACAGTATATTACCATATAGTGCCATATAAACGACTACACTACAGTATACTACCGTACCTATAATACTATGTCAGCATGTAACAGTACCATCCAGTATATTACCATATAATGCCATATAAATGATTACAATACAGTATACTACCGTACCTATAATACTATGTCAGCATGTAACAGTACCATACAGTATATTAATATATAGTGCCATATAAACGACTACACTACAGTATACTACCGTACCTATAATACTATGTCAGCATGTAACAGTACCATACAGTATATTACCATATAGTGCCATATAAACGACTACACTACAGTATACTACCGTACCTATAATACTATGTCAGCATATTACAGTACCATACAGTATATTACCATATAGTGCCATATAAACGACTACACTACAGTATACTACCGTACCTATAATACTATGTCAGCACGTAACAGTGCCATACAGTATATTACCATATAGTGCCATATAAACTATTACACTACAGTATACTACCGTACCTATAATACTATGTCAGCATGTAACAGTACCATACAGTATATTACCATATAGTGCCATATAAACGACTACACTACAGTATACTACCGTACCTATAATACTATGTCAGCATGTAACAGTACCATACAGTATATTATCATATAGTGCCATATAAACGACTACACTACAGTATACTACCGTACCTATAATACTATGTCAGCATGTAACAGTGCCATACAGTATATTACCATATAGTGCCATATAAACGACTACACTACAGTATACTACCGTACCTATAATACTATGTCAGCATGTAACAGTGCCATACAGTATATTACCATATAGTGCCATATAAACGACTACACTACAGTATACTACCGTACCTATAATACTATGTCAGCATGTAACAGTGCCATACAGTATATTACCATATAGTGCCATATAAACTACTACACTACAGTATACTACCGTACCTATAATACTATGTCAGCATGTAACAGTACCATACAGTATATTACCATATAGTGCCATATAAACGACTACACTACAGTATACTACCGTACCTATAATACTATGTCAGCATGTAACAGTACCATCCAGTATATTACCATATAATGCCATATAAATGATTACAATACAGTATACTACCGTACCTATAATACTATGTCAGCATGTAACAGTACCATACAGTATATTAATATATAGTGCCATATAAACGACTACACTACAGTATACTACCGTACCTATAATACTATGTCAGCATGTAACAGTACCATACAGTATATTACCATATAGTGCCATATAAACGACTACACTACAGTATACTACCGTACCTATAATACTATGTCAGCATATTACAGTACCATACAGTATATTACCATATAGTGCCATATAAACGACTACACTACAGTATACTACCGTACCTATAATACTATGTCAGCACGTAACAGTGCCATACAGTATATTACCATATAATGCCATATAAATGATTACAATACAGTATACTACCGTACCTATAATACTATGTCAGCATGTAACAGTACCATACAGTATATTAATATATAGTGCCATATAAACGACTACACTACAGTATACTACCGTACCTATAATACTATGTCAGCATGTAACAGTACCATACAGTATATTACCATATAGTGCCATATAAACGACTACACTACAGTATACTACCGTACCTATAATACTATGTCAGCATATTACAGTACCATACAGTATATTACCATATAGTGCCATATAAACGACTACACTACAGTATACTACCGTACCTATAATACTATGTCAGCACGTAACAGTGCCATACAGTATATTACCATATAGTGCCATATAAACGACTACACTACAGTATACTACCGTACCTATAATACTATGTCAGCACGTAACAGTGCCATACAGTATATTACCATATAGTGCCATATAAACGACTACACTACAGTATACTACCGTACCTATAATACTATGTCAGCATGTAACAGTGCCATACAGTATATTACCATATAGTGCCATATAAACGACTACACTACAGTATACTACCGTACCTATAATACTATGTCAGCATGTAACAGTGCCATACAGTATATTATCATATAGTGCCATATAAATGACTACACTACAGTATACTACCGTACCTATAATACTATGTCAGCATGTAACAGTACCATACAGTATATAACCATATAGTGCCATATAAACGACTACACTACAGTATACTACCGTACCTATAATACTATGTCAGCATGTAACAGTGCCATACAGTATATTACCATATAGTGCCATATAAATGACTACACTACAGTATACTACCGTACCTATAATACTATGTCAGCATGTAACAGTACCATACAGTATATAACCATATAATGCCATATAAACGACTACACTACAGTATACTACCGTACCTATAATACTATGTCAGCATGTAACAGTACCATACAGTATATTACCATATAGTGCCATATAAACGACTACACTACAGTATACTACCGTACCTATAATACTATGTCAGCATGTAACAGTACCATACAGTATTTTACCATATAGTGCCATATAAATGACTACAATACAGTATACTACCGTACCTATAATACTATGTCAGCATGTAACAGTGCCATACAGTATATTACCATATAGTGCCATATAAATGACTACACTACAGTATACTACCGTACCTATAATACTATGTCAGCATGTAACAGTACCATACAGTATATTACCATATAGTGCCATATAAACGACTACACTACAGTATACTACCGTACCTATAATACTATGTCAGCATGTAACAGTGCCATACAGTATATAACCATATAATGCCATATAAACGACTACACTACAGTATACTACCGTACCTATAATACTATGTCAGCATGTAACAGTACCATACAGTATATTACCATATAGTGCCATATAAACGACTACACTACAGTATACTACCGTACCTATAATACTATGTCAGCATGTAACAGTACCATACAGTATATTACCATATAGTGCCATATAAACGACTACACTACAGTATTCTACCGTACCTATAATACTATGTCAGCATGTAACAGTACCATACAGTATATTACCATATAGTGCCATATAAACGACTACACTACAGTATACTACCGTACCTATAATACTATGTCAGCATATTACAGTACCATACAGTATATTACCATATAGTGCCATATAAACGACTACACTACAGTATACTACCGTACCTATAATACTATGTCAGCATGTAACAGTACCATACAGTATATTACCATATAGTGCCATATAAACGACTACACTACAGTATACTACCGTACCTATAATACTATGTCAGCATGTAACAGTGCCATACAGTATATTACCATATAGTGCCATATAAACGACTACACTACAGTATACTACCGTACCTATAATACTATGTCAGCATGTAACAGTGCCATACAGTATATTACCATATAGTGCCATATAAACGACTACACTACAGTATACTACCAAACCTATAATACTATGTCAGCATATAACAGTACCATACAGTATATTACCATATAGTGCCATATAAACGACTACACTACAGTATACTACCGTACCTATAATACTATGTCAGCATGTAACAGTGCCATACAGTATATTACCATATAATGCCATATAAACGACTACACTACAGTATACTACCGTACCTATAATACTATGTCAGCATGTAACAGTACCATACAGTATATTACCATATAGTGCCATATAAACGACTACACTACAGTATACTACCGTACCTATAATACTATGTCAGCATGTAACAGTGCCATACAGTATATTACCATATAGTGCCATATAAACGACTACACTACAGTATACTACCGTATCTATAATACTATGTCAGCATGTAACAGTACCATACAGTATATTACCATATAGTGCCATATAAACGACTACACTACAGTATACTACCGTACCTATAATACTATGTCAGCATGTAACAGTGCCATACAGTATATTACCATATAGTGCCATATAAACGACTACACTACAGTATACTACTGTACCTATAATACTATGTCAGCATGTAACAGTGCCATACAGTATATTACCATATAGTGCCATATAAACGACTACACTACAGTATACTACCGTACCTATAATACTATGTCAGCACGTAACAGTGCCATACAGTATATTACCATATAGTGCCATATAAACGACTACACTACAGTATACTACCGTACCTATAATACTATGTCAGCATGTAACAGTGCCATACAGTATATTACCATATAGTGCCATATAAACGACTACACTACAGTATACTACCGTACCTATAATACTATGTCAGCATGTAACAGTGCCATACAGTATATTATCATATAGTGCCATATAAATGACTACACTACAGTATACTACCGTACCTATAATACTATGTCAGCATGTAACAGTACCATACAGTATATAACCATATAGTGCCATATAAACGACTACACTACAGTATACTACCGTACCTATAATACTATGTCAGCATGTAACAGTGCCATACAGTATATTACCATATAGTGCCATATAAATGACTACACTACAGTATACTACCGTACCTATAATACTATGTCAGCATGTAACAGTACCATACAGTATATAACCATATAATGCCATATAAACGACTACACTACAGTATACTACCGTACCTATAATACTATGTCAGCATGTAACAGTACCATACAGTATATTACCATATAGTGCCATATAAACGACTACACTACAGTATACTACCGTACCTATAATACTATGTCAGCATGTAACAGTACCATACAGTATATTACCATATAGTGCCATATAAATGACTACAATACAGTATACTACCGTACCTATAATACTATGTCAGCATGTAACAGTGCCATACAGTATATTACCATATAGTGCCATATAAATGACTACACTACAGTATACTACCGTACCTATAATACTATGTCAGCATGTAACAGTACCATACAGTATATTACCATATAGTGCCATATAAACGACTACACTACAGTATACTACCGTACCTATAATACTATGTCAGCATGTAACAGTGCCATACAGTATATAACCATATAATGCCATATAAACGACTACACTACAGTATACTACCGTACCTATAATACTATGTCAGCATGTAACAGTACCATACAGTATATTACCATATAGTGCCATATAAACGACTACACTACAGTATACTACCGTACCTATAATACTATGTCAGCATGTAACAGTACCATACAGTATATTACCATATAGTGCCATATAAACGACTACACTACAGTATTCTACCGTACCTATAATACTATGTCAGCATGTAACAGTGCCATACAGTATATTACCATATAGTGCCATATAAACGACTACACTACAGTATACTACCAAACCTATAATACTATGTCAGCATATAACAGTACCATACAGTATATTACCATATAGTGCCATATAAATGACTACACTACAGTATACTACCGTACCTATAATACTATGTCAGCATGTAACAGTGCCATACAGTATATTACCATATAATGCCATATAAACGACTACACTACAGTATACTACCGTACCTATAATACTATGTCAGCATGTAACAGTACCATACAGTATATTACCATATAGTGCCATATAAACGACTACACTACAGTATACTACCGTACCTATAATACTATGTCAGCATGTAACAGTGCCATACAGTATATTACCATATAGTGCCATATAAACGACTACACTACAGTATACTACCGTATCTATAATACTATGTCAGCATGTAACAGTACCATACAGTATATTATCATATAGTGCCATATAAACGACTACACTACAGTATACTACCGTACCTATAATACTATGTCAGCATGTAACAGTGCCATACAGTATATTACCATATAGTGCCATATAAACGACTACACTACAGTATACTACCGTACCTATAATACTATGTCAGCATGTAACAGTGCCATACAGTATATTACCATATAGTGCCATATAAACGACTACACTACAGTATACTACCGTACCTATAATACTATGTCAGCATGTAACAGTACCATACAGTATATTACCATATAATGCCATATAAACGACTACACTACAGTATACTACCGTACCTATAATACTATGTCAGCATGTAACAGTACCATACAGTATATTACCATATAGTGCCATATAAACGACTACACTACAGTATACTACCGTACCTATAATACTATGTCAGCATGTAACAGTGCCATACAGTATATTACCATATAGTGCCATATAAACGACTACACTACAGTATACTACCGTACCTATAATACTATGTCAGCATGTAACAGTACCATACAGTATATTACCATATAGTGCCATATAAACGACTACACTACAGTATACTACCGTACCTATAATACTATGTCAGCATGTAACAGTGCCATACAGTATATTACCATATAGTGCCATATAAACGACTACACTACAGTATACTACCGTACCTATAATACTATGTCAGCATGTAACAGTGCCATACAGTATATTACCATATAATGCCATATAAATGACTACAATACAGTATACTACCGTACCTATAATACTATGTCAGCACGTAACAGTGCCATACAGTATATTACCATATAGTGCCATATAAACGACTACACTACAGTATACTACCGTACCTATAATACTATGTCAGCATGTAACAGTGCCATACAGTATAATAATATATAGTGCCATAGAAATAATGACTTTATATTGACCAGATAGGACTATAATATAATACCGCAGCTATAATGCCATATTGTCAGCATGTAACTGTGGTGCGCAGTATATCACTGTATACCGTAGTCTCATTATTGCAGCTGGCGCCATTATATTTTCCAGTTACATTATTATTATGAGATTTCTATGTTTCTTTTCTTCCGAAATCTCCGCCCAAAAATGTTGCATAAAAAAGAATTTTTCAATTTTCCGGAGCAGACATCAGAACGCTTTCTGCGGCCACAATAATTACAAACTTTGGAGCCAGGCAGGAATATATTTCATAGAAATGAGGACAATGGAGTGACGGGTTATTTATGCCGCGCTGTAGAGGAAAATAAATCATGGTTAAGCGGAGCAGATCCGCCAGAAATAAATAAAAATACTGCAATCAGCTCTATAAAGAACGAGGGGAGCGCAGGATGAGACAATGGGGCGACCACGTGATGAAGCTGATTGTTTCTTAGATTGAGGCCGGACGTGGGGCTCCGTGGAAGCTCTGGGGTCGTGGGATCGGGGAGATTATATAATTTTTTTTTATTTTTAGTTTTTTAGTTTCTTGTAATAGTGATTATACATACGGTAATACAGTCAGAAACCAGTGTTTCTTTTGTGTGTTTTTTTTTTTTGTTTATGAAACCCTGTATCTTGATGTTATCTGAGCATTGTATGGCAGTATTTTTTACCTATATGCTGTTATTATTTGAGTACTGTGTATTATTATTATTATTGTTGTTAGAGCACTGTATGTTTGTATTATTTGAGCACTGCACACGGTCTTATGTCAGCACTGCATGTTGGTATTATTTGAGCACTGTACACGGTATTAGGTCAGCACTGCATGTTGGTATTATTTGAGCACTGTACACGGTATTAGGTCAACACTGTATGTTGGTATTTTTTGAGCACTGTACACGGTATTAGGTCAGCACTGTATGTTGGTATTATTTGAGCACTGTACACGGTATTAGGTCAGCACTGCATGTTGGTATTTTGTGAGCACTGTACACGGTATTAGGTCAGCACTGCATGTTGGTATTTTGTGAGCACTGTACACGGTATTAGGTCAGCACTGCATGTTGGTATTATTTGAGCACTGTACACGGTATTAGGTCAGCACTGCATGTTGGTATTATTTGAGCACTGTACACGGTATTAGGTCAGCACTGCATGTTGGTATTTTGTGAGCACTGTACACGGTATTAGGTCAGCACTGCATGTTGGTATTATTTGAGCACTGTACACGGTATTAGGTCAGCACTGCATGTTGGTATTATTTGAGCACTGTACACGGTATTAGGTCAACACTGTATGTTGGTATTTTTTGAGCACTGTACACGGTATTAGGTCAGCACTGTATGTTGGTATTATTTGAGCACTGTACACGGCATTAGGTCAGCACTGCATGTTGGTATTTTGTGAGCACTGTACACGGTATTAGGTCAGCACTGCATGTTGGTATTATTTGAGCACTGCACACGGTATTAGGTCAGCACTGTATGTTGGTATTTTGTGAGCACTGTACACGGTATTAGGTCAGCACTGCATGTTGGTATTTTGTGAGCACTGTACACGGTATTAGGTCAGCACTGTATGTTGGTATTTTTTGAGCACTGTACACGGTATTAGGTCAGCTCTGCATGTTGGTATTTTGTGAGCACTGTTTGGTGGTATTATTTGAACACTATATGGTGATATTGTTTCAGTACTGTATATTGGTACTATCCAAGTACCGTATGGTGGTATTAGTATTAGGTCTTCATAGCCAGGGCGACTGTTTAGAGGTAAGGTTGTCTTCATAGGGTGAAAACCTTTAAGAAATGGCAGCAGTAAATGATGCACCATGGGATTTTTGCTGCGGACCTTCTCGCCTACAATGTATCATTATGTGACGGCCGGAACGTGGAACAGACTCTCGTTTCATTCCGTTCTCGGAGCTTTCATCTGCTATTTCAATGCATCACGTTCGTTCTCCGTAACCTTATGCTAAACACATTCATTTTTATAACAATTAGATTTTTTTTTTCCCCCTTAAGCAGTGGAATGGAAAATAACATATTTTAATTACATTTATTAACATTTCACTATCAATTTGCATATTTATCTTTCTAATTTAAAATGAAAGGAGCATGGGATGTTGATCAGTGTTCCCCAACTGCTATGTGACCTAATTTCTAAAATCTGGAATTTGAGTTTTATTAAATCCAATGAAAAGGATGAGAAAATGGGGGCGGGGGTTTCATTTTTGGGGGGACTACAAGTCTTAGTCGGCTCTGAGGATTAAGATGGGTAAGAACGCTGACTGACAATGACTGATGGTCCTGAGTAACTGGAACACAGCAATGTCAGGCTACACCCTCTCCCTGGCTTCCTTTCTCCAGCTGCTCTGCATGTGTGTCAGTCTTCACTGTAGTTTTGGAATTCTATACATGGTCCAACTCCAAGAGTTTCATGATGAGCAGAATTAAAGGCGTTGGCAAGACTGGAGGAATGTGAAGCTTTGCTGCCGTCAAGAGTGGTCGAGGCTACCAGAAAAAAAAAGCTGTAGTGCAGAGGTTTTTGTCCGGCCAAATCCCGGTATATTTCCCAGGTAGCGGCAGGATCTCCACTGGATCCCAGTATAGTCAATGGGGCTGGTGGGATCGTGTCAACATCCGGCAATGGTCCAGCTGGCTGTTCTCTGCCGGAGCTCGTAACATTAGCGTGAAAGCGGCCTTAGGCCACGGCTAATTGTGGCAGTAATGTTGCATGACATTTTTTGCAATGATCTATGGCGTCGCAATGTGACATGCGGCAAGTTGGATTTTTGTGCGACTGTCGCGTTGCAGTTGCAGCATGTCACGTCATAGTGCGACACTATAGACCAGCTATTGCAAAACTACAATTCCCAGCATGCCTGGACAGCCTACAGCTATTAGGGCATGCTGGGAGTTGTAGTTTTCCCTTAAAGGGGATTTCCCATCACATACAATGGGGGGCATATCGCTAGGATATGCCCCCATTGTCTGATAGGTGCGGCTCACATAAAAGTGAATGGGAGCGCACCGCACACACGTGGCCCCTTCTTCCATTCATTTATATGGGGCACACGGAAATAGCCGCCCTATTGAAATGAATGGAGGGTGGCGGCGCATTCGCGGTGCGCCCTCCATTCATTTCCCCGCCCCAGAGGCGGGACCCGCACCTATCAGACAATGGGGGCATATCCTAGCGCTATGCCCACATTGTATGTGATGGGAAAACCCCTTTAAGCTAGGTGGCAACATCCTATGTGTAATATAAACAAGCAACATAAAAAGACATATTGATACATTGTCTATTAGAGCAGATATTGTGTGAAAAATAACACATCTTCTGCCCTTACACAAAATTAAGCCCAAATTTCACTATTGATAAGATACAGCGAAACAAAAAAATATAAGACTAATGCTCTTTAATAATCACGTAAGGCTTTTTTGAAAATAAGTACACCAATTTTTCTTTTTGTTTATTTTAAGGACAAAAATAGGCCAAAACAGAATTTTTATAGCTTTTGGGTATTGATTTATTAACGAGTTGTAGTTTTGCAACAGCTGGAGGGCCACAGGTTGAGCATCCCTGCCATAGACTATCATTGCAAAAAAATGTTACGCAACATTGTTGCAACACATGTCACAATGTGATTGTACCCTTTTGTCACATAAAAATGTCGTCGTGTGGCAGCACCCTAGTGGAGACCCACTACAGGCTCGAAAATTTGATTTCAGTGACTTCTTTCTAGCTTTATGGACCGGAATTTAGTGAATGTGGATTACGGGCGTGAAAAATCTGTAATAGATGGTTTGAAGGAAACTCATACAGACGACATGGTTACTTTAAAAACCCTGCACTACACTGATGAGGAGCTATCTCCCAGGTGAGGAAAAAAGTACAAAAAAATCAAAGATTATGCCCCCTGCAATGAGCAGCTGGGTTCCCGCAGAAGGAGTGTGATCCTGAGGGGTGTGGGATCGGGGTGCAGGGAACAGGGACACTTTGTTGCCATCAGCTCTTCACAAGCTGATTTGCATGTTCACACTGAGAGTCCTCAGCTCCTACTGTGCTCCTCACAATCCGGGTAACAAAGGATACCTTTCTTATATTTATCTCAGCCCTATATCCCAGTGAGCATTCATCTGCACTTGGAGCTTGAATGACAATTAGAGAATGATAGAAGGAGGCTCAGCTTGCCAAAATCTCCGCTCCTTCACTCTGTCACATTGTATGATTTATTATCAGGGCTTCTCCATTCTCCGGCAGAAGATTCTGTGCCGTCTCCGCCATGATTATAAATGATATTGTTAACTTTTATGCATACATTTATACATGTTCTCTAGTTATGAAGCCCGCTACATCATAATAACTGCACATTCGCCGAGGCTTCATTGGCTCTTTAGATGCCACAGGGGTCATTTATCAAACGCGGGAACGTGACGGCCAGGGACAAATGTTATTTTCTCCTCTTGCTTTGTGACATTTAGTAACTATCATTACATAGTTGTCTCTACTTTTACAAAGAGAAGTTATAAACTGTGAAAAAGGAGATCTTCCAAGGAGGGGGATGGAAGACACAGCAACACAGTGACAATATAGATCATGGATCACAGGATGGAAATGAAAATTACAGCGACCTTGTGTTGTCAGAAAGAATACAACATACAAGAATATAACTACTATAATACTGCTCCTATGTACAAGAATATAACTACTATAATACTGCCCCTATGTACAAGAATATAACTACTATAATACTGCTCCTATGTACAAGAATATAACTACTATAATACTGCCTCCTATGTACAAGAATATAACTACTATAATACTGCTCCTATGTACAAGAATATAACTACTATAATACTGCTGCTATGTACAAGAATATAACTACTATAATACTGCTCCTATGTACAAGAATATAACTACTATAATACTGCCTCCTATGTACAAGAATATAACTACTATAATACTGCTCCTATGTACAAGAATATAACTACTATAATACTGCTGCTATGTACAAGAATATAACTACTATAATACTGCTCCTATGTACAAGAATATAACTACTATAATACTGCCTCCTATGTACAAGAATATAACTACTGTAATACTGCTCCTATGTACAAGAATATAACTACTATAATACTGCTCCTATGTACAAGAATATAACTACTATAATACTGCTCCTATGTACAAGAATATAACTACTATAATACTACCTTCTATGTACAAGAATATAACTACTATAATACTGCCTCCTATGTACAAGAATATAACTACTATAATACTGCTCCTATGTACAAGAATATATCTACTATAATACTGCTCCTATGTACAAGAATATAACTACTATAATACTGCTCCTATGTACAAGAATATAACTACTATAATACTGCTCCTATGTACAAGAATATAACTACTATAATACTGCCTCCTATGTACAAGAATATAACTACTATAATACTGCTCCTCTGTACAAGAATATAACTACTATAATACTGCTCCTATGTACAAGAATATAACTACTATAATACTGCTCCTATGTAGAAGAATATAACTACTATAATACTGCTCCTATGTAGAAGAATATAACTACTATAAAACTGCTCCTATGTACAAGAATATAACTACTATAATACTGCTCCTATGTACAAGAATATAACTACTATAATACTGCTCCTATGTACAAGAATATAACTACTATAATACTGCTCCTATGTACTAGAATATAACTACTATAATACTGCTCCTATGTACAAGAATATAACTACTATAATACTGCTCCTATGTACAAGAATATAACTACTATAATACTGCTCCTATGTACAAGAATATAACTACTATAATACTGCTCCTATGTACTAGAATATAACTACTATAATACTGCTCCTATGTACAAGAATATAACTACTATAATACTGCTTCTATGTACAAGAATATAACTACTATAATACTGCCTCCTATGTACAAGAATATACCTACTATAATACTGCTCCTATGTACAAGAATATAACTACTATAATACTGCTGCTATGTACAAGAATATAACTACTATAATACTGCCTCCTATGTACAAGAATATAACTACTATAATACTGCTCCTATGTACAAGAATATAACTACTATAATACTGCTCCTATGTACAATAATATAACTACTATAATACTGCTCCTATGTACAAGAATATAACTACTATAATACTGCTCCTATGTACAAGAATATAACTACTATACTACTGCCTCCTATGTACAAGAATATAACTACTATAATACTGCTCCTATGTACAAGAATATAACTACTATAATACTGCTGCTATGTACAAGAATATAACTACTATAATACTGCCTCCTATGTACAAATATATAACTACTATAATACTGCTCCTATGTACAAGAATATAACTACTATAATACTGCTCCTATGTACAATAATATAACTACTATAATACTGCTCCTATGTACAAGGATATACCTACTATAATACTGCTCCTATGTACAAGAATATAACTACTATAATACTGCTCCCATGTACAAGAATATAACTACTATAATATGATATACTAGATGAGGGAGCCGGCTTCGCTCGGGTATATTTAATCTATTTCATTTAATGTTTGTGTGTGTAGTTAAAAGATATCAACACTATCCACTATAACAGTGACATCTACAGCACCCCGCCCCCAAAACAGTGACCTCCACAGCCCCCCACCCATTAACTCTGACCCCCCACAGTGCCCCGTCCCTTAAAATTGGACCTCCACAGCAGCCCACCCCCTTAACTTTGACCTTTACAGCAGCCCTACTCTTTAACAGTGACTTTCACAGCATACCACCCCCTTGACAGTGACCTCCATAGGGGTCTGCCCCCTTAACAGTGGCCTTTACTGGTTCGGGGTGTGTTCTTTTGAACAGCTCACTCTAAGACAGCAGCACTGTACTGTCTGAGTGTAAGCTGCAGGGAGAAAGTCACCGTCCCTGCCACCCCTGCAGCTGACAGAAGTTGATTTTTACCTTTATTTTTCCAATCCCCATCTTCTCAGGAGTGGGAGGGGGCGTAGTCTAGCCAGATCAAGGCGTGGCTTAGTGGGACCTAGAAGTTGATTTTTACCTTCATTTTTTCAATCCCCGTCGGCTCATGAGTGGGGGAGGTGTGGCTTAAACAGATCGGGGGTGTGGCCCGATGGGACCTGGGGGCGGGGTTTTAAGTCTTTTGAGGGTGGACACATTGTGGCAGGGGGCGTGTCTCGGCTCCTTTTTGCAAGAGTGACGCCCCTCTGGGCACCTTACTGGCTCATTTGCAGAGGATAAAAACATCTATTGCTGGAACAAAGGCACATCTGGAAATAAGGTACTAAGTGCTATTAGGCCATGGCTTTACTTCAATAGCGATTATCCTGGTGACAGATTTCCTTTAAAGCTCTCCTACAGCAGTGAAGATAAATGGCTGGGTTGTTATGGAAACGTGGAGTAAAACTGTGTGTGTGGAAACTGGAGGACCTGCGAGCTTCTATTGGCTGATAAGGGTCATGTGACCAAGCTTCTATTGGCTGATAAGGGTCATGTGACCAAGCTTCTATTGGCTGATAAGGGTCATGTGACCAAGCTTCTATTGGCTAATGCATTTTTTGGGAATATCTCAGGAACGGTACGTCCTAGAGAGCTGAGACCTGGTCTAAAACCTTCCCGGACACCCATGTGCCAAATTTTGTGATTGTTAATGTGACGGTGCAGATTCCTTTAGTGGGCATACATACACACATACACTCAGCTTTATATATTAGATATATTATAATATAATATGTATGAGAATATAAAGTGTACAATAGACAGCATTTACTGTACTACTGCCCCCTAGGTACAATAGTACTGTTTCATCATCAGATACAGGGTCGGACTGTCCCGTCAGTGTTCTAGAGGATCCTCTTTTGGCCTCTGACACAATAGTGGACATCTAGAGCCCAGCTGAGAATACTTTGACTTTGGAACCAATAACCACAAAACAAATGACTTAATGTGACCACGAACGTGTCCCGTACTCAGAGGGCGGCCCAAGGAAATTCAGTCCGGCGCTGATGATATCAGTATTTTTTCAGCACATTGAGCTAGGATATGGCAGAATAATAGAAGCATTGTATATTCCTGAGGATCTGGGCCTCTGGACCATTTATAATCCAGATATCAATTCTTGCTAAGTATAGAAAAATAATCAGTGTCAAAGAAATTATCGGTCAACAAAGCCCTTAGACCGCGCCAAACAAATCACCCTCCGCTCTCTCTCCTTACTGCTTTACCAGGACCAATAACCGTAAAGAGACCTCCGATAAATCCTGCTTCTATTAAAGTCCTGCCAACTGGAAATGTCCACGAGTCAAAATAATGTTATTCTGCTTTCTTCTGGGATGGGAAGACGGGATCAAATGATCCTTCACCTGTTCTCTTACTTCTAGAAGTCTTTCCACAGCTTTTTCCAGTCTCCAGTGAGCTGGGTTCATGGCTTTATAGATACATATAATAAGGACCACACACATGGTGCGGTGTATTCATGCCCTCTCCGGTCCATATGGGACCATATAGGCACAAAGTACATCACCATATAATCTCTCTGTAAGTGGGCGCAAATCTTTGAGACCCCCCAAAAATAATTGTGGGTCATATGTATTGTCCAGTCCAGGTATCATCCCATGGATTGTCCAAGGTGGACACTAAGCCTTATTCATAGGGACATTTCAAATAATGCAGGGGTTTACCATATGTAGCCACCAAGTCATGGCTGACAGTGATGAGCGGCAGGGGCAATATTCGAATTCGCGATATTTCGCAAATATTTGGGCAAATATTCATAATATATCGCGAATTAGAGAATTTGTGATCTCCAGTCATTATTTTGTTGAAAATCGGCAATCGGAAAACTTGCAATAAAAAATTTGCAATACCAAAATTTGCGATCAACACTAGTGCTAAAGTCAAAGATATTGCAGCCTTCTCATTGGCCCACAAGCAAGAAGCAGTGAGGGATCATGGGTACTGATGAAAAAAAATTCTAGAATATTCGCGATTACGAAGATATAGCACTACATTCTGAATATTCGTGAATTCTCGACGTGCCAATGCTGATATACATGTATAGCAGTGTTATTTATTATTATATAGCTCTGTTAATAGGTTACTCTCAGTACGCAGCTGTTATCTGGTCACTGGATGGTGGTATTTGGGCTGTGTATGGTGGTATTTCTTGAGCACTTTAAAGTGGTATTATTTGGGTATTGTAGAGTGGCATTATTGGGGCTCTGGATGGAGGTGGAATTTTAGCATAGCATGGCGGCATTATTTTGGCTTTATATGGTGGTATTATTTCAGCACTGTATAGTAGTATTATTTGAGTGTGGTATAGTAGTATTAGTTGAGTATTGTACAGTGGCATTATTTGGGCTCTTTATGGAGCTAGTTGAACCCTTCATGTTGTATTATTTGAGACCTTGTGTTGGTATTTTTGTCACTGAATGATGGTGGTATCATTTGAATACTGCATTTTGAGCTCTGTATATTGTTTGAGCACTTTATAGCGGTATTATTTGAACTTTGTATGATAGTATATTATGAGCACTGTATGGCAGTATGACTTGAGCAATAATGGTCATACTATTTGAGAACTGTACGGTAGTATTGGTAGAACACTGTATGGTGGTATTAGTTCAGCTTTTTGATTATTTAAGCAATTTATGGCAACATTATTCACCCCTATCTTCTACCTGCATCCTGACCCTGCTGATTGCATCCATGGCTCCTACAGTATATAAGGCAGTGACCTGACTGGTTCTCGTTACCGTCTTGCACCTACAAGAAATACGGCCCCGCACACGGTGAGTAGATCATCACTGAGCAGCAGATATGAGTGCCCGGAGATCTGTAAATCTCATACATTTTCTCTTATGTGACATTTACATCTTCATTTCTCCAGATCCCGACTAAAGCTAGAACAAGGATTAGTGTGAGCATAAATTCTGATGCTTCTCCGCATCTTAATGGCCGGAAATCAGGATCGAAAAAGGAAAACTGCAGGTAATTGTTTCATTTAAAGGGTACGCATTGCTGCCCAAGGAAAAACTACAGCTAGGTGACTTTAGAGCTGGAAGTGTCCACCCTACCTTTCTTTCAATACAGCTGCCACATGATTCTCCTCCACCTCCTCCCCTCTCACAGCATGCAGTCTCACACACACACTGCAGCTGCATCCCCCTCCTCCATATCTCCTGCTTGTTTGTTTGTTTCATTCCAAATGGACTTTTTGGTACTGGAGGGATGTTGAGAGGTATTTGAATTTTGCATTAATGTGCAATTTGCTAAATTTGGTTTTTGGGAGAAAATGGAGATGGGCAAAAAATAGTCAACACTTGTAGTCTTAGCTTTAGTTCTCAGGGTGATGGGCTGGTCCCGCCTCCTGGTTAGCTGAGCAAAGCTAGAGGTAAGATTTGCATATGTGAGCTCCTGCCTGGTGGACCCAAAGTGAAGCCTTGCCCAGGAAACACCACTCCTGAAACAACCTAAGTGAAAGGCTACCCCTGAGTGGAAGAGATCAGACATCTATAGAAGTTTTAGAACCATCACGGTCATGCTGGAGTCAGACAGTTAGGTGCCGCACATTTATGGCAATAAGACTTTACTGCTATGGAAAGGGTACATTGCTTCGGCACCTACCACACTTTGAGACCAACTGGATCTAAGATCTGCACCCTGCAGACTGGGAATTGCAGAAAGGGTTAATGAGAACGGCATTACCCGCCTGTGGTTATTTGGGAAGACTGCAAAAAAACAACCTTAGCGTGAGACTCAGGGAGGACTGCAACTACAATCATTGCTACCACCTTCTATTGGCAAGAAGCCTACTTTGTGGCATATTTCAGAACCATGTCTTTTGCTGTTGTATGAACTACTACACCCATTATCTATTAAGTAAAAAAGAGAGACCTTATTTATTGCAACCAAACTTGCCCGGTCATTGACTTCGTCATCATCCGTCAGACCCGCCATCGCCCTGCTTTCCTGCCTTGCACTCATCATAATTAACATCAAGGACACTCCACCAGAAAACCATGGTGTGTCCCGAGAGAAGAAAGGGTGTACCCACCATTCACGGCATGGCCCCAGGGAGCGCTGGAGTGACATCAGCTACTGTGAACCACTACCCTTCCTATCTGTACCACAACTACCACTGTCATCCTCTCCACCTCCAACATGGGGTCATCCTGACGAAGGGCTGTCTTCATAACTTATCAGTGAAGCAGAAGGTTACCGCTTAATTAACTGGGGCACAATGGAGGCGCTAAGGGGCCCCTCATTTCTGGGACCCTCAGATAGGGCAGCATTGCCTGATAGCTCAGTCCTTTGCTGCGTCCAGTGTTTTGCATGCTGTCCCCGTTTTTTACCGTTTTTTTGCTTGCTTTCTTCTCCCTTGGTCCTTTGTCTCCATTCCTCATATTCTTTCTCTCTATTCTGTTTTACTGAAGGCAATTCATCTGGTTTTAATGAATTCTTCCGGCTCCCACCAGTCTTAAAAGTATTATTTTTAATTACGAAGCTAAAGGCATTAATTACCGGCACAGTCGAGGAGACATGGCAAAACTTTTCAATGCAATGTATTTATAACTTGGTATTTTGACAGAAGTTCTGCTATCCGGTCTACAATGCAACCCAAGCTCCTTGAAGGGGGTGTCTACTGTGGACAATCCGTTTTTCTTGGACCGGCTCCGAGATAATTACACTGATCATAAAGATTTCCTGCATGTTCATCTCTGATCAATCACCCACCAGGAAGTGGTAAATTCCACTGCAGCGCCCCCGCAGGTGAAATGAGGAGGTACCGATTGCCCATTGGAATAAGTTGAGCAGGTTCTTCACAGACGCTCTTTGTAGATACCCTCCTCTCTCGCTCATAGGGGCTAATCAGGGTCTTGGACTGGGACTTACCTCTCTATTAGCTCAGAATTCCCTAATAGGTTATTCATAACCAGAAAACTTCTTTAAAAAGTTTGTGCCACGTTCTAATTGGATACTGGATAGGGGATGAGTGTTTTATTAGTCAGGGTGCTACCACTGGGGCCCCATGGGGAATAGCAGGTCAAGCAGGGGCACTGCACTCTGTTCATTCAGCTTTGTCTGGTAGTCCCATAGAGAAGGAATGGAGCGGCACCAGATATGCACCAACTGTGGTTCCATTCATATGGAGGTATGGGACCCCATTCTCATGATCGGTGGGGATCCCTGTGCTCAGACCTCCATCGATCCGGTCAGGGCCGGTGCAAGGATTTTTGCAGACACAAGAACTCCCCCTAACACCAGCATCCCATGGATATATATATACAGGGGGCAAAATGGAATATATACAGGGGGCAAAATGGAATATATACAGGGGGGAAAATGGAATATATACAGGGGGAAAAATGGAATATATACAGGGGGAAAAATGGAATATATACAGGGGGCAAAATGGAATATATACAGGGGGCAAAATGGAATATATACAGGGGGCAAAATGGAATATATACAGGGGGAAAAATGGAATATATATACAGGGGCCCTGTATATATCCATTTTGCCCCCTGTATATATTCCATAATCATTTGTCCCCTGTGTATAGATTTCATTTTTTTTTGTTTTTTGCTTATTGCCGGTGCCATATATTTTTGCCCCCGGGACAGGGCCCCTGTGAGGGATTTGCTAGTGCCTGTCATATAGTGCCATGCCAGGTGCGGTGCCCCCCTGTTGTGTGATTTATGAAGCCAGGCAGCGGTGTGCACATTTAAAAAAAAAATACTTACCTCGCTCTGAGAGTGAGAGTGAGACTGCTCCGCTCCCGCCATCTTGCTCTCGCTCGCAGCCTCCCACAATCCCGTCTTCCGGCAGATCCAGCGAGACCCTGCGCGAGATCACAGCAAGAAAACAGCGCCGGGCCCGGAAGGGTGAAGGCGGGGCGGCGTAACTGCTCACAGAGGTCGCGCAGCCGACGGCACAAGTGATTTATTAAAAAAAAATATATGTTATTTTTCCGCCCTCTGTCTCTGCGCCCTAAGGCAGCCGCTTGGTCTGCCTTATTATAACGCTGGGCCTGGATCCGGTACGTATCCCTTTTCCTGATATGTGCAGTATGAGTCCAATCTAAATTAGATTCACATTCTCCTTCTCCTACCAGTTGTAGAAGCTCCATTAATTGAGTCATTTTTGTGGTTTGAAAAACATCTTGTGATCATCTGTGATCGCCAGGGACGCTGTGGCTGGCCACACATCGCCCCCGCAGGGCAAATGTAGAATTACAAGCCACCTGTTCCATGCAATACATGGCTTGGATCTCCAAACTATGGACTGATCTAAAACTGACCACACACATGACCATATACTGTACATGACCACACACATGACCATATACTGTACATGACCACACACATGACCATATACTGTACATGACCACACACATGACCATATACTGTACATGACCACACACATGACCATATACTGTACATGACCACACACACGACCACATAGAAACTTTTAAATACATAAAGGGAATCAACTCGGTAAAGGAGGAGAGAAGATTTAAAAGAAGAAAAACTACCACAAGAGGACACAGTTTTAAATTAGAGGGGCAAAGGTTTAAAAGTAATATAAGGAAGTATTACTTTACTGAGAGAGTTGTGGATGCATGGAATAGCCTTCCTGCAGAAGTGGTAGCTGCAAATACAGTGAAGGGGTTTAAGCATGCATGGGATAGGCATAAGGCCATCCTTCATATAAGATAGGGCCGGGGGCTATCCATAGTATTCAGTATATTGGGCAGACTAGATGGGCCAAATGGTTCTTATCTGCCGACACATTCTATGTTTCTATGTTTCTATGTTTTCTACATACATAACCGCACACACGACCACACACAAGACCACACACACACACGACCACACAAACATGACCACATACATAACCGCACACACGACCACACACACGACCACACACAAGACCACACACACACGACCACACAAACACGACCACATACATGACCACACACACGACCACACACACAACCACACACACACGACCACACACACGACCACACACACGACCACACACACGACCACACACAAGACCACACACACACGACCACACACACACGACCACACACACGACCACACACAAGACCACACACACACGACCACACACACACGACCACACACACGACCACACACACGACCACACACACGACCACACACACGACCACACACAAGACCACACACACACGACCACACACACGACCACACACACGACCACATACATGACCACATACACGACCACACACACGACCACACACACGACCACACACACACGACCACATACATGACCACACACACACACAGCTCAGTGGTTAGCCCTGGTGCCTTGCAGTTCTGGGGTACTAGGTTCAAATCCAACCAAGGACAACATCTGCCTGGAGTTTGTATGTTCTCCTTGTGTTTTTTCATGGATCTAATGTGTGGCCAGTTTAAAGGGGTCAACCTATCATCCTAGTCTCCAAAGAGAATCCAACCACTGGGACCCCCAGCAATCCTGACCATGGGGGGTTCCCAATTCCTGTCTCTGAATGGAGAGGTCACTGATGTAGACAGCTCTCTGTCAGCCTCTAGTGATGAGCAGCATAGGCAATATTCGTATTCGCGAATCGCGATATATCCCAATTTTTTTTCATAATATCCAAGATCTTTGCAAATTCTCGAAGTGCCGATATTCGCGATAAAAATTCTCAATTAGAATATTCGCGATGAACACTACTGGGAAGTTTCCTATATAGTAAGGGGGAGGAAACTTTCCCATTAGTTGCTAGTGATGTTGCTAAGCTCATTGCAGCCTTCTCATTGGCCCACAAGCAAGAAGCAGGGAGGGATCATGATCTAGAATATTCCCGATTACGAAGATATAGCACTATATTCTAGATTTGCTAATTCTCGAAGTGCCGATATTCACGGTAAAAATTAGCGATTAGAATATTTGCGATCAACACTACCAGCCTCACAGAAGTGGATGGAGCGGTGAACCATGTGTACTACTGCTCCAATCAGAGAGGGGACCCAGGAACAGGGGATACGTCACTGTCATGGGATAACCCCTTTATCTGGAGCGGGGTGCCCCTTTATCCTAATAGAGCATATACACAGGGGCTGGATTGTGCAGAGCGATTGTTGTATGGGATCCACAAGCGCACCATATATAAGAGGAACCTCGATAGAAAGAGGAGAGTGAACCGCAGTGATGAGCGGCGCGTGAGGGAAACGGGCCTTTAATTAATAATATCACCGATGATTACGAGCGCCAACCATTAACCATCGATGCTGTACAGATTACACGCAGCGGACGGTGATGTAGCAATGAGATTCATCTGCTGTAATCTACCATCCTGAAATAAAGAGGCTTCTCCATATTAGAAATGAGGATGGCGAGGAGAAAAACGCCATTTGGACATAACGGGATATTAGAGATGAGCAATAATGAAGGTTCAGCTCATTTCACTCATGTTACATTGTAGACAATGAATGTAACGATCTGAAAGAGAGACCGGGAGTTTCTCTCTGTCTAGGACGTGTCGCACCTAGCGCTGGGCGAATCCAAGTCCAAGGAGTGGAATTCGATCTGAATTTCAGGAAAAATTTGATTCGCCGCAAATCCGAATTTCCTCGTGCTTCGTGGTAGAGAATACTCTGATAGCTGATACTGAGAGCGGTACCTGATAGCGGTACTGATAGTGGTACTGATAGCGGTACCTAAAAGCGGTACCTGATAGCGGTACTGATAGTGGTACTGATAGCGGTACTGATAGCGGTAAGGTGGCGCCCCATCAGGATGGGTGATGTGACCACACAGATCACGTATCCTGTATCTAATCATCAGCGTATACAGCACTTTCTTGATACATTTTATACCATTGATGTAGAATTTCAATATTTTGTATGTTTCTTTTTGTAGCAAAGAGACAATTTTTTGATACAAACAGGAAGCGAAGACGAAGTTTGTCCTGTTTGAAATCAGGACCAGAGGAAAGGTAATAGGAACATCAAGGCGCAGAGCCCCGGAGAGCCCAGCGCGGACCACGCCGGCTCTGTACCCCACTTTGAAAAAACTAAATCAAAACTTTGAAAAAAATCCCATGGTGCCCACTTCTCTTGCAGCGCCAACAATCACTTTTTCCTTCGGCAGAAGAAAAAAAAAAGCGTTTTCCCCTGGAGTTAATTAAGTCAGATTGCGGAATAGCTGCTTTATTTTAATCAGCACTCATCAGCTCCGACCAACTTTGTTTCCTTGCCTTGATCACATTGTAATTGTAGTCATGTCCTACTGGATTTCTTCGAGTTTTTTCGCCGTTGCAAGAGGAGAGAACGGGAATTTCATTACAAGACGGTTCTGATGTGAATGAATAATGTGCATTACCCTTTGTGAGGTCAGTGGCTGCAGCCTTCCGTCTTCTCCGCTCCAAACTTCCTACTCACCTACTAAAGGAACCTTACTTATTTTCTGTGCATTTTATTATTTTTATATTATTTTATTTTTTTGTTTTCTTGGATGTTATCGCTGTGACAATTCCACCACGTACCACAAAAAACGAATAGCATGGACCAGACGGGTGGAGGAAGCATCTGTACTAAACTTAATACTCAATATGGTCATGTTTTTGGAAATGTATAGCAGAATAAAAATAAATAAATAATAGATAATTATTATTATTATTATTATTATTATTGAATCGTCATCATATTTAGTAGCTAAAATTATTATTATGAATCAGTAAACACAAGTCCTCGAGTCGTCCTCTTCTGTCCAGATGTAAAGCAGTTTAAGGGCATCTGTCAGCAGTTTTGTACCTATGACGCTGTCTGACCTTTTACATGTGCGCTCGGCAGCTGAAGGCATCTGTGTTGGTCCCATGTTCATATGTTGCCCGCATTCTTGAAAAATTATGTTTTATTATAGGCAAATGAGCTTCTAAGAGCAACGGGGGCGTTGAAGATGTGTCACATTCTGAAGCCGAGCCTACGTGGATGATGGTCCCTTTGAGAGGTAGAAGCGTTGCCATTTTGGTTATATAGATCCCCATATTGCCGCAGGCAACCAAATGGCGAACTCAGCTCTGCTACATCTCGACCTTCAGGAGATCCCTCTGAACCCTATCTATCATTATTACAGCTTACACATCAGAATAGTAAAACCACCGATTTCATGCATATCCTAATTAGTGCACCTCGCTATTAAAGGGCCAGCACACGTATCTGCCGCAGGTATACCAGCTTCCTGACCTTCTGTGGAACAACTTGACTCATTTTCCTGCCCGTGTTTTCTCTGTCTTTGGGCTACAGGCGAGTCTCCCTGACATTTTGATAGGGAGGGTTCAGTGAGCATAGAGTTGCAGCAATCTATTTGATAGTTGTAATCAGCGGCCCTGACCTTTTTAATATTCCAACGCTATTTAAATAAGCCCTGAAGTAACGAACAGAGTAACACATCCATCCCAAGGACATAGCGCTGCCAGCTCTACCGTCATGAGCTGGCAGCTCTTAAGGAATTGGGTCATAAAAAACATTTCCAGGAGTACAGGGGCGCCCTCGCATGTGGCGGAAAACTCCACAACATAAAGACTTCCCCCGTGTTATCCTATTGGGAAAAAAAAGTGTCAGTCCCTGCGCTGCGCTCCGCTGTGGAGTGATAATTCTGTAGCGTCAAGAATTATTTGCTGCTGTTTTTCTGAAGCTGAGTCCAATGGGTCCAATAGGGCGAGAAATCCGCACAGAAATCTGCATCAAAATTCACAAATAAATCTGCATCCTTTTCCGTGCGTTAAAATCCGCACCTTTGTAACAATACGCCCTTGTGGATTTTTCTAGAGTAATTTTCTGCCACAAGTGGGTGCACCTAGGACTATGGAGAGTGACATACCCCGGGCCGGGCGTGACGCATCCGGTGCGCTGTGCAGTGATTTTGATCGATACTTCCCCCTTTTGGTGTAAAATACAGATCAAAATTGTACAGTCATATAGTGCCCAAATAATACAATCATACTGTGCCCAAACAATATAATCACACAGCGCACAAATAATATAACCAATGACAATATAATACAGTCATATGGTGTCGAAATAATACAATCATACTGTGCCCAAATAATATAATGTCAACTCATACGGAGCCCAAATAATATAATCACACAGCGCACAAATAATATAACCATATAATTACAATATACTACACTCATATAGTGCCCACATAATACAATCATACTGTGCCCAAACATTGTAATCACACAGCGTAATGTAATCATATAGTGGCTAAATACAGTTATACTGTGCCCAAATAATATAACCATACAATGTCAACTCATACGGAGCCCAAATAATACAGTCAACCAAGTTGCAAGTAATACAATCATACAGTGCTCATAATATATAATTATACATTGTCTAAGTAGTACAATCACACAGTGCTCAAATAATACATTCATATAATGATCAAATTATATATATATTATACTATATCGTCATACAGTGTCCAGGTAATAAAGTCATACAGGGCCCAAGAAATGCTATCAGTGTCCAAGTAATACAACCATAGAGTGCACAATAAACCAAGCATACAGTGCCTGAATAATACAACCACAGAGTGCCCAAATAATGCAGTCATGCAGTGTCCAGGTAACATAACTAGAGATGAGCGAATCAAAGTCAGCAAATTCACTTTGATCCGAATTTCAGGAAAAATTTGATTCACCTCAAAGCCGAATTTCCTCGCGCTTCGTGGTTGCAAATCTATTTTTCCTGAAATGCCGGTAAACCCCCCCAACATATTCATCTCATCCATTTGCTCGTGGAGAGACTGTTTTGGCCATCCTTAATGAAGAAACCATGCAAAATCTTGAGCACGGTGAAGTGTGACATCATCACGTCACCGCGCCTGGCCAGCGTGATAAGCCCCTGAAAGGCCTCAATTTTAATGTCAGATGCTGTGATCAGTGATGAACGCGGCATCTGAAGGGTTCAATGATGGGGGGGGGGGGGATGTTGAGCGATCGCCGTTCCGCAACATTGCGCCCGCTACATACAATGGAATGCAATTCGTAATGAAGTAATTTGTAACTAATCAAATTTATGTGAAATTTGCCGACATTCTGTAAAATTCGGCTGCTAATATCACCAAATTATACAGTTCACAAATAATTATATCGTATAATATATATATATATTGTCAGGACCTGCTCTTGTAGGTGGGGACAGTGAAGACAAACTTCACAAGATTCAGCAGTTCAATTGTCCGTTACTGTTTATTTTCCATCCATGTTATATAGTCACTTGAGTGAATCCACCAAATTAGAACATAAAGAACAAACAAAAGTCCTTGTCCGTCTGTGCGCTAAACACAACCGCCACCTCACCTGGGCACTTGGTCAGCGCACGAGCATACTCTCCTCAGCCGGCAGGTCATGCAGCACCAAGCTGTGACATGGAATGAGGGTCTCAGCCCTGTATTTATTCACCCAATAATGGTCCCACTAGCTACACCTGGGATTGCGTCAGGTTAGGGGAACATGTTGCACTGGAGTGGGGAGGGAATGGCAGATCCCACTACCAACCTACCCATCATTTAATAAAAATCCAGGCCTATAAAACACTTCAAAGAAAAGTGCCTCAGCAAACTACACTTTGCTGGATTCTTATACCTAACACATCTGAGCATTCTGTGTGAGATATAAACGCCCTCCCGTACTTTACCGGACACTGTTTATATATATACAGTACAGACCAAAAGTTTGGACACACCTTCTCATTCAAAGCGTTTTCTTTATTTTCATGACTATGAAGGCATCAAAACTATGAATTAACACGTGTGGAATTATATACATAACAAAAAAGTGTGAAACAACTGAAAATATGTCATATTCTAGGTTCTTTAAAGTAGCCACCTTTTGCTTTGATTACTGCTTTGCACACTCTTGGCATTCTCTTGATGATCTTCAAGAGGTAGTCCCCTGAAATGGTCTTCCAACAGTCTTGAAGGAGTTCCCAGAGATGCTTAGCACTTGTTGGCCGTTTTGCCTTCACTCTGCGGTCCAGCTCTCCCCAAACCATCTCGATTGGGTTCGGGTCCGGTGACTGTGGAGGCCAGGTCATCTGGCGCAGCACCCCATCACTCTCCTTCATGGTCAAATAGCCCTTACTTTCAAAGTTTTCCCAATTTTTCGGCTGACTGACTGACCTTCATTTCTTAAAGTAATGATGGCCACTCGTTTTTCTTTACTTAGCTGCTTTTTTCTTGCCATAATACAAATTCTAACAGTCTATTCAGTAGGACTATCAGCCGTGTATCCACCGGACTTCTCCTCAACACAACTGATGGTCCCAACCCCATTTATAAGGCAAGAAATCCCACTTATTAAACCTGACAGGGCACACCTGTGAAGTGAAAACCATTTCAGGGGACTACCTCTTGAAGCTCATCAAGAGAATGCCAAGAGTGTGCAAAGCAGTAATCAAAGCAAAAGGTGGCTACTTTGAAGAACCTAGAATATGACATATTTTCAGTTGTTTCACACTTGTTTGTTATGTATATAATTCCACATGTGTTAATTCATAGTTTTGATGCCTTCATAGTCATGAAAATAAAGAAAACACTTTGAATGAGAAGGTGTGTCCAAACTTTTGGTCTGTACTGTGTATATATATATATATATATATATATATATATATATTCCCTAAGGCCAGCATTGGACAGACACAACAGGCATTATGCCCCCGTCTGTGGCTGACATGAGACTGGTGGGGCACATCCATGATATTCAGAGCACAGGACAGGAAGTGTTGTCACAAGGACACAGGTGTAATGAGTGAAGTGATCTTCGGTCCACCTGACTATGATTAAACACTGCATGTTCTTGTACTGAAAGCCTCATGTGACTTCTTCTCTCATTTTGGGGCACAGTTGTCCTTACACACGACAGGCGGCTTCTGAGCCGTCACTGTTCTTATTTCTTTCCTTCCCACTGTTCCCTGAGCTTCTTTCTATGACATGAAGAAGACAAGACAATAACAGGGCTCCGCTCACATCTTCTGCTACACTGGATCCCAGCAAATCCGCTTAATTTACCAAAAAAGTGAAAAACTGAGGTTTTATCTGACGGGTAATTACATGTTTTAAAACTGTGAGGACTAAGTATAGAGTCACATATCAACTGCAGGTCAGTAAATCATCTGAACCTCATGGCCTGGAAGAATGTGATAAAGTGGTGAAATAGAGGGGTGTAGATAGATAGATAGATATAAGATAGATAGATAGATAGATAGATAGATAGGAGATGATAGATAGATAATAGATAGATGGATAGATAGATAGATAGATAGATAGATAGATAGATAGATAGATAGATAGATAGGAGATAGGTATAGAGGTAGATAGATAGATAGATATATATATAGATCGATAGACATAGATATGAGATAGATAAATGATAGATAGATAATAGATAGATAGATATGAGATAGATAGATAGATATGAGATAGATAGATAGATAGATAGATAGATAGATAGATATATAATAGATAGATAGATATGAGATAGATAGATAGATAGATAGATAGATAGATAGATAGATAGATAGATAGATAGATAGATAGAAGATAGATATGAGATAGATAGATCGATATAAAATAGATAAATGATAGATAGATAAATAGATAGATACTAGGTATCCAGGTTGCTGGTTTATTGATACATTTTGTGGGTTTTATCTTCATTATATCGCCCCAAGTTTTTTTTTTTATCCAAAATTAATTCCTCTGGGAAAACAGAAATGACATTTCCAAAAGAAAATTGAGAAGAAACTCCCTACCCTTAGGTTATGTGTCCACGACCATTATCCGGGGTCTGATGCTGTATTATTTAATATTCTGGATTATCAAGCAGTAAATAGAAAGTACACCTTTAAAGGCATTGTCCGAGTTACTTTTTTGTTCTTTGTATGTTTCTAACTAGGCAAATGTAAGGACTTTACAATTCACTTACTTTATCTTCAGTTGCTGCTTTCTCAGATTTCACTGAGGGTCACATGACCTGTGATGTCAGCTTCTCTCCCTGCTCTGAGGATGTTTTGTGCTCAAGCCTGAAAGAGCAAATATGTGTCTGTACACGAGAGGTAACTGTGCTGGCCACGCTACCTACACCGCCATCACTGTGTTGGCCACGCCCTTTGCACTGCTATCACTGTGCTTGCCACGCCCCATGCACTGCTATCACTGTGCTGGCCACGCCCCCTGCACTGCTATCACTGTGCTGGTCACGCCCCCTGCACTGCTTTCTGCTGCTGTCTGCTCTCTCCCTGGATTCTTGAGGAAAACTATTAACCCTTTCAGCTGCACAGACTCAGGGCTGAAGGCTTTACAGAGTAGCTGCAGGCAGTGAGGAGACAAATGCTGGGCACGGGAGCTGAGAGTGGAGTTCTGCAGAGCATTGCACAAAAACAGGTAGGGGGAAGATCCTGTGTGTATCAGCAGTGTCACTGTACAGTTGGGACTTGTAGTTCTACAAATACAACATGCTGCTGAGTCTCCGGGCAGGCAGCCATGTCACTCAGGGTGACACTCCTTAGCAGAGAGGGGGGGGGGGCACAAATATTCAAGAGGAAAACCTCAGAGATTGTTATTATTGCAGGTAAACAAAGGCCAGAACAGAACTAGGGAAATGAGAAAATAGATATATCTTTCCCTAAAACTTGCTTAGCTTAGTTATATATTGCCGCCCATCAGATTTACAGTGCTACCGTATACTTTATCTTCAACTCGGACAAGGGAAACTTCTGTCTTGTAGATCTCTGTATCCTTAGAACTTGTGGACTACCAGATGGCGGATTACAGGATTTGTCTTTTTTGCGCCTTTAGACAATTTTTCAATTATTTCTACATAATCATTAAACTTCTCTTCTTTTATGTTTTTTTTAAAAATAAACTTTTCAACGTCTGATGTCAAACTTAGTTCCAGATCCAAAGAAAGAAACAGTAGACGTAATAAACTAGATTATTATAATTTTTTTTTGAGGGAGAGAATCCTTAATTGAGTTTCTGTAAAGAAAGTTTGTGTCACACAGACGCACATGAAAGGCGTCGCACCAGAAGAAATCTCACACCTTTATTTATGTGGTGGGAGAAAAGACGCTCTGTGATCTCCATAAAGACTCCAGCAAAGATCTGGGAATGAAAAGCAAGAGAACGAGGAAGGAGGCGGCCGAGCACAGATGAATGATTTTAATTAGAGCAGACTGAACGGGACGGAGATTATGCTAATGAGCTTCTGCTTTTAAGGCGCTTATTAAAAAAAATAAAAATTATAAAAGTCCAAAAATGTTTAATTATTTGAAAGGAATTAGGAGGAACATTAAGAACTTAATAAGACAGGCCCGGCCACTGGCGTAAGAAGGTGACAGTGGTCACTGGGATTAGAGGATGACGGATCCGGGAGACGAGGAATTATTCCGAAGCAGCATTTGGCTTGAAATTGCGCACAGTATTTGTTAAATACTAATAATTTATGCACTTTTGATTGATATTTTAAACAATTTTTATTAATGTATTTCATATTTTTCCAGATACTTCCATGTCATTTTTTTAAATTTGAATTTGACATATTTGTTACTTTGTATGTTTTTCTGTTGTTGTTACTTTTTTAACAATAAGCATATATATTTTCAGGACTCAGGACAGAAGATTCTCTGATCGCACGTGGCATATTTTGCAGTCGAGTTTCATGTGGATTTTGCTGCCACTGATTTTACCTTGCAAAGGGCATCATCCAAGCGGGGCAGCAAGAGGATCCACAACATAAACAGATATGCTGCAAATTTAAAATTTGCCGCGGGTCAATCGGGTTGGCTGATTTGTTGCGGACATTTTCCGCTGCAGAAATGCGTTGTCGTCCAGGTATGGCCGTAACCTTAAGCACTGGAGATAGCAGGTCTGTCACCCCATTCAGTAGGGCAGGCTGATAGGAACAGTCCCTTAGGGCTCATGCACTCGACCGTCGGATGTTTTGCGGTCCGCATTTTGCAGAACGGAACATCCGGCCCATAATAGAACTGTCCTATCCTCGTACATAATGGGGACATGTTCTTTTTTTTTTGCGGAATGGCCATGCAGACATATGGACACAAAATGCACACAGAGCCATTTCCATTTTTTTGGGGCGCCATTGAAGTGAATGTTTCCGCATACGGACCGCAAAAAGACACTGGTGGCCGCGGTCTCACTCTCCCCAGTACATTGCATGGTCCTGACTAAGTCCGGATGGGTTACTGTCACCGAATAGCTTAAAACCTTCAGTTGGCGCTATGGAATTTTTTTTAACACTTTAATTTTTTGTGTTTTGCTTGCTGTCGGCGGCAGCCATGCTCTGTCAGGTTTTGAGCTTAAAACAAGGAAAAGAAAATGAGCCTGAAATTGCAGCACAGAATCCCAAATGAACGCAGGCAGGAGGCCTCTGCGCCAGCCGCCCCGATACACGTCGATTTTCTACAACCCTCCAGCTTTTGTTCTCTCCATTCACTGCATGTGTCACATCCGCGGGCCAAGCAAATACAATGCGCTCATTGGCAGTCGTTTAACTCATTAATTGCCTGGCCAGGCTTTGTAAATAGATTATGGTGCCAAAGAATGGTGACCACACAAAAAAAAACAAGACTGCCAAGGACTTTCACAGTGGAGCGGTCTACATGGCTTTCCCTGAATGTTCAAAAGACCTTCAGATAAAGGGAAGGTCTTCCATACTCCTAGATGAGGAGGTTAAATCTCCTGGGTGCTGAATACAGGACACTGACCTCTTCCTTTTCCTGTTCGTCTTTAAACTCTGTTGTATCAGGACATTGTTTGTGACATGCCCAGAAGATAGGAGTGCAGGAACGGGGAGAGGAGTGTGCACATCTGGTCTGGAATCCAGAAATCCAGAAATCCAGGAGTCTGGTGTATGCTCTATACTGATGGGGAATCAGGTCTAGGGTTTGTACTAAGGGAGAGTCTGGTCTGGAATCTGTACTGAGGGGGAGTCTGGTCTAGGGTCTATACTTAGGGGGAGTCTGGTCTATGGTCTGTGTAACGGATCACCTGGCACCCCTAGACTGAGTACCTCCGTTGACGGGTGCTCCTAGCGTTTCCTGAGGTTTCCAAGCACTCTGGCAGACACCACCATCACCGAACCGAAGAAGCATATAAATCCTCTCAAGCATATGAATGCTGTAGGCAGTTGAATGGGAAACCATACGAATAGGTTTACACTCCTAGCAGTCAAACTGGGACAGCATACAATAAATCCTCCCCCAAGAATGAGACGACGCTTCACCTTGAGGGTTAAAACAGGAACTCTTTATTTAGACACAGCACACCTACTTTAAACCCCCCAACAGCCTCATTTACATACAATAGGGCACCTATAGGACTCTGGTACAAGGAAGGGTGGGGCCAGACAATAGCAAGGGCTGATGGGAGATTGAGGAGGGACAGAGCAGCTGTTTTAAACTGGTCTCTCAGTGTCCCAGCGACAACACCCTGCCGGGGAAACAATGGAACAGGAAAAAGGGGGAGGAGAAGAGGCACAGAACAACAATGCCTGTAACATAGCAAACTTTACAGCCAGGGCAAGATATATACAGTCCACAACACACAGCAATACAAAATACCACATGCCCAAATTGCATTCAACGTACAAATTCACCAGGGGCCATAGTCAGCAGGTAGGAGGCGGGTAGCCAGGCCTCTCCAATGCCCAGTGGCGAGGCGGGTTCCACCACATTTGTCCCCTTTCCCATTGAGACTATCCAGACTCCAGACCTCCAGGTGGTCTGGGGCTCTGATAGTCAGCCGGCTTTTCTCAAAGGGTGTAGTTGTCCCTATGGCCCCCTGCCACTTGTGCCCAGTTGTAGATCCATGGCTTGGGGGGAAGGTAACCAGGGTGCCCTCTCCCCTGGTTGAACAAAGCTGTTGCTGGGGGGAAGGGGTAACAGGCTCCTCTCTCTGCGACACCCTCCCTTGTTGTAGGGGAAAACAGACTGCCTCTCCTTCCAATACATTGTCCTGTTGTTGTGGACCAGGACAGACTGTCCATATCTCCAGTGGTGCAGGTACAGAGACTACGGTCCCATCTGCACTGTTGTGGGGCTTACTGTCTCCCCTTGGTGTGCTAGGCTGCCACTGGGGAGAGGGGGTAACAAACTCCTCTCCCTTACACACTTTCAGCCGCTGGGGAGAGGGGGTAACAGGCTCCTCTCCCTGAACCGTAGACTGCCAGTGGGGAGAGGAGGTAACAGGCTCCTCTCCCTGCGACACCCTCTCTTGTTGTAGGGGAAAAACGACTGTCTCCCCTTCCAATACTTTGTCTTGCTGTTGGGGACCAGGACAGACTGTCCCTATCTCCAGTGGTGTAGGTGCAGAGACTACGGTCCCATCTGTACTGTTGTGGGGCTTACTGTCTCCCCTTGGTGGGCTAGGCTGCCGCTGGGGAAGGGAAACGAGACTCTCCCCTCCCGGTGGAATATTCTGCCGCTGGGGATCTGGGCCAACTGCCCAGCATCCCTGTAGGGCTGGTAGAGAGACCGCAGTCCCATCTCCACCTGCCATCTGTGGGTCTTCCCCGGACCAGTCAATAAGGTCCCTCATTTCTGAGGCTGGTTGGGGAGTAGGAGGTACCGAATGCAGGTCTCCTGAGGACGGGCTTAGTTGTTGGGGAGGGGGAACGAAACTCAACGCTCCCAATGGTGTACAGTCCATAAGCCCCATCAGGTTAGAGACAGGCGGTGTCACTTGATCATATAAGTCTGCATAATTCCGTTCGATCTCCCTCTGCGCTGGTGGTACTTGCAGGGTATAGGGTGACTGACTGGAGCTGACCAGGTGCTGGTAATCTTGCTCCAGTTCCCATTTCTGGACAGCCAGTTCAATCAGGTCTGGCCTTAGGTCTTCGGCCATAGGGAGATCCAGCACGGCCTCTCTGTAGTCAAATATGTCCCAAAGCCGTGACTCTGCCGCACTCCCAAATTCCGGTTCTGCAAAGGTCCCCCATAATAAGCCAGGGCCATTATAATCCTTGCCCTCGGGTTTGTCAAATTTGGCCATTCCGGGAACCTGCTGAACCGCGTACCAACGTAGCGCTTGGTATGCATCATCGAGACCCAGTTCCCTCCATGCCAGTGAATTAAGTTGCATCACCAATTCCTCCTGGGCCTGTTCTCCCAGCATAGGTATCCGTAGGGCCACTCTGGCTTGTAATCGCTGCTCCTTGCTGGGAAGACGCTCACCTCGCCAACGCTGGACACCTTCTAGGGTTTCTTCCCACATCTCTTGTCGGGCGCTCTCTCTGCAGTCCAACCTGGTTGCCTCTCCTATTGGCTTGACCAGTGGTGCCAAGAGGTTCTGTAACCTCCGGTTAAACTCATTTTCTACCTCGAGCGTTGTCCAGGGACTCGCTGGTTCTATGCCGCTCCATAATAATTCCTGTGTCTCCAGGGTGTTGTTCCTCTCACACGAGGACGCCATCCCACTGTTTGCCACCAATGTAACGGAACACCTAGCACCCCGACCGGGTACCTCCGTCGATAGGTGCTCCTAGTGCTTCCAGAGGACTCCAAGCACTCCACTTGACACCGTCAGCACTGCAGACCCCACGAACCGCCGAAGCTTGGTGGAGGTCTCGCCGTCTCCTACCCACCCTGGACCTACGACAAGGCTCCAGGCTCCAGTGGGTGAACCTCTCCTAAATCCAGAGACAGGAACCAGGAGCAAGCTCTTACAAGAGCTTATACTCAGGGGAGTATTGTGATATAGCAATCCCCAAGAGTGTAGTTATTCCATCCCCCAAACATGAGCCAAGACTTCATGAAGGTATAAAACAGGAACTCACTTTATTTAGACACAGCACACCTACTTTAAACCCCCCAACAGCCTCATGTACATACAATAGGGCACCTAGAGGACTCTGGTACAAGGAAGGGTGGGGCCAGACAATAGCAAGGGCTGATGGGAGATTGAGGAGGGACAGAGCAGCTGGTTTAAACTGGTCTCTCAGTGTCCCAGCGACAACACCCTGCCGGGGAAACAATGGGACAGGAAAAAGGGGGAGGAGAAGAGGCACAGAACAACAATGCCTGTAACATAGCAAACTTTACAGCCAGGGCAA
The DNA here is from genome assembly GCF_905171765.1 of Bufo bufo. NCBI lineage: Eukaryota > Metazoa > Chordata > Amphibia > Anura > Bufonidae > Bufo > Bufo bufo. The sequence goes on from NC_053391.1 coordinate 11,069,629, forward strand.
GATATATACAGTCCACAACACACAGCAATACAAAATACCACATGCCCAAATTGCATTCAACGTACAAATTCACCAGGGGCCATAGTCAGCAGGTAGGAGGGGGGTAGCCAGGCCTCTCCAATGCCCAGTGGCGAGGCGGGTTCCGCCACAGTCTGTACTAAGGGGGAGTCTGGTCTATGGTCTGTACTAAGGGGGAGTCTGGTCTATGGTCTGTACTAAGGGAGAGTCTGGTCTAGGGTCTGTACTAAGAGGAAGTCTGGTCTAGGGTATGTACTAAGGGGAAGTCTGGTCTAGGATCTGTACTGAGGGGAAGTCTGGTCTAGGGTCTGTACTGAGGGGGAGTCTGGTCTAGGATCTGTACTGAGGGGAAGTCTGGTCTAGGGTCTGTACTGAGGGGGAGTCTGGTCTAGGGTCTGTACTGAGGGGGAGTCTGGTCTACGGTCTGTACTAAGGGGGAGTCTGGTCTAGGGTCTGTACTGAGGGGGAGTATGGTCTAGGGTCTGTACTAAGGGAAAGTCTGATCTAGGGTCTGTACTGATGAGGAGTCTGGTCTAGGGTCTATAATGAGGGGGAGTCTCGTCTAGGGTCTGTACTAAGGGAGAATCTGGTCTGGGATCTATAGTGAGGAGGAGTCTGGTCTAGGGTCTGTACTAAGGGAGAATCTGGTCTGGGATCTTTACTGAGGGGGAGTCTGGTCTAGGATCTGTACTGAGGGGGAGTCTGGTCTATGGTCTGTACTAAGGGGGAGTCTGGTCTAGGGTCTGTACTAAGGGGGAGTCTGGTCTAGGGTCTGTACTGAGGTGGAGTCTGGTCTAGGGTCTGTACTAAAGGAGAGTGGTCTAGGGTCTGTACTAAGGGGAAGTCTGGTCTAGGGTCTATAATGAGGGGGAGTCTGGTCTAGGGTCTGTACTAAGGGAGAATCTGGTCCGGGATCTATACTGAAGGGGAGTCTTGTCTAGGGTCTGTACTAAGGGGGAATCTGGTCTAGGGTCTGTATTTAGGGGTAGGCTGATGCAGGCTCTGTACTAAGGTGTTGTCTGGTCTGGGATCTATATTCATGGGGGGGGGGGTTGGTCTATGCTCTGTGTAGTCTGGTGTAGGTAAAGGGAAGTTTGATGTAGGGCCTGTAGTAAGGAGGAGCCTGGTCTGGGGTTTGTACTAAAGAGGAGTGTGGTCTATGGTCTGTACTAAGGGGAAGCCTGGTGTAGGGTCTGTATTAAGGGGGCTGGTATCTGTATTTCGCAGCAGTCTGGTGTAGGTTTTGTACTAAGGGGAGTCTGGTCTGGGGTTTGTATTTAGGGGGAATCTGATTTAGGGTCTATACTAAGGGAGAGCTTGGTTTGGAGTCTGTATTCAGGGGAGTGTGGTTTATAATCTGTATTTCAGAACACGCTCATCTGGGGTCTTTATTTAAGGAGAATTTGGGATCTTAATTTACTGAGCACCTGGTCTGCAGTCTTTTTAAATATTACAAATTGTTAAATATGGAACAAGGCTGAGAATGAGTTCCTCATATTCAAGTCATCTGAGAATGTGAGATACAAAAGGGCAGTATGGTGTGGTGCACTGATACCTGTTTACCTGTTTCTTTACCATGCCCTGACAGTATCCAGCCAGCAATATCTGTTATCTACATACTGTGCACTGTGCCCACCACACAATACAAACATAATGACAAAAAGTTCTAAATACTGTGCCCACATAGAGCTAAATAGTGCCATACTGTGGCCCCATACCACTAAATAGTGTCATACTACATCACCATATAACTGGATAATGCTATACTATGCCCGTATAGAGCTGAATAGTGCCATACTACATCACCATATAACTGGATAATGCTATACTATGCCCGTAAAGAACTGAATGGTGCCGTACTGTGGCCCCATACAGCTAAATAGTGCCATACTATGTCCCCATATAACGGTATAGTGCTATAATGTGCCCCCATAGAGATGAATAGTGCCCCCATAGAGCCAAAAAGTGACAAAGCAGACACAAGGCAACAAGTCCTAAAGTTCATTGTAAATTTTGAGATCTTCTGGACACATAGAGATGGCAGAGTAGACCTCCAGAATAGGGTTATCACACCCAAAATTCAGGACAGTCTCCGAGACACATGACACCATACCAGTCCTACAGCTACATTTACACATGGTAATAGACAGTCCAGCTCACCTGCTTTATTATCCTTAATTTCTTATTCCCGAGTGCATGGATAACAAAGGTAAGACCTCCATAAATGTAGCAAAGAAAAGATGGATCCAGCACCAAGAAGATGTTCGTGAGTTATTTGTTCCTTTATTCAGCGATAAAATTCATGCAGCGTCTACATCATAATCTTGTAATCAACCAGATCTACGCGTTTCGAACAAAACTGTTTTTACTCATGACCATGACATTTACACATTCTCGCTCCACGAAGCTATACCGATTCCTCCCCGACACAAAGTCATATATAAAGGTTCAATCAATGACCATGGGCTGATTAGAAATAGAGGAAAAAGTTAAAGACTTGCACAATATTAGAAAAATGTCTAATATTCAAAAATAGCCAAAATGTTGCGTGTAGCAGTGCAGTTCAGCCACTTCAATTGTTGGAATACCAGACCGGACCGATGGACAAGTGTGGCGCTCTTCTTGGAAGAAAGCAGCCATGCTTTTTTATTCCCGTACAACCAAGATAGTGGCCACTCTTCTCGAGTGGCTGGATGGTGACTCGCTACTGTCTCTGTGAACGATTATGTCATCCCCAAGACCTGATGTATAGCAACATTTATAGGTTTCTAAACTAAAAACGAAAGATTTGCCGAGCCGATCACTGCAGATTGGCTCCTGTCCCCCGGTAAGCAGAGCTAACAACAAGATTGTGCTCAGAGTTAATTTTGTAGCCATTTCTGATCCCCCACCTGTGAGTCATCTTATTATCCATCCATACCTCGTATTATCTCATCTTTCCCTCCGCTCTTAGCCATGGGGGTTCTAGAGCAATTTTCACCACATCAGTCTACCGAGACAATTTATATCTCTAAGTGGAGAGAGCTACTAGTCCTCGCTGGATATAGAGCTTACATAGAGCTAAAATACTAAACGACTTTATAGCTAGAGATATTTACACCTTCTGCAGGAGACCAGGACGTTAGACACAATCTCTCCCACAATATAAGAAGATTGCAGCGGAAAAAAATGTAGAAAATGAGAAAAATCTGCCGTATTCTGCATTTCTCTCCATATCGCTCAGCAGAAGGCGTCTTCCTAGGAGCTCTGCCAGCTTATGCCATGAAGAGAACTGAGTTTTTATGGCCACATTGAGAGATTAAAGGTTTCTATCCGCAATACCTGCCCTGCTTTAAAATCAGGATAATATGTTTTTTTTTTTATGTTGTTGCTTCAGATGAAATCCTTCGCAAATCTCCAGGAAGCTAAGCTGAAAAGAGTTATGAAGTGGTTGGAAAAATACCTTCAGAGTTTACAAAGTTAGTTCTGTAGGCTACGCAGAGTTTGCAAGACAACAACAAACCACTAAAGGGACGTGCTCAGTACCCCTGACCAAAAGCTGATGAAGCCATGTCCAGCATGGCCAAGGCACTAAATGGTGGCCATTCAGATCAATGACCATCCAAATAATACAAAAAATACTTGTGTCCTCCACAAGCGGAGTTGTTCATACAGAGCATCTATCCATTTTGGCTCATATAGTGAGGTCCCAAGCGAGAGATAGCCCCCATCCACAATATTTATAGGCCCTATTAGGGGTTGACTTATGAAACAACTTATTTAAGAAGATGACTAAAGTTGACCCTAGACATAAGACTTTGGTTGGAGCACTTGGCCTAAAACATGTTATTTGTGTGTAAAAGGTAGACATCATTGGCTAAACTATAGTGTAACGGGGAGCCGGCGATGCGCTTCCTACTTCCTGCGCCACCGGCATCCCACCTCTGTGCAGGAGCGAGGACGTGGCCGGCGTCCTCATCTCCATGAAAACCAGGGGGCAGGAAGGACCCGGCAGCGCACGCCTCCTAGCTGATGTGTGAACTGAGCGTCGATCGAGAGTAATCGGCACTCAGATGGTTTGGGCTGGATTTGGGTCATGTGATGCTGGCCATGTCATGTGACTCACTTGTTCCTGCTATCTAAACAGGCAGCCTGCTGGTCACAGGTTGCCTGTGATTGGTCGAGTTACCCTCACCAGCTTTCTTTATATATTGAGACCTTGCTTGTTTTGACCTCAGCTTTTTTTTTTACCTCGACTTCACTACCTCCATTTGTATTTGACGTGACCTCTTGGCTTTCGACCTCGGCTTTGTTTGTGACCTTGCTATTGTGTTTTTCCCTGTGTACTGCGTGACTTTTGCTTCCCTGATTCTGTTCACGGTTTTCCCTTTGCTTTTAGGCCCCTGCACACTAGGGACCGCCACCAAGTTGTACGCCATCAGATAGGACAGGTCGTGCAAGCAGGTAGGGACAGAGGTGCGGGTGAAGTCCAGGGCCGCACTCTTCCCTTCCTTCCGTGACATATAGCCTTCCAGTCAAAAATCTAGGTGTGTGCCCAGTACCCCTGACCAATAGCTGCTTTTTCCAGGTGAAGTTGCATCCAATCAGACATTTCCCCCAAATCAGCCAAGACAGGAAGATGCAGTATTACATGGTAGTCATCCAGATGAATGACCACCCATGTAATACAAGGACAGTTTGAGTATTCCAGAAGGGAAGCCACTTATAGAGAGTGTCTATCCACTATGGCACACCATCCCTACAATGTCCATATGTCCTATTAGGGGTTCAGTTAAGAAGATGTGACTAAAGTTGTCACGGCTGAGGATGGGGGAAATCCTCAGCCGTGTGGAGCCCGGTGATGTTATGGCTGCTTGACCAAGAAGACAGGATTAGGGAGCAGGTCACCTCCTAAACGCATCCCTAACCTGACCCTGGCTCCTAGCTACATGAGCCAACCTTGATGGTAGGAGGGCTCATGCTCCGGAACCTAGAAGTCCCTGCTAGCCCTCAAGATGGCCCTAAACTAGGAGCTGAGTAAGACAACCCACTCCTCCAAGACACGGAGGAGCAGGAGTCTCAATGGCCAAGCTGCTGAAAAAGGGGAGACATAAACAGCTCTATGGATATGGCAGGTGAACAAAGAGTTCCACCTACCTGCCACAGCCTTGCTGACTGGATCCCTGTGTAAGCAGGGCGCAGATCACAAACGCATCCCCACACAGAGACCCAGATCCATAGCTGCACAAAATCACATGTAAAACATCAAACGGACATCACACATCACTAGAAATAAACTTAATGAGACATAATGGTTATGACCACAGGGGTGGCTCTTACTGGCAGGTAGTAAAGACAGGAGGCTGCTTTCAGCTAAGCATGGCTGAAGCAACCTGCAGACCTGCAAAAGCAGTGAGGCTTTATAGGCCAAGAAGCCACACCCCACAGTCGGACACACCCAGTGCACACACACACTAGGAAGGAGATTAACCCTTCCAACACCAGGGAAGGGAAAACACCACTTAAAGGGGACGTGCACACAATAACATAAAAAGCAAGTGCACACATACACACATCACATAAAACCGCATGCACAACATAGCAAGCTGCAATGGCACAGCTCAGACTGCTACGCTGCCACATACATACTGTTGCCAGCGGCAACCACAGGTGAGGAAAATACCTCAGCCCTCACCTGTGATTGACAACCAAAGAAAACCGCTGACATCCGCATGCGGTTCAGGAGTCACGGTCATAGCCATGGCCGTGACAAAAGTTGACCATAGACCTTAGATAATGGTTGGAGCAAATGGGCGAACAGACTTGTTATTTCTGTGGACAAAAGTAGACATTGTTGGCTAAACCAATAACTTTCCAGACAAAAATCTAAAGTTCAGAACTGAGGCCTGTGAGAGATATAGGTATCTGATAAGGTTTTAATGCCATAAGATCTTTCCAAAAGACCACCCTATTCAAAAGAGTATGATTTTGAATGTATTGAGGGTATGCTGCCAAGGAACGGGATCAAAGACACTTTGGAGATCGGACAACTAAAAAAATCTGCATGCAATCCTTCTACAAGATTAGAACTTTCTTTGAAAGAAATCTGCCGAATACCGTCATAGGTATTGAGATTACTGTAGCTTTATTGTGCTCGATAAAATAGCTCTAAACACAATGAAGTCATATTCCTGATGACCATATTGGTCTAAGTTCTTGCATCAAAAGAGGGAACACATGCCATGTTTTCTCCTGCATCTTTTTTTTCCATCTCAATAGGAGACCATCTGTCTGGTTGACCCTCTCAAAAAGGTTTCATAGTAGCTCAATTAATGGCCCGATACCAGTTGTCCAGCATGACTAGGACTGGATACCAAGCCAGAAAGCTTATGTAACTTCAAATGACTGATAGAATATCAAAAGCTGTTCTGAGGATTTCCTGGTTTCCCTCTGTTCTCTGTTTACCTGGGTCCAGAAATGGCTAATTTTACATGAAAGTGACTTCTGCAGCCAATAATCGGTCACAGCAATGACATAATTGGTGTCAACACATCAGTGCTACAGCCAGTGATTGGCTGCAGTGGTCTCCTGTCAACATGCCACATCGTGACCAGATCCCGGTAAACAGAAACCAGCATTGGCATGGAAGCAGCAGGGCACTGGTATTGAAAATTGATTCTAAGTCTTTCCTGGACCCCAGTGCCATATCTGTAACAGTTCCCATATCTACCATGTCCCATTTATAATAATTGTGTTCCATTATGTGGCAGAAGGGTTTTGGTTGTTTGACTTGAAAATAATTCTGAGGGCCCATACACCATCTAACAAGGTCATTTGCACATCTACTTTTTGTTGCATCTTGTAATCCTTGCACTTAAGGATCAAGCTAGGCTTCCATTATGGTGGTGGATTTTTTCACCCAGGAAAGAAGGTCTGCTTTTTTTATAGCAACTGGGCCAATTCCCTAACATTTGTTCTTTAGTAGAGGGGAGGCCAGCATAAGTACCTGCTGCCCATTAGAAAATAAGATGGTACCTTCTAGGGTTGAGTTACCCTTCTCCAAAGGTCCCAAAGCCACATGGCCTAGGAATTAGCTCCAAAGGCATCTCCAAATGAGTTTGTCCTCTGCTGGACCTTTGGGATCCATTATCAATGTCATAGCCTGGTCTCCTCTGCTACTTCGATGGTCCCATCCAACTATGGCCAGGCTTATATTTGGTTCCTCATATTCCACGAATAGGAAGTATGAGAAAATTGCACAAAAAAATCACCCAATGGAAGAATAATAAAACAAGACCTTGGTGAAAAGTGCCAGAACAAATATTATGTTTATGTGTGGGGGGGAAGAGATGGGCTTTAAATAAGGAAATTATGAAAACATCTAATTCCTTCATTATTAGCTTTTTTTTGTGGCTGCTGATATTTGTTCAGCTCCAGCCAAGAAAGTGGATCATCGGCTTGAAGAATTTCTCACTTAAGTAAACCAGCGACACAGACTCTGCACATCTTGCTTCGAGCAACACCTAGAAAATGGTGATCAGCGAGCGTGGCCAATCAGCTTTCTACTCGGCTGGCTGTCCTTCCATGATCAGGAAGCCTAAAGCTAGAAAGGAAAAGATAATTCCCCAGAACACAAATTCATTTCCACTCCTATAACATGTTCTGTTACTGCAGAATATCTTATGTTATAGTAATTATGCTTTTAAGTAAAAACAGTCCTTGGGTTCTAGGAGTTGTACATAGAAGTGTTGACCACGGTGAATATGGAGCTTTGGTTTGAAGAGGCATCCTATATGCTGCCCTATCTGAAGGCATCTCATGGGTAGTTATAACAAGATTACAGAAAACTGAGCCCTGATCACCTTATATATTATCAATTGACACTTGTTCAGGGCCAAAATTGCCCTGTATAACATGAAGCTCAGCATCCCCACCTAGGTTTGGATTGACAACTTTGTTCCCTCCAGTGGGTAAAGTAAGCCGGTTTTCCTCTGCAGAATAGACCATTAATATCTGATCTGTGGGGGTCTAACACCTTGCACCTCAGGCTATCAGCTGTTCTACAGTAGATCCAGAAGAAGTCACCAGAGCTACACAGCTCTATCCATTATATAGTGGATGGACCGGGCTACTAAAGTATTCAATTTAATGGAAGCTACCAGCTTTGATTGAACCTGTGTAGTTTCGGTACTGACTTCTGGCGCTGAGGCTACTAAATAGCTGATCAGTGAGGGAGTAGGCTGATGGACCTAAGCTGATCAGATAGTGATGATCTATCCTAGGGATGGGCAAACTCGGCCCTCCAGCTGTTTTAAAACTACAAATCCCATCATGCCCCGCTGTAGGCTGATAACTGTAGGCAGACTGGGAATTATGGGATTTGTAGTTTTACAAAAGCAGGAGGGCCGAGTTTGCCCATCCCTGGTCTATCCTGAGGATAGGCCTTCAATATAAAAATCCTGGAAAAACCCATTAAATAGGACACCTGACAATTTAAACTTGAGAGCTTTGCATTATATGTCTACTAAACAGTCAAACATTAGATTTACAAAAAATTAAGTAAAAAGAACGACAAAAATAATATGGCTCAGGAGTAAACATAGAGGAAAGGGAGCCATCATCATGGTGCGAGCCATCATCACGCTAGTATCAACCATACTGAGACAAGGGTGGTCTGGGTTCCCATTGAACCCTCTAAAACTAGTTGCTCCCCTAGCATCATTTACTTTAAGGCCATTTTCACACAAGTATATTCAGTAAAGGTAACACGCTCCGTGTGGGAGCAGTATCTCCTAGACTAAAAACTGCTCCTCTGAAGTGAACTCACAACAGTATAAATCATCATGATGCTCAAGTTCACTTCAGTGGAGCAATGTTGAGTCCAGGAAATACTGCTCCCACATGAAGTGTGTTTCCCAGATAGAATACGCTCATGTGAAATTGGCCTAGATTGTCTAAAAAGAAGAAAGGCTTCATAGGGTGACTCAGAGGTAAAGCAAGAAGACAACTCAAGAGAAGATAAATTTAACTCCTTCAATTTTTGTTGGTTTTTGATGGATCAAATAAGAATTCTCAAATTCAATTTAATTTCTGGGACTTTATTTCACTATAGGTGAGGGAATCAAAGTAATGAACTTTGACCCAAATTTTATATAAATTCGAGCTGCATCCAATTAGAATTTTTGGGGTTTTAGATAATTATTTTTTGGGGGGTGGGACGCAAATTTTCAAGCTAATTGGAGCACTTCAGATTTGTGTAAAATCGGTTCAGACCCAAATCATATCCATTTACCGATTTGGCAGAATCAAACTTGAATCGAATTTTAAGCATTCAAAAAATATTTAAATTTTTTTTATTTTTATGTTTAGTTCCTGTGCCTACTAGGACAGTCCAGAAATTAGTGGAATTGGTGACTTATGAATATAACATTTTCAGCATTCCTACACAATTTGAGTGCTTAGGGCATAGTGCCAGTGCAAAATTTGGTGTGAAACCAAACTAATGCCTCCAGTTCAAAATATTTCATAAGTTGATAAATTTTCTTGTTTGCTTGCATCTGAAATGTAAAAACAACAGCTTGTCAAAGGGTAACATCCTCTGATACAGTCACAAGTGAGTCACGAGGGACTATTATTAGAGTCTTCAGAAGAGCATATGGCTCAGCTCATGGGAATCTTGACGTATCTCATGCTTAGCTAATATCTGACCTTCTGGTTTTAGCAGTTAATTTATTTCTTCAGCTCACTGAAAATACCTTGACGATGATAATGTGATGATGATTATCATGGTGAAGCCACATTAAAGAATGTTCTAAACAATATATTTACCTTTATAAATTTATATATGGCTTTTAAAAGAAAGCACAAAAAGGCCTTATAAAAATCTGCCCCCTATTAAGGTCCAACAAAATTTTTGACTTTCACCGTTTTATTGGGTTCACTGATCAAGATTTTGCAATCATCTGTGAGCCAATAGTCAATTTCTAGCAGAAAAATCTGATGTGTCAGCTAAATTCTCAAAAACTGCCCCCCCTCCCCTGAAATTTTTTGCACCTTTCAAACTTTTAACTAATATACATAAAACACACAGAAATATAATCTTAATGACCATGGAGGTGCAAATCTAGAATACCCCTTCTCATTTCTATGTTCTTTACTTTGATGTTCAGTCCTTATCTGATGATTTTGTGTTGGTTGTGGGAGTAGTAGAAGAACAGACCATCGACTTTCGAATTAGTGAAGTTTCAATATAATAACTAAAAACACCTTGTGTAGGGTTAATCAGAACATTGACCCAAGGATCTGTTTAATTGCCATTAGAAGTCACAATACAATTTTTTCTATTTTATGTCAAATTGGTCTATGTTACTCAAGCGTGGTTTTTGCCTTCCTCTGGATCTCCTGGAGTTTGTGAGTAGAAAAGACCTTGGACATACAGTAAGTCTTTTTCTAACCTAATAAAAGTGGTATAATGTAACCAAGGATTTGGTATCTGCACTATACAGACAATAAGTGGTTGACTTATTTTGTTGACCCCAACGATTGAGGTCCATGGACTTGCGATCCAACATTTTCTCATGAATTATTATTACCATTGAGAGGAACCATAGTTCTGGGGGTTACGCACTACTTCTGCCACATCACTAAATTGGTCAAGTAGCTAATAGATTCTGAAGCTTTTGGACAATCAACATCAATGCTGGCCAAAAGAATGATTCTATTCTTCAACACTCAGCAAAGCATGCACATGTTCTCAATGGGGAGAAGGGACTAAGCCTCTGGTGGTGGCTTATCTCACATGAGAACAAAAAGAATAAGGCAAGTTAAAATCCGAAATGCTGATGTTTATTTGCCTGACATCTGCCATTTAGTAAGAGCTGGTAGGTCCCCATACACATTAGGACCAATGCCTCTGATATTGCAGATTTGGCCAACATTCATGTAACGTGCATAGTTCATCTCTGGACAATTGTACGTCACAGTCAAAGGGGTTTTGATGGAGAAGTCTAATGTTCTGGGCTGCTGCTTTAAGGAGGCAAGGATGTAAAACATCATCTTAATGACTTTACATTAGCATACCTTCTCAGCCTCTAATTACTTGGTGTATTTCAACTTGCCCCAAGCACAAGATATTCTTCTGTTTATAAGTCAGTATTCACCTGAACAAAACCTGCATTTCAAGCCATCTTTGTAGGCTCGTCTTATCAGCCACTTTTGTCATTGTTCCAAGTCTAGAATGTTTCCATAATCCATATGTAGGCTCTTCTCAACTCTGTCCAGCTCCCATGTTTATCCTATCTAATGCCATAAAATGCGTAATTAATTTCTAAACGGTTTCTGTTGAGCCATGCAATTTGTCAAGTCGAGTTGTTAATAGAATTAAGCTTTTTATCAGTGATTAGCAAAAGGAGGTATAAAAAAATTAATTATGCAATTGTATGCCTTCTTGGTTCAAAGCCAGGTTTCGGATTCAACATTTGATAAAGGTTTCCTCTCTCCAAAACATATTAAACTGTTTAGGTGTTTACTGTTCCCTTATTAACTGCTTCCTGCAAATTACAAAGCACCAGATCTTGACAGGTTTCGAGCCATTAATATACTGAGTGATGTAGTAGGACGTGTTGGCATCATGGTTGACCTTGTGGAATGACCTTCTAGCTAGTTAACCTCTTTGACTGGAGGTTCATGGACTTGTGACATGGCATCTAGCCATTCTGTCTTACTACGTAACAACACATTGATTTTGAGGGTGACCATATGTTGTGTTCTTTCTAATGTCCTATTAACAATTTGACTTCTTCATGTGTTGATGTTTGACTTATTAATAATTTCCATTATTGTCTCTATCCATCTTCTCATAGTTTTTTCTTTCTCCTTTTTTGCATGATATGGCAATTTGTTAAGAAAGAGATAAAGTCTCAACATGCTCTTCTGTACTTCAAGTGGAAGAACCTGCTTCATTTGATCTACTTGTTGGCTATCATTGCCACCTAAAGTATTCATCAACCAACACCAAAGTTTGAAGATGTCAATACTTTGCCTAAAGTTGGGGGCTAATATTGAAAGACCTAGTGATGGACATAATGACGAGTGATACATAGAAATCTATAGATGACATTGGATGAATTATGTGGTACATGACTGTTAAGGCTGAGAATATCCTGGAAGAGTATTTTCTCGATCATACACTGAAGGACTGTGGTGAATGAATAATGATCGAACATGCATATGATCTACAGTAGAACAATACCCTATTGAACAACAGAAAGTCTTCTCTATGTGCAGGTAGAAGTCACTCATCGGGCCATATGATGTGGAATATAGTATGCATATTTTCATGGAAGGATGGACACAGCAAGAACAGTATGATTTCCATAGCTGATCATGTTCCACCCGTATATGTATGTCTAATTGTGAGCTATGAAAGGTAGATAGTATTGAACTCCAATGAACAATATACCCCTGTATTTTTTATAGAATAGAAAGGAAAGAAGCAGGGGAGGCTGACTTCTGTAGAAAAATCCACTGAAGGCACAATCTAGTGTGGTGCTCTGGAGTAGAGATAATCCACGTTGCCCACAATGTGCAGTGAAAACTCGTCTGTAAACAAATATAATAAAGAGTAATTGTTTTTAAGGACAATCACTGGACAATCCTCTGCCTACATTTTTTAGAGGGAGTATTTTTTAGACAAGAAAGGCATTCCCATTTTAGTGATTGGTTAAGATACTAACCGGCAAGAAAAGGAAACATGTAGATCAAGCAGAACCTTCAACTGTAGCTCAAATGACTAAACGCTGAAGTACTGGACATATTCAGTTCATTGGAGAAGACCATTAGGTTCAGATGGATTAGAAGATGATCAACCACTTCAATCAAAGGAATCATGACCTCTGGATTGAGAAGTCTGGAGAGGTTTCTTCTACTTTGCAATCTGCTTAAGTTGGTACTAACCAAAGGAGCACAATCATCAAGCATTTTTGTACAATTTAGGTTGGAAGTCAAGTCTTGAAGTCAAAGGGGAATCCTATCTACCAGTGTTTGGAAGGTTTGTATATAGTGGAAGAACTATTGGAGGTCTCCACTTAATAAAGTTATTGGAGAACATGAATACAAGAGGATCCTTGTGCAGGAAGAGTATGAGGGCCCTTGAGATGTTCAGCAGACTTCTCAAGAAAGAAGTCATCATCCTCTGTCAAATCTGGTGTGCTATTGTGCAGTTCATTATATGCAAGTTAGTAGACCAATGGAGTATGAACCATGACTTTTGCAAAACTACATCTTCCAGCTTGCCTTGGCAATCACAGCTTCTTAGGTTCTTATAGTATATTGGAAGTTGTAGTTTCACAACATCTGGTCAGCCACAGACAGTGGGATGAATGTAATTTTTTGGTATGCTATGTTGGACCCATTATTCATTGGGGACCTCTGTATGTACACCATTGTTTAGTAGAATGTTCAAAAACCGGGGTAGACGATATATATATATATATATATATATATATATTATATAATGACTGATCGTTCTAGTTCATCTGAAGGCAAAAAACTCCTGGTTGACATATAAACATATCAGCCGCTCCCCAGAGGAAAATAAAATGGTGAACAATTCTTCGGATCCCCACATCTTTTGCATTCTGAGCGCATTTCGTTCTTACGTGATGAAAGTTGTTGATAGAAAGTGATAATTTATTCCAGAATTTCTGACCTTATTTAATCCCGTTGGTTTCTCGGAGACAAAAGCACAGAGCGCTCCCCAGTTATTACTGTGGTAATGAGAAATACAAAAACACATACAACCCCCCCTCATTCCTTCACTTAATGTGGTGGGTGTCAGCATGTTAATAAGTGAATCGTTTGGCCTTTTAACATCTAAGAAACTTAAGACTTTCTAATCTTTGGAAGTCATCGGCTGCAAAATGTAATTAATTTAGATTTTTGCTAGCAATGAATCTTTAATGCTCCTGGGAAGCCACCTGCAGACACCATTCATTACCAGACTTTTTTAACTCTCTTCTCTTGGTATATATCTCCCCTCCCCCATCTGAGACGTGTTTTGTTCAGTTAAGTTTATAGCTTGTCTCTAACCACTTTACTTATAGGATAAGTGAACATGGATAACAAGACGGATCCAAGAACTTGGCCAATTAATGTGTTTACCAGGAGGCAGCAAAAACGTATGACAAATTGACTTTGGATACGACTAATCCATAGAGGTTAATGGGCTGTTACCTCCATATTCTGCTAAGGTTCTTTATTTATTTTTACATATTTTTGTTTTACTTAGGCATTGTAGATTTTTCTGCCAGATCTTCGGCAGTGATCCTCAACCCATGGTTTGTGGCGTGCTACATCCTCCTGCAGCAGTCTACTGCAGTGGGACAGGCTCCCTGCCTTTTACTCTCAAGGGCCTCAGGCCAAGAAGCCTTGAAATATCAAACAGTAGGGTGGCGCAGGCAGTTGTGATGATGACATCATCGCGACTGTCTGCACTGGGTCTAAGGCGGCTCGCATGCGCCTGAGTGGTGATGCCGCCAACTTAGACCACAGGCTTTGTGTTGTTGTCTTTTAAACTCACTTTGTGGGGAAAGTGATACTGGAGGACTATGGTAGGGGGCATTATAACTATGGGGTGATTTCTAAATCTACTAGGTGCACTTTAAGTACTGGGGGTGCATCAGGGGTGCATTCAACCTACTGGGGGAGCTTCAGAAGGCCATTAAACCTACTAGAAGCTCTTAAGGGGGCATTAAATCTACTGTACTTTGCGCACTTGAGAGAGGAATTAAACCTACTAGGCACACTTTAGAGGGGTATTAAAACTACTGGGAGCACTTTACAGGGGCATTATACCTACTGAGGGCACTATAGAGGGAATATACCTATAGAGGGCACTTCATAAGAGCACATTATGCTTACTGGGGGTACTTCAGGGGGCATTATACCTACTAGGGGCACTTAAGAGGGAATTCTACCTACTGAGGGCACTACAGGGCCTAATACCAGTTGAGGGCACTACAGGGAGCATTATAACTACTGAGAGCACTACAGAGGGCATTGCACCTACTTAGGGCACTACATAGGGCAATATACCTACCCGAGAAACTACAGGGTGCCATTATACCTACTGGGGCACTACATGGGGCCATTATAACTACTCGGGGCACTACGGGGGGATATGAAATATTGAAGTCCAAGTATAGAACCTACTTTCTTTACAGATGCCCACCTGGCTGATGGCATGCATATGACTGTTACTAACCATAATCAAGACTTTGAAAGATTAGTAGAAAGCATGCAATGCCCAGTGTCTCACTGAACTTATTAATTGTGATTTGGAACTGTTTTCAGTTGTTTTTATGGCTTCTGCAATCTCTTTGTGTCAAGTGTGGCTTGCGACCATTTCTCAGCACTGAATGTGGCTCTCAAGGTAAGAAAAGTTGGGGAACCACTGCCATGGGCCATACCCAGAAACTTTCTCTCGGGATGATACCCAGGAGGGCTACCTGAGCTGCCAACTTCCTCCTCACAGTTTCTAGGCAGGTATATACTGGCCTGATTCTCCCAGCATTAATGTTGGGAGCATCAGGTCCTTCTTAAGTACCAGGCCAGAAGTCAGAAAGGTCTGGGAGGTGGGGCACAGATCCCCCTCCTAAATTCAACTGTATCAACCTTACAGAGAATGGCGATAGAGTTTTACACTGTGGAGGGGCTCTGGAACCATTGTCATAGTGGGCACAGTATTGGGGGTAGCACCAGGGTGACACTGTTAGGAGTTTGTATTGAGAAGGTGAAGAGGATGATGGAAAAGTGAGGAATTAAGATATCTGTGTGGCTAACTCTACAGACATGAGACGTGGCTGGAATGGCGGTCTGGGCAGAATGGAGAAGATAAGGAAAGAGATTGACTACAGAGATAACATCTCAGTATATAATAGGCATGTAGTGCTGTATACGCCTGTATTTTTGATAGTGCTGAAAGACCAAGCAGCATGCCGAAGGTAGGGCTGGCTTGGTGCTGTGGTCTGTGTTACACCTGCTTATCCCCCTCTGACACATCTTAATTAGAGACAACTGCTGCAATATTTTTGGATGCACTGTGATATTTGGCTCTGCTAGGTGGGTACTTTGTGCTGAACTGTGATATTTGGCTCTGCTGGGGTGGTATAATGTGCTGCACTGTGATATTTGGCTCTGCTGGGGTGGTATATTGTGCTGTACTATGATATGTGGCTTTGCTGGGGTTGTATTTTTTGCTGCACTGTGGTATTTGCCTCTGCTGGGGTGGAATTTTTTGCTGCATTGTGATATATGGCGCTGCTGGGGTGGTACAGTATATTGTGCCGCACTGTGATATTTGGCTCTGCTGGGGTGGTATTTTTTGCTGCATTGTGATATATGGCTCTGCTGGGGTGGTATATTGTGCCGCACTGTGATATTTGGCTCTGCTGGGGTGGTATATTGTGCCGCACTGTGATATTTGGCTCTGCTGGGGTGGTATATTGTGCTGTACTGTGGTATTTGGCTCTGCTGGGGTGGTATATTGTGCTGCATTGTGGTATTTGGCTCTGCTGGGGTGGTATATTGTGCTTTACTGTGGTATTTGGCTCTGCTGGGGTGGTATATTGTGCTGCATTGTGGTATTTGGCTCTGCTGGGGTGGTATATTGTGCTGTACTGTGGTATTTGGCTCTGCTGAGGTGGTATATTGTGCTGCATTGTGGTATTTGGCTCTGCTGGGTGGTATTTTTTGCTGCATTGTGATATATGGCTCTGCTGGGGTGGTATATTGTGCTGCACTGTGATATTTGGCTTTGCTGGGGTGGTATACTGTACCGCACTGTGATATGTGGCTCTGCTGGGGTGGTATATTGTGCTGTACTGTGGTATTTGGCTATGCTGGGGTGGTATATTGTGCTGTACTGTGGTATTTGGCTCTGCTGGGGTGGTATATTGTGCTGCATTGTGATATATGGCTCTGCTGGGGTGGTATACTGTACCGCACTGTGATATTTGGCTCTGCTGGGGTGGTATATTGTGCTGTACTGTGGTATTTGGCTCTGCTGGGGTGGTATATTGTGCTGTACTGTGGTATTTGGCTCTGCTGGGGTGGTATACTGTACCGCACTGTGATATTTGGCTCGGCTGGGGTGGTATATTGTGCTGTACTGTGGTATTTGGCTCTGCTGGGGTGGTATACTGTACCGCACTGTGATATTTGGCTCGGCTGGGGTGGTATATTGTGCTGCACTGTTATATTTGGTGGAGTTGATCTTGTCACAGTGTATCACAAAACAAAAACTAAAGTTCACAGCCTTCTCTGTTATTGAGCCCTGAAGCAGGACTAGGTCAGGAGGAAAGTTACCTTCTGAATGTAAAGAAGAGACTGGCATTGTATAACAGCAAACAGAAATATTTAAAAAAAGGAATAAAAAATGCAACATATTTGATTTCTATCAAGTGGGGCAAAGATACACTTTGCTGCCCTAACCCTTTATCCAAACGTACTTGCCACATCAGAGTTGCTTCCTGGCTCCCCCCGTGGCACATAGCACATATGCTCCTTCAATTATACCCCTGTAATGTCACTTCATCAATGCAGGGAAAAAATGCATTCAGCTTCCGGCAATGACTAGCATTGTATGTTGGGCATTGAACCGGAGTCTTATTGATCTCAATGGAAATTTTATGTAAACTCTAATCATATGATTTATATCGTACATTAATTTCCCTCAAGAGGACACGGTTTTTATAATATTGCATTATGAATACTTGTATCCATGACAGGGTGATTAATAGCGCTACAGTATCAGAACTGAACTGAGCTGCGGACTCTTCGCGCTCTTTCACTGGTGGTTGTATTTTCTTACCTCTATGTCCTGCCAGCCGGTTCTGTCCTTGGCCTGTCATCATCTTATAGCTCCGTCCAGGAGATAACTAAGTGACAATGACCATTTCCGTTAGTTGTGGACCTATTAGTCACTGGGTCACCCAGGCTTCATGGAAATGCATGATCCCCGTTCTGTCCTCCCATCCACCCATAACCATTGCTTACTGCTTCTCCTGTTTTAAGCTGAATTCACTGCAGAGCAAATAGCTAGAAATATAAGGTAAGTGTGTTTCCTATAGAGAAGAAACTTTAATTAAGTAAGTATTCTACAATGTTTCCACAGTCACTTGTACTACGATCATATCCTCCCTTTGATCCCCCCAAAATTTGAGAATGTTTCTCTTTTTGATCTAAAAGTTAAGAAATATTTTACTTCTTTGAGTCGTGATATAATACTTCAATTAATCCAAAAAGTCAAGGAATGTTTCCCTTTCCCATTAACTTTTTCAGGACCCTGCCATATTTCACCTTAAGGACCAGGCCGTTTCTTTGGAAATCTGACATGTGGTAATAACTTTGGAACGCTTTTACTTATCCAAGCCATTCTGAGATTGTTTTCTCCTGACAAATTGTACTTCATGATAGTGCTAAATTTTAGACAATATTTTTCATTTAAAAATTTCATTTTTAAAAATCCCAAATTGACCAAACAATTGGAAAAATTTGCAACTTTCCAAATTTCAATTTCTCAGCTTTTAAAACAGATAGTGATACCTCATATAGTTATTACTTTACATTCCCCATATGTCTACTTTCTGTTTGGATCATTTTGTGAATGACATTTTATTTTTTAGGGACGTTAGAAGGCTTAGAAGTTTAAAAGCAAATTTAGAAATTTTTCAGAAAATATCCAAAACCCACTTTTTTAAGAACCAGTTCAGTTATGAAGTCACTTTGTGAGGCTTACATAAAAGAAATCACCCATCAATGATCCCATTTTAGAAACTACACCCCTCAAGGTATTCAAAACTGGTTTTACAAACTTTGTTAACCCTTTAGTTGTTCCACAGGAATTAAAAGGGAAATGTAGATAAAATCAGAATTTCACTTTTTTGGCAGATTTTCCATTTTAATCCATATTTTTTTCAGGTAACAAAGCAAGGGTTAACAGCCAAACAAAACTCAATATTTATTGCCCTTATTCTGTAGTTTACAGAAAAACACCATATGTGGCCGTAAACTGCTGTACGGGCACACGGCAGGGCGCAGAAGGAAAGGAACGCCATATGGTTTTTGGAAGGGCAGATTTCACTGGGATAATTTCAACTTGCCATGTCACATTTGAAGCCCCCCTGATGCTACCCCTAGAGTAGAAACTCCAAAAAAGTGACCCCATTTTGGAAATAACGGGATTAGGTGGTAGTTTTGTTGGTACTATTTTAGCTTACATATGATTTTTAGTTACTCTATATTACACTTTTTGTAAGGCAAAGTAACCAGAAAATAGCTGTTTTGACACCGTTTCTATTTTTTTCAATGTTCATATGACAGTTAGATCATGTGGTATTTATATAGAGCAGGTTGTTATGGACGCGACAATACCAAATATGTATAGTTAAATAGCCCTTAAAGGGTTATATAATTCCTGTTTCTGGTCATTTTTATTTAAAACATAACATGTATTGTTTATTTTAAGATTGGGCTGTTGTTGTTCTTAAAATAAACAATGTTTTAAATAAAAATGACAAGAAACAGGAATTAGATAACCCTTTTAGGGCTATTGAGCTACATATTATTAATTAATCCTGGGTCCATACAGGGTGTTTTGTTTCTATCTTTAATACCAAATATGATTTTTTGGTTGTTTGTTTCAGTTTTACATAATAAAGCAATTTTTAAAAAACATTTTTTTTGTGTCTCCATATTATGAAAGGCATATTTTTTTTTATTTTTATTTTTTTTGGGGGGGGGGCACTGTCTTATGTAGGGGCTCATTCTTTTCGGAATGAGATGACGGTTTGATTAGTACTATTTTAGGGTGCATATGACTTTTTGATCGCTTCGTATTACTCTTTTTGTGATGTAAGGTGACCAAAAATAGCTCTTTTGACACCGTTATTTTTTTAAATTTTTTTACAATGTTCGCCTGAGGGGTTAGGTCATGCGATATTTGTATACAGCAGGTCGTTATGGACGCAGCGATACCTAATATGCATACTTTTTTTTATTTAGTTAAGTTAAACAAAAGCAATCATGTTTTAGTGTCTCCATATTCTGAGAGCCATATTTTTTTATTTTTTGCGTCTTACGTAGGGGCTCATTTTTTGCAGTATGAGATGACGGTTTGATTGGTACTATTTTGTGGTGCATATGATTTTTTGATCGCTTGGTATTACACTTTTAGTGATGTAAGGTGACAAAAAATGGCTTTTTTGACACCCTTTTTATTAACTTTTTTTAACGTTGTTCACCTGAGGGGTTAGGTCATGTGATATTTTGATACAGCATGTTGTTATGGACGCGGAAATGCCTACTTTTTCTTTTATTTATTTAAGTTAAACAAAAGTATTTTTGAAACAAAAATAAATCATATATTAGTGTCTCCATATTCTGAGAGCAATAGTTTTTTTTATTTTTTGGGCGACTGTCTTATGTAGGGGCTGATTTTTTGAAGGATGAGATGACGGTTTGAATGGTACTATTTTGGGGTGCATAAGATATTTTGATCGCTTGGTAATACAGTTTTTGTTATGCAAGGTGACAAAAAATAGCTTTTTTAACAACATTTTTTTTTTTTTTTAATTACGCTGTTCATCTGAGGGGTTAGGTCATGTGATTTTTTAACCGATCTGGCTGTTATGGACACGGTGATACCTAGTATGTTTACTTTTTATTTTTTTCACTTTTAACACAATAAAAGCATTTTTGAAACAAATAAAAACATGTTTTATTGTCTCCATATTCTGAGAGCCATAGTTTTTTTTACTTTTTTGCCCGATTGTTTAATGTATGGGCTCATTTTTTGCGGCATGAGGTGAAAGTTTGATTGGTACTATTTTGGGGGGCATAAGCCTTTTTGATCGCTTGGTGTTGCACTTTTTGTGATGTAAGGTGACAAAAAAATTGTTGTTTCAGCACAGTTTTTATTTTATTTTTTCTACAATGTTTAGGGGGTGGATCAAGTGATATTTTTATAGAGCCGGTCGTTGCGGACGCGTCAAGACCCAATATGTTTGCTTTTCTTTTTCTTTTCAATTTTTTTTTTTTACAATTTTATCTGTTTTATTTTGGGAAAGGGTTTTTTTTTAACTTGAAACTTTATTTTTTTATTATGAAAAACACTTTTTTTTTGTCCCATTCTGAGGTATTTTCCTCTCTGCCTAAGCGCTGGATCTCACAGGCTTTGGTAGAAGGCAAGCCCCGATGCTTATGGAAGGCCTTCTCTGCCATCGGATCCCCGCCACTGCAGCGCGGGAACCTGATGGAGATGCAGAGGGCACCCGTACCCTCCGCAAACCTTCTGCATGCCGCGGTCAGCTTTGACCGTGGCATACAAGGCGTTAATACGCCGGCATCTGTGTTTTCACCGATGCCGGGTATGCAGCAGTGGCCCGGCTGTCAGTGTTGCTAACTGGGTGGGCGCAGCTCCTGCACCCACCCAATCAGCCCGCCGTACATGTACGGTGCTGGTCCTTAAGTCACGTCCACCAGTGCTGTACATGTAGGGGCGAGGGTCCACTACGGGTTAGATAAATCTCAATCTGAAAAGTCAGAAAATGTTTCACCTATTCCTTTAAATTCATAAAATCAGTGAATGTTTTGCCCATTCTTGTAACTCCAAAAAAAGGTAGATAGGTTTCCCTCCTTCCTTTTAATCCAAATGTTAAGGAATGTTTCCACTCACCATTATGCCATGATATGATCCTCTGCCTAATCCAAAGAAATCAGTGGATGTTTCCCCTTTTGTTTGTGCTGTGATCCTTTCCTTTTCTTGACCAAAAAGTTAGGGAATGTTTCCCTTCTCCTTTTAAATCCAAAATGTCAGAGAATATTTCCACGTGTTTAAATTCAAAATGTCAGAGACTGTTTCCCCTCTCCCTTTAACTCCAAAAAGTCAGAGACTGTTTCTTCTATCCCTTTAAATCCAAAAAGTTAAGGAATGTTTCTCCTCTTCCTTTTAATCCAAAAAAGAAGGAATTTAGTGGCCCATTTATTAAGATCGGAGTTTTAAATGCTGGTCTCAATAAAGCCCTAAAATGGCGGTGGATCCGCTGGAGTTATGAGGAGGGGCCGGCCTCTCCATAACTTCGGCGCATCCAGCACCAGTTCTAAATGTAAGACTGATTCCTAGATGTCTTACATTTAGACCATTTTCTATGCCTAAAACAAGCGTAAAAAATGGTGAATGAAACCGGCCTGTCGGCCCCCTTCCTTTCTGGCCTACGCCACAGCCACAATTTTAGACCTGGTGTGAGCGGGATGAAATTGCAGGTAGCAGCTGTGTCTAAAATACGCCTAATTTCGGCATATTTCAGCATAGTAAATGACCCCCTTTATCCCTTTCTGTCATGATCCTTCCTTTCAGCCAAAAAATTGCAAAGTATTCCCTCTTTCCTCTAAATACAAAAAGTTAAGGAATGTTTCCCTCCTCCTTGGGCCTCAATGAGATCTGCCTTTTGATTCAAAAGTTAGGGAATGTTTTCCAGCTTATTTCTGCTGCAATCCTTGCCTTCTCTTTATCCAAAATACTAGGGAATGTTTCTCCTCTTCCGTTTGATCCAAATAGCTATGGAAAGTTTTACCTCTCCCTTTTGATCTAAAACGTTATGGAAAGTTTTACCTCTCCCTTTTGATCAAAAAAATTACAAATGTTTTTCCTCCCTTTAAATCCAAAAAATTATGAAATATTTTCTCTCCCTTTTGATCCAAAAAGTTAAAGAATGTTTTCCTTCTCCCTTTTGATCCAAAAATGTACGGAATGATTTCCCCTACTGCCATATGATCATCTTTTTGATTAAGAAATTTAGAAATGTTTCCCCCTTCCCTGTGCTGTGATAGAATCCTCCTTCTATTCATCTATAAATACAGACAGAGGTCTTCTCAAAGCTAAAATTGAGATTTTTTGTCTTTCTCCATGGAAATTAAGGACTAAATTCCCTCTTATTCCGAGTACTTTACCAGGATCTGAGCTGAGTCCTCACACATTAAGTGTTTGATCTTTGTGTCAATCTGTTAACGGTTCTTTAGGAAACTTGGTATAAAATGTATTCAGCTCTAAGAATTAAAATTCCGCGGACTCTTTCTACGCGTTATGAGCTTGAGTGTTTTTCCATTCCTGATGAGAAGTGCTAAGTTTGACATTTTGCTAAGTGCAATTTTTTTGAAGAGGAAATGCATAAAAGATCCTTAATGTTACAATGCCGAATGTTCACAAAGGCAAAGGGATGGCCGAGAAAGATTTATAACCCGCCCCCCAAAAGAACATTGGCGCAGTGTCAATTGGGTCATACATTTTTAAAAAAATATTTACATAATTTTTTATTTTTATTCTTTTTATACTTTGAATATTACTTCAGGGGATTTTATTTGTGTTTTGAGTCATCTTTTGTCTATTGATATCTTACATCTATGCTTGGAGGGATACCCTTTTAGAGACACACAATGTTTTTCAGTATTTAGCTTGCAGTTTTTTTTTGCAAGCATGCAGCAGCTGGAAAATGCAAAATAAAAAATAGTCTACATGCACATCATTTTGCGTGTTTTTGTTGTTGCATTTTTGCAGTGTTTATAGGGTCAGTGTTGTTTTTATCACAATGCAGTGTTATGTAGATATGGTTTTTTCATGGGCTTCCCAATAGAATTTTTTATAAAAAGGTTGCATGAAATGACAATAAATATTTCACCAAAAATGCTTGTAGAAGCATAGTTTTTTTTTTTTTATGTAGTTCAGAAATAATCAAATAATTCAGAAATTATGCTTTGTAAGTAGTGATGAGCGGCATAGGCAATATTCGAATTCTCAATATTTTGTGAATTTTTGGCCGAATATTCGTGATCTCCAGTCATTATTTACTTGATTGCGAAAATCGGCAATGTAATATATTCGTGATAAAAATTTGCAATTATAATATTCGCGATCAACACTAAGGGGTAGTCAACTTTCCTATTGGTTGCTAGGGATGTTGCTCAGTGCCGATATTCACAAAAAATTCACGATAAAAATATATTCACGATAAATTCACAATAAAAATATATTTGCGATTCTCAAAGTGGCGATATTTGCGATTAAAATTTGCGATTAAAATATTCGCGCTCAACTCTATTTGTGAGGAAGGCCTTGAGTTAAAGGGATTCCCTAGTCTCCAGATATTGATGACCTATCTTAAGGATAGGTCATCAATGTCAGATTAATGGGGGTCCAACACCCAGTGCCCCCACCGAGGGTCTGTTCTGTGCATGGAGCTAGAGGCAGACAGCTCCATACACCGTGTAGTGGCCATGCCGGAGTACTGCAGCTCCACTCCATTTGAAAGAGCTGCAGTACACCGGTGCCATCTCACTCTGGAGGACCCAGGACATGTACACATTACAGAGACAGTCTATCAATTTCTAGGAATGCTGTGCAATTCTTCACTCCACCTGTGGTGGTGCTGTAGGACAATTGATCCCGTCCGCCAAGTAATGGTACATAATGATTATTCCCTAGACTAGACTACAAATAGTGCTGCAGAAAACACAGAGCCCCGCCTAGTGGCTAGAAGTAGTAATGCAGAAAATTTATGACCATATTACAATGAATGCTTTTTTTGTCAAAGACATAGAGCTTTAAATTTAAAAAATGTAGTTTCCTCGAAAATCTGTCTATTTATACAGTTGCAAAATTTAGGCTATAAAGAATTGGCTGTTATTGCTAAAACTTTAATTTTCCTTTGCACTTGTTTTGTACACGTCTCCAGTCATGAGTCATCCCATTGTTACTGGACCCCATGGGGTCTTCCATCAGTCTAATCACTTCTATTCGCATGTAGGTATTGACTGGAGCGTGTCGAAGACGCCGCGGTAGCAAGAAGTCATTAAAAATGAGCCAGACACCAGTAACGCCCCCGAAAATCAACGCCGCTCATGCGTTGAGTAATTGTGATGAGCCTGCTAGTCCCTACAAGACTCAATCATGGACACCGCAAGCCGCCACTTCCAATGGCCGGATCGATGCATTACCAAACCGGGCTGTTTATAAGACCAGACTATGAGTCCTGCTCTCATCACGGATGCAGACGCATAAGTATCTCCTGGTTATCTAGTACTTCTTCAGCCTCCTGACACATGGGGCCTTCTATGGGGAGGCGGAGGTCAATCAATGTTTCATGATCCTATTATAAAGCTATTTTTGCCGGGATTAAAGGATTTTATCGGAAAGCACAAACACATCCTGACTGAAGTATATCATACTGACTATAGCCTATTCCTAGAAGAACGATTACAAGGGATTAACCACCACTGTCCAGGTCTAAAATGTATTCACTGGATTAGGGAATATTATGAAAATCCACAGTTGAAGTTTTGTCCTCTAGAGGACAACCAAGGTGGTTTGCATTGGCAGTAGATACGGCTGTAGTTGAACAGGTCGTTACAGACTTTGCTCTCTGATTTCTGATTTCTCAGTGGGGCGTCCTCTTTCTTCTTACATTAACAGCAAACTAAAAAATGAATTAAAATATTGATTAATTTACAAAAAATTCCGTTCACCAGTTTCTTACTCTTTCATATTCTCATATTTCATATTCATAGTTTCCCCAAGAATGTAAAATCTGATGAAAATGTTACGTTTGGTGGCCGTATTGTTTGCCATCCAACTTTCCGAAATAAGAAAAATCTGAAAATCATTTGCAACTTGACAGTAGAAGGAATTTTGTATTTACATACTGTAGGTACTTATTCCTTATAGGACATACCAGTTTCTTTTTTAACTTATCTTTTAGACTACTATCGTTTCAGGTTCAGAAGTCAGTGAGTGTTCCCTGCTTGTGGAGCTGCAAGTATGGAGATCTGTGAGTGCGGTTATTGAGCTCCAGGTTCAAGTTCAGTGGATGCTCCTTGCTTGTGCACCTACAGGTTCAGAGCTACACGGGCTTTCCTGCTTGAGAAACTGTAGGTTCAGACCTCACTTGATGTTCCCTGATTGTTGAACTGCAGGTTCAGAGCTCAGTTTTTCTTCCCTGCTTGTGGATCTTCAGAGGTTCAGAGCTACAGATGTAGCCAAGTTAAAATTGACTCTGATAACACTACACAATGTTATATTGGTTATCTAGTAACAAAAGACATTGAAATCCATTGAAAAAGTCAGTTAACATTTTCTTGTCATTCTTTACTTAAAGCGAGTCAGTGGTTATTTCCTATTTGTGAAGCTGCAGGTTCAAAACTCAGTAAGTATTCCCTGCTTGTGGACCTGTAGATTCAGAGCTCAGCAGGTATTAACAGCTTGCATACCTGAAGATTCAGAGCTTAGTAGATTTTCCCTTCTTGCAGAGCGGAAGGTTTGTAGCTCAGTGGGTATCCCCTGCTTGTGGAACTGCAGGTTCAGAGCTCAGTGGATGTTTACTGCTTATGGAGCTGCATGTTCAGAGCTCAGTGGGTGTTCACTGTTTATGGAGGTGCATGTTCAGAGCTCAGTGGGTGTTCACTGCTTGCACAGCTGCAGGTTTGGAGCTCAGTGGGTGTCCCCTTCTTGCAGAACTGCATGTTCAGAGCTCAGTGGGTGTTCCCTGCTTATGGAGCTGAATGTTCGGAGCTCAGTGGATGTTCACTGCTTGCGGAGCTGCAGGTTTGGAGCTCAGTGGGTGTTCCCTGCTTATGGAGCTGCATGTTCAGAGTTCAGTAGGTTTTCATTGTTTATGGAGCTGCATGTTTAGAGGTAAGTGGGTGTTCATTGCTTGCAGAGCTGCAGGTTTGGAGCTCATTGGGTGCCCCCTGCTTGCGGAACTGCATGTTCAGAGCTCAGTGGGTGTTCCCTTCTTATGGAGCTGCATGTTCAGAGCTCAGTGGATGTTCACTGCTTGCGGATCTGCAGGTTTGGAGCTCAGTGAGTATTCCCTGCTTATAGAGCAGCATGTTCAGAGCTCAGTGTGTGTTCCCTGCTTATGGAGATGCATGTTCAGAGCTCAGTGAGTGTTCCCTGCTTATGGAGCTGCATGTTCAGAGTTCAGTGGGTGTTCCCTGATTATGGAGCTGCATGTCCAAAGCTCAGTGGGTGTTCCCTGCTTATGGAGCTGCAAGTTTAGAGCTCAGTGGGTGTTCCCTGCTTATGAAGCTGTATGTTCAGAGCTCAGTGGGTGTTCCCTGCTTATGGAGCTGCATGTTTAGAGCTCAGTGGGTGTTACCTGTGAATCTAATTTTTTGCCTACTTTCATATCTCAGTAGTCTAGCTCAGTGTGCTCAAACCCCTGTCTTTCAATCTGTTGCAAAGCTACAACTTCTGATGTACCTTGACAGCCCATGGTTCTAAGGAAATGATGAATGTGGTTGTCTTACAACAGTTGGAGAACACCATGGAGCAGTGGATAAATAAATCCTATGCATATAGGTCTTCATTGATGGTGTATGCAAAGAATGGTAGGAGAGTCTTGCAATATGGATTTTATATTTTAGATGCATTGGAGCATGAAAAAAAAGTTGTAAAACATTATCCTATATGGTTGATATAATGACAGACGTGTAATACAAACTATCAATTCAATTTTGTTTTACATGTTGTCAACTTGTCAAGGAAGAAAATTACTCTGTGATGACAGAAAATCATTGCGATCTGCTATAAATGTATCACTCGGGGGCATTTACAGATCAGGTATACAGGTGAGATCAGAGTTTCATGTATCGCTCAGATGTATCAGCAAGGGAGCAGATCAAGGAATGTATTAAATATTAAATGAAAAAAAAAAAAAAAAAAAAAGGAAAACAAATGTAATGAATCCAGTTCTGATGTTTAGGAAATGCATTGATATCAGGTCAGCTGCATGACATTATATGACAGGGGGCATCCCCCATCCGTTCTTCACTCCACCTCTGCTTCCAACACCTTGACAACAGTTTATTTTATATTATATTTCTCTTTATATATCAGATATCACTAAACTAAAATAAGAGAATAAAAGATTATTTTCCTTTAATATTTTAATTTATGCATAAATAATTGGTACAAGTGAAATTGCAAAGGTTCAGAAACCTCCTTGGTCACAAAAATTCCATCTAATATAAAACCACAGATACAAGGCTTGGAGGAGAGGAGGGAGATGCAGCTGCAGTTTCTTTCTTGCATTGTGTCAGTGAGACTGCATTCTGTGAAGGGGATTAGACATCTAACTGGCTCAGAGTGCACAGTACAGGATAGGTTCAGAAAACTGTTTTTGTTTGAAAGTTAAGAATTTTTGGAAATCACTGCCAGTAGAGATGCTGTAAATATTGAGGAATTGATACAAAGTGTTGCAGAGCTTTTACTTACAAAATAAATCCATTCTATTCAGATCAGACTGGACAAGCCCTTTAGTTGGTACTATAATCCTATATTTTTGACACCATTTTTTTCCCCTCAGCAATTACTGAAGTCTCCCATAAATCCTAACACAGCCTTAAACCTCTGTGCAGAACATCCACATCTAATAAAAAAATATATATATATTCCCATGAACTTACTGAGGATGAAATGGTGGGTGAATCTCCTATAAGAATCAGTTAATTATAACAACATATCTCTAATTAGCAGTTCGGATTCTGCACATAATGCGCTAATGAGTCTAGATAACAGGCAAGCAATTACACAGCCCCAACGCCACTGGAGGAGAGAAGAATCTGCGGGATGGATTTATCAAGATGTTAGAAACCTTGAAAAGTGCGCAACATGGAGAAGATCTGTCTAAATCACTCTTCACACATCTAGTACTGTACCAGACATCTACAGCAATGAGGCCATGGTGACTTCCCGATACATGTCATCATCTATATACTTGGAGCAGAACACTAGTCATTATATTCTTATTTATATTCTTGTACATAGGAGCAGTATTACAGTAGTTATATTCTTGTACATAGGAGCAGTATTATAGTAGTTATATGCTTGTACATAGGAGCAGTATTATAGTAGTTATATTCTTGTACATAGGAGCAGTATTATAGTAGTTATATTCTTGTACATAGGAGCAGTATTACAGTAGTTATATTCTTGTACATAGGAGCAGTATTATAGTAGTTATATTCTTGTACATAGGAGGCAGTATTACAGTAGTTATATTCTTGTACATAGGAGCAGTATTATAGTAGTTATATTCCTGTTCATAGGAGGCAGTATTATAGTAGTTATATTCTTGTACATAGGAGCAGTATTATAGTAGTTATATTCTTGTACATAGGAGGCAGTATTATAGTAGTTATATTCTTGTACATAGGAGCAGTATTATAGTAGTTATATTCTTGTACATAGAAGGCAGTATTATAGTAGTTATATTCTTGTACATAGGAGCAGTATTATAGTAGTTATATTCTTGTACATAGGAGCAGTATTATAGTAGTTATATTCTTATACATAGGAGCAGTATTATAGTAGTTATATTCTTGTACATAGGAGCAGTATTATAGTAGTTATATTCTTGTACATAGGAGACAGTATTATAGTAGTTATAGTCTTGTACATAGGAGGCCGTATTATAGTAGTTATATTCTTATACATAGGAGCAGTATTATAGTAGTTATATTCCTGTACATAGGAGGCCTTATTATAGTAGTTATATTCTTGTACATAGTAGCAGTATTATAGTAGTTATATTCTTGTATATAGGAGCAGTATTATAGTAGTTATATTCTTGTACATAGGAGTAGTATTATAGTAGTTATATTCTTGTACACAGGAGCAGTATTATAGTAGTTATAGTCTTGTACATAGGAGCAGTATTATAGTAGTTATATTCTTGTACATAGGAGCAGTATTATAGTAGTCATATTCTTGTACATAGGAGGCAGTATTATAGTAGTTATATTCTTCTACATAGTAGACAGTAGTATAGTAGTTATATTCTTGTACATAGGAGCAGTATTATAGTAGTTATATTCTTGTACATAGGAGCAGTATTATAGTAGTTATGTTCTTGTATATAGGAGCAGTATTATAGTAGTTATATTCCTGTACATAGGAGCAGTATTATAGTAGTTATATTCTTGTACATAGGAGCAGTATTATAGTAGTTATAGTCTTGTACATAGGAGCATTATTATAGTAGTTATATTCTTGTACACAGGAGCAGTATTATAGTAGTTGTATTCTTGTACATAGGAGCAGTATTATAGTAGTTATATTTTTGTACATAGGAGGCAGTATTATAGTAGTTATATTCTTGTACATAGGAGCAGTATTATAGTAGTTATATTCTTGTACATAGAAGCAGTATTATAGTAGTTATATTCTTGTACATAGGAGGCAGTATTATACTAGTTATATTCTTGTACATAGGAGCAGTATTATAGTAGTTATGTTCTTGTACATAGGGGTCAGTATTATAGTAGTTACTGTATATTCTTGTACATAGGAGGCAGTATTATAGTAGTTATGTTCTTGTACATAGGGGGCAGTATTATAGTAGTTATATTCTTGTACATACAGTAGGGGCAGTATATAGCAGTATATACTATATAATAATTAATAATAGACACCTCACCTGTATGTGACATCACTGGTTTCTATGTGTTCATTAATACCTTTTGGGCTTAGGACTTTGAATTGCTGCATTGTCTATAATCCATAGAACATACAGGGACTTTCAGATGTGCATAGTATTATAAGTATCTGGGAATGTTTGTTTGTGGTGTTCGGTCATGCGATGCCGGGGGGATTTCATGGTTAGTATACTGGTGACAGCTAATTAGACTCAAGTCTCTTTTCCAAACAAACATAGACGTCTTCTGAGGTGTCTTTTCACGCCACCTTTTTATAAATGCTCAGATTTATGTTTTCTTTCCCTCTTTACTTAATTAACTTGGTTAATTGCATCTATCATATCATGAGGCTGGTGAACATGCACAGGGCACACACTGAGAGTCTTCGAGAATGAAGGTCTTCCATTTATAATGGGTCGTCGTAGTGGAATCAATGGCCCAGAACAGACCCGTAAATAATTTTTCCTTGTGAAATCAAATATGGGGGCATCTGATTGTTAGTCACATAATCTTTACATTGGATGTAATATTTTAGACTTGGTGTCTTTACCAGATTTCTTAGCACAGACATAACAATGTCACTCCATTAGGAGGAAGGGAGGGAATAATACTTCAAGAAAAATGTAAAAAAAATAAATGTAAGGATGCAAAAAATGAAAAAACAACAAAAAACAACTTAAAAATGTTCAAGTTGTTTTTCATGATGGGGCCAATTGGTAGAGCTGCATTATGCTCATGCATATTGTAGACTATATGTAAATTTAAAGGGGTTCCACAGTAATTCTAGTTGATCTGATTAACTGATCTCTGCTATTAACAGTAACTTCTTGTGGTCTAAACTGGGTAGGCGGAGTAGGCAGCTGCCTAGGGCGTCATTGAGGGTGGGAGCAGGTGGCTCATTTTATGTATATGAATTACTCTGCCTTTAATATTCTATCTACAGCCAATCAGACACAGATGCTGTATGACAGCCATACGTACATTCTGTATACGGATGCTACATGTGACGTACATGTTCAGCTTTTCTACAATGATGTGGAAAGGGGGTGCAGTGTTTTAGTCGTAGAAAAAGGTCTACATGTAAGACAGCTAGGAAGCGGTTTTACATTTAGAATTGGAGGAGCCTTATCATAACTTCGGCAGAACCACCGCCGGCACGGGGGGCTTTATTAAGACCTGCGTCTAAAACGCCAGTCTACATTACTGTGCCCCTGTCTTTAAAGAAGACCTTTCACCTGGAAAAACAATGTGAACTAAGTAACCTGACATATACAGCGGCGCCCGGGGATCTCACTGCACTTACTATTATCCCTGGGCGCCGCTCCGTTCTCCCGTTATGTCCTCCGGTATCTTCGCTCAGTAAGTTATAGTAGGCGGAGACTTAGGACTCTTGGTTATAGTAGGCGGAGTCTGCCATTGTTCTGCTGGGCGTCTACTCCTCCTAGGCTGTAGCGCTGGCCAATCACAGCGCACACAGCTCACAGCCTGGGAGAAAAAGACCTCCCAGGCTGTGAGCTCTGCGCTGCGATTGGCCAGCGCTACAGCCTAGGAGGAGTAGACGCCCAGCAGAACAATGGCAGACTCCGCCTACTATAACCAAGATTCCTAAGTCTCCGCCTACTATAACTTACTGAGCGAAGATACCGGAGGACATAACGGGAGAACGGAGCGGCGCCCAGGGATAATAGTAAGTGCAGTGAGATCCCCGGGCGCCGCTGTATATGTCAGGATACTTAGTTCACAATGTTTTTCCAGGTGAAAGGTCCTCTTTAAGTTTAAAAATAAATTCTTGCACATACCCCCAGCCAGTCTGCCTCATGTTTTCCTCATCAATACCCTGCTCAGAAGTTTTTCTTGTATCTGCATAAATGGCAGATTTACACCTCCTGATAGTCGGGCAGATTATCAGGAACAAACGTTTCTGCGAACGCTTGTTCCCAATAGTCTGCCTGTTTAAAGGTGCAGCCGATCACCTGATGAACAAGCGAAACACTCGTTCATCAGGTGAAACTCTCGTTCGCGCAGGCAAGTAAATTAGTAGACATTCACTTTAATAACAGCAAGTGTTTTTAGACATCAGTAATCACAAGGCCACATAATTCATGGACTATAAGGCAATTTGTCGCACAGACGTCTCCACCATTATCTTTACTTGAATTGGAAACAAATTTAATGCAACATTGCAACATAGTAGCAAAGCTTTTGGTTGCAGTTCACAACATAACCACCGGGTGGCCACACGTAGACTATATGACATCTTGTAACAGAGTATCATGAATTCATGGTTATTTATTTTTTTATTTTTTTATTAAAGGGGGTCTTCACCCCACACATCTTATGTATTTCTGTGCAGAGTGGGCAGAACCTTATGAATGTATTGTTTGGACTCACATTGACCCAATTTTTCTGTCTATGATTGCTTCCTGACCATATATACACATATATATATATATATATATATAACAGAGACATTTTCAAGAAGATCCTATAAGATCAGTCCATAGATGTCTTCTCTTATATATCCTTTACTCTTATAAGATTGTCTCCCCTGGGATCCTTCCACTGGACCACAGTATAATCTAACCCTGTGACTACTCATGGCTTGAGAGCTCATACGCACAGCATGTCCGCAGGCTGCTCATCCATGTATTTCACCTTCAGTGCTAATAATGAGCATAATACCCCATGGTAATGTATGATTGCGCTACAGCGCCCCCAGCAGTGCTGTCATTGAAATGTACTATAGGGTCACACAAGAGTGACATTAGCAGAAATATAATTTATTTAGTCCCTCATTGCCTCCTGGCCTCGTTCCCATAAAATCACATTGAATAGTTAAACAGCTTTATGATCTATTCCTCTACAGCCTCAGGTAACAACTTCATGTATGATTCCATTTCCAGCTTCTTAAGAAATATGGCTCACCTCTGGCCCATGTCTGAAAGAAGAGCTCCGCCATCTCCCTGTATGGCCAATTAAGTGACGCTAGCAGTCCATTCAGTAATTGCTTAATTGTTAGACACTGTCAGATGGGGCTGTACCTTAGATAGAGCGATGCTTGCTATGGAAGGGATGCATTTATTAATGAGAGAATGAAAGATACAATGTACAGTAATTATCGGAGTGGATCCTCAAAGATGATCAATTCCAACGGAAATAACAAGAGAACAATCGGCCCATTGTGTAATGGCTCTTGTTAGCCTCAGTCCTGGGCTTCATATCTCATATGCTACTTAAAGTGGATACATCACCTTTCCTAACACGTATGTTTAAAGAAAAAAAATGCTTGCATTTCTCATGAAATAACAATTCTGGGTCTTGTTGGACTGTTCCTCTGTTATGCCTCAGAGAAAATTATGCGTACATTGACAACTTGAAACCTGTGAAAGAATACTATCGTTACCATCTAGAACCACAGCCAACAAACTCAGAAACTGCGACCAGTCTTCCTTAAACTTCAAGGCTACCCCTAGGTTCTTTCCTAAAAGGTCAGATGGACTTGGCTGCTAGACACCCAGGTTATATGTGTGGAGTAAGGCAGTGGAAAACTGATGCGAGCTCTCTAGAAGCAGATCTACCAAAGTGACTGGTTTTGCAAAAAGTAGTTAGGGTCAAAACTGGGAGAGATAGAAAATGTCTAAAACAGTGGACGAGTTGTTAATCCAGAAACAAGACACAGTCAGAAAACCAGGAAACTTAGTAGGAGACAAATCAGCAGACAAAGCGTTCCAGAAAACAAACCAGCCACATTACCAGCAGTTCAAATGCAATAGTAGTGAGTGTCAGAAAACACAAGAGCCAGGATACAACAAAATCACAGGCACTGAGTTTTAGTCAGAGATTCCTTGTTCCTGAGCCAGGAACCCGATTGGCTTGGCTTTCAGCCTTACTGATAGGTCGACCAGCTGGGGCTTGACCAGTGGACATAGCAACCCTCCCGACAGAGCCACAACAGAGCATGCTCTACAGCAGACACTGAACCAGCAGGGGGCAGCAGTGAGATATAAGGTTGTACAGCTTGAGAGAAACCAGTAGAATTAAAAGAAAACAATGTGACTAAAGTACATGATGCAACTGAACAGCAGTAATAGCGAGTTATAATAACATTTCTCAGAAGATAAAATCCTAGTTATGTCTAAAAGGGTATTTTTACCCTGACACTGTCATCCTAAAGTGGATGATTACACGTGAACACATTTTTTCAACCAGGCGCAAATTTCACTCTTACTACCTTGCATAGACATAGATTTAAAAGTTACCAGGCTGATTGCAGCCTAGGAGCTTACCAGCAGAAGACGTCACTAAGGGGGAACTTAGGAGCTAACTGCTTCCAGCCACCATTATGGGAGCCCAGGAGGTAACCCACTAAAGACACCACTATACAGAGCCTAGGTGCTAACTGCCAGAAGCCACTACTAGGGGGAGTCTGGTGTCTGATGACACCGCTAGGGGGAACCTAGGAGTCAAATGCCTGACAACATCACTAAGAGGAAACTAGGAACAAACTGCCAGAAGCCACTACTAGGGGGAGTCTGGTTTCTGATGACACCGCTAGGGTGAACCTAGGAGTCAAATGCCTGACAACATCACTAAGAGGAAACTAGGAACGAACTGCCAGAAGGCACTACTAGGGGAGTGTGGTTTCTGATGACACTGCTAGGGGGAACCTAGGAGTCAAATGCCTGACAACATCACTAAGAGGAAACTAGGAACGAACTGCCAGAAGGCACTACTAGGGGGAGTCTGGTTTCTGATGACACCGCTAGGGGGGAACCTATGAGTCAAATGCCTGACAACATCACTAAGGGAAAACTAGGAACGAACTGCCAGAAGCCACTACTAGGGGGATTCGAGGAACTAACTTCCTGAAGACCCCACTATGGGGATTCTAGGAACTAACTTCCTGAAGACCCCACTATGGGGATTCTAGGAACTAACTTCCTGAAGACCCCACTAAGGGGAGCCTAGTGGCTATCTGCATGAAGTCACCACTAGGAGGAGCCTAGCATCTAAATGAAGACACCACTAAGGAAACCTAGGAGCCAATTGCCTTAAGTCACCAATAGGAGGAGTCTGCAACTAACTGAAGACACCACTAAGTGGAGCTTAGGAGCTAGTTTCATGAATAATCAGTATGCAGTAGGCTCCTGAGCTCCCCCTAAAGGTGGCTTCAGGCAGTCAGCATCTTAACTTTTACATATGAAAAACAGATGGCTATAGAGATATATTATAAACATAACTAGCATGAGACAGACCTAAACACAGGATGGTCTTAGAGGGTGGCTGTCTATCCCATTACATAAACAGCTATAACCATAGTCTACCTCACCGCAAGGTCTGGTCTTAATATCTATATTTCTATTCTGACGGGGGCCCAGTAACACTCTTCAGGATGCAAATATCAGCATTCACTTTGACAACCAGCAATAATCTGAGTCATAAAAACTTCTAGTTATATTTGCAGGTATAATACTCGGCTTCGTAATAACATGCATATGTATACGGGTTTTATTTGTCTGGCACTCTGCGGATTCCGGCGCTACGTTTCTGAAGTCATCATCATAAGTAACTTAAATTGTAAAGAGAATTTAGAGCATCTGTCAGAGCTTTTCACAGCCATGTAAAGCCACCATGTAACATTTGCTGGAAATTAGCCTTTTCTTCCACGCCAGGAAATGTTGATGTTCTCAGCAGTTCTGGGGCTTAGCGTACAGACGGAGCATATAATGTATTCAGGGAAATCTCCAACCTCTTCTCATTGCTGTCAGGCTGTCAGCGCACCTCCAGCCACTGTCATGCAAAACCCCCCCCCCCCCCCACATGTTTAATACAGGGGTACTTTTATGTATTGATTATCTATGGAGGTGGAAGATATGAATGAGCATTAATCAGAAGCTACCCATGAGCTGCTAGCCATAGACATGTATTACATGTTGAGCATAGGGGCCGTATTAATAAGAATTGAGGGAAAAGAATAGAATATGCAAAATGATATAACATAAATAGGTACATTATATATAACAATATAATATAAAAATAATAAATACACTGTATGTAACAATATGATACGTAATAACAGTAATAGATACATTGTATAGAGCCATATAATACACAAAGGGCTTTCAAAATTCCTCTCCAAGCTGGATCTGTAAAAGTATACTTAACTGTTGCTCAGTTCCTACTCCTTGGTCCCATCCCAGGCTGTCTTCACTACATTTCCATTCCCCATATGTCCTGCATGGACAGAGTATCATGGGCCACAGTCGCCAATGACAGGGCTGGCCACGGCAGTGACATGTCCCCAAGCGGCACATGACCCAGCAGTGACATGCGTTGCCGCGGAGGTCAGCAAGTTTACATGCGTGGACTGAAAGTGCAGTCAAGACAGCCTAGGACCCACAGAGCTGGAATTGATTGGCAGGGAGCCGATTTGCCCACACATGACCATATCATCAGTAATGTCAAATACGTTTTTTGTGAATTATCCCATAAGAAACAGACCCTTACGGCAAATTACTGTACCAAAGTCAACTCCAAATGTGGTTTCTGGACCTCTAGAGACCATTGGGTCCAATTAAGTTCTGCATGGTCCCCGGACCATTTTTTTTTTTTTTAGAGTCTGGGCCTACCCAGAAGATCCTCTGGTTCTCCTAAAAGTTAAACCGTGGAGATAGGCAGCAACAGACATTAGCTCCACTCTCTACACCTTCAGAAACCTCCACAGTCACCAAAAAAGTCCTCATAATGCGGACGTAATGGACAGGTAGGAGGGAGGAGGAGGGAGATGTAGCTTCAGTTTTTAACTCTCACTGCAAGGGTAAGAGGGAGCCGTAGGAGAAGACATTTGATTAGTCCAGAGCATGCAGCACAGCTCTGACATCAATCCGGGAAGAACTCGCCCACTGAAGAAACATAAGGCTGAAACCTACAATCTGGAGGCAAGACTTTTCTGTCTTCTCTTCATCCAACAAGATCTACAGCTGCCTGAGTTGGTTCTCCTTGGTTCTCCGGAAATACTGGTTCTGGTTGCGGAGATTCAGCTGGTGTAGGGAGTTTTACGGGCAGTTAATTTTCCATTCAGAACAAAACTAATTTGCTGATTGGTTTTGCAACGATAGCCTCTTAAGCTGAAGGACTCTCATTTCCTTTCTTCTTGGGATTAGAGGCGCTGGGCCCAAGAGGTTGAGCCCCCACCAATTTTAATCTTATGGACTTTCTTAATGATATATCACAATATAATCCGATAGAAATATCCCTTTAAGCGAAGAGATGGTTAATCTCCAACATATGTCAAGATGTGTTGAGTTAAGAGAGCGGTGGGCTCAGAGCCAGCTGCATACTTGGCCTTCCAGCAACCGACAAGAACTAATTAAGAATTGAAATATTAGTTAAGTCGTTCTCAATTAAGGAGGAGATAACATTTCTCTGGCAGTCCCAGGTGCTCCAACCACTCGTCCCAAGATCACGGTGATCACATTAAAATGGAGAAAGTGCCTAAATGCTTGACATATGGAAGAGGATTACAGTAAGTAATTTTTCAAATGTGACATCTACGTGAACATTCTTCGTCCGCTTACCGCTTCTTTCAGGCGAAATATAGTAAAAAGTCCAGGTCTGGAGATAACAGGATGTCTTAAATAATATATTGCTTAAAGAGGAAAACCCATCAAGATGTTGAGGATCACATTATTGAAGTCCTTAACTATATGTCCCAAACCCGCAAGATCCTTTAATGGTTTATTTAATGTTTCTATCCCTTTAATTATTACCTTGCAATGTAGTAACCATATACAAAACCCCTATTGTTATATACCACAAGGCCGCATTCTTAAAGGGGTTCTCTGGGAATTAAGAAAATCAAAATACTTAAATATTACTTTATTATAAATATATTCTCAAATACCTTTCATTATTTATAATGGCTCATTTTGTCTGGGGAGTAATCATCAGGAGAAACAAAATGTCCGCTGTCCCATCAGTTCACAAAAAACCCGTCCTAAGTAATCACACTTGAGGACAAGTTACTTTACAACACTGAGGTAAAGAGCTGCCTCCTCCTCATCCTCCTCTCTGCTTGTCAGGGATTATGATCCTGAATACAGATGACAAGAACTTTAGCTGAATCTCTGGGGAATTTAGTTCATGAGGAGACATGAAGTACAGAGAGGACGCACAGGACAGACTGTGGTAATGGAGACTGTAAACAAGTGCTGCTGCTCATTAGCCTCACCTCACTCTTCTTTCTTGTCTCCTCCACTGGACTAGATATAAACTATAGCTACATTTCAGAAGAGTTTGAGCTCCATAAGAAGACATTTGTGTGAGAACTACCATGTGTAATCTCTTGTATTTCAACATTTATGGGCAATAGATGGCAGCAGAAGCTTGTCTACAATTGATTGTAGTTTAAGTGATTGTTTCTTTACTTTATAATGCCTTTTATCGCTGTTTATTCACTTAGTCCTTGTTTAAGCCTATTTATTCCTGTACCTTAGAATTCACCCGTATAACAACCCTGAAATAGAGAACAATATACTTATTGAAGGGTCATCAGTGTATCAATGCATTGATTTCCTGGAAAGTTTGTGCTTCTACATAGCAGCCAATCTGAACAAGTCGAGCTGCACCATAAAGCAAGATGGAAGGAGAATTTTACTGATGAGATTTCAGACTACTATTAACCCTACCTATACCCATGAACATCTGCCCCTTGGCCATTGGAGATAAAAGTTTATGTTCCATGTTCACAGGCCTGTTCTTATTTATAGAAAAGTGCAGATTGAGAGAACATACAGTATGTATATACACAAATGTCTCAACACACTTACAAGTAAACTTCTCAATGTTGCTGGAAATAGTGGAAATGATGTTGCAGTGCTCTCATAACAAAAAAACATATTTGGTATGATGACTGTAGCTAACACTTGTGGGCTGCATGAGGCCCCTGGACCATAGGTTGGGCAACATTGCATTATACAATACACAGTGTGCACATGTAGAAGTCACTGAAAGGTACCAGTATTCTAAATGACACATATTACAGTGGGGACCTATAATAGGTTAGTTTTGCGTGAGACTTTCGACCTTCACTTGGCATCCTCTCAAAGAAGGCACAGCGATTGAGGCAAACTATCCAGATCAAAATATCAGAACTTTACTTCTCTTGGGGAAACAGCTTGGTGGTTATAGTCACAATCAAGTAAACAGCTTGGTGGTTACATTGACAATCAGGCACAGAGCTTGGTGGACATGGGTATGGGTATCAGGGCAACAGCTTGGTCGTTACTATTGGGCACATAGCTTTGTGGTTGCAGTCTCTGATGGGCACACAGCTTGGCAGCTATAGTATTACTTGACACACAGCTTGGTAGTTACAATCTCTATTGGGTACATGGCTTAACAGCTTTGTGATTAGTCTGAACTGGGCACACTGGACTTTGATTGTTACAGTCCCTATTAGGCAATCTCTATTGGGCACAAAGCTTTGTGGTTACAGTATCTACTGAGTGTAC
This sequence comes from Bufo bufo, assembly GCF_905171765.1. Classification (NCBI taxonomy): domain Eukaryota; kingdom Metazoa; phylum Chordata; class Amphibia; order Anura; family Bufonidae; genus Bufo; species Bufo bufo. The sequence continues at coordinate 11,109,663 of NC_053391.1, forward strand.
AGCTTAGTGGTTGCAGTCTCTTTTGGGCACACAGCTTTGTGGTTGCAGTGTCTATTGGACACACAGCTTTGTAGTTACAATCTCTATTGGGCAAACAACTTGTGAGATACAAGCTCTAAAGGACACATGGTTTGATGGTTACAAGTAAATGGCATAGAGCGTGTCGTCACAGTCTCTATTAGGACAGTACAGTCTCTGTTACACTCACAGGGCAACTCACAGTACAAGTCCATATGACCCATAGCTATAAAGGAACATACTGGAAGTGATCCATAACCAAATGCACAATATACAAGGCCTTCTTTACTGGTTTTAGAGAGCTTTATTTGGTAGCATTCCAGTAGGATCAAAGTACTGGAAGAGGTCCACAGCCATTTAGTTTACTCTAAGGGCTCTGCTTTTGCAAAGAAAAATGCTAGCAGGGTTTAGCTTCTCCACAGAACTGCTCCATTTTACAGCTGCCATGTCAGTGCCCTGCACGTCTGACCGGCTCTGTACAACACTCTACACATACTAGTGACTCACTACACAGGACCATGATGCCAGCCAGACCTCCTATATACTCTGGCTCCACCTGGTCACAAAGATCATGCAAACAGGCTGCTATCCGGCATCTGCACATATGACCAGAGACCATTGACCCCCCCCCCCCCCCCCCCCACACACACACACACACACGCTTCCCGACCACCACCCCATCATTACAATGAAAAATTTGAGAGTTTAAAGGCAAAGTGCCTGTGAAATGAGGGCTGCTCTGGCTGAATTTTTTTTTTTTCTTTTTTAGTCTTGGTATCAAAGGTGACAAAAGAATAAAACAGGGGACCTTAACATAGATCAAGTTCTTCTGGCCACAGCAGAGCGAAAGATAAAGGAGGAGACGGTTTGGTTGGGTTACAGATCCTGCAAGCTTGATAAGGTCAGGATATCAGCACAATCTGTTCTCTGCCTGGCTGCCTCCAAAGCACAAAGCCAAGCGCAACAGGTCAAGATCTAAAGGCAATTTGTAATGTTTGATGTAGTGTCTGAGCAGGTGATGTTCAACACGGAAGAAAGAAAGAAGAAGTCAGGCGATGGGAACAGCGACAAGAAGACACCAAAACATCCCACGTCACTCACCTTAGGACATAAAGAGGCCGGAGAAGAAGAAACGGACTGAGCAAAACTAAATCAAATGATAAATAATTTAAAGAAAATAACATAATGAATGAAAATGTTCCGCTGGTGGCTTCTGTCTAAGATTTGTGGGTAAATTTATGGGAACTAACCAAGATCACGTGAACCGATAAGGTTAAGATTTCTCAGTGCAAATTTAATTGCTGAAGAACAATAGCAAAAATTTTAAAAATAAAATAAATTATGAGTGATGTTCTACCCTGTTGTAGAATGAAAATAACATGAAGCAGATGTCAGAGGATTGCCATAGGAGTGACATCCACATAATAGTGACAGCAAGAGGACCCCTCCGATACAGTGCCAGACATGAGAACCCCTATAACAGTGACAGCATGAGGACCTCCATAACAGTGACAGCATGAGGACCCTTCCGATACAGTGACAGACATGAGAACCCCTCCGATACAATGCCAGACATGATAACCTCCGATACAGTGACAGCATGAGAACCCCTCCGATACAGTACCAGACATGATAACCTCCTTAACAGTGGCAGCATGAGGACCCCTCCGATACAGTACCAGACATGATAACCTCCTTAACAGTGACAGCATGAGGACCCCTCCGATACAGTGACAGCATGAGGACCTCCATAACAGTGACAGCATGAGGACCCCTCCGATACAGTGACAGCATGAGGACCTCCATAACAGTGACAGCATGAGGACCCTTCCGATACAGTGACAGACATGAGAACCCCTCCGATACAATGCCAGACATGATAACCTCCGATACAGTGACAGCATGAGAACCCCTCCGATACAGTGACAGACATGAGAACCCCTCCGATACAGTACCAGACATGATAACCTCCTTAACAGTGGCAGCATGAGGACCCCTCCGATACAGTACCAGACATGATAACCTCCTTAACAGTGACAGCATGAGGACCCCTCCGATACAGTGACAGCATGAGGACCTCCATAACAGTGACAGCATGAGGACCCCTCCGATACAGTGACAGCATGAGGACCTCCATAACAGTGACAGCATGAGGACCCCTCCGATACAGTACCAGACATGATAACCTCCGATACAGTGCCAGACATGATAACCTCCATAACAGTGACAGCATGAGGACCCCTCCGATACAGTACCAGACATGATAACCTCCGATACAGTGACAGACATGAGAACCCCTTCGATACAGTACCAGACATGATAACCTCCTTAACAGTGACAGCATGAGGACCTCCATAACAGTGACAGCATGAGCACCCCTCCGATACAGTGCCAGACATGATAACCTCCATAACAATGACAGCATGAGGACCCCTCCGATACAGTGACAGACATGAGAACCCCTCCGATACAATGCCAGACATGATAACCTCCGATACAGTGACAGCATGAGAACCCCTCCGATACAGTGACAGACATGAGAACCCCTCCGATACAGTACCAGACATGATAACCTCCTTAACAGTGGCAGCATGAGGACCCCTCCGATACAGTACCAGACATGATAACCTCCTTAACAGTGACAGCATGAGGACCCCTCCGATACAGTGACAGCATGAGGACCTCCATAACAGTGACAGCATGAGGACCCCTCCGATACAGTGACAGCATGAGGACCTCCATAACAGTGACAGCATGAGGACCCTTCCGATACAGTGACAGACATGAGAACCCCTCCGATACAATGCCAGACATGATAACCTCCGATACAGTGACAGCATGAGAACCCCTCCGATACAGTGACAGACATGAGAACCCCTCCGATACAGTACCAGACATGATAACCTCCTTAACAGTGGCAGCATGAGGACCCCTCCGATACAGTACCAGACATGATAACCTCCTTAACAGTGACAGCATGAGGACCCCTCCGATACAGTGACAGCATGAGGACCTCCATAACAGTGACAGCATGAGGACCCCTCCGATACAGTGACAGCATGAGGACCTCCATAACAGTGACAGCATGAGGACCCCTCCGATACAGTACCAGACATGATAACCTCCGATACAGTGCCAGACATGATAACCTCCATAACAGTGACAGCATGAGGACCCCTCCGATACAGTACCAGACATGATAACCTCCGATACAGTGACAGACATGAGAACCCCTTCGATACAGTACCAGACATGATAACCTCCTTAACAGTGACAGCATGAGGACCTCCATAACAGTGACAGCATGAGCACCCCTCCGATACAGTGCCAGACATGATAACCTCCATAACAATGACAGCATGAGGACCCCTCCGATACAGTACCAGACATGAGAACCTCCATTACAGTGACAGCATGATGACCCCTCTGATACAGTACCAGACATGAGAACCTCCATTACAGTGACAGCATGAGGACCCCTCCGATACAGTACCAGACATGATAACCTCCATAACAGTGACAGCATGAGGACCTCCATAACAGTGACAGCATGAGGACCCCTCTGATACAGTGCCAGACATGAGAACCCCTATAACAGTGACAGCATGAGGACCCCTCCGATACAGTGACAGCATGAGGACCCCTCCGATACAGTGCCAGACATGAGAACCTCCATAACAGTGACAGCATGAGAACCCCTCCGATACAGTGCCAGACATGAGAACCTCCATAACAGTGACAGCATGAGGACCCCTCCGATACAGTGCCAGACATGAGAACCCTTTAAACACAATGCCAAGCACTGGACTCCCATAACAGTGACAGCAAGAGGACCCTCAAACACAATGCCAGACATGAGACCATAATAACGTTAACTGAAAGTATACCCCTCTGATGCATTGGCAGTCACGGGACCCTCATAAAAGTGACACTAAGAGGAGGCCAAAGAAAGATGCAAAAATAACAAGACAGTGAGTCTCTCAACCAGCTCTTCGACCTTGTGCTAGTTTTAATAACTCTCCCCTTGATACTTTGTTTCCTACTGTTGATACATCCACTTCATAAATAACTACCTCCCCATCATCCTCAACATATCTAAATCAGTCTTGTTCAGCAAAAATACCTGATGGCTGGGTTAATGACCTTGAAATGATCTACAGTGTTTGCAGATGTAAGCAAATAGTTATTACATTAAAGTTTCATTAAGGAGGCAAAAAACCGAAGAGAAGTAAAAATAAAAATCAGTAATGGAACCGTGAGGTGTTCAACTGTTCCTATTGCCAATTATTATGAAAATATATTTATGGCAATATCACAAAAAAAGCTCCAAAAATTCTAAAAGATCCAGAATAGAAGAGGAATCAACATGAAAGAAAAATTATGTGAAAATCAATTCCAATCATCTGTAATATTTTCCATAGGAGGCAGCATTATAGCAGTTATATTCTTGTACATAGGAACAGTACTATAGTAGTTATAGTCTTGTACATAGAAGCAGTATTATAGTAGTTATATTCTTGTACATAGGAGACAGTATTATAGTAGTTATATTCTTGTACATAGGAGCAGTATTATAGTAGTTATATTCTTGTACATAAGAGCAGTATTATAGTAGTTATATTCTTGTACATAGGAGCAGTATTATAGTAGTTATATTCCTGTACATAGAAGGCTGTATTATAGTAGTTATATTCCTGTACATAGGAGCAGTATTATAGCAGTTATATTCTTGTATATAGGAGCAGTATTATAGTAGTTATATTCTTGTACATAGGAGCAGTATTATAGTAGTTCTATTCTTGTACATAGGAGCAGTATTATAGTAGTTATATTCTTGTACATAGGAGCAGTATTATAGTAGTTATATTCCTGTACATAGAAGGCTGTATTATAGTAGTTATATTCCTGTACATAGGAGCAGTATTATAGCAGTTATATTCTTGTATATAGGAGCAGTATTATAGTAGTTATATTCTTGTACATAGGAGCAGTATTATAGTAGTTCTATTCTTGTACATAGGAGCAGTATTATAGTAGTTATATTCTTGTACATAGGAGCAGTATTATAGTAGTTATATTTTTGTACATAGGAGCAGTATTATAGTAGTTATATTCTTGTACATAGGAGCAGTATTATAGTAGTTATATTCTTGTACATAGGAGCAGTATTATAGTAGTTATATTCTTGTACATAGGAGCAGTATTATAGTAGTTATATTCTTGTACATAGGAGCAGTATTATAGTAGTTATATTTTTGTACATAGGAGCAGTATTATAGTAGTTATATTCTTGTACATAGGAGCAGTATTATAGTAGTTATATTCTTGTATATAGGAGCAGTATTATAGTAGTTATATTCTTGTACATAGGAGCAGTATTATAGTAGTTATATTCTTGTATATAGGAGCAGTATTATAGTAGTTATATTCTTGTACATAGAAACATAGAAACATAGAATGTGTCGGCAGATAAGAACCATTTGGCCCATCTAGTCTGCCCAATATATCTGAATCCTATGAATAGTCCCTGGCCCTATCTTATATGAAGGATAGCCTTATGCCTATCCCATGCATGCTTAAACCCCTTCACTGTATTTGCAGCTACCACTTCTGCATGAAGGCTATTCCATGCATCCACTACTCTCTCAGTAAAGTAATACTTCCTTATATTACTTTTAAACCTTTGCCCCTCTAATTTAAAACTGTGTCCTCTTGTGGTAGTTTTTCTTCTTTTAAATATACTCTCCTCCTTTACCGAGTTGATTCCCTTTATGTATTTAAAAGTTTCTATCATATCCCCTCTGTCTCTTCTTTCTTCCAAGCTATACATATTAAGGTCCTTTAACCTTTCCTGGTAAGTTTTATCCTGCAATCCATGTACTAGTTTAGTAGCTCTTCTCTGAACTCTCTCTAGAGTATCTATATCCTTCTGGAGATATGGCCTCCAGTACTGCGCACAATACTCCAAGTGAGGTCTCACCAGTGTTCTGTACAGCGGCATAAGCACTTTACTCTTTCTACTGCTTATACCTCTCCCTATACATCCAAGCATTCTGCTGGCATTTCGTGCTGCTCTATTATATTGTCTTCCCACCTTTAAGTCTTCTGAAATAATTACTCCTAAATCCCTTTCCTCAGATACTGAGGTCAGGACTGTGTCAAATATTCTATATTCTGCCCTTGGGTTTTTACGCCCCAGGTGCATTATCTTGCACTTATCCACATTAAATTTCAGTTGCCAGAGTTCTGACCATTCTTCTAGTTTTCCTAAATCCTTTTCCATTTGGCGTTTCCCTCCAGGAACATCAACCCTGTTACATATCTTTGTGTCATCAGCAAAAAGACAAACCTTACCATCGAGGCCTTTTGCAATATCACTTATGAAGATATTAAACAAAATTGGTCCCAGTACAGATCCCTGTGGAACCCCACTGGTAACATGACCTTGTTTTGAATGTTCTCCATTGACTACAACCCTCTGTTGTCTGTCACTCAGCCACTGCCTAATCCACTCAACAATATGGGAGTCCATGCTCAATGACTGCAGTTTATTGATAAGTCTTCTATGTGGGACAGTGTCAAAAGCCTTACTAAAATCTAGATATGCGATGTCTACTGCACCTCCACCGTCTATTATTTTAGTCACCCAGTCAAAAAAATCTATAAGATTTGTTTGACATGATCTCCCTGAAGTAAACCCATGTTGTTTTTCATCTTGCAATCCATGGGATTTTAGATGTTCCACAATCCTATCCTTTAATAGGGTTTCCATTAATTTGCCTACTATTGATGTCAGACTCACTGGTCTATAGTTGCTCGATTCCTCCCTACTACATTTCTTGTGAATGGGCACGACATTTGCCAATTTCCAATCTTCCGGGACGACTCCTGTTACTAATGATTGGTTAAATAAATCTGTTAACGGTTTTGCCAGCTCACCACTAAGCTCTTTTAATAATTTTGGGTGTATCTCATCAGGCCCCTGTGACTTATTTGTCTTCACCTTAGACAGCAAACTTAGAACATCTTCCTCTGTAAAGATACATGCATCAAATGATTTATTAGTCATCCTTTCTAGTGGAGGTCCTTCTCCTTTTTCTTTTGTAAAAACTGAACAGAAGTATTCATTAAGGCAGTCGGCTAGCCCTTTATTCTCTTCTACATACCTTCCGTCCTTTGTTTTTAATTTAGTTATTCCTTGTTTTAATTTCCTTTTTTCATTTATATATCTGAAGAATGTCTTATCCCCTTTTTTCATAGACTGAGCTAGTTTTTCTTCTGCCTGCGCTTTAGAAGTTCTTATAACTTGCTTGGCCTCTCTCTGCCTAATCTTGTAGATTTCCTTATCTTCATTGCTCTGTTTTTTTTTATAATTACAAAATGCTAGCTTTTTATTTTTAATGATTTGGGCCACTTCTGCTGAGTACCACAGTGGTCTCTTCCTTTTTTTGCTTTTACTGACAAGTCTAATGCAATTTTCTGTTGCCTTCAATAATGCACCTTTTAAGTAGTCCCATTTCTCCTGGACTCCATGTAATCCGTTCCAGTCTGATAAGGACTCATTTATGACTAATTTCATTTTTGAAAAGTCTGTTTTTCTAAAGTCTAAAACTTTTGTTTTTGTGTGGTGGGACTCTTTCACAGTTCTTATATTAAACCACACTGACTGGTGATCACTAGATCCCAAGGTTTCGCCTACAATGACATCATATACCGAATCCCCATTTGTGAATACCAAATCCAAAATGGCCTCCCTCCGGGTTGGCTCCTCAACCACTTGTTGTAGAGATAACCCCAGTAGGGAATTTAGAATATCTGTACTCCTGGTAGAACTTGCTATTTTGGTTTTCCAGTTTATATCTGGAAGATTGAAATCTCCCATAATGATAACTTCTCCTTTCATTGTCATTTTAGCTATTTCTTCAACTAGTAGATCATCTAGTTCTTTAACTTGACCAGGTGGTCTATATATCACACCTACACGAGTTACTGCATGGTTAGCAAACTGCAACGTAACCCAAACTGACTCTATGTTGGCCTCACCAACTTGTATTAGGTTAGATTTAATGCTATCTTTCACATACAGGGCCACTCCTCCTCCTTTCTTGCCTTCTCTGTCTCTTCTGTATAAAGAGTACCCTGGTATGGTTATGTCCCAGTCATTTCTTTCATTAAACCATGTCTCCGTAACAGCCACTAAATCTACATTCTCAGATGCCATTATTGACCCAAGTTCATTGATTTTTTTACCTAAACTGCGAGCAT